>NC_042617.1:37705232-38305232 GCF_901001135.1 Rhinatrema bivittatum | reverse complement strand
GATCATTTTTTTTATCATTGGATAGTACCTCCTTACCTTTAGGGAAACCTGCAGAGTGGCATTTGCAACCCTAAACAGCTTGCTGGGCAGACTAGATGGACTGTTTTTGGTCTTTTATCTGCTGACATTTACTAATATGTTAAGATTTTGAAAAGTGCATGCTGCTGAGTAGCCTGAATTAGTCACATTTCAGTGCCAAAGGTGACTAGCAGGAGGAGATGAAGTGACAGAGCCAGATGGGAGGTGCACAGTCACAGAGCCAGCAGTACAGAGCCGCCACTGCTGCCCCAAGCCCATGACCCCGCCACAGCTGACCCGGAGCAGGAGGGTTGTCACATGTGCGCCTTTTCTTCCCTAGAAGTAGTGGCTGGTGGCTAACCTTCAAAGTCACCTTCGGTTTAAGGCTGGTTACAACTCATCCCAAAGGGTGCATGCAGTCCTGCTACAGGCTTTGGACCTTTCTTAAAATCAGACCTTAAAGTGTTTTAAGTAACATTTTGATGCTTTCATGATCAAAACTTCATGAAATCATCTCACTGCTGAATGGTCAGGTTGGGAGGTTTGCAGTCACATCACCGAGATACCCCACTTAAGATGGCATTTCTTCTTTAGTAACCATTCGGGCTTGTTTAACTTTCAGTCTTGCTCACGTCGCTTCCTGTGAACCGTGCACAGGCACTGAATGCGCAAAAAGAGGACAATAAGTACAAGAGGCCGTCGTCCTTATAATGGGCCTAAGGAAACATCATGAAAAGCTGTCTGGATTTTTGTTTTCTTGCTGCCGGCAAAGCCCCCTTTTCCAAATATCTCTATTAGATAATGGTGAAAACACTTTTCATTTGATGACGTGGCTATGGCTTTCTATGGTGCTTACGTGTTCCATGCACCAAGGTCATCTTTGGCAGCTTCGCAGCAGATCTGTCAGCTGTCTGTGCGTCTGACCAGTGTCCCTGATATTCGGTTTGCCCAGCAGTGGCGGTTTTTAAGTGCTGTCGTTTTAAATAACACTGCTGTCCTGTTCCTGTGTTTTTTTCCACAAGGGCAAACATTACTGTTTGGTGCCGTTACCAGTGATCATCATAACATCCTGCCACATGCTCGCTATGTACACAGCTTTCCACTCTTTAGCAGTTTACAAATCAGTTAAGCTGTGAGCAGTAGTCAACAGAAGCCTTTAATGAACGTATTAGGTTGCATTTGTGCCGGGGCTGGCAATCATACTTAGCTGTCCCATAAATTTTAAATAAACAGCCAAGGGAAGATTGGAACCCACCCTGTTAGATAGTGCGAACCGGAGGAGACTCACAAGTGAATGATGGCCAAAGCAACTGGGCTGGTGATTATCATTTTACCATTATTATTATTATTATTGTTAGATTAACACCTTAAGTGAATGTATTTGTCAATTCATATTAAGTATGTCACGATGTGAACCGTTGTGATCTTCATTTGGAATGAGGGTATATAAAATGGCCAAATAAATAAATACATTATTAATTTATATAATGCTCTTAGGTATACATAGTGCTGCAGAAAGTCACATAAGAGACAGTCCCTCCTACTGCTTGGAGCTTACGGTCTAATCAAGACAGACAAGAGACACAAAAAAACAAGAGGCATTGACGGGGCAGAAGAAAAGCATGTGGGTTATGGCCGGGAATAACTGATAGATCTCTGAGGTTTTTCCTATTTTACTTTCTTTTGCTGCTTGCAATTCTTTTCATACCTCCCTCAGGGGTGACTTCTGACTTTGGGGCCAATATAGGCAAATGCAGCATTAACGCACATTAAAGGTGACTTAACACAGCATTAATGCAGACTATATTAATACAAGGCACTGCATTACTATTTAGATGGTTTAATGCAAATCTTGTGAAACAACAGGATTCGCATTAACCGGCTGATAACACAAATCCTTAAGTACGACTTGCCGCTGCCGGCTCCACCATGTAAAGTATGCCACTGTGCATGGTGGAGCCAGCAGGGTAAGCTCTCACCTGCCCCCTTCAATATCAGGACAGCTGCCCATGGGCTAGATTGGTGGTCCCGGCCCTGGGGGAGAAAGCAACCAAAGTGTCCAGGCATCCTTCCTTCAGCATTGGATGAGTGGAGAGATGGGGGGGGAGGGATCTAGAATATAGAGGTAGGCCCCCAGGTCGCACTTAATGGGGGGGGGGGGGGTTAGGGTATAGATGATCATGGCCCACATCAGGCCTTGCATTAGAGCCTAGCAGCAGCTAATGCTGACCCGTTACTGGTACAAGACATTTTGCATGTCTCTCTCTTTTGGATTCTTCAACTTTGCAAGTAAAGAGGAATTACACATTGTGGGGGTCATTTTGTAGCAGCCTGTACAAATTTGCCAACAAAAATGAAAAAAAAATATAAGCAGACAACGGGGCCGATGCAATAAAAAACGCGGAAAGCGGGCACTGAAAAGTCAGCACCCGCTTTCTTAACGTGCGCATGGCCTTAGTGCCTCCTTGCTAATGCGATCTCGCGGTTACCGGCGGTCTGCCGGTTATGAAAACCGATGCTGAGTTTATCGGTGGCGGTTTTCATAACACAGCCGGCCGCTTATGAAAACCGACGCCGAGCACATCGGCGTCGGTCTTCAATGTGGTGGCTGAGGATTTGGTTTTTTTAACTTTTAAAGAAGTACAGAAAAGCAGTTTTTTCTGCTTTTCTGTACTTTTTTTCAATGCGCTCAGCTATTAACGCCTGCTCCAGGCAGGCGTTAATATCTGAGCGATAAATGCGCGTCTGAGACACACATTTATTTTTTTGCATTGGAGTGAATGAGTAATGGCCTCATTCGCATGCATTTGCATATGATGAGCGCTATCTCATTCACTCTGCGTGGGACGCATGTTAATAGGCGCTAATCCCCCTATTGCATTAGGGGGTGGATTAGTGCCTATTTAACCCACGTCCGACTACGGGTTATACAGTGCAAAATCCACCTCAGCTTTGCCCCAGTGAATGCCTCCACTCAGTCTGGGTAAACTCACTTGCATATCAGGCGCACAGTTTTATGGCAAGACATTTCCACAGGTAAAACACTGTTTTCCCACAGAAAGTATCCTCCCTAACCATAAGCAAATAGTTAACTTTTACAATAAAGTTTGAAGTTAATATTCAAAGGGGTTCGTCTGGGCAACTTTCTAAGTTATCTGGGCGAAAGTAAGGTTTTCAGATCTCACCCTGGATAAAGAGGGTTACTCCAGGGGCATTTCTGACAGACTAAAGTTAGGGGCCGATGCAATACTGTGCGCTGCGGCTAGCGCATGGCTCAACATGTGATTGGACGCGCATTTTGGACGTGCATCCATAACCCCCGATGCGATACGGGGATTAGTGCATCCAAACCACGCATCCAAACCACCGCGTAACTAATAGCGCTGATCCCATGTAAATTCCACGTAGATGAGGCCATTAAGCTAATACCCGTGATGCAAAAAATTTCCTGCGCAGCCAATGTGCCCATTGCAACACGACACATTTTATGCCCCACTCAAGGCTCATTGATAAAAACAAAAAATCCTGCTTTCTGTGAGCCTCCTATTAGTATCGTAGCGATACTAAGTAGGAGGACCCACAGAGAGCAGATTCAGGTTAAATAAAAAAGTGTCTGGTAAAAATAAATAAATAAATAATAATTTTGGGCGCCCAATATAAATGCACAAGATACACAGTCCAGGCCATGCATCTTGCGCATGTATATTGTGCCGGTAGCGGGAGAAAACGGACACTCGTACTGAGCGTCCGTTTTCCCAACCGCACTGACAGCCGATGCCAAGGAGGCATTAGGGACGTACAATTTTCCCTAGCGCCTCCTTTTTGGCATGACCCCTAATTTAAATATTGCATCACGCACCCAGGAGAGGTGGCCGGGCACGCGTTAGGAAAACGGGCGCTTAACATCGAGCGCCTATTTTCTCGCACAGATATTGCGAGAAATTGTTAACATTGTTAATCATGCAGTAAATGGCCTAATGCAGAGGTAATGTGTGATATCTCAAATAACACAGGGTTATCTCACTCCTAAAGGAGCCCATGCAATGTTGGTATGGTAATGAGCAAATGCATGCAAATGAGCTTATTACTTGTAGATCCTATGCCAATCAAATTACGCGTTTGGTCTCAAAATTCACAAGTTGCTTTATTTGAAAGTTAGCTTTATTTCAAAAGGTGCAGCTACCTTTCCCAAGGAGCATCAGGATTCTAAAGTGTATCCTGATGATCCTGACGCTGTCTTAAAGGCCCCAAAAAATCCCCCCCCCCCCCCCCCCCCCAGTCTTCCAAAAACCACAGGGCTAGCAAGAGACCTCTCCATCCCACCCTTCCCCCAGAGCACAGCCAGCCCCCTCCCTCTTCCCAAACCCCATCCCCTTTAGAATCCCCCCCCCCCCCACCCACGGACCTCTTCCCCCTCACCCTAGCCCACTTCCTACCCTCCCCAGTCCTTATCTAGATTCCCCTGGTGGTCCAGTAGGCCCAAAGCAACCCCTAGGGCTCCAAGCCCAGGCACTACCAGTTTCAAAATGACATCGGCCAGCTGCATAGTGACTTTTGCCCATATGAGTTTATTACTAGGGAAAATACCTCGTGATTCACTAAGCTGCAGGTCTCCATACTACAGCATAGACACCCTGCAGTCATTTCCTCTCCATGGAAAATTCCGCGTAAATAGACCCCTTAGCTGGATAACTTGGCTATTCAAAGTTTGAGTTTATTCAGCAGTGTAGCTGTGCCACTGAATGAACAGTGTACGTTACCCAAGGAAGGTTAGCCTTGTAATTTATCCGGCAAGCCCTCTGCTGAATCTTGGCCTCAATAAGTTTTTAATGTTTTCCTATGTGATTGTGCAACAAATGTTGTTCATTTGAACTGAGCTTACAACTTAGCGCATTTGCAAATGATTAATAGTTATAAGAACATAAGTTTTGCCATACTGGATCAAACCAAAAGTCTATCAAGCCCTGTGCAACCATAGCTTTGCAAACCTCACTGAACTTTTTCCTTCTGGCAAAAGTTTTGGGGGGGTTTTGCATTTATTTGTTTATTTATTTATTTAAGAAAAACAACAACAAAAAAACATTATTAGTTGCATACTCCAATGATTGTGATGACTTACAATGTTACATTCATAATAAAACAATGATTGACATAAAACAGTATGGTAAAAGCAAATACAATCTCCCTAAAATAATATAACCAAACAATCTTTTTCTCCTTTAATCAAGACACCAGGTAACACAGTCATGACTTTCTGAACATATAGAAACATAGAAACATAGAAATGACGGCAGAAGAAGACCAAATGGCCCATCTAGTCTGCCCAGCAAGCTTCACACATATTTTCTCTCATACTTATCTGTTTCTCTTAGCTCTTGGTTCTATTTCCCTTCCATCCCCACCTTTAATGTAGAGAGCAGTGATGGAGCTGCATCCAAGTGAAATATCTAGCTTGATTAGTTTGGGGGTAGTAGCCGCCGCAATAAGCAAGCTGCACCCATGCTTATTTGTTTTACCCAGACTATGTTATTAGCCCTTATTGGTTGTTTTTCTTCTCCCTTCTCATCTTTAATCCTTTCCTGTGTCAATAATAATAATAATAATAATAAAGGAGGAGGAGGAATAGCCTAGTGGTTAGTGCAGTGGACTATAAACTAGAAGACCAGTCTTTGAGTCCTGCTGTCATTCCTTGTGACCTTGGGCAAGTCACTTTACCCTCCATTGCCTCAGGTACAAACTTAGGCCTGGATTTATCAAAATGTGATAAGTATTGCATGTGACAGTAAAAGGGGTGTGGTTTATGCTAATATACAGTTTATGGCAATTTGTGCTAATTACCTATGCAAAGAGCTAAGTTAGTACAACTTGTGATAACCTTTTCAGACTTTGCAATAACTGGCAGATCTGCTGTATTTCCTGCATTCAACCATGGGGGGGGGGAAGAGAGAGACACTAGCTCTAATGGCCTTTCCCTAGACAGGTATTTGTATCCCTATGGTAGGCCCAGCTAGTAACTCGAGGTGAGGTTTAGGTATTAGTATAGGGAGTTAGGGGCCACTTTGACATTCAACGTGAGATGTATGAACAGAACAGTGGTCTCCTGTGAAGATTTGATGGCCTTCGGAGTGAGGAAACTCACCCAAAGATGAGATTTGTGCAATGTTCTCTCAATTTAGTTTGATGTTCCATCACGCTAGGTTGATGTTCTCTCTCTCTCTCTCTCTCTCTCTCTCCACAGACTGGCCAGCCCACCCTTAATTCCTCTTGTTTTTCAAATTTGCATCGCACCATACGTTATGGTGCTATCGCATGCGTTAAAGACATGTTCGCATACGATAAGCCTTAACACATGCGAAAACACCTTAGCGCATTTTGATAAATGAGGGGGTTAGATTGTAAGCCCTCTGGGGATAGGTGATATGTCAGTATATATAAATAAAAGTCTTTTTAAATAACCAGATCTTAAATCTTTTTAAAAAGTTTTTCTATCTTCAGTCATAAAGAGTATCAGAGCTATGGTGTTCCATAAAATGGAAAATAACCAAAATAGCCCGCCCACATACCTCCCCAAGTGTGCCTGTTGGATTGTGGGGACTGATAGTAGACCTTGGTTTGCCGAACTCAGACTACATTGTGGTGTATTCATGTGAAGACTAGAGCCTAAATTGCTTGTGGTAGTCCTATAAATGATCTTATGAATAATCATTAAGACTTTATAATAAATCCTAAACTGTACTGGGAGCCAATGGAGGTTACACAGGACCAGAGAAATATAATCATATTTCCACTCTGCAGTCAACACCCCTGCCACAGCATTCTGCAGTAATTGGAGAGATTTAATGGTGCTTGCTGGAACACCCAATAATAGGAAGTTATAGTAGTCTATGCCCGAAAATACAAGGGTTTGTAGGACTAACTGAAGGTCATCAAAATCTAGAAATGGCTTTACCCTCTCAAAACCTAAAATAAAAAAAAAAAAGACTTAACTAATTTCTGCACCTGTTCCTTCATCATAGATAGCTTTCTATCTACTCTCATTTCCAGACTACGCACAACGAGAGACAATGAAATCTCTTGTCCTTCGTAGAACTTAGGCAAACTGGGCACTACAGAGCATCTAAACAACAATAGAATCTCTGTTTTGAGATAAACAATTGTTGATTGCATTCAAATAGAATTTTAGTTCCTCAAGTGAAGATGCTGCTGAGTCTTTAACAGGAAAATGAATTAAATGTTATCTGCAAAGATGTTGGAACTGAACCTTAAGCCTTCTAGCAGCTTGCAAAGGGGAAAATAATATGACCAAAAGGGACAACTCCTGAGGTACATCAGTGGTGGCATCAACCCAGCTGAAATACCTACATCAGTAGCTACCATATGCTGGCAATCACCGAGAAAAGATTTATTTTATTTTATTTATTTATTTAGAGCTTTTCTATACTGGCATTCATGATACAATCATATCATGCCTGTTTACAGATAACAGGGGGGTGCAATAACTTAGTACATTTAACACGTGCAGAGGAAATAAAAAGTTACAATAGAACAGGGTTGCTGGAACTGGGGGAGGAAGGAGACAAGAGTAAAAGTATCTTTACAGAAGTAAATTATTTACATTGTGCAGTAAGGTCTCTTAATGGATATTAGTGACTCAGACGCGAGAAAGGCTTGTTTGAATAACCAAGTCTTAAGCCTTTTTCTGAATGTTAATAAGCATGGTTCCAGTCTGAGATCAGGTGAAAAGGGTTTCCACAGAGAGGGGCCCGCTGTAGAAAAGGCCCGGCCTCTGAGTGCTGGATGATGGTGAGTAGATTTAGTTGGGGGGACAAGCAGGGAACCTCTGCAGGCTTCTCTGATGGGTCTGGATGATGTGTGTAGTCTGAGGGGGATTTGGAGGTTGAGAGGGGCTTGGGAATGAATAAACTAATTAAATAGCTTGTTGGTGATCCAGTAATGTATTTGATTGGTTTAGTTCCTCCCTCAGTGACTATATGGTCACATTATTGCATCTAGAGCCCCAAAGTTTATACCTCCTGCCCACCGGACTGGACCCTGGTCTCTCAGTGGCTTGCCTCAGAAGCAAAGTGAGAACGTGAGAGATAGGGTCCGGGGTAGTGAGTGTGGACCTGGGAATTGCTGTGAACCACTTTATTAAGTGGTCTGAAAACAAGAAAGGGGCTACATTTCTATCCTGCTTCCAACAGTAGCAAATCCAAGATAAAAGTACCTGGCAGCATCCCAAAAGGTCGATAGAGTCCATGCTGCTTAGCCCAGGGATAAGCAGTAGATTTTCCCAAGTCCACCTAATAATGGTTTAATGCACTTTTCTTCCAGGAACTTGTCCAGTTCTGGTCACTGCATCTCAAATAAGAAGATATAGTGGAATTAGAAAAGGTACAGAGAAGGGCAACCAAAATGATAAAGAGAATGGAACGATTTCCCTATGAGGAATGCTAAAGAGGTTAAGGCTCTTCATCTTGGAAATGAGGTAGCTGAGCAGAGATATAATAGAGGTCTATAAAATAATGAGTAGAATGGAATGGGTAAATGCAAATTGGTGGTTTACTCTTTCAAAAGTACAAAGACTAAGGGATATGCAATGAAGATACTAGTACTTTTAAGAAGAAAAGGAGATCATTTTTTTTACACAATGCATAATTAAACTCTAGAATTCATTGCTGGAGGATGTGGTAAAAGCTGTTAGTGTAGCTGGGTTTATAAAAGGTTTGGAAAAGTTCCTGGAAGAAAATTCCATAAACTGTTATTAAGGTGGACTTGGGTAATCCATTGCTTATCCCTGGGATTAGCAGCATGGAATCTATCAACCTTTTGGGATCCTACCAAGGTACTTGTGACCTGAATTGGCCACTGTTGGAAAAAGGATATTGGGCTTGATGGACCTTTGGTCTGATCCAATATGTTCTTATGTTCTTAGTGAGAAATAATACATTCATCTGCTTTGACCCAGTTCTTTGGAACACCATTTCACTTGCAAGCTGAGAAGAAAACGTATTTATTATTTTTGCAAAAAAATAAACACCTGGCTCTTTTCACAGGTTTATGGTTGATGTAAAGTGACTTGAAGAGTTTTTAGTGTTCTGTGTTTATTGTATTGTATTTTATTTGAAGTTATCAGAGTAGATCCTATATTGAGGGGCTATGCAGACTAGAGCTCTTCAGTTTGGAGGAGACATGGTAGAAGTTTATTAAATTCCAAGTGGGATGGAACAGGTATATAAAGGACCGGTATTTACTATTTAATATTTCAAATAATACTAAAACAAGGGGACACTCCATGACACTAACAACCAGCAGATTCAAAACATTATTTGTAAAAAGTACTTTTTCACTCTGCACTATTAAGCTGTGGAATCTGTTGCCAGAGGTCGTGGTCAAGGTGACGAGCACTAGCGAAGTTTAAAAGAGGTTTGGACAAGTTCCTGGAGGAAAAGTCCATAACACATTATTAAAGGAGGCTAAAGCTCTCCCTAGCAGTGAATAAGAAGAATTAAACTACTTTCTGGGATCTGCCAGGTGCTCGCGCCATGGGTCGGCCACTGTCAGAGACAGATGCCGGGCTCAGTGGACCTTGGTCTGACCCAGCATGGAATTTCTTGCATTCTTAAGAACAGGTAAACAGAAGAAAATACATCAGTATTTAATGAGAACTTAGAATATAATACAGTGAGCATCAAACTTGATCCAGCATCAACACTAGCTCATTCATATGTTATTAATTCGACTCATTCAGCTACAAAGTCTTGAAAATTTGCTTGCTTTATCTATGAAGCTTAAATGTCTGTTTACCTTTCTAGGTAAGTTGAGTTTGTTTCCTTCAAGCTCAAACATGCTTATTGGTAAAGTTCTTCCTTTTTGCCTGTAAACTGACATTGTCGGTTTGTTTGTCTGGATTTTCTTTTCATATATAAAGGAAGCCTGAATGTTGACCCACTTATCTGTCAAGATTAAAAAACGTAATGCTTGTTTATCATTGATTATATGTATTTGCGTAGAGCTTAAGTATTTTCTTGTCTGCTCAAAGTGTTTGACTAGTTGCACAGAGCTCACAGTATTCATGTGGCAAAAGAGCTTAAACATTTCTTTCCACAGAAAATGTAAGGAGCCTATAAAGGTTTAAATGATTTTCTTGAGAAATACAATATGTGTTTGCTTTAACCAGAGTACTGGGATACAGGCTATGCTTTAGGCTTCACTTAAGTGACTGTCGGAGATCTTCAAGTGTTAATGGACCTGGATTCAGTTCTTTCCGCTGGAGTGAGAGGAGCGCAATCATCAGGGCTGGTACAAGGGAATTAGTCGCCATGGAAAACCTTACAGCCATGCGTGTGCCCTCCCCTGCCCCCTCCCCACATACAGTTACAAAATTTTGCATTTATAATAACAGATTTTACATTTAAAAAAGGACATTCAAGGTACACTCTTCTGAGGCAAAAATATCACTCACTTAGACTTCAATTCCACTTCTACACTGCTGTGATACCAATCAGTAATCCCTGCCAAAAAAATACTTGGAACCCCTATGGGAGAAGGCTTATTGTAATGCATGCTGGGTGTGGGATTGGTCCTTATGTAACAGGGTAACGAACAGAAGACTTCAGGCACTGGTCCGAAAAGGAAAAGTTTTATTTGCTAGCAAATTAGATGCAGCTGACATGAATCAGTAAAACTGCATGCCCTGCCCAGCAGGGTGAAACTTTTTATACATTTCATATTTCTTATCTTTTGCACATGCGTTTTACACATTGCTGAGCAAGCATATTCCGACTGAGGGGCTGGGTGGCCCTCTTCTTCTTCCAGCGTGGAACTTTCCTGATTCTTCTCCTTTGTTCCGGCCGCGTGCCACGCGAGTACCGCTACATCACTTACAGGAGAGGCTGTCGGGACTTGCCGTTCTGAAAAAGGAATTTGTGAATTTGCAACAATAATACTGCCTTATACACAATGCATCCTTTGTCTTGGTTGATTCTGCGTACTAGCGTATTTGCTTACTTGCCAGTTATACACGAAACCTAAGATATCAGCATTACTAAAAGAAAACAATAAGAACAGTGTGTGAAAGCTTGCTAGCAGGCTGGCTAATACATTCAGTTTCTCACTATCCTGTCTGTAAGGCTTTGGTGCAGGCAGTAGACCCTTTGTGGAGCGGGTGATTCCGGTACATCGAGTCCTGGTGTTAGGAGCTGCTGTCCTCATCTCAGGTGGGGGTTGGCGTGGGTTCCATGCCCCCCTTCACTTAGAAAGCCATGAATAAAATTGAATTACAATTACAGAACACTAAATCTTCCACACCAAAACAGCACTAGTAACCACCAGCACTGAAACAGTAACAATCCTACCTATGAAATGCAACACTACAGATATTTCACCAGGCCTTAAAACACCAATACATCAGAGCAAGTCAAGTTGCTATATAGTAACACTAGCGGTACCCGGCCACGCGTTGCAGTGGCAGAGTCAGGTTCTTTACCCTCCCTCCCCCTTCCCCTTGCTCATTTACCTCAGTCACTCATCCTCCTCCCCCTTGGTCACTCATCCCCCCCCCCCTTCCCTCCCCTGTCCCCACTCCAACTCTCTCCCCTCATTCTCTCTCCCCTGACACTCACCTCCCCCCTCATTCTCCCTCATTCTCTCCCCTCCCCCCCTCATTCTCCCCCCTCATTCTCCCTCCCCTCACTGTCACCTCCCCCAGCCTACTGCCTACCCTTCAGATCAGAAAACCTTTGACTTTCTATTTCTGTGGGAACCCCCCCCCCCCAACCCCCCCCCCCCCCCCCATCGCAACCCTTTAAATCAAATAATAACACCCCCCTCCTCCTGCCCCCTCCCAAGACCTGGGAAATTAAAAATGTTGATGCTACATGTGGTCTGTCCCTGGGCGTCTGTGCGCGTTATGTAGCCAAATAGGGGAGTGCCTAACCAAATTTGCACTTCCAAATTTGTTTTGTGGTCTGGGGAGGGCTCTTTTGGTGCGTTCCCGAGATCGTGCAAGTTTAGTGTATGTATTTGTGTGTGAACCTCCCCCTTCCCCCAAAAAACAACCCTATGAGAAAAGTTCTCTTAAACTAACCACCCCACACTCTCCTGCCCCCTCCCCCAGCCCTGCGAAAAACAGTAGCCCACCCCCCTGCCCCCCCAGAGTTGCTGAATGAATGAAACCTTCCCCCCCCCTTGTGACCCCTCCCCAAGATGTTTGCAATAAATTCATTACCACCCCCCACCCTCCAGACCCCCCGAAACCTGATAAAAATGTCAGTCGGTGGAGTGGGCGTTCAGGAGCGGTCCTGGAGCGATGTATTGGCGTTGGTCTGTCGGCTGCGAGCACTGAAACGGGTCCTGACGGCCCTTTGCCCTTACTATGTCAGTGAGGTGGAGCAATGGCAGTGGTAGGTCCTCTGACATAATAAGGGCAAAGGTTCGCCGGCTGCCAGTCCTGAAAATGGCGCCGAGGGGCCCTCGCCCTTACTATGTCACATGGGCTACTGCCACCATTGGTGTCCCCGAGTGGCATAGTAAGGGAAAGGGCCGTCGGTGCCATGTTGATTGCTGGCAGCCGACGGCCGTAGTGCAGGAGACGTGTCCCGGACTGGTCCTGGCACCCCGCTGGAGCCTCCCGGACTTCTGTCAGGTTTTGTGTGTGTTGTGAGGGCCTGGGAAGTAAATAAATTTGGAATGTGTGTGGGGGGTGTGAGGAGGGTGGTTTTGTGTGTGTTGGGAGGCTTGGGAAGTAAATCAATTTGGCATGTGTGTGGGGGGTGTGAGGAGGGTGTTGGGTGTATTTTATCTGTAAAGGAAATAGTTATCTTCTGGCGAAAAAAGTGCGCGAATGTGTTAAAATGGAAGTGAAACGTGGACCTGGACTGGCGAAATGATTAGTGTAGCGTGTGTTAGTGTAAGGTGTAACAGATGGCGCTTACGTCCAGCAGATGTCGCTGTTTTCTCGAAAAAAGTTTTAAACCTATTTTATCTGTCACAGGTGTGACATATCTGTAATGTAAGTACAGAAGAACCTTCCTGTATGCGAAATGAAGGTTGTGTCCAAATTTGAAAGCAATCGGTTCAGTGGTTTCTGAGATTAGCGATTTTGTCCAAAGTATTTAACATTTTTATTTATATAGGTAGTAATGACAGAAGATAAAGACTAAATGGTCCATCCAGTCTGCCCAGAAAGTTAAGGGTGGTAACTGCTAGAGATGTGATTCGGCCAAACCTTTTGGTTCGGCCTTCGTTATTGGCCTGCCGTGGGAAATTTTGTTTCCTGCGGTTCAGGCTGATTATTTTTTGGCTGTCCCGAACTTAAAAAAAACCCAAAACACCCCAACCCTTCAAATTTAATTAATTACAATCCCCCACCCTCCCGACCCCCTCCCCAAAACTTGCCTAAAGTCCCTGGTGGTCCAGTGGGAGTCCCGGGAGCAATCTCCTGCTCTCGGGCTGTCAGCTGCCAGTAAACAAAATGGTGCCAGTGGCCCTTTGCCCTTACCACGTGACAGGGGCTATCGGTGCCATTGGCCGGCCCCTGTCACATGGTAGGAGCAATGGATGGCTGGAGCCATCTTAAAAAATGAACGCGGTACTCCAGATGAGGCCTCACCTGTACAAGGGCATCGCCACCTCCTTTTTCTTACTGGTTATTCCTCTCTCTATGTAGCCAGGCAATCTTCTGGCTTTAACTATCTATCGCCTTGTCACATTGCTTTGCTGCCTTCAGACCACCAGAAACTATCACCCCCCCAAGGTCATTCCTCTCTGCTCCCCCCCCCCCCCCCCACCCCCATCATATACAGCAGATCTTTGTGTCATCCACAAAAAAGACAAACAATGTTGCTCATGAAGATAGTGAACAGATCCAGAACCCAACGTGATCTCTGAGGCACTCCCCTTATAACATTGCTCTCTCCTAGGGAATAGCCACTACTTATCACTGCGATAGCAACATGGGATCTATTTAATGTTTGGGTACTTGCCGGGTACTTGTGACTTGGATTGGCCACTGTTGGAAACAGGATGCTGGGCTTGCTGGACCCTTGGTCTGTGACAAAGTATGGCAAGTCTTATGTTCGTATGTTTTCTTACTTTAGGTTCTCCTGGCTCATAAAGACAGACTATACCACCACCTCCTTTGTCGTAATTTCTAGCTTCAATGTGAAAGCCGCATTACAGATAAACTAATCCTCCACTTTCTTATCAAATACAAACTTTTCCCCTGGCTATTCATTATTTGAATGGTTATGAAATATTTGGAGTGTATTAGAAAGCTACTGCCTGCAGTGAAAATTTGGTTGCATGGTAGTAGTTTATTGTTTTGGTTTTTTTCCTTCAAATAAATCAGATATGGAAAAACTGACTTCATTGTGGTGCAGTATTTTTAGAATTAAGATAAACCCACTTCCCCTCCAACAAGCATAAAATTAAAAAAAAAAAAACCCTGTAAGCTGCACGCTATCAGCGAGTACCTCGGTACATTCATCTCAGCCCTTCCTCTGCCAAGAGGCCCTGCTTAACTGTTTTCTTCTGGATGAATCAGAGCGGCAGTAACGCTCGCCCTCACCCCTCTTATACCTCCTCATTTAAAGTAAAACGAAACTTCTAAAAGTGCATCCGTTGGAAGCTTAAGTCATCTTCTACATCATCTCTTCCTGTGCTGCAAAGAAACTTTTACATCTCATGATTACATTTTTTCTGGATGCCTCTGTGCGAGCGAAACCGTGAAGCACTGGTGCAGTGATGTCCTAATTTCTGCAGCACAGCTCAGCCGTATCAGGAGATTACAGTCTCTTCACTAATCTATACCAAAAATAAACAGAAAACACCGTACTTATTGCTGCTCCCTGTCGCCTCACTTTGCTACGGTCTGATTGCATTTTTTGCATTTGTAATTGCACCACATTGGTACTCATTGGCATAACCTATCCTACCCAATCATTATTTGACAGAAGAGGATTTCTGATCACTTGATGTATACTGGAAGGTATTGGATTTCTACTCCACTTCAAATGTACACCTCAGACTTATACATTTGTTTGAATGTTTTCCTCTGAAATATGCACTATAAAGCTATGCCAATGTATGGTGGGCTAGGGATGTGAGAGGAAAGCATTTGTGGTCCAGTTCATTACTGGGCCCAGAAATTGGGCTTGTTTATGCATCATTCGTTCTCCATCACAGTCAATGGGGGAAGCCATGCATCCTATTTTGGTCTCCACCTTTGGAGTTTTCCCATCCAGTTTTCATGAAACTTGCAGACAGGCATCCGCAGCGAAGGAACTGCCCCATCCAAGGCAACAAGGGTGGGGCAAAGTGGCAGCAAGAGTGGTATTACTAGTGCAAAAGACAGTGACAAGGGCAAAGCTGAACATAAAAAGGTGTCATGAACAGCCGAAGGCACTGTGAAAGGAACAAAGCAGCAACAGCGGTGGCACGAAATACCCCAAGGTACCACAGGAGAGGCAAAGCAACACCATCAACAGTGGCACAAACAGCCCAAGACACTTAAGGCCTAGATGCATCACCCAGCTGCCATTCTGCCAATTAAGTCTACGTCATCATTCCCTGCTCTACACTCTAACTCTCCCATCTTACTTTTCCGACTTCCGGCATTGGCATACGGGCATTTCAAAGCGTGTTTTTGTTTGCATTGGCATGGGATAATTTGGAATCTTTTAGCGCAGGTGATTCTTTACTTACGGGCACATGGACTACATTCCTTATTATTGGAACCTCACTGTCGGGCTGCCCTGACTCTCCTGCTTCACTAGCATCCTTCGAAGATACCTCCCTCCGAGCCATGCGCTGCTGAGCGACTGTCGGCTTTCCCCTTTGTTCTAGTTTAAAAGCTGCTCTAACTCCTTTTTGAGTGCTGGCAGCTAGTGCTGTCTTGGTACAGAAGATTTACTATATTGTGATTGTAGTTCAGTTTACTCGTGGCTTTCACAGCCAACACTTGTTAAAATAGGCCTAGTACCATACGGGTTCCAAGTGTCTTTTTTGCATGGTTTTGTGGTTGGCATCATAGCAGGGTAGATATATATATAGATATAGATATAGATATAGATATATATAGATATATATATAATATAAATGTTGTAAGTGATGTTTTTATCTCATAAGAGTCTACTCTGGAGGTCCTTTGTCCTTGCTATTATTGATGCATAATTTTTAATTGTGCGTGGGAAGGGCTGGGGGCAGGGAACAAAGCTGTAAGGTTTGCCCAGGGCTCCTAATTCCCTTTGCACTGGCCCTGAGAGCGGGCACAAAACCCAGACCCTCACCATTCACCCATCTTCTACTTCCCCAGGGCAGCTGCTGGGGAAGGCTGGGAGGCGGGTGGTAGGGTTCCTGGGAATGCAGCAGGGTTGCCAGCTTCTTGGAAATATTATCAATGACACTCTCTCTGCCACTCTTCTGGGAGCCCTGACCCAGCATCCCAAATCACCCAAAATGCCAGACTTCAAGTCCCCCCCCCCCTTTTGCCCTCTCACTGATTTGGCCTGTGCCTTGCCATGCCTTGGGTGGGGGAGAGCATCTCATTCCTTGCCTCAGGCAGCAGATTGCCTTGACCTGCATCCTGGAGGCAGGGGATAGTTGCTGGAATCAAGAGAGTGCTGAAGCTGGGTCAGAGGGTAATGTGCTGGAGTGAACAGTAGGGATGTGAATCGGGTGATCGATCGTCTTAACCATCGATTTTGGCTGGGGGGGGGGAGGGAAATCTGATCGTCATGGTTTTTGTTTTTTTTAAATCGTAAAAAATCGTAAATCGGGGAGGGCGGGAAAACCGGCACCCTAAAACCCACCCCGACCCTTTAAAATAAATCCCCCACCCTCCCGAAGCCCCCCAAAATGTTTTAAATTACCTGGGGTCCAGTGGGGGGGGGGTCCCGGCGCGATCTCCCGCTCTCGGGCCACGGCTGCGTTAAAAGAAATGGCGCCGGTGGCCCTTTGCCCTTACCATATGACAGGGCAAAGGTAGCACCTGCGCCATTTTTGTTCCTGTCACCCGACGTCACGAGTGCAGGAGATTGCTCCCGGACCCCCGCTGGACCCCCAGGGACTTTTGGCCAGCTTGGGGGGCCTCCTGACCCCCACAAGACTTGCCAAAAGTCCAGCGGGGGTCCGGGAGCGACCTCCTGCACGCGGGCCGTATTGCCAATATTCAAAATGGCGCCAGTGCTACTTTTGCCCTCACTATGTCGACATAGTGAGGGCAAAAGTCAAAATGGCGCCGGCACTACTTTTGCCCTCACTGACAAAGTGAGGGCAAAAGTAGCGCCGGCGCCATTTTGAATATTGGCAATACGGCCCGCATGCAGGAGGTCGCTCCCGGACCCCCGCTTGTGCCTCAGAACCTATAACTAGCTAGCAATGCCCCTTGTGCTGGAGTCGAGAGAGTGCAGGAGAGTGCCGGGGAGAGTGTGAGAGTGGTGGGGGGTCACACTAATGGGGGCAGAGAGTGCTGGAGTCAAAAGATAATTGGGGTTGGGCTGTGTGGGGTGGGGGGAATAGACCACTGGTGTCAAGAGATTGCAGGGGTAGGGCTAGAGAGAAAGTGATGGGGGTCAAGAGAGTGCTAGAGTTGGCCTGGGAGGAGAATAGAGGAAGTGTTCTAGGGGAAGGCTTTTTTATCCATCATTATTGATGGGCAATTCCACTTGCTTTGGCCATGTCAGACTCTTGATATCTGGCATTATGTGCTGGGAAAGATTTTGCTCCCGTTTTTTTTTTTTCCACCTGCTCTGGACTCATCCAGGACCTCAACAGCATCCTTATCAACTTGCTTGCTCAACATTTTGAAAAATGGCTGCCCCTGGACCACCAGTGTTTGTCTGCAGCATTCTTACCTCTACTGATTCTGTAACCCTGTAATAGTCAAAAGAGAGATTATAGTGTCTCCTCTGACACAGTAACCCAGTGACCCAGCCCACCTTGCTTTCTCCTTCCTTTCTAAATCTGTTGATAAACTTCTTTTTTTCATTCTGAGAAAGAACTTGAGAATCAGAACCTTCTCTGTCTGAAATCCAGCAGAGAAATGGATGAAATGGATACTGCACAAAGTTAAGTTTTTCTTTTACTTTCGGGTTAAAAAAAACCAAAACACAAGTCATGTTGGGATAGGTTGGTTGAAAGAGTTCTTCACCTTGAATTGTCCTCCTCTTTCCTTGTCCCTTCTCATCCCAGCTCCGCTCTGTTTGTCTTGAAAAGAACATAAATACTGTTTCCCTTACCCCATAGACTATATAATGGCTCCAAAATGAATGAAACAGAAATGTTTGGATTCATTTTGGAACCATTGAACTGAATCTTTCTATTGCCCCTGCCACCGCTCTCTCTTTTCCAGATGTGCTTGAATTATGTCATGGTTTTGGTTATTACCACCTCTGCCGGTGGGTGATTACAGGCATCCATCACCCTTTCAGTGATCACCAGCATCATCATTTCTGTCTTTTGCCTTAGGTTCTGTAGGCTCACAGACTATACCACCTCCTTTGTGGTTAGTTTGTACCATGAATATGAAAGCTGTATTATGGATAAACTAATCCATGCCTTCTTTTAGAATATAAAGGTTCCCCTGGCTATTTATTATTTGAATGGTTATGAAGTATTTTGAGAGTGTTAGCAAGCTACTACCTTCGATGAAAATTTGGTTGCATGATAAGCTTTTGTTGTTTTGTTTTGTTTTTTCAAATAAATCATACATGGAAAATCTAACTTCACTGTGGTGTAGTATTTTTAGAATTAAGAAAAACCCACTTCCCTTCCTACAAGCATAAAATAAAAAAAACCAAAAACTGTAAACTGCATGCTGTCAGCAAGTACCTCAATACATTCATCTCAGCCCTACCTCTACCAAGAGGCCTTGCTTATCTTACTGCTTTCTTCTGGATGAATCAGAGCAGCACTAACACCACACTCTAACCCTCCTCCCCCAATTTAAAGCAAAATGAAATTTTAAAAGTTCATCAGTTGCCCTTTTCAATCAGATTCTATATCATCTCTTCCTGTACTGCAAATAAAGCATCTATCTCATTATCAGATTTTTTCTGGATGCTTCTGTGCAGCAAAACCATGAAGCTCTGGTGCAGTGAAGTCCTAATTTCTACCGACCAAAATATTGCAGCTCATTATGCTGATTTAGTAAGAGAAAAAGGCCTCAGAATTAAACCATCACAAAATCTTCAGGCGGATCTTTCTCTTCAATCATTGGTCAAAAACCTGTGAGGTAACGGATTTGTACTGCAGGAAACATTTACACAATGAGAGTCTTTGCCACCTCAGACTTATACATTTGTTTGAATGTTTCCTCTGAAACACTATAAAGCTAAGCCAATGCATAGTAGACTAGGGATCTGAGAGGAAAGCATTTTTGGCTCAGTTCATTATTTTGGTTCATAAGAACATAAGAAATTGTCATACTGGTCAGACCAAGGGTCTATCAAGCCCACCATCCTGTTTCCAACAGTGGCCAATCTAGGCCATAAGAACCTAGCAAGTACCTAAACACTAAGCAGATCCCATGCTACTGTTGCTAGAAATAGCAGTGGCTATTTTCCAAGTCAACTTAATTAATAGCAGGTAATGGACTTCTCCTCCAAGAACTTATCCAATCCTTTTTTAAACACAGCTACACTAACTGCACTAACCACATCCTCTGGCAACAAATTCCAGAGTTTAATTGTGCGTTGAGTGAAAAAGAACTTTCTCCGATTAATTTTAAATGTGCCACATGTTAACTTCATGGCGTGCCCCCTAGTCCTTCTATTATCCGAAAGAGTAAATAACTGGTTCACATTTACCCGTTCTAGACCTTTCATGATTTTAAACACCTCTATCATATCCCCCCTCAGCCATCTCTTCTCCAAGCTGAAAAGTCCTCACCTCTTTAGTCTTTCCTTATAGGGGAGCTGTTCCATCCCCTTTATCATTTTGGTCGCCCTTCTCTGTACCTTCTCCATCGCAACTATATCTTTTTTGAGATGCGGCGACCAGAATTGTACACAATATTCAAGGTGCGGTCTCACCATGGAGCGATACAGAGGCATTATGACATTTTCCGTTTTATTCACCATTCCCTTTCTAATAATTCCCAACATTCTGTTTGCTTTTTTGACTGCCACTGCATACTGAACCGACGATTTCAATGTGTTATCCACTGTGATGCCTAGATCTCTTTCTTGGGAGGTAGCTCCTAATATGGAACCTAACATTGTGTAACTATAGCATGGGTTATTTTTCCTATATGCATCACCTTGCACTTATCCACATTAAATTTCATCTGCCATTTGGATGCCCAATTTTCCAGTCTCACAAGGTCCTCCTGCAATTTATCACAATCTGCTTGTGATTTAACTACTCTAAATAATTTTGTACATTCTGCAAATTTGATTATCTCACTCATCATATTCCTTTCCAGATCATTAAAAAATATATTTAAAAGCACGGGTCCCAATACAGATCCCTAAGGCACTCCACTGCCCACTCCTCTCCACTGAGAAAATTGTTCATGTAATCCTACTCTCTGTTTCCTGCCTTTTAGCCAATTTGTAATCCACGAAAGGACATCGCCACCTATCCCATGACTTTTTACTTTTCCTAGAAGCCTCTCATGAGGAATTTTGTCAAATGCCTTCTGAAAATCCAAATACACCAAATCTACCAGTTCACCTTTATCCACATGTTTATTAGCTCCTTCAAAAAAGTGAAGCAGATTTGTGAGACAAGACTTGCTTTAGGTAAAGCCATACTGAATTTTCCATTAAACCATATCTTTCTATATGTTCTGTAATTTTGATATTTAGAACACTTTCCACTATTTTTCCTAGCACTGAAGTCAGGCTAATTGGTCTGTAGTTTCCCAGATTGCCCCTGGAACCCTTTTTAAATATTGGGGTTACATTAGTCACCCTTCAGTCTTCAGGTAAATGGATTATTTTAATGATAGGTTACAAATTTTTACTAATAGATCTGAAATTTCATTTTTTAGTTCCTTCAGAACCCTGGGGTGTATACCATCCGGTCCAGGTGATTTCCTACTTTTTAGTTAGTCAATCAGGCCTACCACATCTTCTAGATTCACCGTGATTTGGTTTAGTCCATCTGAATCATTACCCATTAAAATCTTCTCTGGAATGGGTATCTTCCCAACATCCTCTTCAGTAAACACTGAAGCAAAGAAATTGTTTAATCTTTCCGTGATGGTCTTATCTTCTCTAAGTGCCCCTTTAACCCCCTCGATCATCTAACGGTCCAACTAACTCCCTCACAGGCTTTCTGCTTCGGATATATTTTAAAAAGTTTTTACTGTGAGTTTTTGCCTCTACGGCCAACTTCTTTTCAAATTCTCTCTTAGCCTGTCTTATCAATGTCTTATATTTAACTTGCCAACACTTGTGCTTTATCCTATTTTCTTCTGTTGGATCCCTCTTCCAATTTTTGCATGAAGATCTTTTGGATAAAATAGCCTCGTTTGGCTCCATGATTCATTTCGTTTGGTATGGGCCCAAAAACTATATTTGTTTATCCGTGCCATTTGTTCATTCGTTTTCCATTAAAATCAATGGGGGAAGCCTTGCATCCAATTTCGGGCTCTAACATGGAGTTTTCCCATCCAGTTTTGATGAAACTTGCAGACAGGCATCAGCAGCAAAGGAACAGCAATCCAGGTAACAAGGGTGGGGCAAAGTGGCATCAATAGTGGAATGAATAGTGCAAAAGACAGTGACAAGGGCAAAGCTGAACAAAAAGTGTCATGAACAGCTGAAAGCACTGTGAAAGGAACTAAGCAGCACCAACAGTGGCAAGAATATCCCCAGGCTCTAAGAGAAGGGCAAAAGGCACAATAGCATTGGCATGAACATCCCAAGGCAGCAAAAGAGTACCAAAGCAGCACCAACAATAGTGACAAGAATACCCCAGAGTACCAAAAGAGGAGCAAAACAGCACCAACAGTAATTGGTAATCCAGAGCATTAATTTCCTCCATGAATGTATCACGGAGGCAAGAGCAGCCCAAAGCACTGTAAGAAGTGCCAAATATCATGATTAATGAGCAGAAACCAGAGGTACCGTAACTTTGAAGAAAGTTGATAGTGATTGTGAAGTAGATTCTCTATGGCATCAATTGAGGAAGGAACTGGGAGGAGGGTCACGTTTGCTAAGCCTTTTCTAATGTGAGACTGGCTTGCATTCCAGCCATGCAGAGTCAACCACCTTGCTCAAATATAAGGAAGTACGAATTCCAAATTTCCACATTCCCATTAATATCTTTTGCTTCTATGACTGACTTGCTCTGCTGGGAGGAGGGATAAAAAGTTCTGGGGTCACTCTGGGGGAGGATAGAGTGCTGTGATCAAGAGAGTGTTGGAGTTGGGCTGGAAGCAGAGAATATTGAACTAAGAGAGTTCAGGATTTGGCCTAGGCAAAGAGTGTTGGTTCAGGATAAAGGAAGGCAGGGAGTGCTGAAATCAAGAGATTGCTGGGGCTCAGCTGAGGTGGAGAAGAGAGTGCTGGAGTCAAGAGACTGCTGGAGTTGGGCTGGAGGGTAGAGTGTTGGAGTCAAGAGAGTGGAAGGGTAAGGCTGGGGAGAATGCTGGGGTCAGGCTGAGGTGGGGAAGAGAGTGCTGGTGTCAAGAGACTGCTGGAGTTGGGCTGGAGGGCAGAGTGTTGGAATCAAGAGAGTGAGGAGTAAGGCTGGGGAGAATAATGAGTGATAGGATCCAGAGAGTACTGAAGTTTGGGTGGAGCAAGAGACTAGTGGAGTGAAGAGAGTAAAGGCATTGGGTTTGAGAGAAAGTGCTGGGGTCAAGTTGACAGGGGCAGAGAGTACTAGAGTCAAAAGATTGCTGAGGATGGGCTGGAGAGGGCATAAGTACTGGTGTCAAGAGATTGCAGGGGTTGGGCTAGAGAGAGAGAGTGCTGAGGTCAAGCGATTGCTGGAGATGACCTGGAGGGAGTGAAGGGAGAGGGCTTTCTTACCCATCATTTTTAGTAATTCCACTTCTTTTAGCCATGTCAAACTCTTCATATTTGGCATGATGTGCCTGGGAGAGAATTTTGTTTATGTTTTTCCTCTGCTCTGGACTCAGCCAGAACTTCAATGGTATACTTGTCAAGTTGCTTTCTCATCTCATAAATATCTGGCTCCTTATCAATCACAGCTTTTTTTTAAAGTAATCAATAGTCTTCATGCTCCAGTGGTCACAGAAAGGAGAAATATCTATGAAGAAATACTTCACCACCATGGTCTGCAGCTCTTTGAACTGGAGAAGCAGATCTTTCGTGTTCTACCAGTCCAGCATCTCCATGTTGCCTGAGTCTACAAAGTACTCTTCCATCAGCCTGACACTGATGGCCATAAGACTGTCCTTATGGTGAGACGAGTAGGGGCAACTGCACTTTGGGAGGCCCCGGACCACCATGCCCAACACTATAATTTCATCATTCCAGGGCCCTGCAGTGTTTGATTTGCTCTGGGCCCATTAACCTCCCAAGATCCAATCTGGATGGTTACTTCCATAGGCTGGTAAAAACCAGTTGTCCTTGAACATGGTGCACCAGACAGGGTCAGGCTGGAATTTCAGAATGATTCCTTCCAGCTTGAGGGCAGGGGAGTAGAAGGCAACGATGGCCTCTGTCATGCTTGGATAGGGCGCTTCATACTCTTTGGTTCGCACCTAGAACACAGTCATGTTAATAGAAACATAGAAATGACAGCAGAAGAAGACCAAACGGCCCATCCAGTCTGCCCAGCAAGCTTTCACACTTATTTTTTTCTCATACTTATCTGTTACTCTTGGCCCTTATTAGTAACTTTTTGTTTCTAGTTACCTTCCACCCCCGCCATTGATGTAGAGAGCAGTGCTTGATACTTCACTTGATACTAAGTGAAGTATCAAGCTTAATTGGTTAGGGGTAGTAACCGCCGCAATAAGCAAGCTACTCCCACGCTTAGTTGTTTACCCAGCCTGTGCAATTCAGTCCTTGTTGGTTGTTGTCTGAATATATATCCTCTTTTCTTCATTCCCCCCTGTCGTTGAATTAGTGAGCTGCGCTGGATATGTATTCCAAGTGAAGTATCAGGCTTAATTGATTCGGTAGTAACTGCCGGAACAAGCAAGCTACACCCATGCTTATTTGTTTACTCAGACTATGCAATTCAGTCCTTGTTGGTTGTTGTCTGAATATAAATCATCTTTTCTTCATCCCCCCCTGCCGTTGAAGCAGAGAGCTATGCTGGATATGCATTAAAGTGAAGTATAAGTCTTATTTGGTTTGGGGTAGTAACCGCCACAACAAGCAAGCTACTCCCCCACTTTTTTGTGAATGCAAATCCTTTTTTCCACATTTCCTCTTGCTATTGAAGCATAGAGCAATGTTGGAGTTGCATTAACCGTCTGTATGTTTATTGAATAAGGGTATTAATCACCAGGTAGTAGCTGTCATTCCTGCAAGCACCCCCCCCCCCCATACCTCTTCTCTTCATTCACATCCTCTAGACTTTATGGATCCACATTGTTTATCCCATGCCCCTTTGAAATCCTTCACAGTTTTGGTCTTCACCACTTCCTCTGGAAGGGCGTTCCAAGCATCCACCACCCTGTAGTGGAAACAGAATTTAAACACTGCAAGGCATCAAGAGAGAGACATAAGAGGAGGAACATTTTTGTTAAAATCTCAAATACATAGGTGCATTATCCTGGGAAAGTTACCCATTCACATTTGCACCTGCAAATTTGTACGGGTAGCTTTCCTGAAAAAAAATTCTTCTTATTCTTATCTAAACTCAAAATAGGCACATCAAGTGTAAACCACTTCACCTCCAGGAACACCTCCTCCTCCTAGGGAGGAAAACACATGTGCCCACTCATCCCCATCCCAGGCCACTAATAGGGTGTAAGATGCTAAGACATGGAGAACTTTTGTGGTAATAATGTCTGAACTTCCTCTTTGAAAGGTTAATGAATACTGTGGTATTCTGTGCAATGGAAAGTTACAGAGGCAGAGAGTTCATCACATAGAAACTGTTAGATTTTGCAGAAGAGATACTCCACACTACGTCCATCAGATTAAAATCTCCAACAATCAACACTTCTCCCTTCTTTCCGACCTTTTGGATGTCTTCAACCAGATCTCTGTCTAGTTCTTCCATTTAAGTCAGAGCCCTGTAAACCACTCCAGTAACAATGGATGCACCATCATCTTTTTTTTAGGACGGCCTGTAATGCTTCTTCTCTACCCCACATTCCTTGCAGTTCAGTTGCTTGGATATTGCTTTTGACATAAAGAGCTACTCCTCCCTCTTTTCTGTCCTCTCTGTCCTTCCTTAACAAGTTATAGCCCGGTATGGCCGTATCCCAATCATGAGAATCCGTGAACCATGTCTCCGTAACAGCAACAATGTCCAAGTCCGCCTCCAGCATTAGGGCTTGCAGGTCTGGGATTTTGTTGCCCAGACTACAGAGCATTTGTGCTCATAGTCTTCCCTCACAAGGTAAGGAGTGGCATGGGTGATTTTTGGGCTTGGGCTACAGAGGAGTATATAACCCTGGTTCACATTAGAGCTAGGGCTTCTGTAGAGTAACAGAGCAGCAAGGAGGAGTTTCAGTATGGGAGAAGCAGGAGTCAAGTGGAGATATGCTCCAAGTGTCTCTGGTAGCCTGAGAGAAAAGTAGAGTGGAGGGTGAACCTGAAAGAGAATAAGAAGAAGAGTTTTTTTCTAACTGTGGTGGGAACCAGTAGGACCAGGAAGCAACCTGTGCCTGGCTGGAACTTGCCGTAGGGCTCAGAGGATTTCATTTCTAAGAGAAAAAGGGGTGACTCTACCTTGAACTGATCAGGATAATTGTAAGTACTAAACCAGAGTGTTTAGAGAATAGAGACTTAGCGGGTCTGGATAGGCCGAAGAGTGGATTTACCAAGTGAACTGTGATTTTAACTTTGATCTTATGTGGACAGTGTTTGAATCTTTGTTTTTGCTTCTGCCCTGTGTTATTTGTGACTCCTGGAAGATTTACACAATAAATCTGTCTTTTTGTTCGGCGCACATTTTTTGGAGGGGCATTCACTTTGTTTTTTTTTTTGGGGGGGGGGGGGGTTGTTGGCTGAGAGAGATAAGTGTGTCCAGACCAGTTTGGATCTGCAGGGTATCCTGCCCCCAGCCCACGGCCCAGGAGAGACTGTACTCCACCTCAGAGCAGTTCCTTCCAATACTTGCCAAAGTTAAGAAGGTGACCCCTTGGCATAGGGGGTTACACATGCATCGTGCTACTACGTGCATGCTTATCCTTGCATACCGGGTGGGCAAGTTTCAGAAAGATCATTTCCACGAATAAAGCCCTGTTCTACCCTCAGAAATGGCATTGAACATTACCCTCAAAACGTTCGACTTGTACTAGTTTAATCTCATCCAGTCGCTTTACTGTGCATACTGTTCCGCAACTTACATCTGTGGGCTTTTGCACCGGGGGCCCGGTTTGCCAAGCTTTATTTTCCCCCCAGAGATGCAGAATGGGCAGACATTTAGCAGCATTGAAAAAGGACAATTTTCAGGTAGCTGATTGATGCAGTTAAAACCCGTTTTTACCCATGTAAATTGCTTTGATTTTTGATTCCGTAAACAGTCTCATCCGGAGAAAGATTATATTTCCATAATCTAAATGTCATTTTTTTCCTATGCTGCAATAAATGCACGGGCTGCACCTTTCTCTTTAAAGCACCCTGCTTCCTATATTCTGAATTGTAAAAGAAGAATCAGGAACAGATAGTGCAAACAGAAAACGGGAGTCCGTTCCACAGCCCTGGATGCCAGAAATAGAAGGCATAAAGAAATATGAACCAAAGTCTGGGTGTGGGAAAGCTAAGGGGGTGAGCTGGAACAGGGGTAACAAAGTAATGAAAGGTATCATGCTGCTAGACTGTGGTGGAAAGATAGGTCAGTATAAGAACTTTAGTCTACATACGGAATTTAATGGCACCTGGCACTACTACCTTAAAAACTGTTGACCCTTGCACTTACATTTGGAAAGGGAGCTCTGTGAATTACGAGTTCCTAAAAGCTCACATAGCGTAACGTCTTTCAATTATTTTTATGTTGGTCCAATACAAGCTGTCATTACCTGCAAAGAACGCAGCTTTCAAGAGCATCTCCTATGCAAACGTTTGCAAGGCTGACTAAGACTTTCACAGGCTGAAAATCATCCCTCTTCTAACCAATGCAAATCTTTGCAAACAGGTTTCCAAACATATGCTAGCTCAATTTGTAAATCTATATTGCTGAAAGACAGGCGGCCATGTTTGCACAACTTGAACTGTGGAAATGTATGCCTGCGTGAGACTTAGCATGTTACTATTACATCTGCTCTTAGTCATCCTGGCAGATATATTTATATTCATCCCAGCATACTCTGCTGCTTAAACAGTACCTGAAAATAAAGAAGTGATGTAATCTGGTAATAAGGGCTCTATAGTAAATAGAACTGGCAAAGGGCACAGAGCAGGCAGAGCACAGGCTCAGGAAGCGAACATATCTCATATTCACTCTAGGAAAGGCAGATTCGTTGCTTGATTGCAGCTGAGACAGATACGAGCAGTGGCTAACTTAGTTAAAATTTGGCTACGAATTCTAATTTAGAGCATAGAAATCAACTAGAAAACCATCTAGATGAAATAATGTAAAAGCTCATTTTGGACGGATGCGAAAACACTGATGTTTCAATTGCAGGTGAGATTTGATAGTATTTGTGCTTGCACTTTTGAAGTTTCAGAAGCCCACATAGATATTGTCCTGGAAGAATTACCAATGGAAAGAGCCAAGTGCGGGTCTGTGCATGTTCCTTTTTGTGAGCCCGTTTTGAGAGGAAACTTTTTTCCCTTTGAAAATTGGCATACAGTCCGCAAATAAAAATTACCCACAGATTTTACACTTCTGCGCATAGTTTGAAAGTCAACCCCATAAAACTTAAAGACTCAACTTCCTTTCTAAGTACACTGGCTGTTAGAATACTTATTCTGTATTGGAAATATAATATAATAGGAAAAGAACTGTTTATAAGGCGTGGAGGTAACTTGACTTCTGGTGAAATGAACCACTTGGACAGCACTGGAGCTTCAAAACAGGTCCAACGTGGGCAGTAAATTCCCCACACTGCTATTCTAGAGAGATTGTTCCTAGGGGAGAGAGCGAAGTTTAATTTAGATACATATTTAACTTTTGCTCTCTCTTTTGAAATTCTCAGTTAGGTGCCACTGCCATGTAGGGTGAGCTAAAAGGGCCTCATCTGCCAACACCTACTGTTACTATGTCATTATGTTATTTTACCAACTACAGAATCCAAAACTAAATGAAAATAAATCAACATATATCTTGAAAATGCATTCACTATAATTGCATAAAAAGTTAAATCGTACTAAATCAGGGAACTGCCATCCAAGAATTGTTTACAATGCTTGCAAATATTTCTTATTATTAGGGTTAGAACAGAGTAGCAGAGCAACAAGGAGGAGTTTCAGTGTGGGAGAAGCAGGAGTCAAGTGGAGTAGTAAGGCCTAGTCAGTCAGTCAGACCTCTTTCCACTTTTGTGCTAGTATGCAGAAACACTTCTAGATGACATCATGAATACAGTCACTGTCCCACAGGAGAAAAAAAAATATGTCCAGCAGCTTCCAAGACATTTGGCATGGAGCATGGCGATCTAACAACCACTTGCAAAAAAGATACTCCCTTTAGCATGCTAACAAGCTACGTGACTAACTCAAGGACAGTGTATTCTCAAGCAAAGGACGGTGCTCCCATATATGCATGCAGAGGCCTGTCTCCCCCTTTCCTTCATCAGCTCATGGGACTGTATAATGCTTGGATCAGTTTGGAGCTGTAGCTGTGTTTAAAGCCCTGTGCATTTCTTTCCATTTTTACAGAAATGATTGAGAAGAAGCACATCATTTGGGTTAATGGGACAGCTTTATTGTACATTTTTATGCACCCTCCTGAAGCAGGATAAGGAAACACAGGACCATGTCGGGTGCGATCAAAGAGGATTCTCAAATGAGGAAAGTATCTTTGAATTTGGCCAATTAAATGCACACTTTATTTTAAGAAATAAGGAAAAGCACGTGCAAGAAGCGTTATAATCTAGTAGGACTATGGTTAGACAATAAACTACTTAACATCTGAATAGGCAAAATATATGTCTGTCCCTCAAAAAGATTACAGTGCATTAAATGAAAAATTGTGTTGGGTGAATATTTCCTATAGAGTTTAAATAAATAAAAAATACATTAATTATTTCTTCTCTGCTCATTCAGTCATTATTACTTCATAGATATCAACTTCAATAATAATCAGCAGCTCCGTTACCTCATACGAGCCCCCCTCCACTTACTTCTGTCACTGTCACAAGCCGGTCTGGTGGCCCCCACTGCTGAGGACTATGCGTCTCGTCAGCAACTTTTGTAGGCTCCGCCCCCAACCCTTTTGGAATTCCCTACCTCCCAGCATCAGGCCGGCCCCCCTGATCTCACTTCTCTTTAGGAAACTTTTAAAAACACGGCTGTTTGAGGCCGCCTTTGGTCTCGGCCATTAACATAACCAAACCAAACAGAACTATTAAACAAGTTACCCCCTACCATGACATCAGGACATGGCAGATCCCCCCTCCCCCCCCCCCCCCCGAATCTGTATTCAAGTACCAACCAAATTATTATATTAATATATTACTTCTCTTACTGTCTGAACCGAGGAAAAGAATCCGTGTAACTCGCTTTGAATTCTCTTGGTGGAAAAGTGTGTCATAAATAAATAAATAAATGATGATGATGATGATGATAAATTCATTTTTTTTTTTTTTTTGTGGCTCAGCAATTACTTTGATTAGCATCTAGAGGAGGGCAATTCAGACGGATCGTTATGGAAGCCAAACATAAGCCAAGCCAAAATTAGGTGGCACAGATAATTATCACCAATGCTGGTCCCATGGCTTGGCCATGGCGCTATGGTACGTGGCACGGGAGACGCTGGTTTCAAGCTCCATCCCAGGGCAGTGCAGGACCTGGGGCGAGCTGCACATGTGAAATGCTCAAGCTCTGGGGTATCAGGGTAGGGTAAGCCCTGCATTACCGCTGAGACTTGGCCCCCAGGACCAACATAAACATTAAGAGAGTCATTTTCAGCAGCCTGCCTAAGGCTAAAGTGCAAGGCGCATGGCAGCCTTTAGCCTGTATTTTCAAAGCGGATTTATGCACAAGTCTGCTTTGAAAATTAGCATACACATTGACACTTGCTCGTTAGCAGGCACAAACGTGTGCATGCATATCGATGCACATACTTTTGAAAACTGAAAGCACGCAGGTAAATGGTTTCCCTGCCCCAGCTCCACCCCTCGTAATGCCTCACTCTAGTGCACAGAAAAGCATGTGTGAAATCGTGTTTGCACGTATTCTTAATGTACAACCCCCCCGGACAATTTTCAGCAGCCCATTTATACACATAAAATCCAGTTTCATGCATATCAATGCTTCTGAAAATCAGGCCCTATATTTTAAAAAAAAACAATAGAAAAAAAGCAAAAATAAACAGTTCCCCCCTCCTCCCTCCCACTACCACCTCCACCTCCACCCCCCTCCTGGATCTTGCTTTCCACAGGGATCAGGAAAGTGGAGAGGGGGGAGCAGCAATCCTTGGATGCTGCTGTCCAACCGGCTCCCAGTTTCAAATTGGCACCGTCCAGCACTGAAGCCGGCACTATTTTGTTGTACCACTGTATAACCAAACTTAGGGGAAGGCAGGGAGTGGGGGAAATTTTGCATCTGTTAGGGCTTTTTCATTCGCCTTCTCAAGTGAAAGACAATTAAAAAACACGAATTTGGGGGGAGAGTTCATTTAGTTTTAAAAGGAAACACAACACGCGTGTTCTTGTCATGTTTTTCATTTTGTCTAAAAATGAACACCCCCCCCCTTACTTGTTTCTATTTCTCCTTCCCTGTCTGTGCAGCCCATCCCACTACCTTTTCGTTTCTCCTTCGGCCCAGCTTCTCTCCCCTTCATCGCGGCCCTGCCTCTCCACCAGCCTCCCACACAGCTTCCTTCCCTTCAGGCTTCACCAGGGCTGACAAGAGCAGGGTGAAAAGGATAATGTTGTGCTGAACCTCCAAGCTCAGGGGGCACCCACATTTACAAGACTAGCCTTGGACAAATCAATAAATGAGTGGATTGTTTGAAGGGCGTAAGACGTAAGCGGACACGGCAAGGCAGGTCCTCCGATTTCTCTCCCTGGTCCTGCTCTCCTCCATCTGCTCTTTTCTGTTCCCTCCGTTCCTTTTCTCACTTTCTTCCAATGTCACCTTCTTCTCTCTCCAGGTTTTGATGCTTCCTTCAATATGCTCTCCTTCCTTCTTCTTCTTCTTCTGCCTCTTCTCTTTTCCCCTCTCTCTTCCTATACTTCTTCTTCCCCCATGCCATTCTCCTTATTCCCTCTCTCCCTTCGTCTATATCCCTTCATTATGTTCTAAACCCCCCCCCCCCCCCCCTTCATCTCTGTCTCTCTGTCTCCTGGCCGCTCTTTCCTTGCTCTCCCATCTTCATCAGCAGGAAAAGAGATGGTGCTGCCTAAACCCGCCCGTTCTTCTCTACTCTGCAGTTCCTTTACTACAATTTGAACTGCATAGTAGGGGAGAATCGGTCTGTTTAAGGAGAGCCACTCTCCTCCTGCCAGCTGTGGGTGGTGTAGCAAAGAGGATCAAGGGAGCAGTGGGAGAGGGGAGGTGCAGTAACAGGTGTAACCCACAGTTACTAATTGAAATGGTTTATTCCAGCACCCCCTCTTGGGAGTTGCTGATGGTTCAATCTTTTGTTTTGTACTGAGGTTTTAACTCACCTTTGATAGAGTTTGGGAACAGAGAGGAGTGTTTTGTTTTTTCCACCCCCAACATGTAGTCCTAGGGGATCCAGCTCCTTGTTGAGGATATGTAAGTTCCAGAAAAGTTATGCCATCAAATTTAGCTGGATCTTTCTTTGAGTGGGATCATGCGCCAAACCATTTCTGCAGTGAGTTACCATAGTTTCTCACCAGTCCAGTAATGACAAACTCATTTAGTGAGAGTTGAATACCTGAGAATTAACTCTACCACCTCACAGTGCATTTCCAGTTTAGGATTGGATTGATTTATAAACAACTACCCCTTGCTGGTAACTGTGACTCGTATAAAGGGTGTGTAGTAAATCAAGAAGACAGTTGGACTAGACTAGAGTGTTCCATGTTTCATTTGAAGCGCACAAAAGCATTGAGTGCAGTGAAGCTGGCAAGAGACGGACACCTAGGTCTACTCCACTCAGAGATCCTGCAAGCTCTGTGGAAGATACGGTGATGCAGGTTACACCGGAATCAGGGAATCAGCAGGATCAGGGAAAGCGGAGCCCTCTTCCTCGATCCAATTCTTTAGTCACCCAATCAAAAAATCAATCAGATTTGTCTGACAGGATCTTCTCCTGGTGAATCCACACTGCCTTGGGTCCAGCAATCCTCCTTACTGTAGATAGTTCACTATCCTTTCCTTCAGCAGAGACTCCAATAATTTTCCCACCACTGAGGTGAGGTTAACTGGCCTGTAGTTACCAGCCTCCCCTCTGCTCCCACTCTTGTGAAGTGGGACCACCATCGCTCTTCTCCAATCATTCGGCACTACTCCCATTTCCAAGGATCTATTAAACAGGTCACTTAGTGGACCCGCCAGCACATCTCTGAGTTCCCTCATCAGGACCAATAGCTTTGTTCACGTTCAGTTTTCCTAGCTCTTCCCATACATTCTCTTCTGTTAATGGAGCTTCATCTACTCCACCCCCATCCACTATCATCTTAACTAGCGATGGTCCTTTGCCAGGGTCTTCTTTAGTGAACACCGAACTGAAGTATTTGTTTAATATTTCCACCATTTCTTCATCTCTCTCCACACATTGATCCTTTTCAACTTTTAATTTCACTATACCACTTCGGACCCTTCTCCTTCTTCTAATGTATCTGAAAAATATTTTGTCACCTCGCTTTACTTCTTTGGCAATCCTTTTTTCCGCCTGACTTTTTGCTTTCTTGATTATTTTCTTTGTCTCCCTCAGTTTCACCAGATATTCCTTTTTGTGTTCCTCTTTTTGGGATCCTTTATATTTCTTGAACACTGTTCTTTTTGCTTTTATTTTTTCAGTCACCTCCTTTGAGAACCAGATCGGTTTCTTATTTCTCTTACTTTTGTTTACTTTTCTAACATACAGATTTGTTGCATTTGCAATTGCTCCTTTTAGTTTGGCCCACCACTGTTCCACCTCTCCCATTTTCTCCCAGTCTTCTAGTTCTACCTCCAGGTATGTCCCCATTTCAACAAAGTCTATATTTTTTAAATTCAAAATTCGGGTCTTTATGTGACTTCTCAGTATACTATTTGTGATATTTCAAACCATATAATTTGATGATCTCTGGTGCTGAGGTGGGCACCCACCCGGACATTAGAGACATTATCCCCGTTAGTGAGCACTAGGTCAGTTATAACTCACTCCCTTGTGGGTTCCATTACCATTTGTTTGAACAGAGCACCTTGCAAGGTATCCACTATCTCTCTACTTCTGGTAGATTCTGCAGTTGGGATTCTCCAGTCTACATCCAGCAGATTAAAGTTTCCAACAATCAACACTTCTCCCTTCTTTCCCACCTTTTGGATGTCTTCGACCAGATCTCTGCCTAGTTCTTCCGTTTGAGTTGGAGTACTGTAAACCACACCACATCTTTTTTTAGGATGACCCATAATCTTCTTCTCTACCCCACATTCCTTACAGTTCAGTTGCTTGGATATTTGTTTCTGTTCTCTCTGTCCTTCCTTAACAAGTTTTAGCCCAGTATGGCCGTATCCTAATCATGAGACTCAGTGAACCATGTCTCCTGAACAGCAATAATGTCCAAGTCCACCTCCACCATTAGGGCCTGCAGGTCTGGGACTTTATTGCCCAGAATATGAGAATTTGCAGTCATGGCTTTCCAATTTTTCTCCCTTGATTTGTTGCACTTCCTAGGCACTTTTTCTGCTTTTTTGAGCTGATTGATTTTATTTTCTCCTCCCACTTCCTGTATTGCTTGGGGGTGACATGTCAATTTCATTGGCCATCTCCTGCCACCCCCATTCTTTAGTTTAAATGTCTGATAATATATGATTTGAATTTCTCACTTAGCATCTTCCTGCTACAGACAAATATTGTAGAAATGGTGGAATGAACCTTGGCCTGACTCGTCTTTAAATTTATTTAAAAATATTTATTACATCCTTAAATTCTAAATATGCAAGCAAGGAACAAATTCTAAAAAGAAGCACATATAGAAAGAGCAGTACATCATACTTACACAGTCTTCAAGTATTCAAACTGACCTTCACCAATTGACCTTCTTTAGTTCATTGTCTGTCCAGAAGAACCAGAGCCATGGATACAAGTCATGCTTCAGTTGCTTCCTAACTCTAGTAGCCTCTCTCTTTTTTTTTATTGTATGTAGGTTGGTAAACAATGATAAATCAAACATTTATCCCCATTATCTAAACTAAATGCCAGGGAGCTTTGAATTCTGAGTCTTCTTGCCACACATTTACAAAACCAGCAATTACATAAACAAGCTGTCCCAAAATAATCTCTTTTTTTGATTTTTTTTTTTTTTGTCTTTCCAAATTCAGAAATGTGTTGGTTTTTTTAAATCTCATACTGGAACAAAAGGCACCAGCTTTCTCCTCTATTAGCCTAAGTACTTAAAGTCTCAGCTGTTTGGTCTTCTGCATAGCAGAGCATCCAGGAAATCAATCCACTGGCATTAATGCCGGCAGTCATTTTTAGCATATATGTTTAAGTTCCTTTTTCTTATAGTTGAAAATATATAAACAATAGATATTTATTGGAAAAGGCCAAGATTTTCTGGGAAATGTGATACATGCTTAGAGTAAAAGAAGGAACTCATTAGCACAAATGAGCAAGTGCTGCAAGTACCCTGCACAAGTGTTGCACACTTTTGGATTCCAAGAGTGGCAGACTGACAACTTAGGAGAGAGAAGGGAGGAATGGCAGTCTGTGGGGAGGAAAGGAGGGGTGACAAACAGCAGCCAGCAGAGAGCATGGATATGCAGAAGATCATGGAGGAGTGACCAATTGTAAGAGGCAGAAGGAGGGGGATATATAGTAGATGAATGTTGGGATGTGGCAGGAAAGGAAGAACAGCAACCTAGAATGGGGAGGGGATGTGGCAGGAGAGGAAGAACAGTGACCTAGAATAGGGAGAGGAAGAGGGAAGAGAACAATGGCCACGTTGAAGCATTTTTTTAAATAGCAAGAGGCACATTTAGCATAAGATGTTTGTTGGTGTGTCCAGATGGTATTTTCATTTGTTTCCTCTAATCCATTGGACTTCAGAAATGTTTCTTTATAGGAATCAGTATGTTAAGTAAACAGTATTTTTAAAAGGTTAATTAAATAAATGTTTCATCAGAGATGAGACCTGCGATTAAAGGAATGAAATTAGGGTATAGGTGAATTGCCCCCTGCTTAATTTCCTCTGCTTCTCTCTTCATTTTCTTTTTGGGTAATGAATTTTGAAATATTTTGTATTCTTTGAATTTTAAAATGACTACGTGAGGTTCTAAGTAATAACTGGGAGATCCCACATTATGACTGTGAAATGAAAGAATGAAATAAAATTAAGCAGAGGAACAGTGCACAAGCATGGTAAATAAAAAAAAAAAACCAAATGCAAGAGATTTATTGACATGTAACTCTCTGTTGAACAACACATGCAAATTGAAGAGCTATAGTGAAGTGAAAGAAAATTGGATGTCAAAAACGATGGAGGGTTATTGTAAATGTAATCTAAGTTTGCAGCTCATCAGTACCAAAAGCAAAAAAGATAACTCATTTTTTATCTGAGTAATGGGAAGAAATATCTACTTACAATTGGCATAGGGTAAGAAATATGATATCAAAGGTCATATGAACTGGAATTCTTCCTTTGTGCTGAGAGGGTACATTTAGAAGCCACTTCCATGGGTCCAACAGCGCTTCTTCACCTGTGGAAAACTGCCCTGCCCTGTACGCAGACAAACTTCTGCGTGTCGTGATACTCCAAACATAGCTTTGCCTGGACTAGGAAGAGGCATTCCCAGGGGCCAGCTAGGGAGGGGGCTGGCACTTAAGCAAATTCTTTTTTGAATTTTCAGAAGCACGAGCGGAGGTTTTCTCAGAAAAACTACCTGCACAGCCTTAGAGGGTGTAAGTGCATGCGCTGGTTTTCCTAGGCTAACTTTCAAAGGGAAAGCATGCAGTTTGTAAAGCCGGCCCAAACTCCATGGGTAGAACGTAACTGCAGACTTTGAACCAATGCACTACAAAATTAACCCTTAAAAGCCTAAAAGATAAAAAGGGGAACAAATTTAGTCAAACGTTCTTATTATTTGCTGCCATTGACCTGCAGGTTTAAACCTTTTCTTGAAATTCCTGATCTCAAATCTCTTACATATTTGTAAGTCTTGAGTCGTTTAGATTACTGTAACTCTTTATGCCACAGTCTGTCATTGAACCTGGTACACAAACTTCAGATTATGCAAAATGCAGCAGCCAAGCTAGTATTTTGGGGGAAAAAAATATGATCATGAAACACCTCTTCTACAGGAACTGCAGTGGCTGCCACTTTCTTCCAGAATTCAGTTTAAGATCGGGTGCCTCACATTAAAAGCCCTTCGGAGGGGTATCCCAACCTATTCCGCAAATCTTTTCATTCCAATCTTCTCAATCCAAATTTTATGACTACCCTCCACCAGGGAAATTCGATTTGAACACACACGGTAAATAGCATTCTGCTATCTAGCCCCCAGTCTCTGGAATATATTTCCTCTGTGCTTGCTGTTGCGGTCCCGGTCACAAATCTTGCCTCCGGCCCCGAGGCACCGACGACGGGGTTCACTGCTCGCCGGGTTCAGGTCCCCCTCTCCGGTCGGCCGACATCAGGACGCGCTGATAGCCGGGCCGGTTCAGGCCGTCTCGCCGCGCTCTCTCCACGAGGGAGACGCCGCCGAGCCTCGGAACTAGGCTCCTCCCCCTCCTAGGCGCGCACAAGGAAGCTCAATTTAAAGGGCTTTTCCCACCAGACCGCGGGCCGCCCACAGAAGTGAAGTCAGACGCCAGCATTACCAAATCGCCTTGCAACGAGGTTCCCTGCTGGGTGTTAGTTGCACTGTGCTGTCTTCCTTGCCTGGATCTCTGTTGGTTCCTGTTCCTGGTTCCGCTTCGTTCCAGCTCCGGATCTTCTGCCTCTGTTCCTGGTTTCTCCTCAGTTCCAGCTCCGGATCTTCCGCTTCAGTTCCTGGTCTCGCTTCAGTTCCAGCTCCGGATCTTCTGCCTCTGTTCCTGGTTTCTCCTCAGTTCCAGCTCCGGATCTTCCGCTTCAGTTCCTGGTCTCGCTTCAGTTCCAGCTCCGGATCTTCCGCTTCAGTTCCTGGTCTCGCTTCAGTTCCAGCTTCGGACCTTCTGTTACCGTTCCAGTCTCCCCTTGGTTTGCTTCCCAGGTTCCTGACTCCTGCCTGCTTCCGACTCTCCATGTCTGCCGTCTGCCTCGACCTTGGTTTGTCTTCTCTGCTGTCCGCTGCCTTCACCTAAGTCCCAGCGGTCTGGGTTCCCACGGGCTCCTCTCGGGGGAACCTCGGGCTTCCCAGGTGAAGATGTCTTCTCCTCTTCATCTTTCCCCGTCACTTAAGTTCCAGCAGCTCGGGTCCTCACTGGCTCCTCCTGGGGAGACCTCGGGCTTCCAGGGTGAAGACTTCAGCTCTACGTCCAGCTTGTCTCCGCCTCCCGGCCTACCTCTTCACAGCGGAGTGTTCTTCTTCTTCTATCAAACCACTCCATCAGGCTGGTCCAAGAGTCCACCGCTACGCCCGCAACACTTGCATACAGAATGAGAATACAATAAATTCAGAAAGGACTTAAAGGCCTGGCTCTTTTCCAGAATCTGTCACATTTCGTAATTTTTAGTGTTCACCATTTATTTACTTTGATGAAGGGGTACTATAATATTGTTGTTATCTTATGCTCTGTGTTATGCTGCTAAGGACTCTGTTACATTATCATCTGCTTTTACTTTTATTTTCTTTTAACTGCTTTTAACATTTTTTAAATCAATCATATTTTATATATTAATTAGGTTATAATTATTGATTGTATTATATTCCTGTTAAATTGTTGAATTGTACATCGCCTTGATTGTTGTTGAAGGAAGGTGATTCATCAGATTCATTAATAAACATAAACAGAAATTGCCCTTTGAATATCGACCTCTATAGCCCTGATTATCAATGAATTAGATAGTTGTAATCATATATCTCATGGTCCCATTTACTAAGCATTTTCTTTCCCATAGACACAAAATGGGAAAAATGTCTTAATAAATTAGGCCCTCAGTGGTTCTCATCCCATTTCTTGGCTTGTTGAGATTTCAAGGTATAATGCATGTATAATGCATACAAATATATCTCATGCATATTATTACAAACGTCCTGAAAACCAAATTGCCCAGATGGTTCCCCCCAAAGACTGCTGGTTCCCACTGGCAGTAGCAGAGTTGACCATATTTCCCCTGTCCTTGCTAGTCTCTACTGGCTTCCTGTTCAATAGAGGGTAAAGTATAAAACTGCCATGCTGATGCACAAATTTTTGACCTGGAATTCCCTGCCATGGTCAAGGTCAAGATTGCAGCCATATGAACCAGTAAGAACTTTAAGATATTCTCTGATGGCACTCCTCAATATCCCCTCTACTAAGCAAGCTAGACTCTGTGCAACTCGTGAGCATGCATTCTCTATTACAGTGCCCAGCCTTTGGAATACCCTTCTTCAGGAAATCAGGATAACAGAATGCCCAAAGATGTTTAAGTCTGTTTTATGGTTAATCTGGTTTTTTTTTATTATAAATGCAACATAATACAGACTTAGAACTTACCATCTTAAATGTGATATAATAAAGGGTTACAACTGCGCCGTATGAGACGGGTCACATTGGTCCTGCCAAGGTACCTGAACCAAGTTGCTTTAAAAGCCTGTTGTTTCTTAAATGAGTGATGTGATGCTTTATAGTCCATCACCGCTAACGTATGGAATAAGTTGTGCCAGGTCCAGAAGGAAGTCCCGATGGCTTCCATCCAAGTCAATAGTATAGTCTTTTTGCCCAATAAGCAGGCTTTCCGAAACAGAAACAGTATGGTCGCATCTCGAGATTTAAGACCTGTAGGAGGCATATGCGCAAAAAGGATGGATCCGGAGTCCAATGGAATGCGATGCTTTAGCAGAGTAGAGAGGTAGCTCATAACTCTTGACCAAAATTGTTGGACTAAAGAGCAGGTCCAAAAGGCATGAGTCAGCATGCCTTGCTCCTTCTGGCATCGTGGACACAGGTGCGATTGAGCGATGCCAGCCCTAAAGGCCTGCCATTGCGACACATAGGCTCTCCGCAAAAATTTCTGATGAAGTTCCTGCAAGTCCATATTCCCGGTTAAATCTTTTAGGGACCGAAAGCACCGACCAATCATAACTTCCTGCTCCTGCAGGCTTCCATCCTGTATCCATCTTTCCACTACAACAGTGTATTTTGGAGGAGGGACGAGTGTCCATATTCTTTTCCGCAGAGTAGATACTGAACATTTATCCCGTTCCAGGCTGAGGAGGTCTTCCAACATCTCCAACGCTTTGAGATGTAGATCCTGATTGGGTAACGGGTTCACATAGTGCTTCAATTGCAGGTAGGAAAAGTAGTTAGAATCCATCAGGCCATATGTAGCTTTTAAATAGACAAAGGAATGCATATTTCCTTTCTCAGTCAGAACCTGTTGCAGGTGAGTAATTCCCCGGGAAAACCACTTCTGAAAATCCTTTGAATGTCCCCCCGGGAGAAAGTCTAGATTCCCATATAATGGTAACAGTTGTGAGCACCTGGTGGTTTATCTAGACTCTTATGGATCTTTGGTAGGTGGTAAAAGACAGGAACTCTTGGATAATCAACTTTAAGAAAACGATATTCCTTCATTGTGATCCAATCTCGCGTGAAAGCTTCCTCTAATAACTGATCTATCTGTGCTTTTATCACCTTAGTAGGATCTTCTTCCAACTGCCTATAAAATGTATTATCAGCTAGTTGTCTTAAAGCTTCATCTCTATATTTCCCACTGTCCATCACTACCACCGCACCACCCTTGTCTGCTGACTTCACTACCAACTCGGTATCTTTACCCAAGTCCCGTAGAGCTTGACTTTCTTGAAGTGATATATTGTGAGACCTTTTATGGTGTTGATGTTGTATGTTATCTATGTCAGCTTAGAGAAAGTAAATATCACCGGGTCCACATTACCTGGCGGACACCAGGAGGTCTTAAGGTGGACTACTGACTCTTCCCTCCTATCTTCTCCTGGTTGGTCATGAAAATATAATTTTAATCGCAGACTTCTTAGAAATTTTTGAAACGCCTTACATACCTCAAAATAGTCAAACTGGACTGTGGGCACATAAGAAAGTCCTTTGTTCAAGATTTGTATATATTGTTCTGGTAGCCTTTTCTGTGACAAATTAATCACTGTTGATCCTTCGTTGTCCAATTGCGTCCTTGCGACTGCGTCCAACGTTTTTGAGATTTCTGCCCTTGTGATGTTGCTTGACCTTCTTGAGTGTTGGTTTTGAAACGCACTCTGCGATCCTGTCTGGGTTCCAAAAAAGCCGGTACCTGCCCTCCACTTACAGTAGCAGCACCGCCCATTCTGGGGTTTTCATCTCCTGAAGAGTCTTCTGAACTGGAATCAAAGGTTTTATGCTGTGCTTGTCCTCTTTTCAACTGCGGGTTCATCCAGAAGTAAATGGAACCTTTTTTGTAATCTTGCTCATCTCTCAAAATTTTTTTTACCTTTTGCTGTTTAATTTCCTCTGTAAAACCCCCTACTGTATTTTGATGTTCCTTCATTTTATTCTCAAATACCTCTTCATTTTGATTTTTAATCTTTTGCACTAGCTGCTCCTGCTCTACTTTTAATGCTTCCATAGTCATTTTTGCCTGCTCGATGATCAACAGCATTAAATCCAAGGAGCATTTATTTAAAATGGTAGTCCGAGTTTAAAAACTCGGCTCATTGAGCACAGGAGTGCACTGAAGCGCATGAGACTAGAAGCACCGATGGTGCAACATTGTTTGGAGAAGGGCCATGTATTTAGTAGCATGAAATGCACAGTGTTGGAAGTTCTAAAAGGGGATGAACGTGGAGGCAATTTAAATTTAAGATTGATGCAGAAAGAACAGAAATGGATTTTTAAATTGCAGACCACGCATCCTGCCGGTCTGAATAAGGAGGTTGACTGGTCGGTTTTTATGTAGAAAGTGATGTGATTGGTTGAGACGGTGGCTGAATGATTTGATTGGTGAGAGCTTGAGGGGAGGAGGGGTGTTTAAATACCAGGAAGTCCTGACGAGATTTTCTGAGCGGAAACGCCGTTTGTTTTTTGTGCTGCAGGGAGGAGCCGTTCAGGCCAACTAAATGAGTGAGTCCCGTTGTGTTGAAATGCCAGAAAATTGTAAAATAGCAAGATTTTTGTTGAAAGGGAATAGTGTGTTAATGGGTGTGTTTTTTCTTTTGTCATTTTCATTATTAGGAAGAATCCCCTGAAGCAGGCGAGACGAGCCGCCGAAACATTGCAATATCGGGAGGTTACAAATTTTAACAGTCACAAAAAATAGCGGGAGGTTGAATAGCCTTAAAAGCAGAGTTAACTTCGAGTCACGAGAGGAGGTGTTGGAAGGAGGTTTCACGGAGTGCTTTTGAAAAAGAAAAGAAAAAGTTAAGTGACATTAAATCAATGTGCAATTTTAAAAGAGTAGAGGAATAAAAATTGTTTTTTAGTGGGAATTGGTAAATGAGGAGAAAAATCAAGTGCTATTGTTGCCATGATAATGGTTGTAGCCCTGTAAGGGCAAGAGCCTAAACGATTGAGCACGAATATTCTGATACTAATTCCCTGGGTTTTGAAATGTGTTAGGTTAAAATAGAATGATAAGTATAACTCTACTATTTATGCCATGGTAAGAAGGAGCACTTTTAATTCAGAATGGGCTTTAGGGGGGTCGGGTAGGTTTGGGGGAGTGGTTTTATATACACAGTAGGAGGTACGAACAGCAAAGTACACATCATTGAAGATTTTCTGCTGTTTGAATCAATGAAAGGTACAAGAGGAGTTGATTGTACAAAGCACTCTCTACCTAGCTTCAAACAAGCTAGGTAGAGAGTGCAACAAGCTAGGTAGAGTGCACATTGTACAAATCAACTCCTTTTGTACCTTTCATCAATTGAAATGACCGAAAACCTTCAATGATGTGTACTTTTCTGTTCATACCTCCTACCGTGTATGTAACCCCCCCCCCCCCCCCAAACCTATCCCATGCATCCACTCAGGGTTAAAAGTGGTAAAAATAGTAGAGTGACATATTTTTCTCTACAGAGACTCTCCCTCTCTCTGTATGACCCTGTGTGAAAAATACTTATCTGATAGTATCTTGGTGAGAAGTAATTCTTGTATAGGAACTGGTTTCTATTCAAATAATGAGTTAAAGAATTAGGGTGAGAGTCAAATGTGTTTTGTGCATCAGAAGTAAATCATTTTTCATTGAAAATATTGACAGTATTGAAATGTTTATTCTGTCAATAATTACACTTCTTTCTAGAAGTGAAGAACCTGGAAAATTATCCATTACCTGCAAAATAAAATTCTTTGATTATAGAAGTGCCTCTGAGATCATTTTCCTATTTTGATTTATTTCATGGTAAAAATACTCTGGGTATGCAAACTATTTCCATAACATCTTTTAAAGCAGAAACCCCAATAGCCTTACCATCTGGCTACCCATGTGACAGGGCCCGAAATAATTTTGTGCCCAAGGGTGTTTACATAGATAAGCATGCCAAAGAAATCTACTGAATCTATATTGGCAAGCATGACAAGTTTGTATCTAAATGTACCTTTAAATTTGAAGACAATTTATTGTCCTCTGCTTCAGTTCACCCAAAAGTAAATGGATACAAATGTAAATATAGAAATGTGATAGCAGAAAAAGACCATAGGGCCCATCTAGTCTGTGTTGTGATTCTGCCCTCTTGGGCAGCCTCTTACCTTCTCTTTGCTGCCCCATGACCTGGAGGCCACAGTCCCCAGTCTGCCTTGCGGCTGGAGCCGCTCTTCGGTCTGCCCTCTGCGGCTTGAGAGCTGCTGACAACGCTGGGCCTGTTCCTCGGCCTGCCCTGCTCTTCGGTGTTAGCAGCAGCATGGCCGCTGGCCATGGTCCTGCACAACTTCCTGCTTCCTGTTCCTAGGGCTCGCGGCCAGATATGCCCCGGGCCCTACCTGATAACTGTTTCCTGTCTCAGCCCTATAAAAGGGCTTCTCCAACACTCCTGCCTTGCCTTGCCTTGGAGTTACTTGCCCCTGGAAGTCTCATCTTCCAGCGCTCTATCATGTCTTCATTGGAGCTCCATGTCTTGTCGTGCTTCCTGAGTCTTCGTTGCTTCCTGTGGCTTCCTGATTTTCCATGTCTTCATGTCCTGAGGTTCCTAGTCCAGGCTTCCTGATGTTTCACCTCCTGATGTTCCACTTCCTGATGTTCCTCCTTCGCTCATTCCGAGTCCTCCGGACCCTCCAGCTCCTGTGGTTCTCCAGATGACAGCTTGCTTCGTCATTGGAGTTTCGTCTCAGCTGGATTCTTTTCCTGTGTTTCCGAATCCTCTTGACCCTCCAGCTCCTGTGGTTCTCCAGATGACACCTGGCCTCGTTATTGGAGTTTCGTCTCAGCTGGATTCCCTTCCTGCACTTGTGCTGCTCTCTGCATGGTCCGTGACCAGCCTCTTTAGGTTGTGTAGGGTGCGCAGTGGGACAGGGTGGTCCGCGACCAGCCCATTGGGTCTGCCCATGTAGGTGGGCTATGTAGGGTGCCCTGAGAGACAGTGCCAATGTCTGAACCTTCCCAGCTTCTCATCTCGTCCAAGAGTCTTCCAAGTTCCTTGTCTCATCGAGAGTCTTCCAAGATCCTCATCCACTTCCAGAGTCTTCTCGTCCATGTCTTGAGTCTTCTGTGTCACAAGGCCTCCATCTGCCCTCATCCTCAGTCTGGCCTGCTGCTTCTTGCCGATACACAGTGGCAAGTCCAAAAGGGCTGGGAACGGTCGGAGGACTGTTCACTATCAACATAATGTTGTTGGCTTCCAGAAGCATGCAGATCTGGCAGAGGGTCAGATTTTGTCTTCGCCCATGTTGGGACATGCCTAGCCAATTCTCGGTGCTGTCTTGGATTCGTCTGGGGTTGTGCCGAGGCCCATGGGCACACAATCCCCACAAGTTGGGATCGCTCTCCTAGCGTTCCGGTAACACAACAGTCTGCCTATCCACATCCAATCACTCAGCTCTGTAATCTCTAACACTCCCTCAGAGATCCCCTGTGCTTATCCTATATTTTCTTGAATTCAGATATTGTCCTTTCCTCTACCACCTCCACTGAGAGGCTGTTCCATGCATCCACCACTGTAAAGAAATATATTCTTATATTACTCCTGAGTCTACTTATTTTTATTTAGCATTTTTTTAATATACCGAGGTATAGCATAGTTGCCTTCACTCCGGTTTACATATAGAACAACTTGTTACATTGAAAGATTTTAAACTTTAAATTTAACAATAGTGGGAAATTAACTCCCATCACCCTCATTCCATGACCCCTTGTTCTGGAGCCTCCTTTCTGTTGAAAGAGGCCCATATTTTGTGCATGGGTACCTTGGAGATATTTAAATGTCTTTATCATATTTCCCCATCCCACCTTTCCTCTAGAGTATAAATGTAATAATAATACATGTAATAAATATCACCGTTGTTCTTTTTCTGTTCTTCCTTTCACAGAGCAGAGATGTGCCAAATGCCAAGGATATGTTAGGTTGATAGCCATCCACTTCAGGAAAGGCTGCACACACTTGTTGTGTGTCAAAAGTTCTAAAATTGTAAAGCATATTCAGATCCTGCTTAGATGTGATGCGTAATTTAAATCCAAGTAAAGAATTATCAAGTTTAGTGTGAAGTTCCATCAACCTGTCACTGAAGAATAAACTCTGAAAAGGAATGGCATACAGTATCCATTTGTATGAACCTTTTCTGTGGTTCTCTCAAACGGATGGCTTGTGATGATTAGTCTGTTGGTGCCAGTGTGTGTGCTTGAGCTGATTTCATGACAGTACTAAGTCTCCCCTCAGAAGTTGTCAGATTTCAGGATATCTCGTGAAGCTGATCCTAGACCACCTACAGAAACACAACAGGAAGAAGGAAAGGCTGGCAGTATACCAGATTTGTGAATATGGTATCTGCCAACATCATACTTGAGACAACAGATAAAAGAGAGAGAAATGACCTTATCTGCCAGATATATTTTGTTCCTCAACAGCAAGAAATGGCAAACTGTGTGTTCGCTAGAAGCACAATCATGTTTTGTACAACCAATTGTGTAAAGCCCAGAATTTACCAATAGGTGATGGATCTGACACAAGACATCTGTCTCTTCATAGTGTAGCCTTAATGTACTGAGAATGCTTCTCTCTTATCTATAGATGTGTTTTAACCATGGTCTCAATTCTTTGTGGCCTCTGGGAGGTGAATAGTGAAAAAATATCATTACCTGAAGGAAGATGTTTGGAATGCAAATATCAGCTTTAGTTACTTGAGAGTGATACAGAGCAGACGCCTTCAAAAGTTGGTTTATACTTGGAAAAAAAGTTGCAAAATTAGATGAAATACAGCCTTTTCTTTTGCTCTGTCAGATAATACACAACAAACGATTTTATAAGCTGCCTAAAGTTTTGTGTGAAAATGTTGCTTATGTAACCCCTAGGTGGGAAAACTCAAAAAATGATCCCAGAGGCACACAATAAGAGTTCAGACCCTATTTGCAAAACTCTGTAAGATGTTCAATGAATCTGAGACTCTAAGGTCTCATGTGGGGAGAAGCTTAGCTTAAAGGCTCTTTTGCATTGTTCAATAACTACACTGCCCCTTAAGTTCATTATAAACAGCACTGATGATCTCCAACAATCTACAGCAGCTTAAATAACACTGGTGTTGCGCCGGGAGGTGAGCAGGCCCAGCCGCGGAGCGTACACGGCCGGAAAGCTCAACACCTGGAAGCTGACTGGTTTCCAACTTCTTTTTACTGATAGTTAATAAAATAAATGAAAAAAAGGTTCTTTAAGACTCTCTGATGTTAAATTCAATTGATGCACATGGTGACCTAACTTTTCAAGTAAAAGTCTTCAACTGATAAAGCCAATTCCTTAGAAATGTTTCTCCTTCACCTTTCCAAATACTTACTCCAAATGCACATTTACTTGTTTCTTTCCATTGTGTAATTGGTAAAAATCTAGTCCCAATTATTTAACAAAGTGCAAAAGTCCCAGTTCTCCTACTGCTCCTGTAGTCTTCCTGGCAGTTTCAAAGTCAACACTTTCCCCCCAAGTGTAGCACACCTGGATCAGTAGGGAAAATACTCTTGCATGATACCTTAATATCTCCTTCTCTCTGGCAATGGATGTGAATCCATTCCTCTGCGATGAACTGGAAAACAGCTTTAGTAAATTACTCCTCCCAGGTTCTTTCCAGGTGAAAGAATTCTTTTCCTCAGAATAAACCAAAACCTGAGTACCTGGGCACTAGGGCTCTCAGTCGGTAAAGAAACAGACAAAATGCTTAATGAAAAAGGGGAAACCGACTGAGAGAAAGGAAAGCGGAAAACGTTCCTTTTCCAGAAATGAAAGGGTCTCCAAAGCTCTGTCTCAATAATAGGGTTAAGACACTGTTTCCACTTCATTACCCAGGTCTCTGTGAAGATGAATCTCAGAGCTCTTTTCCCAGAAAAATAATCAAAAGAGGGCCCTTACAAGTGGGTCCATCCCACAACAGGACAACTCAGGAAAAAGTGAGCTAAGAATCCACACCCTAAGATGGTGGCAGGGGTTTATAAAGGCTCAAACACGCACCATCTCCTTCTCCCACATGGGGGAGCCAGTCCCACAGCTACTGCTAACTAATCTCTCTGTACCTTCTCCCCATGATCTTGGTTCACTCCTTCTAGTAAGGAAACCGTGGACAATTTTCCAGGGCATTTACTTAGGTAGATTGAACCGGGTGAACATTGTCCCTCTCAGAATGGCCAGGAGTGCTTTTTAACCAGATTAAAAACAAGCATTTCTTGGGGGAGTTAACAGTGTATGTACATTTTGGATTTTCAAATGTACGTACTCTTTTACCCGCAGTTGGCCGCCTGCACAAACAACAGGTGCAAACATATGCAGGAACTTTGCACATGCATGCCATGGAGACAATTTTCAACAGGAAACTAGATTCTGGGTTTTACATAACTGGTTGTATTACACAAGTAGTTTCCCGTTGAAAATTGCCTACATCGAATGCAGGAACTTTGCAACCCTACAGGCTTCTCAAAATTGCCTCCTGAAAAGGCCAGTGTCAGTTTTCCGACAGGGGATAACAGTGCTCGCTTTAAAAAAAAACAAACCACTGTCCTTTCTTCATGCCTACATTCTAATTCTCTTTTTCCTTTTATTCATAACTTTGCACTTTCTCTCTCCTACAGTCATTCTTTTACACCTCAAATGTCCACACTTCTCCTCTCGTTCTGCTAGAAACATTTCTGGGTCCCGAATTGGGGTGAATTGAGCCCAGTGGTATGGAGGAATGGCCTGGTGGTTAATGCAGCGGGTTGAGAACCAGGGAAGCCATGATTCAAATGCTATCAAGGCTCCCTGTGATTTGGGCAAGTCACTTCACCCTTCTGTTGCCTCAAGTACTTACTTAGGGCCTGATTTACTAAACTGCTTTCCTATAGCCACAGAATTTGAGAACAGCTTTAGTAAATCAGGCGCTTACATTGTAATCCTTCTGGTGACAGGGAAACACCTGCTGTACCTGAATACTGCTCTCCTTGCACTATTGATGGAAATCCGTAAGCTAAATCTAAAAAAAAAAGTGTTTTAGTTAATTAATATCATCTTCCTTCATGTTCCACCATCTCTCTTACAAATCATACAGGTTCTAACTATATACAATACAGTTTTGTAGCAATAGTAGTATAGTACAGAAAGCACAAAACTGGGAGATCTGAAGATCAAGAACAAAATGGTTTACTAAACCATTTATGCTTATTTTTATTTCAACATTTCTATTACACCCATCTGAATAGCTTGTTTTAGGTGAATGACAATCATGAAACATGAAATACAATCTTACAATGAACTCAAGAGTCAAACAAAATACAATCAACTACTAGATAAAGAGTCAAATAGCAGAATGCATGTTTTTAGAATTTATTGCTAAATAACATCACCTGCATTTTTAGTTAAAAGCATTAAAAGAAAATTATTAACGGACATATAGCACCCATACTGGTGGAGATAGACATTTCACTCCCACACATGTCGCGGATTGCATGTAATCATCAATCCACAGTTCCTCGGAGGTTGGATTCAAGAATCATACATTAAGGAAAGTAGTGACTTTTACTTGCATAACAAAAAATGTAAATCTAAAAAAAAAGACTGTGGACCGATGATTACATATGATCCACAACATGTGTGGGAGTGAAATGTCTATCTCCACCAGTATGGGTGTTATGGTCCATTAATAATTTTGCTTTAACGCTTCTAACTAAGAATGCCGGTGATGTTATTTAGCAAGAAATTCTAAAAACGTACAATGAATGCTTGAACTGTGGAACAAAATACAACATCGACAAAAAGAAACAATGAAATCAATGGTCTGACTCAAAGGCCTGGATAAAAAGGAAAGCCTTAATCTTTTTCCTAAATGGCATTCTGTTTCCTCTCAGATCTCAGCGGGGTGGGCATTCCACAGCATTGGCTCTGCTACACAAAACACCTGATGTGCATTTAGCCTAAGGAACTCTTGCCTCACCAGTCTGCTACATTTTTTTGAGGGTATAAATAAACATGTGGATAAAGGTGAGCCAGGTGATATAGTATAACTGAATTTCCAGAAAGTATTTGTCAAAGTCCCTCATGAGAGGCTTCTTAGGAAATCAAAAAGTCATGGGATAGGGGGCAGTGTCCTAGTGTGGATTACCAAGTGGTTAAAAGAAAGAAAACAGAGAGTAGGGCTAAATGGTAAATTTTCACAATGGAGAAAGGTGAATAGTGGACTGCCCCAGGGATCTGTACTGGGACCACTACTTTTTAATATATTTATAAACGACCTGGAAATAGGAACAACAAGTGAGGTGATCAAACTTGCTGATGATACCAAATTATCCATAGTTGCTAAATCACAAGAGGATTGTGAGAAATTGCAAGAGGACCATGCAAAACTGGGAGACTGGGCATGCAGATGGCAAGTGAAATTTAACATGGACAAGTGCAAAGTGATGCACTTAGGGAAGAGTAACCCAAATTATGGCTACACAATGCAAGGTTCCACATCAGGAGTCACCACTCAGGAAAAGGATCTAGATGTCATCATTGAAAATATGTTGAAATGTTCTGCTCAGTGTGCAGCAGCAGCCAATAAAGCAAATAGAATGCTAGGGATTATTAGGAAAGGAATGGAGAATAAAACAGAGAATCTCATAATTCCTCCGTATCGCTCTACAGTGTGACCTCATCTTGAGTATTGTGTGCAGTTCTGGTCACCACATCTCAGAAACGATATAGCAGAATTAGAAGGTGCAGAGAAGGGCAACCAAAATGATAAAGAAGATAAAACAATTCCTCTATGAAGAAAGGCTAAAGAGCTTAGGACTCTTCAGCTTGGAGAAGAGAAGGCTGAGGGGAGATATGTTAGAGGTCTATAAAATAATGAGTGGACTGGAACAAGTAAATGTTAATCAGTTGTTTACTCTTTCAAAAAGAACAAAGACCAAGAGACACACAATGAACTTACTAGGTAATACATTTAAAACTAATAAGAAAAAATATGTATTTACTCAATGCATAATTAAGCTCTGTAATTCATTGCAGGAGGATGTGGTGAAGCTATTAGTGCACCTGTGTTTTAAAAAGGTTTGGACAAGTTTCTGGAGGAAAAGTCCATAAACAATTATTAAGGAAGACTTGGTGAAATCCACTGCTTATCCTTGGGATAAGCAGTATGGAATCTACCCTTTAGGATCCTGCTAAGTACTTGTAACCTGGATTGGCCACTGTTGGAAACACGATACTGGGCTTGATGGACCTTTGGTCTGACCCAGTATGGCAAGTCTTATATTCTTATGTACTAGATGTGTCTTCTTGTAAGAAGGAACTGGCAGCAATGCTTTCCCAGAGGAATGAAATGGGTGAAAGGTGACGCAGTGAACCACAACATTTCTCAGGTAACTGGAACATTCCACTTTTTTAGCTTTGAATACTAATATAATAATCTTAAACCTGACCCTCCAGGCAACAGGTAGCCAGTGAAAGGCTTTCAACGTAGGAGTTATCTAATGATGAGGACATCAGTTGGTGATTAACTAGGCAGCAGCATTCTATATAAGTAGTACTACTCTCAATGAATTGGAAAGCCCTAAAAGCACTGAGTTACAGTCATCAATGATAGGTAAGACAAACAACTGCAACAAGGTCCTAAAATCTGCTGGGTGAAGGATGTATTTCAATCTTCTCATTAACCTAAGTTTGTAGAATAAAGATCTCACAACTATTTTAACATGGTTTCTCAGGGTAAGTTTTGAATCAAATACCACATTCAGGTTCCTAACTTCAAACAAAAAAGGGACCAAAATGCCAGCTTTCATTCAACTGAATTTTCTGTAACAAGGTTAACCCACAATGCCTCTGTATTCCTGACATTCAAAACTAGTTTGTTATGCAACAGCCAAGAACATATTGCATGAATACATGCAGTGATAACAGCTAAAGCGGATGTATAATTTGATTGTGTTGGCAAAAACAATATATCATCTGCATAAATTGACAGCAGTTTTCCACCAGCTGAAGAAAAATGTTAAGTAAAACAGAAAATGCAGAACCATGAGGCTCACCAGAAGTAAGATATTTCAAGGAGGAGCGATTATCGTCAAGTCTCTCCTGTTGGTACTTTCCAACTAGGAATGATTCAACTCACCTAATGATGATACCACCAAGACCTAAAAATTTAGGAGGCCTACTTACTAAAGAGCTTTAATGCATTAATGCATGCTAAACAGCTGCATTATTTCATCAACACGTTAATAGTAACATACATGCATGTCCTATCATTAACCCCCCTAAAAATTACTATTAATATTTATTTATTTATTTTATTGAGTTTTATATACCGTTATTTGGTAGAGCCATCATAACGGTTTACAGATTATGTAATTATCATAGCAGTTGAGCACAGTAAAACCTTGTGAACAATATACATTTATACTCAAAATTATTGAGTCGTGTCTCATGTAATGTAGTTTATTAATATTAACATAAGAACATAAGAACATAAGAACATGCCATACTGGGTCAGACCAAGGGTCCATCAAGCCCAGCATCCTGTTTCCAACAGTGGCCAATCCAGGCCATAAGAACCTGGCAAATACCCAAAAACTAAGTCTATTCCATGTTACCGATGCTAGTAATAGCGGTGGTTATCATCTAAGTCAACTTAATTAATAGCAGGTAATGGACTTCTCCAAGAACTTACCCAATCCTTTTTTAAACACAGCTATACTAACTGCACTAACCACATCTTCTGGCAACAAATTCCAGAGTTTAATTGTGCGTGGAGTGAAAAAGAACTTTCTCCGATTAGTTTTAAATGTGCCACATGCTAACTTCATGGAGTGACCCCTAGTCTTTCTATTATCTGAAAGAGTAAAAAACCAATTCACATCTACTCGTTCTAGACCTCTCATGATTTTAAACACCTCTATCATATCCACCCTCAGCTGTCTCTTCTCCAAGCTGAAAAGTCCTAACCTCTTTAGTCTTTCCTCATAGGGGAGCTGTTCCATTCCCCTTATCATTTTGGTAGCCCTTCTCTGTACCTTCTCCATCGCAATTATATATTTTTTGAGATGCAGTGACCAGAATTGTACACAGTATTCATGGTGCGGTCTCACCATGGAGCGATAAAGAGACATTATGACATTTTCCGTTTTATTCACCATTCCCTTTCTAATAATTCCCAACATTCTGTTTGCTTTTTTGACTGCCACAGCACACTGAACCGATGATTTCAATGTGTTATTCACTATGACGCCTAGATCTCTTTCTTGGGTAGTCGCACCTAATATGGAACCTAACATTGTGTAACTAAGCATGGATTATTTTTCCCTATATGCATCACCTTGCACTTGTCCACATTAAATTTCATCTGCCATTTTGATGCCCAATTTTCCAGCCTCACAACGTCTTCCTGCAATTTATCACAATCTGCTTGTGATCTAACTACTCTGAACAATTTTGTATCATCTGCAAATTTGATTATATCACTCGTCGTATTTCTTTCCAGATCATTTATAAATATATTGAAAAGTAAGGGTCCCAATACAGATCCCCAAGGTACTCCACTGCCCACTCCCTTCCACTGAGAAAATTGTCCATTTAATCCTACTCTCCGTTTCCTGTCTTTTAGCCAGTTTGTAATCCACGAAAGGACATCGCCACCTAGCCCATGACTTTTTATTTTTCCTAGAAGCCTTTCATGAGGAACTTTGTCAAATGCCTTCTGAAAATCCAAGTACACTACATCTACTGGTTCACGTTTCAAAAAAGTGAAGCAGATTTGTGAGGCAAGACTTGTCTTGGGTAAAGCCATGCTGACTTTGTTCCATTAAACAATGTCTTTCTATATATTCTGTGATTTTGATGTTTAGAACACTTTCCACTATTTTTCCTGGCACTGAAGTCAGGCTAACCGGTCTGTAGTTTCCCAGATCGCCCCTGGAGCCCTTTTTAAATATGAAGGTTACATTAGCTATTCTCCAGTCTTCAGGTACAATGGATGATTTTAATGATAGGTTACAAATTTTTACTAATAGGTCTGAAATTTCATTTTTTAGTTCCTTCAGAACTCTGGGGTGTATACTGTCCGGTCCAGGTGATTTACTACTCTTAAGTTTGTCAATCAGGTCTACCACATCTTCTAGGTTCACCGTGATTTGGTTCAGTCCATCTGAATCATTACCCATGAAAACCTTCTCCAGTACGGGTACCTTCCCAACATTCTCTTCAGTAAACACCGAAGAAAAGAAATCATTTAATCTTTCCGCGATGGCCTTATCTTCTCTAAGTGCCCCTTTAACTCCCTCGATCATCTAACGGTCCAAGTGACTCCATCACAGGCTTTCTGCTTCGGATGTATTTGAAAAAGTTTTTACTGTGAGATTTTACCTCTATGGCCAACTTCTTTTCAAATTCTCTCTTAGCCTGACTTATCAATGTCTTACATTTAACTTGCCAACGTTTATGCATTATCTTATTTTCTTCTGTTGGATCCTTCTTCCAATTTTTGAATGAAGATCTTTTGGCTAAAATAGCTTCTTTCACCTCCCCTTTTAACCATGCCAGTAATTGTTTTGACTTCTTTCCACCTTCTTAATGTGTGGAATACATATGAATTGTGCTCCTAGGATGGTATTTTTTAACAATGACCATGCCTCTTGCACACTTTTTACTTTTATAGCTGCTCCTTTCAGTTTTTTTCTAACTATTTTTCTCATTTTATCAAAGTTTCCCTTTTGAAAGTTTAGCACGAGAGCCGAGGATTTGCCTACTGTCCCCCTTCCAGTCATTAAATCAAATATGATCATATTATGATCACTATTGCCAAGCGGCCCCACCACCGTTACCTCTCTCACCAAGTCCTGTTCTCCACTGAAAATTAGATCTAAAATTGCTCCCTCTCTCGTCGGTTCCTGAACCAATTGCTCCATAAAACTATCATTTATTCCATCCAGGAACTTTATCTCTCTAGTGTGTCCCGATGATACATTTACCCAGTCAATATTGGGGTAATTGAAGTCTCCCATTATTACCGCACTACCAATTTGGTTAGCTTCCCTAATTTCTCTTAGCATTTCACTGTCAGTCTCACCATCTTGACCAGGTGGATGGTAGTACACTCCTATCACTATAGTCTTCCCCGACACACAAGGAATTTCTACCCATAAAGATTCAATTGTGCATTTCGTCTTGTGCAGGATGTTTATTCTGTTGGACTCTATGCCATCCCGGGCATAAAGCACCACACCACCTCCCGGGTGCTCCTCTCTGTCATTGAGATATAATTTGTACCCTGGTATGGCACTGTCCCGTTGGTTGTCCTCCTTCCACCAGGTCTCTGAGATGCCAATTAAGTCTATGTCATCATTCACTGCTATACATTCTAATTCTCCCATCTTACTTCTTAGACTTCTGGCATTAGCATACAAACATTTCAAAGTTTGTTTTTTGTTTGTATTTTCATTCTGCTTTTTAATTGATAGGGATAAGTTAGAATTTTTTAGCTCAGGTGAGTTTTTAATTACAGGCACTTGGACTACTTTTCATATTATTGGAACCTCACTGTGGGGATGCCCTAATTCTAATACATCAATAGTATCCTTTAAAGATACCTCTCTCCGAACCATGCGCTGCTGAGTGACTGTCGGCTTTCCCCTTTGTTCTAGTTTAAAAGCTGCTCTATCTCCTTTTTAAAGGTTAGCGCCAGCAGTCTGGTTCCACCCTGGTTAAGGTGGAGCCCATCCCTTCGGAAGAGATTCCCCCTTCCCCAAAAGATTCCCCAGTTCCTAACAAAACTGAAACCCTCTTCCTTGCACCATCGTCTCATCCACGCATTGAGACTCCGGAGCTCTGCCTGCCTCTGGTGACCTGTGCATGGAACAAGGAGCATTTCAGAGAATGCTATCCTGGAGGTTCTGGATTTTAGTTTTCTACCTAAGAGCCTAAATTTGGCTTCCAGAACCTCCCTCCCACATTTTCCTATGTCGTTGGTGCCCACATGTACCATTACAGCCGGCTCCTCCCAGCACTGTCTAAAATCCTATCTAGGTGACGCTTGAGGTCCGCTACCTTCGCACCAGGTAGGCAAGTTACCAGGCGATCCTCACGCCCACCAGCCACCCAGCTATCTACATTCCTAATAATCGAATCACCAACTATGACGGCCGACCTAACCCTTCCCTCCTGGGCAGTAGACCTTGGGGAGATATCCTTGGTACAAAAGGACAGTGCATCACCTGGAGAGCAGGTCCTTACTACAGCATCCTTTCCTGCTACACCAGGTTGATGCTTTCCAATCATGAGACCTTCTTCCTCCAAGGCAGCACCAGGGCTGCCAGTCTGAAGTTGGGACTTGGCTACTATGTCCCTGAAGGTTTCATCTATATACCTCTCTGTCTACCTCAGCTCCTCCAGGTCTGCCACTCTAGGCTCCAGAGATTGGACTCTTTCTCTGAGAGCCAGGAGCTCTTTGCATCGCATGCACATGTACAACTTCTCACCTTTGGGTAAAAAATCATACATGTGACACTCGATGCAAAAGACTGGGAAGCCCCCCTCTTGCTGCTGGACTGCTGCCTTCATCTTAATTTTGATCAGTTAAAACATGGACACCTTTTATAATGTAACTGCCAGAAGATATAATTATTTATTTTGTATATACCGATATTCGATCTGAGATATCACATCGGTTTACATTCAGGTACTGTAGGTATTTCCCTATCCCCAGAGGGCTTACTGCAAGTCACATTATCTTGCACGATTTACATAAACCCATCTCATAACACAAAAACTTAAATATACCCCAGGAATAGTATATTTAAGGTTTTGCAGCAGCCAGCAACAGCTAATGCAAGCCCCCATTGAGGATTCAAACTCCCATCCCCAATGAGCAATAAAGGCACCTATGGGCTGAGAACACCCTATCCTGAGTACTCAGATAGCTACCATGGGCTTTAACCCTTCCTTCACTTCCAGAGTCGAGAAAAGGATCTCCCTGGACTGAACCCCTGTCCCATACCCACCCCGGAGTAAAAAGATGAATCACTCTGGGTTAATCTCATCAGTCCCCTTGAGTCAAAAAGAGGTCCTCTCTAAGCTGATCCCTGTATCCACAACCCCCTTGCCCAAAGTCAAGAAATAGCTCCTGTGGGACCAAGCTTCCATCTTCTACCATATCCTTTGGAAGTCTTCTTCTGGAACAGTAGGGGCAAGAGAAAGTGCTCCTCTGTCCTATCCCACTTGCACCAACTGGCATTATTGTGCAGAATGACCTCATGGGCGCAGCAAAGGAGCAAATGTGGTCATTGAGCACTATCATACCAATTGATGACTGGCGGACAGGACAAAAGGAGTGCTTCCTCCTGCTCCCAGTGCTTCAGAAGAAGACCTCCAAGCAGGTGTGGGTAGAGCGCAGCCCTGTGTGATTTGTTTCTTGACTCTGGATAAGGGGATCTTTGTGGAGGAGGATTTCTTCTTGACTTTAGGATGTTGAGGTGGGGAGATTAGCCCAATAGGGTCCTTTTCTTGACTCCAGGGGAATGGGGCTGCACTCAGAGGGGACATTTAATCCTGACTTTCAGGTAGAGGTACCACCACCAGTACCACAGATGGGATAGTAATGCCTGTGTGTTAGCGACAGCAGTATCACTTCCACATTTGATTCAGTGTGAATGCCAGATTAGCTGAAATCTCAATGCCTTTTAGTGAACCGGGCATTAAAATTATAGCTAATGCCCACATTAAAAACAGGCATCAGTGTCTTATTTTGATTCGGATTAATAAATAGGCCCCTTAGTTTGCAAACTCCTTGACAGAAGACATCTTGTGACCACGCAATTTACAGCCTTTACAATATTATAGAAATAATAAATATTACTATAGAAGGTGAAGTGGCTTGTAGAATGTCTGAAAAATAGAATCAACTGTTTTCATTTGAAACCCTCAGTGCAAGACTAAACACTGCAGCATTCACAGTAACTATGAATAGTGGATGAACTTAGGTCATCAGCAATGTGCTCATATTCTAAATAAAATCTGGTGGAATAAAGAATGCAGTCTTTTTGGAAATGATACTATTTTGGGGCCTTGTTATTCAAAGCTTCCTCCTCCTATCCCCTCTTTTTTTTTCAATTCCCCACATTGGATTTCTTTTTGCTTGAACTTATGCCCATTTTTGGCTTACATTAACGAAACTGGAGCCTGCATCGTTACCTAATAGTTGAAAGGAAGTGCTTGGGAGAGCTGTACATGTGGATTTGAGGAAGGGGGCATTAACTCCTGTAAGCTCAGAAAGAAATGCATTGAGCTTGTCCAATAAAAACCCATCACCTTATTTTTTTTTTTTTGTTTGTTTGTCAATACTTATTTTCATCAGAATAAAAAGCAACAGATATGCAAAGATGGGAAGTAGATACAGTAAAAGTCTTTTAATAGAATCACGCTAGAGTTCTTTTGAATTTTTATCTAATTGCTCTGTAACAAGCAATATGTAACTTTACTATTTATACCACTGTAAGAGGGGGGTACTTTAACTTGGGGTGGGGTTTGGGGGGTGGGGTAGGTTTGGGGAGGCGGATTTACATAGATATTGTATAAATCAACTCCTCTTTCACCTTTCATCGCTCCAAATGACAGAAAATCTTCAGTGATGTCAACTTTGCTGTTCATACTTCTGATCGTGTATGTAAATCTGCCCCCTCCCCAACCTACCCCACCCCCCAAACCCAGTTAAAATTCGGCTATCTGGCAGTAGGTGGATCAATATTTTGCTGGATAACTTATCCAGCTAAGTAACAATATTAAGACTTAGCTGGATACAACTAAACTTATCTGGCTAAGTAGAAACTTCTACACAATACTCAGTGACATTGTCGTGCCACTGAATATCCTTGTAACTTAGGGGGTTATTTTCCAACTCACGTTATGAGAGAGAGAGAGAGAGAGAGACTAGCTATAAGGCCCTTCTAGTAGTTAGGTATTTATATCTTTGTAGGAGGCCCACCTAGTAACTAGCTAGGTTGAGAGAACATTGTACAAATCTCATCTTTGTGTGAGTTTCTTCACTCCGAAGGACATCAAATCTTCACAAGAGGGTACTGTTCTGTTCGAATGTCTCACTGTGCATGTCAAAGTGGCCCCTAACCCCTACACTACTACCTAAACCTCACCTCGAGTTACTCGAATTACTAGGTGGGCCTCCTATAGAGATATAAATACTAGTAACTACTAGATGAACCTTATAGCTAGTCTCTCTCTCTCTCTCCCTCTCCCTTTACCATAAAACATGCCCCTCTTCCTACTTAGCTGTATAGGCTATGAATACCCTCACAATGGTTGCTGAAATAGAAAATATGAGCCAAGGTTCCCGTAAGGTCAATATCCCTTCAGCATATGATGCCATACACAAAGTACTAGAAAGGTACATAAAATGTGTGAGAAAGAACTTATGTAAAGTTAAGAACATAAGAAGATAAGAACATGCCATACTGGGTCAGACCAAGGGTCCATCAAGCCCAGCATCCTGTTTCCAACAGTGGCCAATCCAGGCCATAAGAACCTGGCAAGTACCCAAAAACTAAGTCAACTTAATTAATAGCAGGTAATGGACTTCTCCTCCAAGAACTTATCCAATCCTTTTTTAAACACAGCTATACTAACTGAACTAACCACATCCTCTGGCAACAAATTCCAGAGTTTAATTGTGCGTTGAGTAAAAAAGAACTTTCTCCGATTAGTTTTAAATGTGCCCCATGCTAACTTCATGGAGTGCCCCCTAGTCTTTCTATTATCCGAAAGAGTAAATAACCGATTCACATCTACCCGTTCTAGACCTCTCATGATTTTAAACACCTCTATCATATCCCCCCTCAGCCGTCTCTTCTCCAAGCTGAAAAGTCCTAACCTCTTTAGTCTTTCCTCATAGGGGAGCTGTTCCAGTCCCCTTATCATTTTGGTAGCCCTTCTCTGTACTTTCTCCATCGCAATTACATCTTTTTTGAGATGCGGTGACCAGAATTGTACACAGTATTCAAGGTGCGGTCTCACCATGGAGCGATACAGAGGCATTATGACATTTTCTGTTTTATTCACCATTCCCTTTCTAATAATTCCCAACATTCTGTTTGCTTTTTTGACTGCCGCAGTACGCTGAACCGACGATTTCAATGTGTTATCCACTATGACGCCTAGATCTCTTTCTTGGGTTGTAGTACCTAATATGGAACCTAACATTGTGTAACAATAGCTTTTTTTTTTTCCTGTGCTCGGGCTGAACACTGAATCTAAAATTGACATACAGGAGATGAGTCATATCCTTTATTTCTGTCATGTATACACCAGTTTCTGGTATCACTGCACATTTGTCTGGTAAGCGGAATTAAAGAGAGAATTGCAGGTTTGACAGAGATGATGTTGGCCACCAAGTTGAAGTTCTGAATGCTTGATGAATGTTTTTATCTCGTTCAAGTAAGTTAATGATGAAGTGCACCCACTTTTTTACCCAACCCCATTACATTCATCACTTTTGAATAATCTCTGGGGCCTTCCTCTCCATTTGTTCAATAGGCATTTTATTAAACATTCACTGTACAGCTCCAGGAAAAAAAAGGTTCACATGCCATGTAGACGGATGGGTCACTCTAGGACCCTCTACCAGCTCACCAAATTCTACCCACATACCCGCTTCTCTTCACAGATCCACCAATTGTGCTTCTCCCAGAGCCCTCAGAATCCAACATATTTACTCCAATCTCAGGTACGAATAATTAGAGTTCAGACAGTTGATGCTGCTGCTGTATATTCCCATCCACTTTTCTGGACAATTTCTTTAAAGACCTTTTTTTTTAAACCATTCTATTTTAGTACATAAGTCTCCATAATTCAAAATATCCTTGATATTTTTCTGCACCCAGCAAGAAAGCTCTTCAGTGTTTCTTGGCATCGTTGATTGTCTCCTGTTTTGTAACATGCTGTGTGTCCATCAATTACCACCTCCCCTTGTACCTTCATTTCATTTACAAAAGGTTATTGTTGGTATACCCATGGATTTTAGCATTTGCTCTCCTCACAGAGTAAATGTATGTGAGATGCATCAGTAGTTATCTAATATTTTGCAAATTACCTTTCTCTTGACTATTTATCTGGTTATTATTTTCCCTTCCACTATGCATGCGTAATGGGCTGATTTTCACCTACTGAAGACATTTCTGGGCTTGTATATTTGCAGAATGAAAATGCTTCAGTTTTTCATGGATTTTCTGTTACGGTGTAAAAGGGCAAGTTTCAAAGCAATGTGACAGGGGCCCTGAAACTAGGGGTGTGCAGTGTCTGGGCTCATGCTGTTTGTGTTTAGTGACATTTTTCTATCAATTTTGGTTTTAAATTTTTTTTTCATTTTTTCCCTAAGTTAGTGGTTAGTGCACACTAACTATGATCATGTATATTGGTACCTGTAATAAGCAGTGAAGCACTACCTGTCTCCCTTCAGCCATTTTAAAAATTGAGTAAGTTTTAGTCACCCCCTCAAACCAATCTCTCTTTTTATCACCAATCACCTCTCACTCCAGTCTCTCACTGTCTCACCAAACTCTTATATCAGTCTCTCTCTCTCTTGTCAACAGCCACCCCACATCACTCTTTCCTTCATCAGTTATCATCCACACCAGTCTCTCTCTCACATCTGTGTCTCTCTCTTTCTCTCTCACTAGTCACCCCGTCAGTCTCTCTCACCAACACCAACACCTCTCATCAATAGTCAGTCCCTCCTTACACCAGTCTGTCTCACTCTCACCAGTCACTCCCCAATCAATCTCTCTCTCACCAGTCTCCCTCCATACCTCACTCTCTCTCTAACCAGTAACCCCCTACCAGTCTCTCTCTCACCAGTCACCCCTCTCACCAGCCTCTCTGACTCCTATTGTTCACCCCTCACACCAGTGTCTCACTCTCTTACCAGTCACCCCCACATCAGTCTTTCTCTCTCTCACCAGTCACCCACCAGTCTCTCCCTCATCAGTTATCCTCCACATCGTCTCTCTTTAAACCTGTCTCTCTCTCTCTCTCTCTCTCTCTCTCACCACCAGGTAGTCACTACCTACACATTTTTATCTCTCTCACCAGTGTAGTCAGTCCCTCCTCACACCAGTCTCTCTCACCGGACACTCCTTACTCCATTCTCTCTTACCAGTTATGCTCCAATCAGTCTCTCTCACCAATTCCCCTTCACACATAACTCTCTCTCTCTAACCAGTAACCCTCAACCAGTCTCTCTCTCTCTGTCTTTCTAACTAGTTACCCCACACACATCAGTCCTTCTCTCTCACCAATCCCCACCCCCCATTCCATTCCCTCTCTCTCTCTCTCACCAAGCCACACAACAAACACCATAGCTAACAAAGGTAGTGTGATACTGCCTACAATAATAAATCAATGACAGTAAATCATACACCAAGAAAATTTAATTTTCAGTGCTGACTGCCTGCCTGCCCTGTGCCACAAGTGCATGACTGCACCACTATCTAGTGTATGTGGAAGGAGTGCTGCATTTAAATTTATAATTTAGAAATGAAAAATGGCACTATGCAGCATGTGGCTATGTGTACCCACCACCAGATATTAATATAAACTGGAGTACTCACTGAGGTCAATGGGTCATAGACCAGAGGGCAGAGGCAGGCCACAAGACGAAGGACAAACAGAAACCTAGAAAATTAAAATTTCACACTAAAGGCAAAGCAAAGGGTGAGACTTTGTCAGATGAATGACAAAGCACTGCAGAAGTTAGTGTAAGACTACTAACCAAGCTCTATTATGTTATTTTTATTTATTTATTTATACAACTTTATATACCGACTTTCAAATATATGTCAAGCCGGTTAACAATCATTGAATTTGCAGTACCAAATTCAAAAAAACATTCTTCATAAAAACTAATCTAAGTTTACATACTTTTCTTAAAAAATACATAAGTAAGAACAATAAAACACTAATTTAAAACTAGCACATTTAAAAAATAAATAAAAAATACATAAACCCATCAGCCTCAATTACCCACCAAGAAGTTACCCAGTCATCCCACATCGCTATTCTTTCAATGCCACATTTCCCCAAATCACAGAACCTAATAGGAGATCAATTGGTTTGGCAAAAAGCCTGCTGGAATAGCCAGGTCTTTAATTGTTTCTTGAAACTATTGATATTGTCCTCAAGTCGGATATCAGTAGGCAAAGAGTTCCAGAGTTTGGGCCCTGCCAGGGAGAGAGACCTCTCTCTGACTGAACCCAAACGAACCAGTTTAGGAGATGGAATTGTTAACAAAACTTGTCCCAATGATCTCAAATTCCGAGCTGGCACATGTAGGCGTAAAGAAGTGTTCAACCATTCAGAGTTAGAGCCGTAGATGGCTCTATGAATAAGTGTCAAACACTTGAACTGGATACGATAATGTACCGGAAGCCAATGTAGCTTCATCAGCACAGGCGAAATGTGATCACATCTATTAGAGTTGGCCAATAATCGAGCAGCCGCATTCTGCAGTAATTGCAGAGGGCGAATAGTAGAAAGTGGAACTCCCAGAAACAAGGCATTACAATAATCTATTTTCGGAAGTATCAAGGCCTGAAGTACAATTCGGAAATCATTAGTGTGTAGTAAAGGCTTCAATTTTCTTAAAATTCTTAATTTGTAGAAGCCATCTTTTAATGTAGCTTTAATTGATGCTTTCATATTTAATTCAGAGTCCAGAATGAAACCTAAATCTCTAACATCATAAAGAATCTTAAGAGTTGATGGAAGAGTGGTAATATCTGCTTTTATATTCTCAGAAACCTTATTGGAAATAAAAAGAATTTCTGTTTTTGAATTATTTAAGGCTAGAGACATATGAGTCAACAGCTGTTTAATTGACTTAAAGTAGATATCCCAAAGTTTTAACGTATCCATTAATGAATCTTTTATGGGAATCAAAATCTGGATATCGTCAGCAAACAAATAATAGACCACACCCAAACCTGATAAGAGTCTACATAATGGGGCCATGTAGACATTAAACAGGGTTGGAGAAAGCGATGATCCCTGAGGAACTCCCGTTTGAAGATCAACCATTTTTGAATTGGTTGTTCCTAGCTGAACCACATAAGATCTATTGGTGAGAAAAGATTTAAACCAAGCCAATGTAGTATCAGCAAGTCCCATCTCTTGAAGTCTTAAAACAAGTGCATCATGACTAACGGTGTCAAACGCTGCTGATATATCTAGTAAAATCAATAAATAAGAAGTATTCTGATCGAATCCTCTTTGAATGGTGTCACACAATGAAATCAAAAGGGTCTCAGTGTTGTGGGCCTTCCTAAAACCATATTGTGCTGGGTACAATAATTGGTGATCCTCCAAATATTCCATTAATTGTCGATTCACCACTTTCTCCAAAAGTTTGGCCAAAAAAGGAAGTATTGAAATTGGACGATAATTGGCCAGCATTTCAGGATCTAGATGTGCTTTTTTCAAAATGGGTTTAACCACTGCGTTTTTCAGACAATCAGGAAAAACACCTTCTTCCAATGATAGATTTACTATGTCTGCCAAAGGTTTAGCAATAATATCTTGCACTAACTGAAGATATTTAATGGGCATCTTATCTAGGGGATGTTTGGCAGGTTTCATTTTTTTTATTACATTAAGAATTTCTAAAGAGGAGACTGATTCAAAAGTTAGCCAGCTTACTGATGGATTCATTGGTAAGATAATCTTATGTGAATCTTGACTATTAACCTCTTTTAAAACAGTTAAGATTTTTTCCTTAAAAAAGAGTGCAAACTCATCGCTCTTTTCTTTTAGGTTAGAAGACCCAAAAGAAAACTTTCCTTTTAGCTGGGTAAGCTCGGATACATATGAAAAAAGCAACCTCGAATTAAATTGAAATTTATGAATTTTTTCTGAGTAAAAATTACGTTTAGCACTATTAATAGCTTCCCTATACTCATGAAGAGCTGATTTATAGTTACCTAAAGAGGTATCATTACGCTGTTTCCGCCAAATCCATTCAAGTTTTCTTAACCCTCTCTTACGATCCTTTAGTTGGGCAGAAAACCATGGGGTTTTGGATTTACCATGTACAGGGATCAATTTTGTACTGACAGGACATAATGTGTTAGAAAGTTCCGTCATAGCATCTTCCCAAGATGTGACTGCAGTGGCAATATTAGATCTATCGAGAGATTGAACTGCTAGTGGAAAATTAGCAATAAGCTCATCACTAGAACATGATTTATTTATCTCGATTTCAATCATATCCTTATCTAATATTGTAGTCTGAGGCAATTTTAGACCAAGGGTTGTGGTCACCAAAAAATGGTCAGACCATGGTATTGGAAGACTCATTGGAGGAGACCTAGTTTCCCAAGCTTCATTAACAAACACCAAATCTAGCGTATGGCCTGCTCTCTGTGTGGGAGAATTAACTAGTTGGGCAAATCCTAAAGCTTCCAACGCATTCAAAAATGTATCACAAGTAGCTGAAAGTGGAAAAACATCCACGTGTAAGTTAAAATCCCCCATAATAATAGTAGGGATATTAAAATCTATTAAAGATGAAAATAACTCAATCAGGGGAGAGCAATTATGGTCCAAAAGCCCCGGGGGTGTATAAACAAGGAAAATGTGTAATAGGCTAGACTTAAATGAAGCAACCTCATATCGTGCTGCAATATTCAGTTTTTGTTGAATCAAACGAAATTTCTTGAGGGCTAACAGTAATAGCCCTCCTCCTTTTCTATCTAGTCTAGGACACGAAAAGGCATCATATTCTCTCAAAGGTAATTGATTAAGTACCACTGTATCCGTAGGCCTCAGCCACGTCTCAGTGATCCCACAAATATCGGGTCTGGAATCTTTAAGATGGTCACATAGAATAGGAATCTTTTTACCGATAGATTGAATATTAACTAGAGATAGAGATAGCATGGTAAGGGTAAACAGTTTGGAATTCGGTAAAACCGACACTTGTGAAAGAAACCGATTTAAGGGAATATGGCGTTTTAACAAAGGGCGGTTTTCCATTCTCTTATAGGTGATCCGAGTAGGTATTGCGTACCCGCCCATAATAAGTAGTAAACCACTGCTTACCACAGATAATACAACAGATGACAATAATAAGCCCTCTCTTCCTTGCGCACCACAAAGCCTTTGCACTAATATCCTAACTTGCAGGCCTAGAGTCTCTCGAGAGAAACACCAACTAAATCAAATCAATCGCCTATAGGATGAAGATTAATTTGGAATCTCAAAAAAGTATTAACTAGTATCTCTCTGAAAACAAGGAGCTATGTCTCCTCAATTCACCCAAAGCAAAGCAGCAGATAACCATAAACCCCCTTACTTAGCTACACTCAAGAGTCAAATCTGCAAAAAAAATAAAATAAAAATGCAACTACATAATTGGCAGAATAAAAATACACTTTTACCAATTACCATGTCTCTTACAAGATTGGGTGATTCAAAGTATGAATATCCCAGAATGCCAGGGCTCCTTTCCAATAATGAACATGGATTGGGAAATTCAAAATATGCACTTGCATTACATACTTATTCTGACTTGAACTTGATGCTATTATTACTTGTTTGTTTACATTTGAAACCAGCCAGGTGGTTCCTCCCCCCCCCCCCCCAAACACCACCTTGCAATCTTGGCAACACAAACAAATAACTAAAGAGACAGCCAAAGGTAATGCAGAAACATAGCTCTAGTTAATGAACTGCTTCCCCATTTGACACTTTTAAACTTATTTGTAACATTTTCAGTTGATGTGCACTAAGTAGACTTTTAGGCCTGGATTTATCAAAATGCACTAAGTATTGCATATGATAGGAAAAGGGGTGTGTTTATGGTAATATTTATGTAAAGCACAAATTGTGACTAGCTACGAGAGAGAGAGAGAGAAATTAGCCATAATGCCCTCCCACTAGATAGGTATTTATATCTCTATGGGAAGCCCACCTAGTAACTCGAGGTGAGGTTTAGGTATTATTGTAGGGGATAGGGGCCAATTTCAAAGTGAGACGTATGAACAGAACAGTGCTCTCTTGTGAAGATTTGATGACCTTCAGAGTGAGAAAGATGAGATTTGTGCAATGTTCTCTCAACCTAGCTTGATGTTACCCAGGTAGAGAGTCCATCAAGCTAGGTTGAGAGAACATTGCACAAATCTCATCTTTGGGTGAGTTTCTTCACTCCGAAGGTCATCAAATCTTCACAAGAGGGCACTGTTCTGTTCGTACGTCTCACTTTGAATGTAAAAGTGGCCCCTAACCCCTACATTAATACCTAAACCTCACCTCGAGTTACTAGGTGGGCCTCCCATACAAATCTAAATACATATCTGGTGTGAGGGCATTATGGCTAGTTTTTCTTTCTCTCTCTCTCTCAGAGCTTAAAATGGCATGTGTGAAAACATCACAACACACAATAAAGCCCTATTGCATGGCTTTACACAAATGAAAAAGGTGTAGTTAAAACTCACATTATAAGCCATGAAATGCAGCTTCACAAAACCGTGAGCCCAGCCCACTTGGCCAAAAATCCTCCCCTTTTTCTCATTTGCATCGCACCATGCGTTATGGTGCTTTTGCACACGTTAAAGGTGTTTTTTGCATGCGCAAACAACTTAACACATGCGAAAACACCATATAGCACTTTGATAAATGACCCCCTTAGTGAGCACTAACAGACAAAAAAAAAACGAACTCAAATTTTGGCATTTTTCTTTTGTTTTGCAGTATCAACGGAATGAAATGACAAACTACGTTGTGGACATTGTCTGTTTTGTTTCAAATGAACACACATCCCTACCTGGAACAGACCCTGGTCACTAAAATGGATCTTATGGTAAATATTAAGAGACATCAGTTAAGCTCTATTGTTGGGTTATTGTGTTGAGTCATTGTGGCAGAGATTTAGCAAGGTAATTTGGTTTATTGCTTTAATTGAGTGCTCTGAGGGAAAACCTCTCTGGGGAGTCTTCTTGTGGTCAATATAAGGTGGAATTTAGAACCAGAGTGTGACTGTAGTGTCTAGGTGGTTCCTGCTGTTGAGACTTGGGGTTTATTAAGATAGGAGGACAGCTGGTCTACATAGTCCAGAACGGCCAAGCCACGGGACTAATGAATCATTCCTAGCTCCTGGGTGGTGTCCGCTAGCAGCCCAGGAGTCACATGGACCACAGCAGCCATGTGGAGGTGAACTTTTCAATTGGGGGCTTTGATTGAGAAGAATTCTGTCTAGAGATGCGAGTACTAAAAACTCATCTGTTTTTGAAGGAAGAGTGTTTTGTGGTTGCTGTTGTTGTTGCTGCTACCTCAGTGCTATAAGAGCTTATAAACCCTGATTTTATCAGTGAATTTTAATATTGTTTATCTCTGGCTGCTGGAAACCCCAGAAAAAAAAAAGTTTTGCTTTGTTGAAGACACCTTTTCACATGAGACTCTTCATTATCCCAAGGTATGAGCTCGAGAGAGGCGTCTGTCAGTTCAAGGAAGGAGCAGAGGTGCAGTCAGAGGGGGCCACAGAAGGGAAAGATGTATGTTTGTTGTGCTTTCCCTATCCAGCTTGATAAATACAGCCCTTGCCTCTGTGCCAGATCCACTACACCATTTGCTCGACCATTTTTATATTTTGTGAACCCATGAGGGAATGGTGCTTAGCTGATAAACGGGCACCAGATACTCCTCTCATTTTATGGACCTCATTGGAGGGGGGTTAACAGTAATCTAACCATGTTAAAAGGGGATTAATGCATCTAGATTATCCTGGCTGGAAACTGCCAGCTAGCTAAAAGAAGTACACAGAAGCTTCCACAGTTAGGATTGCCAACTTTCAACTGTCAAATTTCAGAACATTTAAAGATGCTGTTTAATATTGTTGGTGATGGGGTTTACACATATGCGACATATTGACACTTCAGCATTAGAAACATAGAAAAACAAATAAAGACTGGATGATATCAAGATGGCTGCCACTGCCTGACACTCTGCTGAAGTACTTTTTCTTTCTTTATATTTTCCTCTGTTTTACCTCTTTCTGATTCCATCTGGCTCTGATGGAGAAAAAAAGAAAGGGTAAACCATTGACGTCCTTTCTCAGTTTAGCCTAAGTACGAGGTCCAACAGATCAGCATATTCAGGGTCAGACAGGAGAAGCCCATGGTGACCCAAAGGCAGAAATATTTGCTTGTTCTGAGGCCTCTCTGAATTCTGGTGTTAAGTCTACCTCCTCTTCAGCTGACAAGTCATCTGCTGGCTCAAGCGGTTGCCTCTACTGTTAAAGGAACTTCTACAATTCCTGTGGAGGCTATTGGGATGAGTAGAGGTCTCCGGATGTTCCTCCTGCTTGTGATTGGCTGGAGTTTGTGCATCCAGGGAAGGGGAAAGGGACAGAGAAGGATGAAGCCCCAAGTAGTAGTTGTGTGGAATGGGGGCGGGTGGAGAAGAAGGGACAAATAGCTTTCCATACAAATGGGCAATCTTGGCACTTCTCAGAGGATCATCCACTGTTCTCCTGACTCTATTATCATTCGAGATTCTTTGGTTAGTGCTGGCTTCTTCAATTCGGCGAAGGTCCTGAGCCAGTTGGGGACCTTTCAGAACCTGGGAATATTACACTTATTGATGCTTTCTTTCTCTCAGCTTTGTAATTTCACTGGAAGGGCAATGTTTAAGTTGGGAGACAAGAGCAATGCCTAACTGCATTTGAAGACACAATGTCCACCTTAGGATCCCAGTTGACGCCTCTGCAAGCTACTGGAGTGGCTAATATGAAAAACCAGCTTAGTATTTCATAATCAGTTGGAGTCCTTGGAAAATATCCTGAGTGTGAGGAATTTATGTTTTTTAACATTTTTCAGTGACAAAACTGTTGTTGGTCCAGGAGCTGTTCAAGAAATATCTACAGGGGTTTTGAATGTTTCAGAGGTGAGGTAAATTGCCTTGTCTAACATTTACTATATTCCTAAGTTTGGGAAGAATTATTAGTTACTCGCCTACATACTTTAATTTACCTCTTCTTACCTTAGATAAGGTTCCCTTGTACATTCTCCCCCTTTATTTTGTTCTCCCCGTTGCTCCCCTGTTTCCCCCTCCCTGTTCCATGTATCTCATTAAGTTCTCTGTAAACCGATATGATGTACCCACGAATACCGGTATAGAAAAGCTTTTAAATAAATAAATAAGAAGGTGGACTGGATACTTTGATACCGGAAAGCTCTGAGCTATCTGCTTTTTGGGTGCATCTATTGTTGATATCCTAACAAGGGCAACTTTATTGGGGGTTTTTTGTTTTTTTTTGAGCTGAACAAGACAAGGACTTGGTCCTCCAGAACTATTTCAGAAAATTGGATTTTATTTTATTATGGACAAAAAAAATTCAAGTTTTTCCAGATATTTCTCAATCACCCCAACTACAAAGGAAATGGTTCCTTCAGTTGAGACAAAAAGTGTTGGCTCTAGGAGCCACTTTTTTCCTTAAATTTCCCTGTAAATGTTTAATTACCTGTCAGAAAAACATTTGGAAACTTTTATTAGAGATAAGCATGGCTGAAGTGATTATAGCTCTGTAATTCTGATTAGGTGAAAGGCTTGCCTTGTACTTAATTCTTTTCTTGGAGTGTTTTTCTTTTCCTTCTTTTTCTCTGCCTGTATTTCTTCTATGTTGGGGACTACATATGAAATGTTTTTCTTGTTTTCTTATATTTCTTGCACTTATATTTTCTTTGTAAATCCACGTTTGCCTGGTGTTAATTGATTTGGTGTTTTTAACACCAAGACATGGTATAAAAGCAGACGAGACAAGGAGCGCCACGAAGAACAGACAACCTTACAAGGCTCTGGCAGGCAGGAGCCTCCAGAGGGAAGTCACCACGATGCAAGGCAAAGACAGACTGAAGCTGAAGTCCTTTTATAGGGCTGCAGACCGGCGACTCCCTGGGAGGAGTTTGGCAGGCCCACACCTAGCTGGCCCTATAACTACGGAAAAGTGCTGCGGGTCGGCCCCCTAGGGAAGGGCGTGGCTCAAACCAGGAAGTCCATGCAAACACAAGCAGCCTCAGGCAGGCCCCACGGACATCGAGGCCTCCCAGGCCCTGGAGCAAATCCTGGACAGTTCGCAGGCGAGGCCCTGGCTTGGAGCGGCCTCCAGGATATCATAAATATCAATAAAAATGAAGTTAAAAAAAATAGGAGCAGATTTTAAAAGCCCTACGCGTCGCCGGGCCTATTTTGCATAGGCCCGGCGACGCAGGCAAGCCATGGGATGCGCCGCATATGTCCCGGGGCTTGAAAAAAGGGGTGGGGGTGGTCCGGGGCGGGGGCGTGGCCAGAGGCCGCCATAGGGCCTCTAGGCCGGAGGATTGTGCGCTGGCCAAGTGCTGGTGCGAGCAACCTATGCCTGCCTGGAGGCAGGCGCAACTTGCAAAACAAAGGTTGGGGGGGTTTAGGTAGGGCTGGGGGGCGGGTTAGGTAGGGGAAGGGAGGGGAAGGTGGGAGCAGAGGGAACAGGGAAAGCCATCGGGGCTCCCCTAGGGCTCGGCGCGCGCAAGGTGCACAAGTGTGTACCCCCTTGCGCGTGCCGACCCTGGATTTTATAATATGCGCACGGCTGAGCGCGCGCGTAGGTACTAAAATGTGCCCCATGTTGAGTGGTCAAGAAACATGTAGTTTATAAAACACGCATTTATCATAAGCGCAGGTTCTAAAATACTATGGCAAAAGTATACATGGCCATATACAAGTATATATGCAACTGCATGCGCTAGTTTGAAAGTTATCCTCTAAGACGGCAACTTTTAAACAGGTGTGTAGGCGCACGTGTGCGTGTGTTCGTCGAACTGCATCCACAGACATGTCCATTTTATAGCATATGCGTTTATATGTGCGCATGTTATAAAGTAGGCTGGATGCGTGTACATGTAAGCGCACAATTTCAAATGGACACATACATGTGCGTGTAAATGCTGTGACCACCACGTAAGTAGGGGAATTTTACAAGGGACATGCACTGATACCATAGCTACTTTTCCCAGCATTCCCAGTTCACTCAGTTAAGGGATAGGACTTCCAAACCCCCATAGTTTAAAAGCCTCTCTTCCTCCTGTTAGCCCTGACTCTTAAAACCCCGCTGACTAGTTTAGATTTTTTTGTTTTAATATTTACACGCCATTCATAGCAGAAGTAAATTTATGTAGCAGGAGAACCTGGTGTGCGCAAGGATGCGTAAGTATTTACGCGCACATTTCCTGGTCAGGCCCCGATATGCCCACGCACCCCCCAGACCTCGCCCATGCACCGCCCCTTTTTTTTTAGAAACTTTTCACTTGTGCATGCAGCGGGAGATACACGCGCCCATAGGTGGCTTTCAAAAGCCACTCGGCATGTGCTGGCCCAACTTGTGCACATATCTCCTGGTTTTGGCGCGCGCAGGGCTTTTAAAATTCACCTTCAGTTGTTTAATGTTATCAAACTTAACTCTGAAAAAGGTTTGATTTTAGCAATCCAGGGGCCAAACTATAGTTCTGTAACTAAAATTATGAACTGAAGTCTATGCAAATTACACACAATAAATTTATCCAAAGAATAATATAGCGTAGCTCCAAAGTGCACACTATATCGTATAATCGCAAGGAAGGCTCAAATGCTAACCTGCGGCTGGAGGAATAAAATCAGGACATTGTAACATAGTAACATACTATTGATGGCAGAAAAAGACCAAATGATTCATCTACTATGCCCAGCTCAGCAAGCTTCCTATGGTAGCAATTGCCGCTCTGTGCAGGGTAGTAACTGCCTCTCTGTGCAGGTTACCCCATGTCTTCTGTTAAGGGTAGTAACTGCCACTCCGTGCAGGTTACCCCCATGCTTTCTGTGAAGGGTAGTAACTGCCACTCCATGCAGAATGTCCCTCATGTTTCTGTTAAGGTAGTAACTACTGCTCTGTGCAGTGTTACACCCATGCTTTCTGTGAAGGGTAGTAACTGCCGCTCCATGCAGGTTGCCCCATGTATTCTTTGAAGGGTAGTAACTGCCGCTCCGTGCAGGTTACCTCATGTATTCTGTGAAGGGTAGTAACTGCCGCTCCGTGTAGATTACCCCCATGCTTTCTGTGAAGGGTAGTAACTACCGCTCCATGCAGGTTACCCCCATACTTTCTGTGAAGGGTAGTAACTGCCACTCCATGCAGGATGTCCCTCATGTTTCTGTTAGGGTAGTAACTGCTGCTCCGTGCAGGTTACACCCATGCTTTCTGTGAAGGGTAGTAACTGCTGCTCCGTGCAGGTTACCCCATGTATTCTGTTAAGGGTAGTAACTGCCACTCTGTGTAGATTACCCCCATGCTTTCTGTGAAGGTGGCCAATCTCTGGTGTTGGCAGCCTTTCTGGTGAGTGCCATGAGAGGGGCTACCATGTGCGAGTAAGAAGGTATAAAGTGCAGGTAGAAGTTGGTGAAGCCAAGAAAACGCTGGAGTGTGCCAATCCCCATGGGACGAAGCCAGTCCCTGATGCTGGCAATCTTCTCCAGGTCCATGTGGAGGCCCATGGTGGATACGATGTACCCCAGAAAGGGCAAAGATTCCTGCTCGAAAAAGCATTTATTTTATTTTATTTGCTTTTATATACCGATATTCAGCAATGCCATCACGAAGGTTTACATATAATAATTTATGCTTCACATACAAACAATGTTCTCGAAGGCGCTGTAGCACTTGATGAACTTGTTGACGGTAAGAAAGCAGGTCCTTGGAATAGATGAGGACGTCGTCAAGGTAGACTATTACACACAAGTGGAGGATGTCCCAGAAGACCTCATTCATGAGGTTTTGGAAGACCACTGGAGCATTACATAACCCGAAGAGCATGACCAAATACTCATAATGTCCATCACGAGTATTGAAGGCAGTCTTCCATTCATCGCCTGATTTTATCTGGACCAAGTTTTATGCTTCTCGAAGATCATGTTTTGTGAAGACCCTGGCTCCCTGCAATCGATCCAGGAGTTCGGGAATAAGTGGTAGGGGTTACCGGTCCCGGCAGGTAATGGCGTTGAGGCCCCGGTAGTCTTCATGGCCTCAGTGAGCCATCCTTCTTAGCCACGAAGAAGAAACCGGCTCTAGCCAGAGATGATGAGGGTCTGATGAACCTCCTCTCAAGGTTGTCTTGGATGTACTGAGTCATGGCTTGTGTCTTGGGCAAAGACAGAGAATACACTCAACCTCTGGGAGGAGTAAACCCGGGGAGTAAATCAATAGCACAATTGAAGGGTCTGTGCTCTGGTAATGTCTCGGCTTTCTCCTTGGAGACGATGTCACTGAAGTCAGCGTACTGGGCTGGTAGGGTCACTGCTGCCGCCACTAAAGGTATACAAGGTCGAGGCAATTCTGGTAGACAGGTGGAGAAGCAAGCCGGTCCCCATGGTGCAATCTGCAGGGTCTCCCAGTCTATGCGGGGGGAATGCTTCTGGAGCCAGGGTAGCCCCAAGACCATGGGGTGAATGGCCCTCTCCAGGACGAAGAAGGGGATTTGTTCTTCATGAAGGACCCCCGTGCGGAGGGTCACTGGAGCAGTAACTGAGGTCACCCAGCCAGGAAGAGAACTTCCATGTATGGAGGAAATCCGCAACAGTGGGGTACTCGGAAGCACCGAGAGCTGTAATTGTCTCACCAGTTCCGCCAAGATGAAGTTCCTGCCGGCCCCCGAATCAATGAAAGCCAGCATAAAAAAAAACACTCCGGAGTAAGACAAGGATACTGGAACCATGCATTGGGGAGCAGGATTCACACAGCCTAAGGTCATCTCCCCTCCAGGAAGATACTTCGCAGGCTGTCCTCCCACCCACCCAGCTCAGAAGCCAATGTGCGGAATTCGACTGCATAGTCAACCAGGGGTCAAGAACCCTGGCTTAAATGGAGGAGTTCCATGGCGGCCGTAGACAGCCGGGCCAGCTTATCAAAAACCTGCTTGAAGGTTAGGACAAAGCGCTGGAGGTCTCCAAGCATCGAGTCGCCTCATTCCCAGAGGGGGGAAGCCCATGCCAGGGCTCTGCCATCCAGCAGGGACAGGATGTACATGGTCTTGACTTGATCAGATGGAAACTGCGTTGGCTGAAGCAAGAACCACATAAAGCAGTGGTTAAGGAAGTCTTGACACTGCTTGGGATCTCCAGCGTAGCGAGGAGGTGCGGGTAGATGTAGAGATGGTAAAGGCAAAGGCACCGGAGCTGGAGGTGAGGCCGAAGCCTGTGGGCTGGAGTCCAAGCGGTTGGCCAGTCGCTCCACGGTGGCTGCCAATACATCCAGGCAATGCTGCTGCTGCAATCAATGAGCCAGGCCCGGAATGGCCTGGAGGCCCAAGAGGTCCGCTGGGTCTATGGCCTTGGCAAGCTGTTGGAAACGTCTTGAGCCGGCTCGAGGATGGACGAACCACTGGAAGAAGGCCTCACAGTGGTACTCGAGGCTGGGAGGCAGAACAGGACCAGGAGACCTGACAGGGCCTTCACCTATACCAACCTTCATTCCCTGCAGGTTGAGCCTTTGGGTGCCGGGGCTGGCAGGACTTAGGCGAAGATCTCCTGGCTGAGGAAGTCCGAAGAGTAGTCTGGGTCATGGCAGGCTGAAGACTAGATGAGACGGAGTCGGTCCAGAGATTGAGGCGGGCAGCAGAGGTGCAAGACGAGGAAGTAGGCCAGAGGTCGGGGCAGGCAGCAGACTAGCGGAGCCGAGGAACACACCAAAGGTCAGGACAGGCAGCAGACAGGAGAAACCAGGAACCAGGCCGAAGTCAAAACCGAGGAATCAAGCAGAAGCTGGAGCGGAAGCAGGAGCGGAACAGGAACAAGCAGGAACTCAGGAGCGGAATCAGGAACAAGCAGGGACACTGGAGCAGGATCAGGAACACACAGGAACAGCAACTAGTTACTCACAAGAGTCGACCTATTGCCAAGTCAAGGCAAGGAGGCAGGAAGTGGGCTTAAATAACCCTAAGCTGTGATGTCATCACTGGAGGCCGGGCCGAGGTTTCCCGCTGCGGCCCCTTTCAAAGTGGAGCTAGGCCACGCTTGTGCGCCTAGGGAGGAGGAACCTGAGCAGCAGTCAGTGGCATCTCCCTCCTGGGGAGAACGCCATGGTGGAGGCTCGGTGCGGCCTACCTGCTGGAACCGCAGGGAGCATCGGAGGCTGGCGTCTGCTGGGTGAGTTGGGAGGACCCGGTACAGCGGTCCGCAGCCGGGATTCACAGCACAAGTAGATTAAGGGAATAGCCACTGCTATTACTGTCATTAGCATGGGATCTACTTAGTGTTTGGGTACTTGTAACCTGGACGGGCCACTGTTGGAAACAGGATGATGGGCTTGATGGACCCTCGGTCTGACCCAGTATTGCAACTTATATTTTTATATTCTTAAAAACAATATTGGGATTCAAGAAAGCCTGGGATAAGCACAGAAAATTCCTAGTTGTGATGAAGTAAGGGAAAGCCAGAGATCAATGGAGTCTATGGCACTGCACCAGGAATAAAATTGAGCAGACTAGATAAGCCTCATTGTCTTTATCAGCCATCATATTCTATTTGTGTAGTTTTTTATATTTCAGATGAACAAACTGAAGATGACGCATCTGTTTTCCCAAATTGGATGCAATCTGTTCCTGGTTGGCAAATTCTTTAGATGCTCATGCTTTCTCTTTCTCTCATATTTTTCCTGCCAAAAAAATTATGTCTAATATCTCATTTTGGCAACTACCTGGTATGATGTCATCTGTAAATCACTCCCCTGTTTCCTTCATGATGTGAACTATCTGGGCCATGTTACAAGGTTTATAGCAACCTCGTCAACTGGTGACCAATACTGTATCCAGGAATGAGGTTGAGTTTGGCACAGTGATGAATAAAAAAAATGTTCTTCATGAGACAAAAAAGAGCCTCAGGAACACCATTGTGTAGTACCTGGTTGAGTTCCCCAGTTCAATTGGCAGGACATCAAGTCCTGAATTCAGGGAAATGACCTCATCACAGGCTTGACGCACAGGTAATTTTCTTTCCTTCCCAGTGGAATCTAAATCAATACTACTAATATATATTTGCTGATAGAATATTTATTTAGAAAAAAATATCTCATTTAGTTATTGTTTGCAACACGTCATTCACCCACAGAGGTTCTTAGTTTTAAGCCAGCAGTATGATGCCAAAATTTTATTTAGCACTGTTTAAGTATGCTGTTAAAATTCATACAACTCTCAAGAGTCTGTTTCTTATTTTTTTTTTCTTTTTAATAAGTTTAATTCCAAAAGGGAAATATGTATTTGCAGTTTCTGAAAGTCACTCACACCACACTAGACCTTCAGAAATGTGCATTATCATCACCTTGATGCGTGTGAATTCTGAATAAAGCACAATCAGCTGAAATGTTACCCCGATGGGGAAGGTTTTAAAAGTAATGGGGAAATAGCATAATTAAAAAAAAACAAACCCAAAAAAACATACTTTCTTTTCCAGAAAAATAAAACAAATCATAAAATGTACTGTAAAATAGCTGTGGCCAAATTTATTTAAAAAAGAAATTCTGCTACATCCAAAATAATTCTTATGGAGAAGAAAGGAGGAGAAGGCAAACAGGAAGATGAGAGTACATCCTAGAGACCTTCACATACTTTAAAGGTAGAAAACAGGGCCTGGAAGCAAATCTTATTCAGCGGAAAGAATCCTCTAGAACAAGAGGTCAGGATATGAAGCTCTAAGAGGGTAGACTCAGGAGGAATATTAGAAACTCTTTCTTCACAGCAAGAAGGGTGGATGCACAGAACAGCCTCCCAGTGGAGATGGTGAAGGCAAAATGATAACAGAATTCAAGAAATCCTGGGATAAGCAGGAGAGAGATGAGGTGTTGGGAAAGCCAAAAACCAGCTGGGCTCCACAGCACTGCATCAGGTAGCACATGTGGCAGTCTAGATAGGTCCTTATCTGCCATCAGATTCTCTGCTCCTGTGTTTCTAAAAGATCCGCAGTGTGTAAGAGCAGGTACACCCAGACCTCTGAAGATACATCAACATTTATCCAAACAACGATCTGATGGGAATAACATTTAAATCGCATATCCCCTCTTCAAACGCTCAGATCCCAAGACAAAGGCCTTCTAGATATCCCGACCATAAGAAACACTCATCTAACGCAAACAAGAGACAGAACAATATCAATTGCCGGCGCTAAGCTATGGAACTCCATGCCTGAGACCTTTGAACAATATCAGACAATACGAAATTTAAGAAAGAGTTGAAAACCTGCCTACAGTCTGTCTGAATCCACCAACTCTCCTTAACCCAAATAACCTAAATAGGTCCTGAACCATACCCCCACACTCTTTATCCCCCTAAAATCTGGTCATGTTCCTCTTGTTGCGTCTGTCATTGAAGTGCACCCTTGTCCCTGAATGTTTACCTTGTTTATTACCTGTCGGGCAGATTTTAAAAGCCCTGCTCGCGTAAATCCGCCCGGATTTACGCGAGCAGGGCCTTGCGCGCCGGCGCGCCTATTTTCCATAGGCTGCTGGCGCACGCAGAACCCCGGGGACTCGCGTAAGTCCCGGGGTTTCTGAAAAGGGGCGTGTCGGGGGCGTCGCCGAGTGACGCTGCGCTTGGGGGCGTGGCACGGCATTTGGGGGGTGGGCCCGGGGCATGGCGCCGGCCCGGGGGCGTTCCGGGGGCATGGCCGCGCCCTCCGGAACCGCCCCCGGGTCGGGTCTCGGCGCGCCAGCAGCCCGCTGGCACGCGTGGATTTACGTCTCCCTCTGGGAGGCGTAAATCCATGGATAAAGGTGGGGGGGGGGTTTAGATAGGGCCGGGGGGGTGGGTTAGGTAGAGGAAGGGAGGGGAAGGTGAGGGGAGGGCGAAAGAGAGTTTCCTCCGAGGCCGCTCCGATTTCGGAGCGGCCTCAGAGGGAACGGAGGCAGGCTGCGCGGCTCGGCGCGCGCCGGCTGCCCAAAATCGGCAGCCTTGCGCGCGCCGATCCAGGATTTTAGAAGATACGCGCGGCTACGCGCGTATCTTATAAGTGAATACCTCCCTCAGTATCCCATCATTTTCCTATGAGTGTCAAATCTATTTATCATTTACTTATCTCATCATTTATTTATGAGTGTCCTGTAAATCGTTAGGAACTAGTGATTCTCACATGGAATGTCGGTACATAAAATAAATAAAGAAATAGATAGATACGGGTCAGTAATGAGACAGTGCCTTAGTGTCACACAGGCCACTGCATTCGATTTCTGGAAATGGTCAAAGCTTTTGAGGACAGTCAGCATTTTCTGTCATGCCCTGCTTCTGACGCCGTCTGTGGCTGGTTGCCTGTGCACGGCCCTGAATGCACGGAGGATTTCTCAGCTCTTTGCAAGGCACATCCTGAGGAAATGAATAATACCATGAAACCAAGCTACCCTAAAGCACAAGAGCAGTGACGCCATGCTACTCGATTTACTTCCAAATCCAAATATAGTCATTTTCTTCGGGCACCTGCAAGACACCAAATGTATACCATTTAAAGGTTATGCCAAAGACGTTTGGTTCATTCTAGATGAATTTTTTTTTGTGTTTATTCATTGTATTTGTTTGTTTGTTTCCAATTAAAGGCAGTGGGGAAGCAATGCAGCCTATTTGAAATTATGGTCTTTAAGTCATTTCTAATGAAACCTGTGGATAGACATCATCAGAAAGGTGAAGGGCACTCCAACACACAATGACTGTGTCAACGTGGCACCAAAAGTGGCATGAATAGCCTAAGGAACCAAAATAGGACAAAACAGTATCAGCAGTGGCAGGAGTTTTCCACGGCAAAGCAGCAGCGAGAGTGGCCAGAATACCCCAAGGCTCCAAAAGAGGGGCAAAGGACACCAACAACAGTGTCATGATCCCCCCCCCCCCCCCAAGATAGTACAAGAGGGGCACAAGGAGGTACCAAGTGTGGAATGAATAACTCAAGGCACCATAAAGGGGGAACAAAGCACCAAAAGTGGTAGGAAAAATCCCAAGGCACCAACAGATGGTCACAGCAGTAGAAAGAGTGGTATGAAGACCCCTAAAGCACCATGAGAAGAAAGCAGCCACCCACCGTGGCAAGAACACCCTGAGGTTCACATCCAGCCAGATAACGCTTGCATCCCACCACTTTTAAAATGCTGGCGGGTGAAGTCCGACAGCTCCCTCCCACCCATCCAATCCCAATGTCACACATGGCGCTAATACCACCATTTCAACCATCTGAAGCAAAACTCAGTGCGCTGAAAGCCTCCTTCCCTGACAATCTCCCTTCCCCCACTCATAAGAATATACTGTAAGAACATAAGAAGGGCCATTCTGGGTCCATCAAGCGTGGCCAATCTGAAAAAGCAGGTTCAATTTTTCGTTACTCACTCCCACCGACCCGGTTAATAACTGTTTATGGACTTTTCCTCCAGGAACTTGTATAAACCCTTTCTAAACCCAGCTATGCTAGTTGCCTTCTGCAGGCGTCCCATCCCTCAGCTTTGCTGAGGGGACACAAGCTTCTGTTCTCCTGGCTAAGCATCCAGAGTTGCTCTGACAGCTGCTAGGTGGGCCCTCCTAAAATCTAGCATTGCTTTGACTGCACTTTCCCCTCCCCTCGCATCACAAATTTTAACTTGTGGGGGAGGAGATGTTGAGAGGCTGTCAGGCTCCTCCTTATATAATTTCTGAATGCAGTGGTAGGGAAGAGGAGCACCTCAGAGGGGTCCTCTTATATTTCTTTGGCTGTTGATGGGATGGGCTCTGCCAATGACTACAAGGACTTTTCTACTGTTCGGTTGCCAGTAGGATGGGCTCTACTAGCAGCCTGGGCCTTTTTCTTCTCTTTGACCACTGGCAGGATAGGTGCTGCCCACAGCCCAGCACTTCCCAAGCTTTGGCACTCTAGGCAACCACATAGTTCACCTAATGGAAGTATCTGCTCTGTTTCTGTTATGGTTCTCCTTGGAATCTGCCAAAACCAGAATTTGGTATCCTTCAAATAGGACTCCAGAAACAGAATCTTGGTTATCAATTAAATTCCTTGATGAATATGGGGACTATATGGAAAATATGCACGCCCCTAGATCCTGCCCTGCATTCATTGATTATTGAAAAATGAAGTACAGATGTCTTGTGGTACTCATTTCCTGTGGCACCACTGGATGAATTTCATCTGGTCATGGCACCTGATTAACTTTGGCACAATGCTTTTCCTACCTGCTCCTCAATTATCCATATCTCATTGATCTCTGTGCTACAAAGTTGAGTGGAATGCCCGAGTAAATCTCTGCAGGAAAGAACTAAATATTCCCTGATCCGGCACCAACGCCTCCTTTGCAGCGTGATACAAAAGGCCTTCTCTGGTTTAGAACTTAGGTATAGAGGTGGATTTCGGCTGACGTGCACTTCATGGCAGACAGAACTGGCAGCAGGAAGCAAGATCTGTAGCACTGTCAGATTCCGGGTACAGCCCTTATCACAGAACCCTAGGGGCATCACTCAAAGAAGAGCTGTGCCAGGACATTAAAGGAGTTACGCTCTGCAAGGTAAGATTTAATTAGGTGCTTATGGCTGGGTCTGAACCTCCTGGCTGCAGTTTCTGGTCATCAGTGTTATTTATTTTTATTTTATTTATTTGAAACTTTTTTTTATACCGACATTCGTTTGCACATCACATCGGTTTACATGGACCAGGTATAAAAATAACGTTAAAGATTTACATGGAACAGGAAGTAAAATAGCATAGAAAGTGAAAAAGGGGATTGTTGTGCAGTGGGAGTGCTGGTGGTCAGAAAGGTAATTTCAATAAAAATGAGTGTGGTCCTTTCCACAACGAACCATTTTGATTGTCTATAATTTTTCATAATCCTGTCTCAAAAGCCAACTTGTTAGCGTAACACAGTGGCTTGCACCTTAGAAACACAATTAAGGGATCACTCGGTACAATGCGTGTCAGTACATTATTAATCATCACAGAATAAGCAAGAGTTGACTTTCTACATAAAAAGAAAGAGCCTTTATTAAGTTCTCAATTCTGAATTGAGCATTCTGCTTGAAGATTAGAATCAATGCATTCATAACTCATAATGGTCATTTCGATACATTTGAAATGCACTTTTACCATACCAATTATCTCTCTGTACACTGTATAAAAAAGCTCTCTCTCTCTCTCTGTACAAATATTCTGGTGCTATTATTTGCTTTGTGTTGCTAGGATCTGTAGTGCTGGTTCTCCTTTTTCTCCCTGTGGGACTCACGGTTCCTGTCATTGGCTCTTTCCTTTATGCCAGGGCTTAAGGTTTATTAACTCTATGGAGCGCCACACTGTGGGACATGAAATGAGCATTTAAGTCCCCCCAGTACAAAGATACTTCCCAGGAAGAGATCGAGGCATGAGTCTGCAGCCTTTGTGATCAAGCAATACCAAGTCATGGGAGGCTTTGAACAAACAGGAAAGTGGAGGTTGGGGGTCCCCTGCCCTTGGCAAGACTTGTACTAAGGTGTTTTGTTGATGGTGGGTTTTGTTTTTTGCTCAGCAGTTTCCTATTGCTTCTTTGTATTACTGGAATCTGGCACCATGAGCCTTCATTCTCATCTACCTGAGGACTTTTCACTTATCTTATATCTATCCAATTCACACAGTCATTGTAACAAAAGTCCTCACCCTGGGTCCATGGCATACACCAGTGTTTCTTCTGCTAAAACACAGGATAGTGTGGTTTCTGGAATACAATGGATAGCAAGATTTCAGCCAGAATTGTTTTACCAGCGATAGATCTTGTCAGATAAATCTGGTCAATTTCTCTGATCCAACCAGAGAGTTGGATAAGAGGAGGCTGCTAGATGTAGTGTACTTGATTTCAAAGGCCTTTAACATGATCCCACCTAGGTAACATAATTAAATTGAGCACCCTTTATATGGGCCTTAAAGTGACCGACTGAATTAGAAATCAGAGTGGGAGGTCACAAAGGGTAGTGGTAAATGGAGTTCACGCCAAGGAAAGGAGCATTACCAGCAGTGTGCCGTAGGGATCTGTCCTTGGACTGGTTCTTCTCAACATTTTCGTGAGTGATATTGTGGAAGAATTTTCAGGAAAGCTTTGTCTTTTTGAGAACGATACCAAAACCTGCAACAGGGTAGAGAGCCAGGAAGATGTGAAAAACATGAAGAGGGATCTAGCAAAGCCTGAAGAATGGTCTAGAGTCTGGCAGCTAAGATTTAATGCTAAAAAACGTAGAATCATACATTTGGGCTGCAAAAACCCAAGGGAACGATACAGTATAGGCAGTGAACTTCTAAGTAAGAAAGAAGAGTGGGATCTGGGGTGATGTATTGGATGATCTTAAGGTAGTCAAACAGGTGGATAAGATGACGGCAAAAGCCAGAAAGATGTTTGGCTGCACAGAGAGAGGAATGATCAGCAGAAAAAGGGAGGTGATAGTGCCCCTGTATAGGTCCCTAGTGATACCTCATTTAAGATACTGTGTACATTTCTGGAGATTGCATCTTCAAAAGGATATAAACAGGAAAGTGTCAGTCCAGAGGATGGCTACTAAAATGATTCATGGTCTTCATTCTAAAGCATATAGGGCAGACCAGTGTTCATATTTGCTGCTTATTCTGCTTTTATTTTATTTATTTTTGCATTTCTTATATATCATTAATTTCCAAAAATTGGTCCAATGCGGTTTACAACAACATACTCATAAATAATATAAACTCATGAACACATCACGTCAAATAAATAAAATCACACAATAAAAACATTTAACATGAATTATAAGCTTCAAAAAAGAGGCCTTCAGTTTTTTCTCTAAATGATTTCAAATCCCTTTCAAGGTGTATATCTACAGGCAGAGCGTTCCATAAAACAGGGGTATAGTCAGTGCCCAATCGTCTGTTTCAGAGTCCTCGCTTTTCCCGCACTGAGATCTGAGTATAGCCTGCTATGTTTTCATTCTCTTTTTCCATCTTTGTCATTCACCGACATCCTGGGAAGACAACTTTGCAGGTATAGGAAAATATCATCATATGACTGACTAGAAATGTTATAGTGTACACCTATGATCTTTTAGTTGTTACAAAGAACATTTGATTTTTTTTTTCACACTATAATTGAAAAATAAAAATAACTATTGACTTATGAATGTTTTTTTTTTTCTGAGAGCTATCAGCTCATCCCCTCAAAGACCATTTTTGTATTGATACAATTTCCAACAGTTGTATTAACTACTCTGAAATTTTATTTTTCAATGTTTAGCTTTATTTTAGAGTGTATTGATTGCTTGTCAGATGCACTGATCAATACCTTAGTTGTGTGCACATTTTTTTTAGAAGTATCACATAGGTTTTGAATCTTTTCCCAGTATCATTAAAAACATTATCAAAATCATGAATGGTAGGGGTCCTTTTAAGATTTTTTTATATTTATTATTTTGTTTTTATTTTGTTTTATTAATTTTATAGCAGTAAATTTAAGACTTCTCAAGTCAGCAAAACAGGGTAAGATCCTATTCATTAATCTTCTAATAAGCAAAACTAATTCAAACACAACCAGAATAAAGGATCAAATAGTTTCCTTGTTTCAATACAAATTTGCATTGATGTAGGGTACAGATGAACAGTCGCTAAAATATCAACTTCAGAATATTCATATTACACTTACTACAAAAGAAACAATAATTAATAATTCTAATTTTACTCACAACTAAATCTTAAAAAATCATTAAGCCAGGTGAGCATATTATAATACCATTTAATTAATATCTAGGCAAAGATTATGTACTATTTAACCCAAAATAGTGAACCTCCAAGCATACTTGTAGTGCAGCTACAAGTATGCTTGGAGGTTCTCCTAAAAGGGAACACTAGATCTCCTAAAAGGGAACACTAGATCAAAGTCATAAAAGATATAAGCCAAACCTTTAAAACTGAATGTAGCATTTATGTAGCTGTAATGCCTGGAATGCAGCACCAATATTTCAGGTCTCAAGCCCAAAGTTAATCAATGTCTTACATCTAACTTGAGTTAGATACATATATCCAGATATTTTAAGAGTTTTAACGAAAAATATATGTAAACACCCAGCCCTGTACTGCAGCCACAGAGCATGGAAGGCTTCAAGTTTGGGTGCTCTAGGAAGAGGCAAACAGAGGACACGAGACACCCTCTCTACTATCACAATCATATCAACAAAATACCTGAAGTCTCACAGGAAATGAAGAGCATGCACACATGACTGCCTGCAGGGAGATGGGACAGGAACAGTTTGGAGATCTTGCTACTGGTATTACCATCAGTATCTGAGCAACCAAGCAGCTTCTTGCAGGGGAAGGGGAGGAATGAACCACCTCCACTAAATCACTTCCAAACTCAAGTTGGCATTGTCAAGAGCTTTCACAACAAAATACGTGGAAGGATAGCCTAGTTGTTAGAGCAGCAGGCCACAACCCAGGGAAACCAGGGTTCAAATCTCACTGCTGCTCCTTGGGTAAGTTGCTTTATCCTCCGGTGCAAACTTACTGTCTGATTTATTAAAGCTTTTCACCTGTTCTGTGTCTATGGGAAAATACCTTGATATAACTCAGGACCTTAGATTATAAGCCTTCTGAGGATAGGGCAATAACTACAGCACCTGAATATAATCCACTGAAAAGTAGAATATAAACTTTAAAAGATAGGAATAGTCTATCTAGCTGCGATCTAAATTTGTAGCAAGAAGCAGACCATGCAGCACCTTTCAGTCTCCCCATTGTGTGAGGATGGCCCTTGCATGGTGTAGGATCTTGCTGAGGCCAACTCACAAGCATTGAAATGTTCGCTCAGCGGAAAGAAATATGACTTTGTCAAAGGACATAAGAGGAAGAAGAAAAATTGCAGACCTACCAATGGCTACAAAAGTATGAATCAGGTCTTCCAGAAAGTGCAACTCAAAAACTGTCCATCATAGTAGAAGTGGATGCATCCAGCATTATTTATTCCTGCTACTACTTATCATTTCTAAAGCACTACTAGATGTATGCTGTGTTGACCAGTCCAGTACAATCCAGCCAGCATAGATATTATTAGATGGAGAAAAGCCAAGTCAGAGGCATTTGAGTTGGAGTCAGGGAGCTCAAAGTCCTTAGTGGGGTGGGAGTAATCCTTTCCAACCAAGTATACAGTCCTAGACATAAGAGAAGAGATATTGGCTTCATGCAGGAAGGGATGAGAATAGCACCAATTAGTCCTGCCAAGTTGGGAATGATCTTGTCTGAATAAAAGCTGAGAAATCAAGCAAACCAGTTACATCCATAACCCCATGAGCTTCCCAGGTTGTAGGGGTGCCCAGATGTCACATGCCCTTTCAGGAACTGCTCTCTATCAGCAAGGAGTTTCGGGTACTTCTCTTCTCATCATGAACCAGAGTCGAAAACCAAACCTGATTTTCTAACAGGGTAGATTCCCAGAGGGCTCCTATTTTCTTTCTATCTTAGGATAGGAGAACCTATCCTAATACCCACAGAGTCAGTGTATTTTACCTAACCAACCTACATCTTTACAGATGGAAGTACATGCATACTGAAACTTTCAGTCTCTCTAAGTCGTTTGCAACAAATCTCTCGTTTCTCTTCTAGAATTTGTTCTTCACTTTTTTATCTTTGCTACATGAGCCCTCTTCTGGCCAAATTGTAACAAAGTCAGTCATAACCCCAAACACTGGCAAAGTGTGCAGGGTAAAGATTCAGATTTGCAAAAGAACATTCTCCAGGAAGTTTGAAACTTGATTTTCCCAGTCTTATTGACCTACAACCTCTATTTTTCTATTGTGAGTAGTGCTAGGCTTTGCAGTCTCTTCAGCTAAAACAATATTCCACCATCCTCCTGATAATTCTGGCCTTCTCTTAAACTTCTTCCATCTATGAAACTGTACCTGGCATTCCAAATCTAGCAGTATTGAGGCTTTTGTAGAGATGATATCTCTCATCTTTTCTCCTGCTAGTCAGTAGTCATTGCCTTTCTCATGCATGGAAGGACTAGCAATGTCTTACGGGTCACAGTTTGAATCTGTGATGTCAATATTTTAGTTTATTGTCACTCATGAGGCCTAAATCTTTTATTTTATTCACATGTTCTTAGAGCTCCCACTCTCATATATACACTGCTTGGCTATTTCAGTGCAAGTATACCCCTGTATCACTTGAATAGCTAAAGGCTTTAAGAATAGATAGGGGGCCGGAATATAAATTATTACCTGTCTGCTAATTTCTAAAACATAAGTCGCTTAACACATTAAGAAGAGTACAAAATAAGGGTGTCTTTAAGGGTCAATTTTCAGTACCTCATTTCAGTTTACCTGAGGAAATACGCTTTCTGAAAACTGAAAATGAGCTTTCAGGACCATGGGTATAAAGTATTGAAAATTGCAACATACATACACACTGTATCTGGAGCAGAAAATTATTCAAGCATTGTGCAATTTTGTAAATAGAAATTTAGGGGGTTGAATTCAGTTTTTAAAGAAAATAGTGAACAATGTAAATTCTGAAAATAGTCAATTGTATACCATAACTAGCTGTACCCTGCCACGCGTTGCAGTGGCAGAGCCAGGTTAAGTGGAAAAGAAAGAAAAGAGAATGGGGATAACCGCCCCCTGCCCCCCCCCCCCCCCGACATTGACGCAATAACATCCCCACGCCCCCCCCCCCCTGCAGGCCCAGCGATACCTGTCAAAAATGGTAGTCGGTGGAGCGTGTGTTCGTTCCGGCATGGAAGTATTGGCGCCTGGCCCTCGGCAGCCAGCACTGAAACTGTCTCCGACGGCTGTTGGAACTTACTCTGTCAGTGGGGTGGAGCAATGGGAGCGGTCGTCTCGCTCAGATAGTAAGGGCGAAGGTGCGCCGGTTGCCAGTCCAGAAAATGGCGTCGACGGGCCCTCGCCCTTACTATGTCACATGGGCTACTGCCGCCATTGGCGTCCCTGAGTGTCCTAGTAAGGGACAGAGCCGTCAGCGCCATTTTGATTGCTGGCAGCCGACGGCCGTAGTGTATGCGATGTGTCACGGAGCGGTGTTGCCCCCCCCCCGCTGGAGCAGCCCGAACTATTCTGCCGTTTTGCGTGCGTTCGGAGGGTGTGGGCAGTAAGTAGAAAAGTCATGTGCGTGGGAGGTGTGAGGAGGGTGTTTTTGTGTGAGTTTGTAGGGTGTGGGAATTGCAAACATTGGCATGTGAGTGGCCTCCCGGTGTAGCATGCTGGAATTTTGTGGGTTTTTGTGTGTTTTGGGAGGGTGTGTGAAGTAAGTACAATTGGCATGTGTGCGGGGGGGGGGGGGTGAGGAGGGTGGATTTGTGTCTGGTCGGAGGGTGTGTGAATCCCAAACATTGGTCACGTGTGTGTGGGGTGTGAGCATTTGTGCAAGGTGTAAGAGCCTGCGCTTACGTCCAGCAGATGTCGCTGTTTTGTGGAAACAAATTTTAAAACTTTTTTACCAGCCCCGGGTGTGACATATATGTAACGTAAGTGTAGAAGAACCTTGCCGTATGTGAGGTGAAGCTTGTGTCCAAATTTGAAAGCAATCGGTTCAGCTGTGGCAGAGCCTGGTAAAGTTGAAAAAACAGAACAGAGCAGTAAAGGTTACAGTTTGTGTGTTGTTTTTTTTTTGTACCCCAAATGAACAGCACCCGCAAATAATAGTTTAAATATGCAAGCACACCTTCCTGGCCCGCCCCCCCCCAACCAGGCGAAATAGAGCAACCCACGCTACAGCCCCCCTCTCGGGAGACGTGGAGAATGAGTGCCCCCCCCCCCCCCCGTGAAAAACGCGCAGCGGAAAATAAGAACGGTCCCCCACCGTGCTCCTCCCCGTCTACCTGTGTAAATTGCCAGCCGGTGGCGAGGGTGTGTGCTAGGGTTTGTTCTGCCGACTGCCATGTTGCAAAACTTCACCGGTGAAAGGGATGCGTCAGGATTCGTGACCTAGTAAGGGCAAATGTCCGCTGAGGATATGGCGCCGACGGGCTCTTGCCCTTACAATGTCACATGGTGTACCGACGTCATTGTTGTCTCCGTATAGCATAGTAAGGGCAAGGTCCGCCGGCACCATTTTGGTTGCTGGCATCCGACGGCCCTACTGAATGCGATGTGTCCCTGACCGTTCCTGTGGTGCCGGCGGAGAAGCACGGACTTGTTTCAGGTGTAGTGTGTGATCGGAGTGCAGTGCGTGGGTGGGTGAAAGAGGGTACTTTAATTTAAATTCGGAGGGTGTGTGAAATGCGTGGCTTCCCAATGTAGCAGCCAGGAATTCGTGTTTTGGTTTGTTTTGGGAGGGTGGGTGAAGTAAGTGACATTGGCAGGCGTGTGGGTGGGGGTGTGTGGTGTGATGAGTGTGGATTTCTGTGTGTTATGAGGGAGTGTGAATGAAAGACAATAGCCCTGTGTGGGGGTGGGGTGTGGTGTGTGAGTGTGTGTGAAAGGTGTAAGAGGTTGCGCTTGCGCTGACGGCCACTAGATGTTGCTGTTTTGTGTAAGCAATTTTTAAACTTGTATAACCTGTCACAGGTGTGACCTATATGTAATGTAAGTGTATAAGATCCTTCCCGTATGAGAAGTGAATGTTGTGTGCAAATTTGAACGCATTCGGTTAAGCGGTTGGCAAGATTAGCGACGATGTACAAACTTCAAAGGGGCGTGGGATAAACACTGTGGATCCATCAAGTCTAGAGGGCGTAAATATAGAGGAGGCGGTAAAACACTGCACGGAGCGGCAGTAGCCACAGAGGCATTCACGGAGCGGGATGCCAGTGGCCAGTGGTTTGTGTTCCACCTTCACGGAGCGGAAGGATGGAGGGCTGCCATCTCCAAAAAAAACCCCAAACAAACAAAACAGAGGTGGGTAAGAGTATGGGGCAGGGGTGTGGCCGTTTATTGCGGCAGTTGCTACCCCTGATTGAGCTGGATGTTCACTGGGATGCGGATACGGCGCTGCTCTCTGCATTGGTGGAGGGGTGGAAGGGTATTGGGGCCGGAGGGTGCTGGAAGCCAATAGTGACGGGTGGAAGGGAGAAAAAAGGGGAGGGGCGGGGGGGGGAAGATTAAAAAAAATGGATAAACTGCGTAGCTTGCTGGGCAGACTGGATGGGCCGTTTGGTCTTCTTCTGCCGTCATTTCTATGTTTCTATGTTTCTATATTTAACATTTTTATTTATATAGATGGTGTATGGACCTTTGCATTAGAGCTAGATATTATAAATCCATTAAACTAGCTCAGGGAAATACAATTCTGTCACCCCTACAAAGGGGTGAGAAATGATCTTGTCCAGTAGGAGTTGAGTACTAGGATTTCTGAGAGAATTCCAGATGCTTCTCCGGAAGAGTGGTAGCGAGAAGCTGTTGCTAGTGCTCTGCTGAGAGGGAGAGTGATGGTGCAATTTTGGAAAGTAAGGAGACCAAAAAAATCAGGAGGCACAGTGGAGAGTCAGAATGACCCCTGTAACCTTCCAACCAAGTGTAACCCTATGCAACAGGACTAGCACTTTAAGAGGCTGCTTATAAACCAGTGGACAGGTATGACCAGTACCTTATCCATTTAATGTTTGGGTACTTGCTAGGTACTTGTGACCTGGATTGGCCACTGTTGGAGACAGGATGCTGTACTCGATGGACCCTTGGTCTGACCCAGTATGGCAACTTATGTTCTTACATCATTATCAATGGGATCTGTCAGTACATACCATCTGAGCCTTGGCATCCCTGAGCTGCTTTTGAACATACTCCAATAGGAAGAGCATGGAAAACCCCACATTTTGGTATGGTGGCCAGAAAGTAGCACACCGCCGAACCTAACCATATGGATCAAGCACCAATGGATTCTTTTCTGCCCTAAACAAAAGGTTATCCACTATATCCTAGAGCCTATTTCCCCAAACTTTAACTAAACCTAATGGGATATCTGCACCATTAACACAGTATAGTAGGAGAGAAGAAAATATATCTATTCATCAGCACTAACAGGAATACTGATTTTAATTAAACTGTAGTTTTCATTCTGCTATAAATATCTACTAAGTCAACCTAAAATAACTGCAACTATTGGGAATACCATTCTGGTATGTGGAATGCCTCTTTGCAGCTGCTCTGTGTTCCCTGCCATCATGGATCCAATTCAATACTTTCATGAACCCTATAACGAGACCCATTTCCCCTGAAACCAGGACAGTGTGTAGTTGCTCAAAATGGCACCCAGCATGAGGTCCTACTTGGTTGGATGTCTTGAATGATTTTTTTTTTAATGATTTATTCAATTTAGTATCCAACCATAATACAATACAAAGAAAAACCAGACATTAGCACAAGTCATTCGCAATGCAGCATAATATAAGCAAGAACATATGACTCATTAAGAGATAAAACCAAATAAAGTTGCAACCATATCCCACACAAGACTATATATCCCTTACTCCCCCCCCCCACCTCCCCCTCCCATTCTAATGTAAAGCCAACCAGAAGAGAAAAAGAGAAAGGAAAAAAAAAAAGCCTCTATTGCTTTTGAACATGCTTTGTGCAAACCAGATCAGAAGAGGCTGTCACAGGAGTCCTACCTCGAGACAAAGAGAACCAATCCCTAATAGATAGTGGCAACTGGGCTATAAACCCTCCCCAAATGCTAGGAAATCGCTTGATCTGTTTACCACCAAGATTTGAAATCCAGTAATAAAAGGTGTAGCATTTCGGCATGCCAGAAGGATAATGTTGGGGGGTCACCCACCACCCATCTAGCCAAAATACACTACGAGCAATACAAAGTCCCTTTATCAAAATCGCAACTTCACAGCCACTATAGACCACATCATCGGGCAACACGCCCAAGTCACACACTGTTGCCTGCTCTAGGACTCGTAAATTCAATTTGTCTTGAAAGAAATCCCTCACTTCTTCCCAAAACTGCCGTATAGGTGGACAATTCCACATCCCATGACTTAAAGTAGCTTGAGGTTCAGGGCACCGCCTACATCCCGGGCTCTCAAGTACTTTCATTTGGAAATAATGCTCTGTGCTTTGATATTATAAGCCTGTGAATATCTTGCAAATGTTGTTCCCGAATCAGTATCGAAGGAATATTACGATTGAACAGCGCTAAACTATCAGAAAGATCATCTCCTTCTAGAACTGCTCCAAGCTCAAAATTCCACCCCAAAGCCAAAGTGGACAAAGTACGATAATTAGTAGGAGTGGAGGTATCTGCATAGAGTCGCTAAGGACTGCTTTCTCCCCATATATAAAGTGAGCTATCTCTGAATTGGACCCGAGGATTGGGCAAGAGATGTAATCTTAATCGTCTTGGAAATACCAAGACTTTCCTAACTCCAACACTATGTAACTCCCAGCAATCATCACGCTCCGCTAGTAATAGCGTTAATAGCCACTTCTTACAATGTTATTTATACATATATATAATTATCTGATCTTCATTTTCCTTCTCACTCCAAGTTATTGATTTCCTTGTTATATGTAACTGCTTTTCTGCACCATTGTTCAAATTGTAAAGTTTGTTATAATTGCACCCCTGTTTCTTGTGAACCAGCATGATGGGACTACCGTCTTGAATGTTGGTATATAAAAAACTTAAATAAATAAAATAAATAAAATAAATAAAGCTATGAAGTTGATAATAATACAAAAATCCTGTGGGCTGAAGTTGATATTTTCTTCTCGGTATTGAAAATAAAACATCTTACTATTCGGGTAATCAATAAAGTCAACGAACCTACCTCTCCTCTGTTGAGACAACTGTAAAGAGAATTTATTTGTCTCTCCTGCAGAGAACCATGTATTTCCCCAAATAGTCAACCAAGGCATGTACTTCTAAGGGAGCTGTAGCAGTTTTGGCAGGGATTGCCACCCATATTGCATATACTTGATAAGGATATTATTAGCGAAAGGGCTGGGAATATCCCTAGGCCCTACATGCAATAAAAAAATTCAAACTGTACGGGTGAACACAGCAAGTTTCTGCCATAACATCTGCTAAGGAGCAGCTGCCAAATAACGAAATCCCTAGAGCGCGCAGTGAACACGCCAAATTATAGTAGCAAATATTAGGGAACCCCCCAGCCTTCAGTCTAGGGACCATCAATTTTTAAAGACACTCTGGCCTTACAATCTTTCCACACTAATTTAGCACAAATTTGCATCAAAGTGCTAAGATCCCTATTAGACAATATTATCAGCAGCATTTGCAGAGGATATAATAACTTAGGGAGAAGAGACATTCTAAGCAATGCTATCCTCCCCATTAAAGACAGTGGGGAATTCATCCAGCTGAGAGTACAATGGTGAAATTCTCAAATAATGTTAGGAATATTGACCTTGTGCCACTCAGTTGGGTCCAAATATAAATAAACCCCTAAATATTGAATGCAAGGTGTCACCCACTTCAGGGAGAAAGGTCCCCAGTTCCCATGTAGATGGCCCATAATATCTAACACTTCAGATTTGTCTAAATTCAACTTTAGAACAGAGAATAGTTCGTATTAGCTAAAGATATCTAACACCAGTGGGAGCAAATGTTTAGCTTGGGGGTTAAATAGAACAATATCATCTGCGAATAGGAACAAAGTCAGCAAAGAAACACCAAGATACACAACATGTTCCTGTAGGACGGCCGTCACCACTGAAACCAGGGGCTCTAGAGTTAAAATAAACAATAAAGGGGATAATGGACATCCTTGTCTGGTCCCTCTGGTCAACTGGAACTGGTCTGAAAGAATACCATTAACCGAAATTTTGCCTTTGGATTGCTGTAAAGAACTTCAATGGCTTGCGTGATGAAACCAGTGAAACTGAATAACCTTAACACACATTTCGAAAGGTCCCATAAATCCCAGTCAAATGTCTTTTCCGCATCAAATCCCACTATGTCCAGATCCACAAAGACGCCTCACTTACAGAGATCCAGCAGATAAAGAATATGGGGTAGATTTTATAACATGTGCGCGCAGCATACATGTGCGCGCGCTACCCGGTGCTTGCACATGTACACTCAATTTTATAACTTGCACGCACAGGTCCCTCCCCCTCCCTCCCCATCGTTATGCCTTCATGGATGCCTCCAGGTGGACTCTTCATCCCTGATTTCGGGTTCTTTTTTTCATTTTTCACAGGAGCACTTTCCAGTCCACTTCTTTATTTAAACCACCAGGGGTTACTGTGTTCCATTGAAAAATATATCGTTGCTCTTTATATAGGAGCATTTTATTAATATCTCCCCACCTTTTACGAGTTATTTGTTCAATGGCAACAAATCTTAATTCCTCAATCCCATGCTGTGCTTGTCCCCAATGTTCAACCAAAGGGGCTTCAATCAATAACGATGGGGAGGGAGGGGGGGGGGGACTTTGGGGATTTAAATTTCAGCAGTAGCACGGTATTGCTCACTGCCGCCAAGACACAAGTAGGAGGAAGGTGTGGTTGAATGAGATCGGGTGAGTGTATAAGGTTTTTTATTTTTGGGGGGTTTTAGAGTGAGATAAATAGGGCATTTGAAGAACTTGGCTTTTCAAGCAGTGGGCATTTGAAGAACTTGCTTTTTAAGCAGTGCAAGCACATCATACAATAAGGAATTGGGTATGTTGGGCATTGGAAGGAACAGCTGATGATCACACAGTGAGAAATATAAACAATACGTTGCCTTGGAGGAATGTGAAATTCGTATATGAAAAAGGAGGTGTGACATATACGGGACATTTGAGGAAAAGTTTGGTTTTGTGCACAAGTAGAAAGTCCTTGGGTGTTAGACAAATAAGGATGTTTTTATTTTTTGAAAACATGCATGTATTTTTAATAGAGGTTAAAGGGACTGTTGGGGGTTTATAGGGATTGTGTGAATGCAGTGTGAATGAATAATTGAAGTTTTGTGAAAACATTATGAAATGATTTATTGTTCAAAAAATTGTTCAACTTGAAAAATGAAATTAAATAAGTTAAAAACATAATATTGTATAAGATCTGATAAACTAGTGAGCTTAAAGTTAGGTTTTCTTGTCATTTTGGGATATTCACTATTGAGAGTGGACAAGAGAAAATCGGTACTATTTATTGATTGAAGGCATTATATCTGCCAATCTGTTTGCCAGCAATTTGGCATAAATCTTGATATCCATGTTCAAAGGAGATATAGGGCGATATGAAGACGGCTGTTGTGGGTCTCAACCCTGCTGGGGATGAACAACAATGTGTGCCAGTTTTAAAGTATCTGCCATTATGCCAATCCGAATTATCACAACAAATTCTTCAGACTTGTGCACACTGAGGGATTCAGCACCTTGTAAAAATGGGTCATTAAGCCATCTGGCCCTGGTGCTTTAAAATTTGGTAGGGATGTGATTACAAAAACAATCTCATTCTCTGAAAGTGGAAAATTGAGATGTTCCAATTACTATAACTTTGTCCATCTTATTTCCCTTGTATGTTACCAACTTCTTTAATATCACATATTTATTGATTGTACATAAGTTGTAGAAGATTATTGTAATATCCTCATTTTTAAATATAGCATCTCCTTTCCTAGACCCTGTTAATTATTATGCCCTGTTGCTTAGTATCTCTCTTCCCCAGTTCAAACTCAGTTAGACTGTAAAGCCATTGTTGCTGCATTTATGTTCTATGGAAACCGATGTGATGTTATTAACGAATGTCGGTATATAAGAAACGTTAAATAAATAAATAAATAAATAAATAAATAAATAAATAAGAGTCAGGGAAGGAACTGTGGTTTTTCCAAAAACTTATTCTGTGCAGAAATGTTCCCTTCATCCGCCTCATACAAAGATGCATAATATTCCTGAAAAATCGCAATAATTCCTTTGCTTGTAGTAACAAGGTACCCCTCTTGGAGCATAATCTGGAAACAAAGGCTGATTGCCGGTCCCCCCTAACCACATTTGCCAGAATTTTGCCGAGCGATTGCCATATAAAAGCAGCTTATGCTTCAAAGATGTCAAGGAGGAGGTAGCTTTCTTATGCAAATTGACATTCAGTAGTTTTCGAACAGAAAAAAGCTGAAGTCTAAATGACTCAGAGGGATAGGCTAACAGCTCCCGTTTTAGACCATTTAATTATTTAGTAAGAGCTAGAATATTCTGTTGCGCCCATCAGTCGCAGACGACTGCAACCTCTGCTGCTCACCTCTCTTTTCCCTGCACCAGCGATTCTCAGAGCCATGGCGGCCTCAGCCTGAAAACGCTGCCTTCCTCGGCGTCCCTGGGACAGCGTGTGCAATCCCGTCTGCCATCATGAATCGAGGATTACCTAGGGCACGCACACACGTGCATGCCAGGCCCTCTCTTATTCATGTCATGGCGGGAACTTCGGGGACGTCCCCTCCGCATGATGTCACCCGCCAGTGTATTTAATCCATCCAACCTATGCTTCCTACAAGTTAGCAAGGACTTCCTTCCTGCTTATTCCACTTCTCTTGGAGATGCTTCGCTTCGCTACTCTGAACTCGTTTCTGAACTCCTGGACTTAGAATGCCTTAGGTACCCGCTCCTCGGGGGCCTTGTCATGTTCTGGCTATCTGCTCCTCGGAGGGCCTTCCTGCCTGGAGAATCCATTTATCCTTGTTTGGGATCTTGCCTAATTCAGCCTTGTGAGTACGCTTCTCATTTCTACCAGCTTGCTAATGGAACTGCTGGTGTACCCAGTGCCTCGGGCCACTACCGTGCTCATCTCAGCTGCCTTTTTCTACACTTCGGAGTGAGCACCGTCATCTACCTTGCTCCACTGACCTCCTGCACCTCTCTGAACTACTACTCACTGATTCTCGGCATGCTCCGCGCTGTGGGCCACTACCGGATCTACCCTGAGAGGTGTGTCATTGGGAGAGGAGTTCTTGGCGTACCCCGCTCTGTGGGCCACTACCAGGGATATCATCATTGAACAACCTCACTCCTCTGGACTGTGCCTCCATTCCACTCTGTGGGTATTTACCCACATTCCAGTCTAATAAAGTCTCTTACTTCTGTGTCCGTCTCAGCTGAGGCCATGCCTATCATAGTGAGTCCCCACAGGGTCCACAATCATATCAGATTACAACATATTCCTATCCAATTCACGCCTCTTGGTGATGCCATAACTAATTATATTCCTTCTAAGGACCGCTTTTGCGGTTTTCCAAAATAAAATAGGGGTCGCTCCATGTGAAGCATTATGTCTCTCATATTCTTGCCATCGAGAAATCAAATTCTTTAAAGGTTTTGTCTGGTTCAAGCCAGTGAGGCATCGACCAGTTAGAGAAGGCCCCTCCTGTGCCCAGTCCCTAAAAACACAGGAAACCGGACAATGATCTGAAGCCACCATAGATTAAATCTCTGCCCCAGTTAGTTGAGACAATAAAGATTCGGAAATCAACACATAATCTAGCCATGATTTGAAATCACAGGCGCGGGTATAGTGAGTAAAGTCCCTAGAGCAGGGATGTAATACTCTCCAAGCATCAATCAGTCCCAAAGTATGACACACAAAGGGAATACCCTCTGGAACTGGCTAATGGACGATTCCCTCCCTGTGCTTGTTTGTCCAGATGCGGATCTGTAACACAATTAAAATCCCCGCTGAGGATTACAGGGGCTCTCTCCAAGGCAAGAACATGGGAGACAAACTACATGAGAAATGTATGGTCATATTAATTAGGGCTATAGATGGAGCCCAAAATCACTGGCTTCGCATAGAGCAAGCCCCTAAAATTACATAGTGGCCATTAGGATCACTAATTGAGGATTGTAGCTGAAAAGAAACAGATTTATGAATCAAAATGGCTAACCCCTCCCCAACTGTGGGAGGCCCCCAAAGCAACAAATATCTGATTAATACCCCATTTCTTTAGTTTTAAGTGCTCCAAAGGGGACAAATGAGTTTCCTGCAAAAACATTATAGAGCCTGAGTCTGTTCGGATGGGATATTACTTTCTTCCTTTTCACAGCGGTACCCAACCCTGCTACGTTCCAGGTGATAAATTTAACTGGACCTCCCAGCAATGCCATATATGAAATCCAAAAGCATTATACATCTCTCCACCAACCAGACGAAAAAATGTCCCAAGGCCGCCTCCAAACCTGGAAGCCTCTAACAAAACTGACAGCTCAAAGTGAAAATGGTTACCAGTATGATCTCTATACCCTCCTCCATGTTGAAAAGAACCCACATATCTTCGCCCCCCCCCCCTCCCTCCCTCTCAAGCCTCCCATACCCCTCCCCCCTATGCAAGCCTTGCTCTCCAATACCGGACAAATAAACATTGGAATGCTCCCTTCCAATAGAGAGTATGAGGTACACAGATGCATATGGATGCCTTGCCCCAATAATGAAAAAAAAATAATTGTGAGAGGGAGAAAAGCCACCGCTCCCTAATCTAAACAAAAACAAGCAAGATATGAAAATATAAAAGGAGAGAAAGGTCACTACAAATTCACATGTGGGTTCAAGGCCCTTGCAGGCAGTATTTAATCACACTCGGGTTGTAATGACCTTACAGCATAATCGAGAATTCAAACCTTCCTAGCCTCTGTAAAATCAAGAGACAAGGAGTGCAAATATCAAAACTGAAAATTGCACAAAGGCTGCAAAAAATGCAAGTGTCCCAACTGTAACACAGTTTATTCCCCTATAACAGTGTAAAAAATAAAAAGGATACTTTTCATAGCAAATAAAATTAGGGGTCAAAGTAACAAATCCAAACTTATGTGAGAGCCACCGAACCCATGTCTCCGGCACATCAGCTCGTTGCAGCAGATCTCACTTGTGACACATAGAGGTTCCAAATGCCCATTAACCAAGAAAAAAAGTTCAGGGAAGTCCAACAGCAGGGGCAGAAAAAAGCTTAAGCCAGCTACTCCGGGTCGAGGCAGTTATTGAGCACACATGCAAAACATGCTATCTTAAAAAAATAAATGTCAAAGTACTGCCTCTTCGTTGTCTTGCTGTGATAGGGATGACAGAAGATCCTTAGCTGCCTTCATGGTTTCACACCAGTGAATCCCTTGAGCGGTGCAGACCTTCAGTTTGGCCAGATAGATCAGAGCAAATCTCCACTGTTGTTGCTCGAATTCATGGCGCATGGCCGAGACTCACACCGAAAAGTCCTGGAAAATCAAAATACGTTTCTGATACTTTTGCAAAACATGTGCTCTATGAGAAACATTCAAAATTTTCACCAAGACTATTCTGGGCCATTTCTTATCTGCTGAAATTAAGTCCACATGGATACCCACTTGATCCGCTGCTGGTCAGGAAGGTCTGCCAGGCCTAATTCCCTGGTAGACCAAGAAAACAACAAGGAAGGCTGTCTAAGAAAGCCGTGAGGGCAACAAAATGGATTAGAAGCCAGATGTCCGATCAGAAACTTTATTTTATGGAGACATGGTTCTTTCTCTTGTGATCGGAGCGGAGAATGTCTTTGCCACGGTAGCGCTGAGGTAATCCCCTGAGGCATCCCCAATGTAGGGGGCGAAACTCGGCCAGAGTCGGGCTTGTTTAAAAGAACCACGTCTCCATAAAATAACATTTCTGATCGGACATATGGCTTCTAATTCCCTGGTAGTCACTGCTCCAAAATCTCCTGAAGCTTCCCATTGGTAATATTATCGGCGAATCCCACAAATCGCAAGTTGGAGCAACGGGAACGGTTCTCGAGGTCCTCAATCTTAGCTTCCTGCGTTCTGACCAGCTTCTCTAGCTTTTCCGCCTTCGCAGTGAGCGCCAGCATGTCTTTCTCTACTAGGCCCACCTGGCCCTCCAGAGTTTCAAAACGCACATAAGAATCAGATAATTTCCGCAATTTGGGCAGATAGGTCATCAAACCGGGACACTAAGGCCATTACCACTGCAGAGGTAAGGTCACCAACAGTGGCAGCATTTAGTGTTACTGATGAGGCAGGTTCTTTTGCGGCAGCCATCTTCCCCTCTGCAGTGACAAACCACTCACTATTAGCAGGATGAGTTGCAACTTCACCAAGAAGGAAATACAGACAAAAAAGATTTCAAGATCCAAATGGAACTAGATTCAGAGGGAAGGTGCCCAAAGCCTTAGAAAACATGTCCTCCCTTGCTCACAGCATCACATGACCCACCTGTCTTCAATGTTTTATCTTTTTTGGTTTGTGTATATGGGTTTTGGATATTTTTGCTTTTATTTTCCAATACTTTGTAATATGTATTTTGTTGTTTTATTGTATATTTTGATTTTAGATTCATTTTGTAATAGATGTACTCCACTTTGGGTGGTTCTGTGAACCAGTACGTTCCTATACAAATGAGCAATTGTTCTTGCTTTTTTTCTCAATACTGGAGAAAGCATGCCAACCTGAGGCAGGACAAAGTGGTCAGTGCACTTGAGCAGATTGGACTGGATGTTACTTCATACATCAGCCAATCCAGACTGCCAAAGTGAATTTATGGAATTGAGCATGAGGAGGAAGTGTTCCCAGTCCCTAGTGATAGATGAGATCTCTGGATATGAAAGCATGCCTCAAAGTTTGGAGCTTGAAGGAACAGAGTAAGCTATTCTGAGCACGAGATGGAGCAACCATTTCCTGGAAAAGTCATGCTCGGTCTGGTTGAGGATAATCAGTCTACAATTTGAGTTCAGAGTGTTGCATTCAGCAGACTGTGGGTCTGTCCCATGGCCTGCCACTCTTACCTGCAGCCCGGGCTCATCCTCTCTGCCTCCCAATGCCATGTCGGTCTTGTGAGAAACGGTCACCCACCATGTCTGCCTTCAGGCTCCTGTCGGCTCACCCGGCGTCAGGCTCTCCTTGGAGAGCAGCAAGAGGCCACGTCGCAACTGCTCTTCCTCTTTGCAACAGAATGCTGCCAGACCCTTGGGCACACTCCCATCCCTTAGGGCACACATGATGACTGCCTTAACTTTAAAGGACTAGTGGCAGGAAATCTCCGGAGGTGCTCCCTGATGATGTCATACAGCCAGCCCTATAAAGGGTTGAGACTGAGAACGTTCGAGTGTCTCAGCAATAGGTCATTTCATCTGAGAAGTGCTTTGCCACCGCGTTCCCGATCCTGAGTTCCCATGTCTCGCTCCTGTTTCATTTGGTAGTTTGGTTCGTCTTGAGTTTTTGTCTTCGCGGTCAGTCTTCTCTTGTTTATCTTCAGTGCCTCCCCTGCTCCTGTGGTCCTTCATTCTTTACTTCCTTGGATTGGATTTATGACTTTTGGCCTTGGATTGGACTTCTGACTCTGATTTGGATTGGACTTCTGGATTGACCCTCAGATTGGACCTTGATGCTGCTAGACCTCAGCCTGCCACTGACCATTGCCTTCTCTCTATTCCCAACTGAACTCTGCCTGCTTCGACCACTGCCTAACCACGACACTGACCAAACTGCACCTGCCTCTGACCTCAGCCTGAACCTGTCCCTATCTGACTGCTGCCTGTCCTGATCTCTGTTTCTATTGACTCCACTTCCTTCTCTGTGCTAGCCCCCAACATCTTCATCGCAACAGATCTTCATCATCACAGAGGCCCACACCTAAGACCAGTCGGCCCCAGCATCTGAGAGCTCAACCTAAGGGGAATGTGGGCTGGTATTGGCGAAGCTCCAGTAGGGCCTCTGCTCCAGCCAACACCGCTTTCTGATGGTGGGACCTGCAGGGCTCCTCCCTGCAAGTAGTGCCAACTCTGCCTCGCCCCAAGGATCCACAGCTACAACAGAGATGCTCAAGATGCAGAGCAGAATTGATCCAGCAGATTTGTGCTGTAGTTGCAAGCAATATTTCATATTTTCAGCAGGTTTCTGCAGTGAGATTCAGAGGATATTGCCACTGAATTCAAACACTTCAGATCGCAGATCATCCTGGCTGCAGTACTTTTCCAAAGGGCAGCTGCTTCATGGTTTTCCACACTTCATCCATGCAAAGTGTATTGCGTAATTCCACTGTGAAATTTCATCACGTACAACGTGATCAAAGGAAGAAAGCTGGTTGAGCACTGCATGGAAGTGCCTTGCCCCAGAGCTCTAAGATCTTTGCACAGTCAGAGATCAGAATGTCTCCATCCTCTGAGCGAACCTGGTGTGCTGCTGGTGGAGTCATGGGAGCCTAAAAGCTATCTTTATACCATCATAAAAAAAAAATATTCAAATCATATCTGTCTGCAAACTCTTACAGGTCTGCTTTCTTAACTCACCTTTTCTTCTTTATTCCCTGATATTGTGCTTATACACGTTTTTAATACTGATATAAGCAGCCTTTTTGTTATTGTCATACTTGGCATTGCGGCAAGCCAGTGGAGTGGCATTTTTTTTGCTTCCAGTAACCAATGCTGGATAATTTTGAAGCTTCGGACTGCCACAGTCTTCTAAAAGATGCACTAAAATATAGTGCTACACAGAAATACAGAAGGAAATCCAAGATGGTGCTTACCAAACACCAGCCATCTCCCTTGACTCCTAAACTCTTGCTAATTTAAGGATTTTTTTTTTTTAAACCTTTATTTGTTTCCTTGAGATAATGAAAATAAGGGAGAGGGTTAAGGTTTATCCCTTTAAGTTTTTTTCTTAAGTAACAGAGAACAGCGCACACAACAGCGCATTCAGGAACATTCTTCCTGGAAAAACTTGAACTGTTGAAGCTGTTGAAACATATTTTGCCTCCTTCTATATTTAGGGCGGTACTTCAGTCATTGGTTTTCTCACATTTAGATTATTGTCGTGAGTTAGGTGTAGGCCTGCCAGATAAGCTGTTGCGAGTCCTCCCAACTAGTTCTGCGTGCAGCTGCACACGTGGTGACAGTCCTATGTAAAATTGATCACGCCACGCCAGTACTTTGAAAACTTCTCTGGCTACCGGGTAGTTTTTTTGTATCAGTTTTAGTGCTAAAATTATTACAATCTGATTCATCCTGTTTTTTCTCAAAGACTGGTTGAATGGTATGAGCCTGCCCACACATTACGATCAAGTGGCCAGGGCAAATTGCAAAATTGCAGAGGATGAGGTCCAGGGCGTTTTCTTACGCTGCTCCAGTTCTCTGGAAATTCTTTGCCAGTTGGACTCAGGGATCGTAGAGGACGTGCCGGATTTTAGAAAACAGTTAAAAGCTGTTCTGTTTAAGGAGGCTTTTGAGTGACAAGTCAGTCTTATTACTTAGTTTTACGATTTATGCTCATTTATCTTGTATGTTTTAATAATTTCCATGTATTACTTTTATATTATGTTTATTTGAATTTTAAAGGTACGGTCTAATATGCACTGAATTCAGTGTTGCTGGAAGATGCGGAATATAAATGTTTTCAAGTAGATAATGAATAAATAAAATTAAGTCTTCAGCGTCTCTCCAAGGCTTAATAGAACCATTTAGAGTACTGGCAGCTCCTTGTAAATCTTCAGAGCTGAGTCTGAGGCCGTTGGTGTTTTGACATATACTTTCCAATCCTCTGCTGCTAGAAGGAAGGGAGGATATGGAAAATGGACCGTGGCAGCTGAGGCCTAGATAGCTCTTGGTGTCCTCTAGAGTTCTCTGCTGGGGCTGCTGGGAGAAATTTGCAGATGAGCCTTTTGGTCCTCTGCTGCTAGAAAGAATGCAAGTGCCATGAAAGCTCAAACCTAAATGGCTTGCAGCATTCTCTGCTGGGACAAGTAAGCAAATGAGCCATTCAGTTCTCTGCTGCTGGAACTGGTGCAGAAGCTGAAACCTAAACAGCTCACAGTGTCTTTTGGAGTCTTCTGCTGGAAGAAGTATGGAAATGAGCCTTCAGGTCCTCTGCTGTGCAGGGGCTGAAAAAAAAAACCCTGCTGTGCAGGTCCTCTGCTGTGCAGGAGCTGAAAAAAAATGAAACCTAGATAGCTCATACTACCCTCAAGAGTTCTCTGCTGGGGGTTAAGAAAGTAAGAACATAAGAAATTGCCATGCTGGGTCAGACCAAGGGTCCATCAAGCCCAGCATCCTGTTTCCAACAGTGGCCAAACCAGGCCACAAGAACCTGGTATTTACCCAAACACCAAGAAGATCCCATGCTACTGATGCCAGTAATAGCTGCTGTGACTGTATCCTAAGTCAACTTGATTAATAGCAGTTAATAGACTTCTCCTCCAAGAACGTATCCAAACCTTTTTTGAACCCAGCTACACTAACTGGAAAAATATGTAAATGATCCTTTAGTGGGAGCACTGAGAGGAGAGGATCACCTTGCTGGAGGCTGAAAGGAATTAGTATGTTTTGCTTGGGAAATTATCTTTTTTAACAGTACTGGGGCAAAGTTAACTAATGGGGAATATTATTTAGTGTGTTTGTTTGAGCTTTCAATAGTCAGTAAGGCAGCGAATAAACAGAAGTTAGACTAAGTCAACTTAATTAATAGCAGGTAATGGACTTCTCCTCCAAGAACTTATCCAATCCTTTTTTAAACACAGCTACACTAACTGCACTAACCACATCCCCTGGCAACAAATTCCAGAGTTTAATTGTGCGTTGAGTGAAATACGATGGTAAGTCAGTAAGTAAGTCACAAACATACATGGGATTAATTTTCATGAAATTTATTTAAATGCAAAAGATGAATTATTTACTGTGAAATATACAGAATATAGTCACAAACAGTTTTTCTGGAAAAACCAACTACTTTTCAACGTAATCGCTGCAAACATTTATACATTTGTCCCAGCGTTTGAAAAGTCCGTCAAAACCTTCTGCGTAAAAGTCTTTTGGCTGGCATCGTAACCAGCGCTTCACTTCTTGTTCCACTTCTTCATCGCTGGTGAAATGTTTACCACCGAGATGGCTTTTCAGTTTGCCAAACAAGTGAAAATCGTTGGATGCCAAATCCGGACTGTATGGTGGATGTTTAAGAACTTCCCAGTAGGGATGTGCAGAGCAAAATTTTATGTTCATATTTCTTATGTCCGAAAGGGGGTCCCACTTGCGGCCAATATGGACATAAAAAAAATCTAATGAGTTGGGTATATGTACATATGTCGCCCATTAAAGTCAATGGGGGAAGGATTTCCAGCCTATTTTTGGCTGCAGAATTGTGGTTTTCTTATCAATTGGCCCAGGAGAGAGTTCCCTTTCCTTTGTGCAGGGAAGTACTCCCTGGAAAGGGTCCACCCCTAGAGTTGTGTGTACCCGGTGTTTACATTGGCGTCCAGTGAATATCGTTGGCGTCTAGTGAATTCCGTTGGCGTCTAGTGAATTCAGACGGTACTTACGCACTTCAGCAGATGACAAAGGAATTGGAGGATCTCTCAGAAATAAGAATACGTGTGGGAACACAAGGTCTGGATGAACAGGCAGGCACAGCAATGGAGTTAAAACAGCAGTAGGAACACAAGGCCTGGATGAACAGGCACTTCCTTCGAGGACAGAGGTCAATCCCAGCTAGGGACACAAGGCCTGCATGAACAGGCACAGGAACTAGGTTAAAACACTGGTAGCTCGCCAGCATCTTTCTGATGCATGCTAGAATATTGGCAGCGGTGTGGGCATGGTCCGTCAGGTGGGTGTGCAGTAAAGCCCACCTCCACCCTCATGCTTGTTCAGGGAAGGACTCCCTGGAACGGGTCCACCCCTAGAGTTGTGTGTACCCGGTGTTTACATTGGCGTCCAGTGAATATCGTTGGCGTCTAGTGAATTCCGTTGGCGTCTAGTGAATTCAGACTGTACTTACGCACTTCAGCTGATGACAAACGAATTGGAGCCTAGGATCTCTCACAAATAAGAATACGTGTGGGAACACAAGGCCTGGATGAACAGGTACATCATTCGAGGACAGAGGTCAATTCCAGCTAGGGACACAAGGCCTGCATGAACAGGCACAGCAACCAGGTTAAAACACTTGTGGGAACACAAGGCCTGGATGAACAGGCACAGCCACTGAGTTAAAACACCTGTGGGAACACAAGGCCTGGATGAACAGGCACCGCCACTGAGTTAAAACACCTGTGGGAACACAAGGCCCGGAAGAATGGGCACAGCAACTGAGTTAAAACACCTGTGGGAACACAAGGCCGGGATGAAGAGGCGCAGCAGTCGAGCACAGAGGTCGATCCCAGCTAGGGACACAAGGCCTGGATGAAGAGGCACATCATTCGAGGACAGAGTTCAATCACAGCTAGGGACACAAGCCGCGGAGGAAAAGACACTAACCAGGATCCTCCAAGCCCTCATTTTCTCCAAATTAGACTACTGCAACTCTACATTTCTTGGACTCCCTTCCTCATACACAAAACCACTCCAAATGGTTCAAAACGCAGCAGCCCGTCTACTAACAAACACTAGGAAAAGAGACCACATTTCCCCAGTCCTAAAAGACCTCCACTGGTTACCAATTCAGTTCAGAGTCATTTACAAATCCATCACCTTGATATACAAAATCTTTCACCAACACACCATAATCGACCTACAAATTCCTCTCCGTTTATACAAATGCACAAGACCGACCAGGGAAGCCTACAGAGGATGCCTCCTTGTTCCACCCTCCAAAACCACTTATCACAGCACCTTTAGAGATTGAGCCCTTTCCACAGCAGGTCCACCGTTATGGAACTCCATCCCCCCAGATCTCAGAAATGAACCTTGCCTCCTAACCTTTCGGAAAAGACTCAAGACATGGCTTTTCAGGCAAGCCTTCCCGAACTGCACCTAACACACACCATCAATAAATTCTCAGCTCAGAAGCTGTATATATTGGACGCCATATTTGTAATGTACTCTTGTATATTTTTATATTCTACACATGTATATAATTAACCTCCTCTATCCCTCTTTATTTCTTACACTCCCAGTTCATAGCCCCAGTTAATTGTAACTGCATCTCTTCACCACGTGTATTTATGTTATGGGTTGTTTTCTTTGCACCCCTGTTTTCTGTAAAGCGACATCATGTGAACGATTTCATGAATGCCGGTATAAAAAAACCTTAAATAAATAAAATAAATAAGTAAGTACCGCAAGGGAAAGTTGAAAACAACTTTGAAGAGGGAGTTCAAGAGGGCGTGAAATTGTAAAGAGGTAAATGGGTGGGGTCCATGCAGTCCGCCCGCAGGATTCAACCCGGCGGGTTCGGTCGGACCGGGGTTTCGGCGGATCCCCCACCCCCACCCCTTTCGCGGGGGGTGGGGGAGGGGCGGGGAACGCCTCCCGGACGGCCCCGGCCCCCGCAGGGCGCATTTCCTCCGCGGCGGTGCGCCGCGACCGGCTACGGTTCGGCTGGGAAGGCCCAGGGGGGGCAGGTGGCCCGCTGCTCCAGCGGCGCGTGTTATAGCCCCCCCTCCCGGCGTTTCCTCCTTCCCCTTTGGCAACTGTTAACTTGTCTTAACCTCATTCACTACATCTATGCAGACGATGTTCAGATTCTTATTCCCATAACAGAATCTATTAACAAACTTGGCTATTCTTACAAGCCTTCCCTGATCCTTCAAACTTTCACTAGATAAGTAAAGCTACTCAGCTTTCAATATGGAACTTCGCCCCTCCAATATTCTCCTCATTTAGCTACCCTACTTATGCACTTCAGAAAATGACAAAGGAATTGGAAGATCTCTCAGAAATAATAATACGTGTGGGAACACAAGGTCTGGATGAACAGGCAGGCACAGCAATGGACTTAAAACACCAGTAGGAACACTAGGCCTGGATGAAGAGGCACATCATTCTAGGACAGAGGTCAATCCCACCTATGGACACAAGCCGCGGAGGAAAAGAAACTAACCAGGATTCCCTCCGTAACGGCGAGTGAAGAGGGAAGAGCCCAGCGCCGAATCCCCGCTCGTCCGGCGGGCGCGGGAAATGTGGCGTACGGAAGATCGCCCTCTCTGGCGCCGCTCGGGGCCCCAAGTCCTTCTCATCAAGCCTCAGCCCGCGGACGGTGTTAGGCCGGTAGCGGCCCCCGGCGCTCCGGGACCGGGTTTTCTCGTAGTCTGTTTGTTTGGGAATGCAGGCCAAAGTTGGTGGTAAACTCCATCTAAACTTAAATATCATTTCCGGCGCGTGTTATTGCCCCCCCCCCCCCCCCCCCGGCAGCAGCTTCGCCGTTTCCCCCCGCCGTTTCCTCCTTCCCCTTTGCCAACTGTTAAGTAGTCAACCTCATTCACTACATCTATGCAGACGATGTTCAGATTCTTATTCCCATAACAGAATCTATTAACAAAGCCATCGCACTTTGGAACAACAGCTTACAAGCCATCACTAATCTCCTCAACAGTCAAAGCATGAGATCTTATTAAGAAACTGACATTATCCTCAACAAATTCTTACTCCTAGCAAAACCTATACCAAGTAAGTACACAGGGGTCTGTATTTTCATACCCCATTGCTTGCTGTTTGAATACCGCTCTTGCCGTACCGACCCGCAGGGTCCACCTAGGGACACAAGCTGTGGAGGAAAAGAAACTAACCAGGATTCCCTCAGTAACGGCGAGTGAAGAGGGAAGAGCCCAGCGCCGAATCCCCGCCTGTCCGGCGGGCGCGGGAAATGTGGCAAACGGAAGACCGGCTCCCCAGCGCCGCTCGGGGGCCCAAGTCCTTCTGATGGAGGATCAGCCGGCGGACGGTGTTAGGCCGGTAGTGGCCCCCCAATAAAACCACCAAAGACTGCTTCTATAAACTGCAAGTTTAAAAAAGGATAAGACCACTCTTCCACGCCAAACACTTCAGAACCATCCTCCAAGCCCTCATTTTCTACTACTGCAACTCTACATTACTTGGACTCCCTCATACACGAAACCACTCCAAATGGTTGAAAACGCAGCAGCCCGTCTACTAACAAACACTAGGAAAGGAGGCCACATTTCCCCAGTCCTAAAAGACCTCCACTGGTTACCAATTCAGTTCAGAGTCATTTACAAATCCATCACCATGATATAAAAAATCATTCACCAACACACCATTATCGACCTACAAATTCCTCTCCGTTTATTCAAATGCACAAGACCGACCAGGGAATCCTACAGCGGATGCAATGCCGGTATAAATAAATAAAATAAATAAATAAAATCAATAAGTACGTAAGGGAAAGTTGAAAATAACTTTCAAGAGCGAGTTCAAAAGGGCGGGAAACCGTTAAGAGTTAAACGGGTGGGGTGCGTGCAGTCCGCCTGGAGGATTCAACCCAGCGGCGGGTTAGGTGGGACCGGGGGGGGTTTCGGCGCATCCCCCACCCGTTTCGCGGGGGGGCGGGGAACGCCTCCCGGACGGCCCCGGCCCCGTCCAGGAATAAAAAAATAAAGTAAATCAATAAAATCAATAAGTACGTAAGGGAAAGTTGAAAACAACTTTCAAGAGCGAGTTCAAAAGGGCGGGAAACCGTTAAGAGTTAAACGGGTGGGGTGCGTGCAGTCCGCCTGGAGGATTGAACCCGGCGGCGGGTTCGGTGGGACCGGGGGTGGTTTCGGCGCATCCCCCACCCCTTTCGCGGGGGGGCGGGGAACGCCTCCCGGACGGCCCCGGCCCCGTCCAGGAATAAAAAAATAAAGTAAAGCAATAAAATCAATAAGTACGTAAGGGAAAGTTGAAAACAACTTTCAAGAGCGAGTTCAAAAGGGCGGGAAACCGTTAAGAGTTAAACGGGTGGGGTGCGTGCAGTCCGCCTGGAGGATTGAACCCGGCGGCGGGTTCGGTGGGACCGGGGGTGGTTTCGGCGCATCCCCCACCCCTTTCGCGGGGGGGCGGGGAACGCCTCCCGGACGGCCCCGGCCCCGGCCCCGTCCAGGAATAAAAAAAATAAAGTAAAGCAGTAAAATCAATAAGTACGTAAGGGAAAGTTGAAAACAACTTTCAAGAGCGAGTTCAAAAGGGCGGGAAACCGTTAAGAGTTAAACGGGTGAGGTGCGTGCAGTCCGCGGCCCCGGCCCCGTCCAGGAATAAAAAAATAAAGTAAATATATAAAATCAATAAGTACGTAAGGGAAAGTTGAAAACAACTTTCAAGAGCGAGTTCAAAAGGGCGGGAAACCGTTAAGAGTTAAACGGGTGAGGTGCGTGCAGTCCGCGGCCCCGGCCCCGTCCAGGAATAAAAAAATAAAGTAAATATATAAAATCAATAAGTACGTAAGGGAAAGTTGAAAACAACTTTCAAGAGCGAGTTCAAAAGGGCGGGAAACCGTTAAGAGTTAAACGGGTGGGGTGCGTGCAGTCCGCCTGGAGGATTGAACCCGGCGGCGGGTTCGGTGGGACCGGGGGTGGTTTCGGCGCATCCCCCACCCCTTTCGCGGGGGGGCGGGGAACGCCTCCCGGACGGCCCCGGCCCCGTCCAGGAATAAAAAAAATAAAGTAAAGCAGTAAAATCAATAAGTACGTAAGGGAAAGTTGAAAACAACTTTCAAGAGCGAGTTCAAAAGGGCGGGAAACCGTTAAGAGGTAAACGGGTGGGGTGCGTGCAGTCCGCCTGGAGGATTCAACCCGGCGGCGGGTTCGGTGGGACCGGGGGTGGTTTCGGCGCATCCCCCACCCCTTTCGCGGGGGGGCGGGGAACGCCTCCCGGACGGCCCCGGCCCCGTCCAGGAATAAAAAAATAAAGTAAAGCAATAAAATCAATAAGTACGTAAGGGAAAGTTGAAAACAACTTTCAAGAGCGAGTTCAAAAGGGCGGGAAACCGTTAAGAGTTAAACGGGTGGGGTGCGTGCAGTCCGCCTGGAGGATTGAACCCGGCGGCGGGTTCGGTGGGACCGGGGGTGGTTTCGGCGCATCCCCCACCCCTTTCGCGGGGGGGCGGGGAACGCCTCCCGGACGGCCCCGGCCCCGTCCAGGAATAAAAAAAATAAAGTAAAGCAGTAAAATCAATAAGTACGTAAGGGAAAGTTGAAAACAACTTTCAAGAGCGAGTTCAAAAGGGCGGGAAACCGTTAAGAGTTAAACGGGTGAGGTGCGTGCAGTCCGCGGCCCCGGCCCCGTCCAGGAATAAAAAAATAAAGTAAATATATAAAATCAATAAGTACGTAAGGGAAAGTTGAAAACAACTTTCAAGAGCGAGTTCAAAAGGGCGGGAAACCGTTAAGAGTTAAACGGGTGAGGTGCGTGCAGTCCGCGGCCCCGGCCCCGTCCAGGAATAAAAAAATAAAGTAAATATATAAAATCAATAAGTACGTAAGGGAAAGTTGAAAACAACTTTCAAGAGCGAGTTCAAAAGGGCGGGAAACCGTTAAGAGTTAAACGGGTGGGGTGCGTGCAGTCCGCCTGGAGGATTGAACCCGGCGGCGGGTTCGGTGGGACCGGGGGTGGTTTCGGCGCATCCCCCACCCCTTTCGCGGGGGGGCGGGGAACGCCTCCCGGACGGCCCCGGCCCCGTCCAGGAATAAAAAAAATAAAGTAAAGCAGTAAAATCAATAAGTACGTAAGGGAAAGTTGAAAACAACTTTCAAGAGCGAGTTCAAAAGGGCGGGAAACCGTTAAGAGGTAAACGGGTGGGGTGCGTGCAGTCCGCCTGGAGGATTCAACCCGGCGGCGGGTTCGGTGGGACCGGGGGGGCTTTCGGCGCATCCCCCACCCCTTTCGCGGGGGGGCGGGGAACGCCTCCCGGACGGCCGCAGGGCGCATTTCCTCCGCGGCGGAGCGCCGCAACCGGCTCCGTGTCGGCTGGGAAGGCCCAGGGGGGGCAGGTGGCCCGCCGCTCCGGCGGCGCGTGTTATAGCCCCCCCTGGCAGCAGCTTTGCCGTTACCCCCGCCGTTTCCTCCTTCCCCTTTGCCAACTGTTAAGTAGTCTTAACCTCATTCACTACATCTATGCAGACGATGTTCAGATTCTTATTCCCATAACAGAATCTATTAAGAAAGCCATCGCACTTTGGAACAACAGCTTACAAGCCGAAGCCACCACTAATCTCCTCAACAGTCTAAACCTGGTCCTCAATGCCTCTAAAACTAAACTCCTCTTCATTTCCTACAAGCAAGAAAACCTCCCATCTCAGATCCATCACAAACACCTTCTCACCCACAACCATGTGAGAGACCTGGGAGTAATTATAGACAACCGTCTTGACCTAAAGAATATGATCCAAACCACAACTGTAAGATATAATATTATATCTTAATGGGCCTCAACAAAGGAAACTCTTTCCTATTGATCTTGTTAGACCTTTCCGCAGCGTTCGACACGGTCAACCACGCCATCCTCCTAAACCAGCTTTCGTCCATAGGAATCAGCGGCACCGTCCGATCCTGGTTCAAAACGTTTCTCGATAACAGAGGTTACAAAGTTAAACTCCAAAACAAGGAATCCTCAAGATTTGACTCTGTCATAGGAGTCCCTCAAGGTTCTTGATTATCTCCGACCCTATTTAATATCTATCTTCTTCCTCTCTGCCAACTTCTTACCGACCTCAATCTAAAGTACTTCCTTTACGCAGATGATATTGAAATCATCATCCATATCAAAGACACATACTCTAAAACTCTTGACTACTGGGAAACATGCCACCAGAAAATCAAACAAGTAGTAAACAACCTACACCTCATCTTAAACTCATCCAAGACAGAAATCCTACTCATCTCTCCTGAAAACAATATCTCCAACACTACTCTTCCCACCAACCTACCTACCACACAAGTTACAGACTTAGGAGTGATAATAGACAACCGGCTAAACTTCAAGGCACATATCAACAAAACAACCAAAGACTGCTTCTATAAACTCCAGGTTCGGAAGAGGATAAGACCTCTTTTCCATGCTCAAGACTTCAGAACGATCATCCAAGCAGTCATTTTTGCGAAATTAGACTACTGCAGTTCCCTATTGCTAGGTCTGCCCTCATCCTATTCCAAACCACTACAGATGGTTCAAAATTCAGCAGCCCGATTACTAACAGGCGCAAGAAAGAGAGACCACATATCTCCCATTCTGAAAGAGTTACATTGGCTACCCGTCCACTTCCGTATCATCTATAAAGCCATATGTGTCATCTTCAAAACTATTCATCAACGCATCTTATGCACTTTAGCTGATGACAAAGGAATCGGAAAATCTCTCAGAAATAAGAATACGCGTGGGAACACAAGGTCTGGATGAACAGGCACATCATTTGAGGACAGATGTCAATCCCAGCTAGGGACACAAGCAGCGTAGGAAAAGAAACTAACCAGGATTCCCTCAGTAACGGCGAGTGAAGAGGGAAGAGCCCAGCGCCGAATCTCCGCCACTCCGGGTTCGGGGATCTGAACCCGACTCCCTTTCGATCGGCCGAGGACGACGGAGGCCATCGCCCGTCCCTTCCGAACGGCGCTCGCCTATCTGTTAGGACCGGCTGACCCATGTTGAACTGCTGTTCACATGGAACCCTTCTCCACTTCGGCCTTGAAGAAGAATGCTCAGTCTGTTTAAAAGAACAAAATTAACGGACCCACTCAAGGAATATGCTCAGTCTGTTTAAAATAAGAAAATTAACGGACCCACTCTGAAGGTCAATGCTCAGTCTGTTTAAAAGAACAAAATTAACGGACCCACTCAAGGACTATGCTCAGTCTGTTTAAAAGAACACAATTAACGGACCCACTCTGAAGGTCAATGCTCAGTCTGTTTAAAATAGCAATATCAACAGACCCACTCTGAAGGACAATGCTCAGTCTGTTTAAAATAACAAAATGGAACTGCCCAGCTAGGGACACAAGGCCTGGAGGAACAGGCACATCATTGGTGGACAGAGGTCAATCCCGGCTAGGGACACAAGGCCTGGAGGGACAGGCAGGCACAGCAATGGAGTTAAAACACCAGTAGAAACACAATGGCTGGAGGTACAGGCAGGAACAGCAACGGAGTTAAAACACTTGTGGGAACACAAGGCCTGGAGGAACAGGCACATCATTGGTGGACAGAGGTCAATCCCGGCTAGGGACACAAGGCCTGGAGGGACAGGCAGGCACAGCAATGGAGTTAAAACACCAGTAGAAACACAATGGCTGGAGGTACAGGCAGGAACAGCAACGGAGTTAAAACACTTGTGGGAACACAAGGCCTGGAGGAACAGGCACATCATTGGAGGACAGAGGTCAATCCCAGCTAGGGACACAAGTCGCATAGGAAAAGAAACTGACCAGGATTCCCTCAGTAACGGCGAGTGAAGAGGGAAGAGCCCAGCGCCGATTCTCCACCACTCCGGGTTCGTGGATCTGAACCCGACTCCCTTTCGATCGGCCGAGGACGACGGAGGCCATCGCCCGTCCCTTCCGAACGGCGCTCGCCTATCTGTTAGGACCGGCTGACCCATGTTGAACTGCTGTTCACATGGAACCCTTCTCCACTTCGGCCTTGAAGAAGAAAGCTCAGTCTGTTTAAAATAAGAAAATTAACGGACCCACTCTGAAGGTCAATGCTCAGTCTGTTTAAAATAGCAATATCAACAGACCCACTCTGAAGGACAATGCTCAGTCTGTTTAAAATAACAAAATGGAACTGCCCAGCTAGGGACACAAGGCCTGGAGGTACAGGCAGGAACAGCAACGGAGTTAAAACACTTGTGGGAACACTAGGGCTACACAGTAGATGCCGGTCAGACACAGCGATTCATGTCAAGAACATGTGCTGCAGTGCTTACTGCTTACATTATCTTGAGCATATGAGGCAATTGGAACTGCTGCAAGGCTCCTTTCAATAGCTTTTATTCATCTTGCCATTCACAAGGAAAATCGGGAAAGCCAAGCACTGGCAGGTTTACTTTCAAAAACACTAGCATTTCCATCAAGACCGGTGAAAGCCTTGAGCGGTGAGGGCTCATGATATCCCCTGTCATTGAAAAAACACGTTCACTGGGCACACTTGTTGGTGGACATGACAGATATCCTTCAGCCACTTTGGCTAGGTGTGGCCAGACAGTGGACTTGTGTGCCCAATATGCCAGCGGATCTGTCTGCGTATTCTCTATCGGCTCTGAGAGATACCGTTTCACTGACAGCTCTGCTGCTGTCTCCTCCTGTGCTTGGGAGGGCTGAGAGTCACTCAATCCAGTTACTTTCTCTCTCGCCTGTTGCACTACTGATGTATCTTTATGGCCAACATGCCTTGGGCGTTCTGACGTTGAGGTGGAGGCACTAGTAATAGTATCTGTCACTGACACAGTCCTTCTCCTGCCAGGGATAGCAGCAGCACAACTCTGTGACGTGCCTGCTGTTTCCACCTGTGCTTCAAGCCTAATCTGTCTCCGCCTATGGTGCTCCTGTTCACGGACCTGTGCTAACAACAGCTCCTTCACAAATGACAGACAATTGGTCTGTAGGGCGATTTTACCTTTCACACGGGGATCACAGACAGAGGCGAGCATGTATGTGCTGTCCTCTGTTAAAGGCCTTAATCTGTCTTTCACCTGCTGCTGCAAAACGTCCACACACTGCAGCACCTCAGCAGTCATTCCCTCTTGCCGTTTAATGCCTTCCAAATGGTCATCCAGGAATTTCACTATAGGGATGATGTCAGCCAAGGTGGAACTTCTGGAACTCAGCTCCTCCGTGACGTCCTTGAAGGGCTGCAGGATTTTTACCAGCTGACTCATGACTAACCAATCGTGATGCCCTAGGGGATTCTGTACACCTATGTCTATTGTACCAGAAAGTTCATGAAGGGGTGTCTGCAGCTCCAATAACCTCTCCAGCATCATAAAGGTGGAATTCCACCGGGTGGAAACGTCTTGAATGAGACGCTTCTCGGGCATATCCAAAGCAGTCTGATTTTCTCGGAGAACCTGCCCCGCCCTGACACTTCTGTGGAAGTGTGCTGCTATGTTCCTGCACTTCTGTATTAACCTACGCAGGTATTCAGTCTCCTTGTCCTTGGACTCCAAGCCCAAACCTGACTTCACTACCAGATGCAGAGTGTGTGCAAAACATCGGATGTTCTTAAACCGCCCATCGCTTATTGCCTTAACCATGTTTGCACCGTTGTCTGTGACAAAAAAGCCTGCCCGCGTTTTACTGTCTCGCTGGTGTACTTTCCAGCTCGCCAGCATCTTTCTGATGCATGCTAGAATATTGGCAGCGGTATGGGCATGGTCCGTCAGGTGGGTGTTCAGTAAAGCCCACCTCCACCCTGATGCTTGTTCAGTAATAGAGCTGCTGGCTGCCCCTGCCTCTGCCATGTCCCACCAGTGTGCTGTCAGAGAGAGGTAAGAGTGTGCAGCATTCATGGCGGTCCAGATATCGCAGGTGAAATGCACTCTTCCGTCTGCCTTACCTAGCAGTGCTTGCACGCGACTGACACAGTGCTTGTACAGGCTGGGGATGACCTTTCTACTAAATGTGGTTCTGGAGGGGACTTTGTAATTTGGAAGTACGACCTTCAAGGAACGTTTGAAACCCACATTCTCAACTAACTGCAGGGGCTGGTCATCAAGGGCAATCATTTCCCCAATGCTCCTGGTTACTACTTTTGCGGCTGCCTGCCTCCTACCCCGGGATAGCGTTACCGCACTCCACCCCATTTCCTCCATGGTGCATTGTCGCTTCTCCCACATGTCAGTGGGTTTCTGGCCTGCCGCCTGACTGCTAGAAGGGTATGAGGGCGTGGGCTGACTCTGCTGCTTTCCTACCACTGCACCCTGGTTGGAAGGGGAAGGGGTCCCCTGACGGAAAATGCTACCATCCCCAGATGGCAGTAATCTTGTTGGGTGTTGCCTCTTAACATGATACTCCATGCCAAAATTTGACAGATGTCCCAGTTGCTTGCCTCTGCTAATATCCCTGGCACAGTAATTACACCGAGCATAACGCGGGTCTTCTGTCACTTTAAAATGTGCCCAGATCGCAGATTTCTTTTGTGATCCTCCTCTCTTTCCCGCCCTGGGGGTGGATGGTGGCACTGGAGTTGAGGTACTACTGGGTGTGGGTGGTGCACCCACTGCACCCGGCGAAGCAATGCCAGCGGGGGCAACAGTCACCCTCTGTCTCCCTTCTGACAGCTCTTCCTCCTCCTCGATATCAGTGGAATGTCTCCCCTGCCGCAGATTTCTGGAGGTGGAGGCTAAAACAGGACTAACTGACAATTCTACCGAAGATTGCTCAGGTATAACATCTTCCGTTTCTGATGAGAATCCCATCCAAGAAGATTCTTCTTCTGAATCAGAAGCTAACAGTGCCAGCGCTACCTTGTCACCGCGAAGTTTTGCAGGACACTTCTGTCCCCTGGCTGCTCTTGGGTGTGTAACTTTTGTCTGGCTAGACTCTGCCTCCTCTTCACTCTCCTCCAAAACTACAGTGCCAGAAACAGGTGCTGGCGATTGCAAAGTTTCATGGTCTGATTTCTTTTTTTTTGCCATGGAACTGCCATCCCCTACAAAGACGTTTGATTGCGACAGTTGCCTTTTTACCTGTACTGGTGGTGTTGCGCTGGTGTCTTTTGCGGTGCCTCCGCTGCCATTCCCACTAAGTCGCTTGCATCTCCCTTTCCCTGACATTATGGATTTAATGTCAATGAGTACTAGTGGTAACACTGCCCACTGTCCCACAATAATAATGTTCGGTCAGTTTAAAATAACTAAATTAACAGACCCACTCAAGAAGAATGCTCAGTCTGTTTAAAATAACAAAATGAACGGACCAAGTCAAGGACAATGCGGTTAAGTCTGTTTAAAAATAGCAGATTGAACAGACTCGCTGAAGGCCAATCTTCACTCTGTTTACAATGCCCACTGCCTCACTGCCTGCCTGGCAATGCACGGAATGTGTCTGTCTGTGTGTGTGCAGTGAGTGCACAGAGAACAAGCTTCCTTTTCAGTAGATATGAGGCAGGGTACTCCCAGCCCTGGAACTGCTGCCCACCCAGCACTGAACCACTCAAGGACAATGCGGTTAAGTCTGTTTAAAAATAGCAAATGTAACAGACTCGCTGAAGGGCAATGTTCACTCTGTTTACAATGCCCACTGCCTCACTGCCTGCCTGGCAATGCACGGAATGTGTCTGTGTGTGTGCAGTGAGTGCACAGAGAACAAGCTTCCTTTTCAGTAGATATGAGGCAGAGTACTGCCAGTGCCAGCCCTGGCACTGCCCACCCAGCACTGAACCACTCAAGGAGAATGCTTTTAAGTCTGTTTAAAAATAGCAAATGTAACAGACTCGCTGAAGGGCAATGTTCACTCTGTTTACAATGCCCACTGCCTCACTGCCTGCCTGGCAATGCACGGAATGTGTCTGTCTGTGTGCACTGCAGTGCACATAGAACTAAAGTATATATGAGGCAGGGTATTCCCAGCCCTGGAACTGCTGCCCAGTGCCCACCCAGCACTGAACCACTCAAGGAGAATGCTTTTAAGTCTGTTTAAAAATAGCAAATGTAACAGACTCGCTGAAGGGCAATGTTCACTCTGTTTACAATGCCCACTGCCTCACTGCCTGCCTGGCAATGCACGGAATGTGTCTGTCTGTGTGTGTGCAGTGAGTGCACAGAGAACAAGCTTCCTTTTCAGTAGATATGAGGCAGGGTACTCCCAGCCCTGGAACTGCTGCCCACCCAGCACTGAACCACTCAAGGAGAATGCTTTTAAGTCTGTTTAAAAATAGCAAATGTAACAGACTCGCTGAAGGGCAATGTTCACTCTGTTTACAATGCCCACTGCCTCACTGCCTGCCTGGCAATGCACAGAATGTGTCTGTGTGTGTGCAGTGAGTGCACAGAGAACAAGCTTCCTTTTCAGTAGATATGAGGCAGAGTACTGCCAGTGCCAGCCCTGGCACTGCCCACCCAGCACTGAACCACTCAAGGAGAATGCTTTTAAGTCTGTTTAAAAATAGCAAATGTAACAGACTCGCTGAAGAGCAATGTTCACTCTGTTTACAATGCCCACTGCCTCACTGCCTGCCTGGCAATGCACGGAATGTGTCTGTCTGTGTGCACTGCAGTGCACATAGAACTAAAGTAGATATGAGGCAGGGTACTCCCAGCACTGGAACTGCTGCCCACCCAGCACTGAACCACTGAAGGAGAATGTGTTCACTCTGTTTACAATGCCCACTGCCTCACTGCCTGCCTGGCAATGCACGGAATGTGTCTGTGTGTGTGCAGTGAGTGCACAGAGAACAAGCTTCCTTTTCAGTAGATATGAGGCAGAGTACTGCCAGTGCCAGCCCTGGCACTGCCCACCCAGCACTGAACCACTCAAGGAGAATGCTTTTAAGTCTGTTTAAAAATAGCAAATGTAACAGACTCGCTGAAGGGCAATGTTCACTCTGTTTACAATGCCCACTGCCTCACTGCCTGCGTGGCAATGCACGGAATGTGTCTGTCTGTGTGCACTGCAGTGCACATAGAACTAAAGTATATATGAGGCAGGGTATTCCCAGCCCTGGAACTGCTGCCCAGTGCCCACCCAGCACTGAACCACTCAAGGAGAATGCTTTTAAGTCTGTTTAAAAATAGCAAATGTAACAGACTCGCTGAAGGGCAATGTTCACTCTGTTTACAATGCCCACTGCCTCACTGCCTGCCTGGCAATGCACGGAATGTGTCTGTCTGTGTGTGTGCAGTGAGTGCACAGAGAACAAGCTTCCTTTTCAGTAGATATGAGGCAGGGTACTCCCAGCCCTGGAACTGCTGCCCACCCAGCACTGAACCACTCAAGGAGAATGCTTTTAAGTCTGTTTAAAAATAGCAAATGTAACAGACTCGCTGAAGGGTAATGTTCACTCTGTTTACAATGCCCACTGCCTCACTGCCTGCCTGGCAATGCACGGAATGTGTCTGTGTGTGTGCAGTGAGTGCACAGAGAACAAGCTTCCTTTTCAGTAGATATGAGGCAGAGTACTGCCAGTGCCAGCCCTGGCACTGCCCACCCAGCACTGAACCACTCAAGGAGAATGCTTTTAAGTCTGTTTAAAAATAGCAAATGTAACAGACTCGCTGAAGAGCAATGTTCACTCTGTTTACAATGCCCACTGCCTCACTGCCTGCCTGGCAATGCACGGAATGTGTCTGTCTGTGTGCACTGCAGTGCACATAGAACTAAAGTAGATATGAGGCAGGGTACTCCCAGCACTGGAACTGCTGCCCACCCAGCACTGAACCACTGAAGGAGAATGTGTTCACTCTGTTTACAATGCCCACTGCCTCACTGCCTGCCTGGCAATGCACGGAATGTGTCTGTGTGTGTGCAGTGAGTGCACAGAGAACAAGCTTCCTTTTCAGTAGATATGAGGCAGAGTACTGCCAGTGCCAGCCCTGGCACTGCCCACCCAGCACTGAACCACTCAAGGAGAATGCTTTTAAGTCTGTTTAAAAATAGCAAATGTAACAGACTCGCTGAAGGGCAATGTTCACTCTGTTTACAATGCCCACTGCCTCACTGCCTGCCTGGCAATGCACGGAATGTGTCTGTCTGTGTGCACTGCAGTGCACATAGAACTAAAGTATATATGAGGCAGGGTATTCCCAGCCCTGGAACTGCTGCCCAGTGCCCACCCAGCACTGAACCACTCAAGGAGAATGCTTTTAAGTCTGTTTAAAAATAGCAAATGTAACAGACTTGCTGAAGGGCAATGTTCACTCTGTTTACAATGCCCACTGCCTCACTGTCTGCCTGGCAATGCACGGAATGTGTCTGTCTGTGTGCACTGCAGTGCACATAGAACTAAAGTAGATATGAGGCAGAGTACTCCCAGCCCTGGAACTGCTGCCCAGCCAGCACTGAACCACTCAAGGAGAATGCTTTTAAGTCTGTTTAAAAATAGCAAATATGAGGCAGAGTACTGCCAGCCCTGCCTGGCACTGCCCAGGATAAAATGTACAGACTCACTCAATAAGAATGTTCTTTTTTTTTTTTCCCTAACAAAGAATCTGTTCTGTGTTGTCTATCAAATCTGGTTCTGTTCTGTGTTGTCTATCAAATCGGGTTCTGCTATCTTCTCTGCCTCAGCCTGCCTAAGCCCACCCTGCACGATCCCGATCCCACCTCCCCACTGAATCGCTGAAAATGTCCGTCAGTCCTCGTGCTGCTGCTGCTTTTATAGTGCTGCTGGCTCGTCAGGAAATCCTCAGAGAAGCACGGAATGACAGCGCGATTCGCTGCATTCAGTGCTTCTCTGAAAAGGTGAACGCAGATTCGCTGCGTTCCGGTATCCATGCCGACCTGTCCCACCCTTTCCTGTGAGTCACTGAAACTCACAGGACAGGGTCAGACAGGTTGGCATGGTTACCGCAGGGGCGCCGCCATTTTCAGGTAATCCGGGGCTCCGAGCTCGAGTCGCAGGTAATGGCGGCGAGAAAGCGCGCGCATGGCGATTCGCCGTATCCGACATATCTATGTTCATTTATGTCGGAAATCTGCTCGTATACGCCCCATCTTTTTTTTAAGTAAAAAAAAAAATTTGAGTTGCGTTTTCCATATGCGGTCAATCCGAATGCACATCCCTACTTCCCAGTGCAGGTTCGCAATTGTCTGACGAGTCTCATTCGAAGTGTGTGGTCTGGCATTATCGTGAAGAATCAGCACTCCTCTTTTTTCCAGATATGGGCATTTTCTACGAATAGCTCCTTTAAGCTTTAATAGAGTAGCACAGTAGGAAGCCGAATTAACAGATTCACCATGCTTCTGAAAACTGGTTAAGAGTATCCCATCTCGGTCCCAAAACACAACCAACATCACCTTTCCTGCAGAAGGCACAAGCTTGAACTTTCTCGGTGTCGGTGATAGTGGATGCTTCCAATGCATGGAATCGCATTTCGCTTCTGGTTGATAGTGGTGCACCCACGACTCGTCACCAGTAACAATATGTGCCATCATTGATTCACCTTCATTTGCATAACAGCAGAGATTTTCCAAACAGACACCCATCCGGTTGTTCTTATTGTCTTCGGTCAGCTGTTTGGGAACTCATCTTGCACAGACTTTGCGAAAGTTCAATGCATCGTGCACTAAGGAATATGCTAATCCATGAGAACACCCAATTTCTTTGACAACTTCGTCAATTGTTACCCTCCGGTTAGCGCGAACCATCTCTTCAACCTGCTTCACAGTTGCCTTTGTCGCAATCTCTACAGGTCGATCAGGTCTGGTTTTGTCGTTCATGTTGGCACGTCCTTGTGCAAATTTATCGGTCCAGTTATAAATTGCTTTACGCGAGAGACATTTCTCTCCATATACTGGATACATTTCTTTATGAATGTCTTTTGCCACTAAGCCCTTAGCCCATAAAAATCGGACAACAGCACGTTGTTCTTCGACCGTACAATCTGTCAACACGGCAGCCATTTTCCTTGTGTACACAGCCCCTGCGCATGCACAGTTTAAATAACTATTTATGTACATAAGCACTTCTAAGGTGCTGCCATCTATGGAATATGACAACATTACAGATATATGTTTTATTACCTTAGTAGAGAGATTTGTGACTTACTTACTGACTTACCCTCGTAGAACTTTCTACGATTAGTTTTAAATGTACCACATGCTAACTTCATGGAGTGTCCCCTAGTCCTTCTATTATCCAAAAGAGTAAATAACAGATTCACATTTACCCGTTCTAGACCTCTCATGATTTTAAACACCTCTATCATATCCCCCCCTCAGCCGTCTCTTCTCCAAGCTGAAAAGTCCTAACCTCTTTAGTCTTTCCTCATAGGGGAGCTGTTCCAACCCCTTTATCATTTTGGTTGCACTTCTCTGTATCTTCTCCATCGCAACTATATATTTTTTGAGATGCGGCAACCAGAACTGTACACAGTATTCAAGGTGCAGTCTCACCATGGAGGATACAGAGGCATTATGACATTTTCCGTTTTATTCACCATTCCCTTTCTAATAATTCCCTTTCTAATAATTCCCAATGTGTCATGTATGGGAGAGCCATCTGTCAGGTGTGTCTTGACTGAAAAAAGGTTGAAAACCACTGTGTTAGAGTGTGTATATGAGAAAGAGGAAAAAGACTGTGCATCCCAACACACACACTAATTAACGACAATATCAGGGTAACTGGAAATTAAAAGTTCCCAGGTATGAAGTACAAGGTAATTTTTTATTCTTATTAATTTTAATTATTGAGTGTTATTTGATGTGTCTGCTATTTTGAAATATTTATTCTTTTTCTTAGCATAGGTTTACTATTATTGATTTATATTTTTTAATTTATTATTCGATGTTTTAGGAGGAATGGTGATTCTGTTTTTCCATTGTTGTAGTGTATGCAGGGTCTGGCATAGTCATGGTTTCTAGTTCTGTTTGTGTCTGCATGTTTCTATTATACTTTATGGTCTCTTTATTTTGTATTTGGTGAGGGTCTGTCTGTGTTCTGTGTGTGTGAGCGAGGTGAGGTATTCTGCTAGTGTATAGTTTCTGTGTAGGGATCTATAGTAGCCTGGCTTGTTTTGTTTTCCTAATAGGAGGTATATTGGTGTTTTAGGGCACAGTATAATATTTGCAGTGTTGCATTTAATAAATAGGTTTGTTGCTGATTGAGGGTTGACTGTTACTGCTATTTTGATATGGGAGATTTACTCTATATAGGGCTTCTGATTAGGTTTTAACCGATAAACCCTGATAAAACACCCCAATGCAAAAAATAAAATAGATGTTTTTTAGATAAACACCAGAAAAATACCACGTCTCCTAGTACTTGCTCATCCCTCCTTTGCTTCTGCTTTGTTTTTTGTGCCTTTTCCATGCTAATGACTCTTAAGCTGTGCAAAGGTATGCTTTTAATTCAAATGGAAAAGGTACCCAACAATAGAATCAGCGCTGCAAAAAACACTGATAAACACAGATTTTTGGTACCCAGAAAGAACCCCTAATTAGCTGGAAAAGAAATACCTACATTTACAAATCAGAAGCCTTAACTGTATAGTAATTGTAATTCAGGTTATTTCTGAGAACCAAGCCCAAACCCCAGATGCATTACGATAGGCCTCATACCATATGGGTTCCAAGTGTCTTTTTTGCCAGGCTTTTTGGTTGGCACCACAACAGTTCATGTAAATATAGTAAATATGTTGTTATAAATGACATTCTTTACCTCAGAAGACTGGACGCTGAATGTCCTTTTTCATGTAAAATCAGTTATTATAAATAAATAATTTTTATTTTTGTGTGGAGAAGGCCATGTGTGTGTGTATGGAGGAGGTGGTGCAAGGTTATAAGGTTTGTCTAGAGTGCCTAATAGCCTTGCGCCTGCCCTGGGTTCAGGGACAGGGGGGTGGGTGTCAGTTTTTAAAGTTTGGATTGTCGGAGCTTGCTGGGATTCTTTCAGCATGGAAGAGGGGCCCTGAACACAGTGTAAGGGAGAGACTGTGCATGGGTCTATGTGTGCATGAGAAAAAGAGGGACGCCAACATGGACTGCATCTACTGTGTGTTGGTTATTGGAAAAACAGTAAAAATGAAGCGTTTTAAAAAAAAAACAGAATGAGGAGGGGTTAGCACGGTAATTGTTGACACAGGGTAGCCACAAACCTAGCACTGACCCTGCTTCTCATTCTAATACAAAGGTCATCAGTGCAAGGGTTTGAGATTATCCCAGGGGCTGATGCCTTTTGTGTGATTTATAATCTAAAAAAAACAAAAAAAAAAAACAAACCCCAAGGCTGAGCGAGCAGAAGAACAAGAAAAAAATGGCAGGCAGTTTCCATTCTATCTGCAACATTAACGTGAGGTAGCGCACTTTTCCTGCATTACATCCAAATGAGATGAAAAACGTCAAGACTGACTGATCCGAACAGAAGCTTAAGTTCCTGAGATGTGAATGAGTGCTTAGCGGGAGACTTTACTGGCGCTCCTGTGTGAGCTGAGATAAATTTGCCTGAATGAAACTGAATTATTAATGCTGCTGGTTACATAATCGCAACCATTCAACTGGAGAGCACGGAAATAAATATGAAAAGCACAAAGGAGCAGCTGACTGAAACCTCCCAAAATAATATTTACCACATGACACGATGGGAAAGCAAAATAATAATTTAAAAAAAACAAAACAAAACTCAGCTACTACATTATGATCCAAAACCATTTTCAGATCTCAGGAACTTGTTCTGCCTTTGGAAATTACATTTCTGTTTAAACATCATTTGTTCACAGGATGTCTTATTATTATTATTGCTATTTCCAACAAACTCATACAGATGCAAATAGGAACGCAGTCTGTCCTGAATATCAAAAAACGATGTGTATATCCCTTTAGTTTAGTTTTTATTTTGCCTTTAATATTGATTTCCACAGTAATGTTTGAAAAACAAAAAACCAACCTTTTCTCTCTCTCTCTCTCTCTCTCATGGCTCAAATTGTTTTGTTTTGTTTTTTTCTTTTTTTTTTTTTGCTTGCACATCAATATAAGTGCTCGAGTCTGTAATTCATGAAAACGGTTGCAGGCATGAAGAGCTTCCAGAAGATCCTCTGTTTACTGATCTGTAACAGCGAGGATATGAACAACGTAGCTGCCCAACCAAGAGAAAATTATTCTGTTTCTGTTAAGATTTTAGATTAGATTTCATTTTGCAGTTCAGTCACAACAGAAATTAACATTTAGTTGAACGTGATACCGTTAATACTATTCTTTACAATTAGCTGCACGTGCAACCTGTTGAGATGATGGCATCTTGTCTATATCTTACATGGCTTTTTTCTGGTTAAGAGAAGTGTAACGTTGAAGCAGAGAGGCAAGGATGGTCAGGACAGGTGCAAGAGTATTAGATGCCCTTATAGGAACCTATCACTTTGCGTCACTTTCCCCACCCCCCGACAAACACACACACACAGAATTAATTTTTACAAATTAATACTATGCATTAGTGTGGATAAAAATGCTGCATTTATACTAACAGATTTACTTTACATGAAAAAGAAGAATATAATAATGATTGTAACATAGTAACTCAGCCGAAGACAACAGAATAGGAGTGACTGCCCCAATAAGTCTGCACAGTTATTCCGGTCCACGTTGCCAAGGATATATTCCAGCCACCAGCCACAGAAGCTTTGACCTCATGTAGGATAGGTAGAAGTACAGAGTCATGCAATTGGGGTGCAGTAATCCAAAAGAACTCTATGTGATGGGGGTGGGGGGGGGGAGTGGGTGTGAAAGACTGATGTGTACGGACCAAGAGAGGGATCATGGGGTGAGAGTCTCTGGAGATCTGAAGATGGCGAAGCAATGTGACAAGGTGATAGCTAAAGCCAGAAGAATGCTGGGCTGCATAGAGAGAGGAATAACCAGTAAGAAAAAGGAGGTGGTGATGCCCTTGTACAGGTCCTAGGTGAGGCCTCACCTGGAGTACTGTGTTCAGTTCTGCAGCCCGTATCTAAAAAGGGACCGAGACAGGATGGAGGCGGTCCAGAGAATGGTGAACAAAATGGTGTGGGGTCTGCATCGGACGACTTATGAGAAGAGGCTGAAGGATCCAAATATGTATACTCTGGAGGAGGGGAGATACAGGGGAGATATGATACAGATCTTCAGATACCTGGAAGGTTTTAATGATGCACAGATTTTGAACCATTTCCATTGGAAAGAAAACAACAGAGTTAGGGATCACGAATTGAAACTCCAGGGGGACGACGCGCCCATCTATGTGCTTTCATTGGCCGGAGCGCCCAAATCAACAGGCGTTCCGGCCAACGAAAGAAGGCTTCGCTTCGCTCGTGCCGGAGAGGGCACTTCACGCCGAGCCAGGAGAACCAGGACCTGCGCCGGGGGGGGGGGGGGGGGAGGAACACTGCAAGCCGCTTTCGCCGCCGGCTGCCCCCTCCGGAGGGCGGCAGAGAAGGGAAGGGGCTGAAAAGCAACAAAATGTAAGTTGGCACATGTCGAGCCGCTTCGGGAGGAGGGGATTTTTGGTTTTTAGGTTTTCCTGGGTTAAAATTGGGATCCACTTCCTGGTGCCTGTCATTTCAAATGTCATTTGAAATGACAGGTACCAGCGCACCCAGGATACTGTATAGGCGCTGTATTAAGCGCCTATACAGTAAAATGGGTTGCGCGGGCCTAACCCTTCCCCTAACGCTTCGCAGACGCGGCTTGCATTTGCAAGCAATTTAAATAAAGTATCGAGCGGTGTGTGAGCAGGACTGTGCGTGCGGGGAACGAGGGTGCGCCCGGCACTGCCGCACTCTTTCTAACGCGGCCTTACTGTATCGAACCGAGAAAGAGAAGAGAGACCATGAAAAAAAAAAATTAGGAAAAGACCGATAAAGGGAAAGTGGAAAACAGAGACCAGGACCAACCAATTAGAAAAATAAAAAGATCCGATAATAATAAAAATAACAATTTTGAGTTTTTAGCAATTGGAATATGCTATCTTTGGTATGTGCATTTCTTATATTTTTGTTTTTTGCTCTTTTTTTAAGTTCCACTGTTCACAGTTTGGATTCTCAGACTTTCTATTTTGGTTTTGTCTGCATGTTTCTGTTTCTAATTTGTAGTTCCTTATTTCTGTTTTAGGTAAGGGTCAGTCTGTGTTCTGCCTGTGTGCGACTGAGGTGCAGTATTTCTGCTAGCGTATAGTTTCTCTATAGGGATTTGTAGCAGGCTGGCTTGTTCTGTTTACCCCAGTAGGTGGTGTATTAATGTTCTAGGGCCTGGTGTAGTGTTTTCATTGCTTCTTTTTTTATACGGTTACTGTTATTTGAGTCCTGAGACTCAGTGCTGTGATTGTATGGAATGCAAAATTCTAGACATCTTTTTTTTTCAGGGGTTGGGTTCATTCTCAAAATATTTTGCAGTGGAGGGATATTTTTGCCGAGATGACACCAGAATTTGAATATAATTATTTTTTCAGGTTGGGTGGTAATGTGAACTGTCCTGTTGCGCTCGGGAGTGGACCCTTGGCCTGGGGCAAGGATGGAATGGCTCCTGAAAGGAAACAGGAGGTAACTGCCCCCAGGGGGCGGAGCACTGAAGGAGACAGAAGCTAGGTAGAGCTTCACCACTGGAAACCCGCGGTCCCCCCAGGAGAGTACTGAAGGGACCCAGGCCGCTTGGACTTAGGTGGGCCTCGCAGGGTCTCCTGGGAGAATGATAGTCCGGCGTGCCCCCCCCCCCCACCCCATCCACACACACACACACAGAAGGAGTGTGGTCAGGTTCGAGCTGGAGCAAGGAGAACCAGAACAGAGTTGGTGACAACAAGGTGAGGAACAGAGCCAGATCTGGAAACATGGTCAGGCAGGTGAAAGGTCAATGTCCATAGATCAGTCCAAGGAGAGGTCACTGAAGCAAGGGTCAGATGTAGTCAGAAGCAAGCAGAAGTCCTTGAGGCAGGTGGCAGACAGACAAGTCAGGAACTAGCAAGGGTCATAGACAGGCAGTAGGCAGGTCAAGAACAAGCCGAGGTCAGTACCAGGTTACTACCTAGGAAGGCAGATAGACCAACACAGGAACAGACAGGACTCAGGAATGGAACTGGAATAAGAAGGAACAAACACAAACTAGCAGAATACTAACCCAAAGCAGTGCTCAGTCTTCATCCTGCCAGGCCATGTCTCCAGCAGGAACACAGAAGACCAGATGGAACTGTACCAATTGACAGGACCAAGATCTAGGGCAAGCAGCTGAACAAGGCAGAGATATTCCAGTTCTAGGAATTCTTGAAGTGGGAACTGGGACCCACAAACTTGGAATCAATTCTTGGAAGTGCTGAGAATGGGACTTGAACCCACAACCTTCAGATCAAGGTCTCTTCACCTTAGGCACTGCACCACATGCCAAGGCAAGGAGATGCAGTCAGGAACTTCCTTAAATCATAGCTCAATCAGGGCGTGCCGCAGAACCCAGTCCCGCCCTCAGCCCTACAAGTCTCGGGGCAGGCCCCGCGCGCACGCGTATGGGCGTGGCTAGCATGGAGGAAGACGCCGAACCTCGGCGTGAGGCCTGGCGTGCAATGGAAGGCCCGGCGACTGCCACCGCGGACCACCAGGGCCTAGCTGGACTAGCAACCACCGCGAGGCAGGTCGTCCCGGGACTCGCTGAGGAACCTTGCAGGTGAGCGGTCCCGTGCGCCACGGGTGGGGCGTGTAACATGTCCTAGTTCTGCTCTGCACTTGTTCTTATAATTATTAGGATTATTGCTATTTTATTGTAGTTATGATCTCTGCCTTTCTGGAAAGAGATTTCATGAAAGAAAACATTGATATTTCTTTTATTACATGATTGGATCTGTTCTTTGTTATGTGTTCTTTGTTTTTTTTTACAAAATATTCTTGTGTATTTATAAATGGCAGTAAATATGAAATAAATTAATACAGATTAATAAAGAATTTTGAATGTTGGTAAGTGCTTGAAATAATTGAGTTAAAATATTTTAAAGTTTTACTCATGAAGCAGAACGGCTGTGGCAGACTACTTAGAAACCATTTGCAGGCTGCATGCTAAGGCATCATTTATTGACAAGAGAACAACTAGTAGGGCTCAGACATGTATGCCTTTGGCCCCACTCATGTTAACCTTCGGCCGACTGAATAAATGCTTACTCCACCCCTCCTGGATTGCCTACTGTGGGTATGAGGGAAAAGAACACATTTAATTGAGTTATGCGTATGCTCTTCTCCGCGCAGCCCCGCCGAATAATTTTCAAAAGCCAATTCACGTGCACGAACCAGGGTTTATGCATGTTAATCCTTTTCAAAATTACCTCCCTAAGAGGGGCAATGTTCACAGCCATTTCCATGGGCAAAACACTGGGGATCTGGGGGTCTTTGAAAACTGCCCACCCAGTGTCTGGGTAAAAGTGTTCCTTGCACAGTTCTGCCCCTCGCATAGCTTAACCTGCATGGTAGTAGAGGCATTCTCAGGACGGGGTCAGGTGGGGGGGGAGGAAGCTACACGCAGAGTTTGGGATTTTCTAAACCACGCACTTAAGTTTTGGTTGGAAGAAAGTATCCTATGGAGAAAAGCAGGTGCAAAGGTCAGAGCAGGGGGACCTTTTTTGGGGGGCAATGTTCAAACTAAAAGTGCGCCCATATTTTAACCTAATGAAAACCGGTGCAGAGACCACGGGGCCCGGGAATTTTGCAGCTAGGCGGGGTAATATGAAAACTGTCCCCTAGATATTCTCACCCGAGTAGCAGGTTGGTATTTCATCCACACACTTCCTTTGGAAAGAAGGCTGTATCTTTTTGTGTTATGGCTTTATAAAAAGGGTCAGCCCACAGTGACGGCAAAGATTGGCTACTTTTTATGTGAGAGCACTAAGGAGGTTGATTCAGCCCTGGCAAATAACAGCAGCAAAGCAAGGTTTTTTCAGATAGCAAATGCTGTAAATAAAAAGGGTTATTCAAGGTGGGGGCGAGGGGGGAAATTCAGGATTAGTTGGAAATTAAAATCCTCTCTGCCTCCATTTTTTTTTTCAAAGTCCCAGCATGCATCCCGCCTCATGTCCTTTTCATGGCCTGTGAGTGGGCATCTCCCGGTTGATGCTGCAGCAGAACAGTTACAAATGCTGCAAGAGCTCGCTTCCTCTTTCTTTTGTGCCTCTACCCAGTTGACGCTGGGATGAGAGAGGTTTGGTGGCCTCAAGACCCAGGGGAGAAAAAAAAAAACAGCCCACTGCCACAAATCCTTAGAGGGCCCAGCCTGCTGTTGTGGGAATTGGGAAGGAAGACAAACAAGCCCAGATTCCTGCCTATCACCATGGAAACAAGAAGGAAGAGGGCTGAACCTGCCCAACCAGAACCCAGAAAGAAAGAGGACCACCAAGAGAATCGGAAGGACAAGGACCTGATCTATCACCACAGGAACCAGAAGGCCCTAATCCAGTCCTCTCTACTGCAGAAACTGGGAGAAAGAGGGTCCAACTAGGCCATCCGAAATGAGCCGATAGGTTGGGGATTGGGGAACGCTTACACAGACTGAAAGTTTTTGATGGTGTTCCTCTTTTAAAATGAAATGAGTCACAGTCTCACAGGTTATCAAGTAACCGATTACTAATTAATGGATAATGGATATCAAAAGGAAAAACCTGGTAATCAAAGGGAGCCGTGTGTGTCACAGAGCTGGTTGCTCTGTGGCCAGCTTTCACAGTGGGCTGAGCGTATTATGAGCAGACAATGCTGTAGGTTCCAGTGATTCAACTTTCAAATGACTTCATGTATTTTTAAGGTAAATAGCAGTGATGATCCCCCTCAGAGCATAGATGAGCTCACAGCATTTGTTAGTTATGGAAACAATGACAGCTCTACAATTACTGTGCTATATAAACAAGGCATAATCACTTCCAGCCACCTTAAATATAAAAGTGAATCAAACTTATTTGCTGTTTTAAGTCCCATCTTTATTTTACTTATTTATTTATTTAAAACATTACTAGTCCGCTGATCTACCATTCTCAGTGGACTACAGCAGAACATACATAAAATCAGACAAAAATATAACATCAAAAGGTGAGACACATACAAGAATGACAGAGGCGGCAGGGGAGCATGGACAAATAAATGAATACATCACAAAAAGTGCCTGCTGATTGAAGCCTCCGGTGAGGAACTATCTTCAGAGACAAAAGGCAGGAGTAAACAGATGGGCCTTCAGCTTTCTTCTAAATATAAGCAAGTCTGATTCAGCTCTTATGTATTCTGGTAACTTATTCCGTAGACAAAAAGGGATGTGGGGTAAAGAGCACACACATGAAAGTCAAAACAAAAAAGAAAGGATGTGTGACAACACGAAGGCTGTTCTGTTATGTTGCTTACTTATACATTTATTTAAAGCAATAAAGATTGAGGCAGACCTTAATTGAAAGACAACATGTAGTTTCCTCAAACTTACAAGTCCTTTCTTTTTTAACTTATGCCATAGGCCTGGACCTGCAATTTAAAAAATGCGTTCTCTGGATTCAATCAGATGTGCCTGCTTTAATAGGGGGGGATTATTAAAAGCTGCTGTGAAGATGAGGGTAAAGGCCGCTGGGGACAGTATCTCTTCACTGTCGGAGTTATGCAAGGAGGTGTACAGCCATGAAGGGCCTTAAAGATAAGGATAATGGCCTTAAAGCAGGGGTGGGCAATTCCGGTCCTCGAGGGCTGCAAACCGGTTGGTGGGGGGTAGGGGGTGAAAGGTGGGAGGGGCGTGGGCTAGTCAGGGAAGGCCTGGTGGAAAAGCCATGTTTTGAGCATTTTTCTGAACTTCATGGGGCATGGCTCAAGACGGAGGTGGACAGGTAGGGCGTTCCATTGGGTTGGACCGGCGATAGATAGGGCACGGTCCCTGGTTGCGGAGAGGCGGGCCTTCTTGAGGGGTGGACTTGAAGGGTGCAGGCGAGATTTGCTCTAGTAGGGCGTGCCGATTGGGAGAGTTGGAGAGGTTCGCTGAGCCATGAGGAGTCGCTCTTGTAAACAGATTTGTGAATGATGATGAGGGTTTTGAATAGGATACGGAAAGAGATGGGGAGCCAATGCAGGTCCTTGAGGACTGGGGTTATGTGGTCTGTTCTGCGTGTGTTGCTGAGGAGTCTCGCTGTAGCATTTTGGAGTATCTGGAGGGTGGAGTGAGGGAGTCCAAGGTATAGAGAGTTGCAGTAGTCCAGTTTGGATGAGAGGGTGGCTTGGACAACTGTTTTAAGATCATGGGTGTGAAGTAGCGGGTTGAGCTTTTTGATGGTGTTAAGTTTGTAAAAACCTCCTTTCAGGACGGAGCTGATGTGAGTTTTTAGGTTTTTAGGTTCAGGAGGGGGTTGATTAGGACACCAAGGTTTCGGACAGCGGGCTGTGCAGTTAAGGAGATGGTTTTGGGTCGTTAGGGGGTAGGAGCTTAAAGGTTTGGTGGTTGTGGACGAGGAGAAGCTCGGTTTTGGAGGCGTTGAGGGCAAGCTGTAAGGAGGAGAGTAGAGAGTTGATGGATGTAAGGCATTCCTCCCAGTAGCTTAGAGTAGCGGAGATAGTTTCATGGAGGGGTATGATGATCTGTACATCATCAGCATAGATGTAGAATTTGAGACCGAGATCTGAGAGAAGATGACAGAGCGGAAGGAGATAGATGTTAAAGAGGGTGGAGGACAGAGAGGCGCCTTGGGGTACTCCTTGAGCGAGAGGGAGATGAGAGGACTCAGATCTGCTTAGTTTCACAGAGAAGCGTCTGTTGGCGAGATAGGATTTGAACCAGAGGAGGGTAGTGTTGGAGATACCGATGTTTGCGAGACTGGAAATGAGATTGTGGCTTATCGTGTCGAAGGCAGCTGAGATGTCTAGGAAAGCTATGAGAAAGTTGTGTCCCTGGTCAAGGCCAATGAGGAGGAAGTCTGTGAGGGAAAGCAGGAGGGCCTCAGTACTCAGGTTCTTGCGGAACCTGTCACATACATATATGTGACTGAGCGAGCTTCTTTGATTGACTTGTAGCCTTAAACTGAGGATGTCTTCCTCAATGTTTGGTGTCTTTCCAAATGTAGAACAGATGAATTTGAAAAATTGCCTTCCTAGTGTTGCCTACCCAACACTAGGGTAGGCAGTCGAGGGATTACCCATGTTCAGATATGGGTAGTCCCTCGACTGAAATCCTCACTGAGGAGTCCAGAGGCACACATAACGTCCTGGGGCCTACCTTTCCTTCTTTCCTTCACAGTCCATTTTGCCCCAGATGTTTTTAATATTGTGAATGTTATACTGTAACCCGCCCCGAACGTAGGAAGAGTGGGCTAAAAATGCTTTAAAATAAATAAATAAACACTTAAATAAATAAAATTCAATTCCCTGTGGCAGGAAGGAGAACATTCTCCTAGGCCTTAGGCATTAGTCTCTGGTTTTCTAAATCTTAATAGCATAAACATGCTGGATTCCAGGAATAGGTTTACTGATTGATGGTATATGAAATGAGGCCATTTACTTAGTGCAAGTCCTTTTGTCAATCTATCCATTACACAAATTGAAATCAGGCAAAATTGTGACTCTTCTCAAACAGGAAAACAGCACGATTAACATGTTTTAACTAAAATCATATGAAGTCTGAAATTGCAATACACCAAAATATACTGCATTTAATTATACAACAGCTATTAAAAATTGTCATTTATCAATTATTAAGCAATTCAATTCTTCAGGTCTTCCAGATGTCTTCCTCCACCAGGTCTTCTTGTTTGTGGAAGATTAAACTCTTACTCAAAATAATGTCCATTTTAGACCTTAGATTTCCATTTAAGTGGAACCTTTTAAAATGGTAACCAGTTCCTAATAATAGCTCTCCATCAAAGTAGAACCTACAAAAAAGCATAAACAAACACATGTACAAGCATTCAAAGAGACAAAGATCAAGTCATTAAGATTAAGTTCTTTGTAACTTGTGGTACTTCAAACATGTGCAATGATCTTCAAAGAACCAAATCACATAATCTACTACTCCTTAATGGTAGGATCCTCTTAATAGGCCATGTAGTGTGCTGGATGAGGACTCCTGATTATGATTGTATCTGGTAGTATTTTTTTTCTTTGTGGTTGTGCCCATGAGTTCCACTAGGTAACATATATATAATGAAGTGCTTATGGATATTCCATCCCTGCTCCATCTCCTTCACACAAAAGTCCACTACTTTCTGGAACAAAGGATGACCTTTTGTGTATTTCACTTACATCAGGTCCTTAACCAATAGTTCCTCTACATTGGATCCTTAACCAGTTGTTCCTCTATATGCTCTTTCAAGCATGTGTTCTGATGTCTCACCATGAAATCCATTATGTGTAGAGGCACACAGGGCAATGGGCTCCAAAAGGTTTTCTCACTTTCCATACTACAATATAGTCTGCCTGAGATAATCAAGTTAGTTGTTTGTCCTCAGGTGAGTTTCCAGGATTCACAGTATTTATTTATTTATTTATTTCGGATTTTTATATACCGGCATTCTCAATACAAGTATCGAATCAGGTCGGTTTACATAGAACAAAACTGTCGCAATAAAGGCGTTACATTAAACAGCGTTTCTTAACATATGAGTAACATATAACATATCATATAAAAATATAAATAAATAATACAAATTAAATATTACATAGACTATAATAATAATAATAACTCGTCAACAGGACGTAGATAAATACAAAGGATGTTTAAGGCATGAGTATATATCTTGAATAATTAGAGGGGTAGTCTAAATTGTGATATGTGGGTACATAGACCTTGTTGCTGTGCAAAGTCCGAGTTGTGCATGAGTAAAAGGAGACTGATGAATCAGAGAAGGAGTCTTAAACAGGTGTGTTGTTCAGATCTGACGTGGTTAGATCTGGAGGGGAGTATGGCTGAACGAGGATCTGATGTTGGACTATTTTTCTCTTTGACCGGTGTCGGAGTGATCTTGTGATTCTGTGTAGGCTTGCCTGAAAAGCCACGTTTTTAGGTTTTTCTTAAAAGTTGGATGACAAGTCTCTTGGCGAAGATCCGGCGGTAATGAGTTCCAGAGGGTGGGCCCGGCTGTGGAGAGTGCTCGTTTTGTTCGTTTGGTTTTGATCGGGGGAGCATATAAGGAACCTTTGTAGTTGTGCCTGATGGGTCTTTGTGAAGTGTGAGGGCGGAGTTGTGAGTTTAGATTTAGGTGGGCAATGCCCATGATATCCTTGTGGATCATTGATAAAGTCTTGTAGGTGATTCTAGCTTTTATAGGAAGCCAATGAAGGCTGTGAAGAATAGGTGTTATGTGGGCTCTTTTATTTGTGTTAGTGAGTAGTCTCACTGCGGCATTCTGCACCATCTGTAAAGGTCTTGTGGATAAGGCTGGAAGGCCTAGCAGTAGAGAGTTGCAGTAGTCCAGCTTAGACAGAATTATGGACTGGACTACTAGCCTGAAGTCACTGAAGTGAAGAAGAGGTTTAAGATTTTTTAGCACTTGGAGTTTGAAATAGCATTCTTTAGTTGTGTTGGTAATGAAGGATTTAAGGTTGAATTTGTTGTCGAGACGCACCCCCAGGTCTCTGACGGAGGTGGAGTGGTTAATAGTTAGTTTTGAGAATTGTGTAGCGCTTTGGGAGTTGGTAAGGTTTTCGTCAGGTGAGATGATGAGGATTTCTGTTTTGTTTGGATTGAGTATGAGGTTCAAGCTGGATAGCAGGGTGTCGATAGCTTGTAAGCAGTTGTTCCAATGTGCCCAAGTTTTTTGCAGTGATTCTGTGATGGGCATGAGGATCTGGATGTCATCTGCGAAAATATAATGTTTTAGCTTGAGGTTAGAGAGTAAGTGGCAGAGTGGAAGCAGGTAAATATTAAAAAGCGTAGGGGAGAGAGATGATCCTTGAGGTACTCCTCGAGTTGATTTGATAGGATGCGATTCTTCATTATTGATTTTTACTTTGTAGAATCTGTTCTCCAGGAACGATTGGAACCAGTTATGCGCTTCTCCTTGAATTCCTATATCGGATAGCCGTTCGAGTAGGATGGAATGGTTGACTGTATCGAATGCGGCGGATAGGTCAAGAAGAGCAAGGAGGTATGGTTGTTTTTTTTCGAGATTAAGAAGGATGGTGTCGGATAACGATGTTAGAAGTGCTTCAGTGTTTTGTGATTTCCTGAAGCCGAACTGGAAAGGGGAGAGAATGTTGTTATCCTCCAGGTATTCCGACAATTGCTTGTTGACGAATCTTTCCATCACTCTTGAGATCAGGGGAAGGTTAGCGATAGGGCGGAAATTTGCAGGGTCGTCCGTTGAAAGGTTTGGTTTTTTTAGTAAAGGTTTTAGAATGGCTATTTTGAGTTGATCTGGGACCTTTCCTTGGGTTAAGGAGCAGTTGATGATGTCTGCTATTGATTTAGAGATGGTGTTAGGAGTCGATAGGAGAAGATTGGAGGGTATGGTATCCAGAGGATGAGAAGATGGTTTGAGCTTCTTGAGAATAAGTTCGATTTCCAATGATGAAGGAGTTTCGAACGATGATAAGCTGTATTCTTTGTAATGTGCTGAGGTTGTCAGCTTTGGTACTGTTGTTTGTTGGTTGGAGATTGGCTTAAGGAGGTTGGTGATCTTTTTATCAAAGTAGATTGCTAGTTCCTCAGCTTTGTTGGCTGCTTGTTCATCTGGAATGGTAGGTGGAGTGGGTTTTGTTAAGGAAGATACAAATGAGAATAGAGCTTTTGAGTCCAGTGCAAAGTTGTGGATTTTTTTTGCAAAGAAGTCTTTTTTGGCCTTTAGGATGGCTAATCTGTATGTGTTGAGATGGGATTTATAGTTTAGCGTTGTGGTGGTGGAAGGAGACTTGCGCCAACTGTTTTCTTTTTTCCGAAGTTCTTGTTTGAGGGTTTTGAGTGTTGGAGTGTACCATGGTTGTCTTTTTGCTTGGGGTGGTTTTAAGGATTTGGTGATAGAAGGACATGTGAGATCTGCGATCTCATTTGTAATGTTGAGCCAGGAGATGATAGCTGTGGAAGCGTCTGTTAAATCCAGTCGGTTAAGTTCTTTGGAAAGAATATTACTAAGATTGTCTATGGGGCAGGGTTTCCTGTAACGTATAGTGGTTGCTGGAAATATGGGACGAGGCTGGTCTTTAATTTGAAGTTCTGCAGAGATGACGTGATGGTCCGACCATGGGACTGGGACGCAAATAGGGTTCTTGGTTGGTGTTATGCCATAGTTGAGAAAGATCAGGTCGAGGGTATGTCCCGCTTTGTGCATGGGATCTTTAACTATCTGATTGAAGCCTAGGTGGTTGAGTGCTGAGAGAAGGATATCACAGTTATGGGTTAGAGGTGCGCTGTTTACATGTAAGTTAAAGTCTCCCATCAAAATAGCTGGTTTATCCTGTTTGCAATGTTTTGTTGTGAATTCAATTAGTGTTGAAGGGTCTGTGTCTAAAGTTCCAAGTGGTGAGTAGACTAAAGCTATTTGTAGATGGTCCGAATTGAAGAAGGCGATTTCAGTATTGTTTATTGTGGTAGATAATTGGAGTGAGAGCCCTAGGCCCTTTTTTGTGGCTAGAAGGATCCCTCCACCCCTTTTTTTGATTCTAGGGATTGATTCTAGGGATTGATTCTAGTAGTGGGTCTTCCAGTCATCCTGTAAAGGTATTGTGGAGAAATCCACCTCAGGCAGAGATAACATATCACTTCCCTCTCCAGTAGAGACTGAAATACCCTTGAATACTTTTTCCCCATGGGGAAAATGAACTCTTTGAGCTCTATGACACACTATCACTACCTTCATACACTCTTGAAGACAATGGTTTGATATCAGGTTGAGGTAATCTTGAAAAAACATGTACTGGGCAAGTAAACTAGGAGTCTTCTTAGTAGTGGAAGCTTCCTCCTTACTCCAGTGAGCTGGATATTGAGTCCTAATTCTGTAAAGCCTCTCTACACTGTTGCACTGCACTATGTAATATCACAAGGGCCATAGCTTCTAATTTCTCTATCTCCTTTTCAAACACCTGTCGCATTAGGCTAACACGCCTTTCCAGGGATCATGTTGGTCTCAGTGAGCCACTTCAGCACTGTGGAGCTCCAATGAAAAAGCTCTCAGAGGTGGTACAGATACAGACCTCATCTCTCCAGGTGGCTCAGGTCATGGCTCAAAATGGTGCACTCTAGTCAGTGGCCTTTCATTCTCAGATATGAGGAACAATGAACACAGTGGAATTTCTTCAGGTTCCCCAGGCAGAGAAACCAAGCCTCAAACTTGCCAGTGGTTGATCTCCCCATAAGCTCCCAAAACAGTGGGCTCATTAAATTCCTTGGGATTGATACGTCTGCTGTTGGGGCTGACTCTCTTGCAAGGTGGTAAATGCTTTTGAGGGCAAGTGTACCACCAGAAGCTCCTTCATGAAAAAAGTTCCTGGCATGTCTCACATCTTAGCACCACTGGCAGCCAGTGCCGACACACATGGCAGTCATGGCATTCATAACTGAATTTTGGTAACATCTTCCTCCCTGAGCTACACGTGTCTGCACACCTTATAGGATTGCTTGGTAGCTCATCATATCTGCTGATGGTCTTCTAAACAAAGGATTTAATTTTGCCTTCAGAATGTGTCGCTCAATGGAGGCTCCCATCCCGGGTCGGCAATACTCGGGTTCTGAGGATGCAACGACTGCAGCCCCAACAAAGGAATCATATTTGTGTTCAACAGGAGGCAGCTATGATAGCATTCAACTTTGTCTCTCAGCAACTATTTGGCAGATTGTCCTGCTCCAAACACATACAGCGGCCCTTCCTTCTGCTATCTCCTCATGATGTCACACTCTTCGTCTCTATCTACGCTGTTCCACACACTCCCAAATCTATTGACTGCTCCACTCTGACAATTCTGATGGCAACTGGACATGCAGGCAAGGTACTCCACTCCACCCATCTTCGTACGCTTTCGAGTCTCTATGCAGTACAGCAGCCATTTTAGTCCTATATTGTACTTTTAAGTTTTGCGGTTTTATTCTAATCATAGCAAATACATCAAAAACCATTCAAAACATGTTCTTTCACATAAATCGTGGTCTCAACACCCTTGGGTCCTTAATTCAGGCACCAAAATTGTGTAACCACTGGACTGGGGTCCTTTCTGAGGAGTCCAGGGGCTCACATAATGTCCTGGGGCCTAACCTTCCTTCTTTCCCTTACAGTCCTTTTTGCTCCAGATGTTCCAGGAATCCCCGTAGGGAGGGAGAACACTCTCCTAGGTCCTGGGCATTAATCTCTGATTTTCTGAATCTTAATAGCAATAAACATGCTGGATTCCAGGAATAGGTTTCAACATTACTAATGGATGATATATGAAATGAGCCCATTTACCAAGTATAAGTCCTTTAGACAATCCATCCATTACACAAATTTAAATCACGCAGATCTATGACTCAGTTGTTCTGTTTCACAAGGTATTACCAGCCAGATTTCCCTCCAAGATTTAAGGACAGTTTTGAAGCTTTCTCCAAAGGGTGGCTATACTGGTAGGCAACTTTATTTATTTATTTATTTATTTAGTGCTTTTTTTTATACCTACATTCATGATACCGATCATATCATATTGGTTTACAAGAAACAATGGGGCAATAACATTAACATTAACATAAACAAATAAAGCGAAAAGTGAAAAGTTACAATAAAAACAGGGGTACTCGAACTGGGAGGAGGAAGAGCCAGAGGCATGAGTAACTCAGAACTAAATAATATCAGGTCATATACTCAGGACTATAATAATATCATATACTCAGGACTAAATAATATCAAATATAAAAATAATATCAAATACTCAGGACTATAATAATATTGTATATTCATGACTAAATAGTATCAGGTCATATAACTCAGAACTAAATAATATCGGGTCATATACCATGTCAGGGTTGGGGTACATCGACTAGAGGACCTTGTCGAGTTATTGTAGTAGGGGAGGTCATAGATCAGGGAAAGCTTGTAGAAATGATCAAATTCACTTGCAATTTGATCATTTCTACAAAATGATCAAAATTCAAAATGATCAAAATTCAAAATTCTACAAAAATGATCAAATTCACTTGCAATTTGCAATATCTTTGATCAGATATCTTGGTAGTCAAGTCTCACACTCCCCTGGTTTCTTTCAGTCCTGATTAAACCTGTGGGATACTCTTCCAGCTCCTTCTCCCAAATATCTAGTAGATAGTTATAGTGGAATTGCACCAGTGGAATGCCATTTCTTCTAAATGGTCCTACTCCTTTTCTCCTCCCAAGCCCTGGGTGGTTATCAAGTCCTCCTCCTTAACGTTCGGTGGGTGAATGAATCTCAGAATAATTTTAGCTACAATTTAAACATGAACCTATATATTTAAGGATTTTGCACAAGTTACCATACATACAGGGGTCAATTTTCAGCTGCTGTGCAGCTGGACTAGTTAGCCGGATAACTTTATCAGGATAACTAACAGGGTAAATTCAGTGGCGCGGTCACAATATACCCGGCTATCTTAAAGAGAGATGGATACGTTTATCCAGCTGTCTTTAGGATAGGTCAGTGGCCCTCACAGAGTTAGCCAGATAAGTTATCCAGCTAATGCCACTTCTCCCCGGAACGCTCCCCACTTATCCAGCTAAAAATGCAGACTAGTGGGTGAATAATGCCGATTTTACCATTTAGACTGATAAATTTTAACCTCACTGATCCCAAATTTTCAATAGCTCTGCACATCACCCAGGGGTCACTTTTCAAAGGTTTAGGCTCCTAACCTTTGGAGTTAGGCTGCTAAAATAGCTTTTTGAAAATTTACTAGGGCTGAGTTCCTAAATCTAGGCTCCTAATTTAGAAGCCCAGCTTTGTTTGAATATCGGCCCCCAAGAGTACACATACATGGGCCCACGGTGATTCATGTTAGTATTTTATAAAGTGTATGGCGAGAACTGCACAGTTTATAAAATACTGTATATTTCTGCCATGAAAGTACACGTGTATGTTTCAGTACACACGTGTATTTGCAATGCTGGAAAACACATACTTTCTCTACCTATTTTATAAAATTGCACACATAAGGGCGGATTTTAAAAGCCCTGCTCGCGTAAATCTGCCCGGATTTACGCGAGCAGGGCCTTGCGCGCCGGCGCGCCTATTTTCCATAGGCCTGCTGGCGCGCGCAGAGCCCCGGGACTCGCGTAAGTCCCAGGGTTTTTTGTTGGGGGCGTGTCGGGGGCGGGGCCGACCGATGCGGCGTTTTGGGGGCGGGACGCGGCGGGCCCGGGGGCGGGCCCGGGGGCGTGGTTTCGGCCCGGGGCGGTCCGGGGGAGTGGCTGCGCCCTCCGGAACCGCCCCCGGGTTGCGTCTCGGCGCACCAGCGGCCCGCTGGCGCGCGTGGATTTACTTCTCCCTCCGGGAGGCGTAAATCCGTGGACAAAGGTGGGGGGGGGTTTAGATAGGGCCGGGGGGGTGGGTTAGGTAGAGGAAGGGAGGGGAAGGTGAGGGGAGGGCGAAAGAGAGTTCCCTCCGAGGCCGCTCCGAAATCGGAGCGGCCTCGGGCTGCGCGGCTCGGCGCACGCCGGCTGCCCAAAATCGGCAGCCTTGCGCACGCCGATCCTGGATTTTAGAAGCGTACTTTTGTTTGCGACTGGTGCGTCAACAAAAGTATGCGAACGTGCATTTTTTAAAAATCTACCCCATATATTTTACACGCGTAATAACCTTGAGTAATATTTATTTCATTTATTTATATATGCTCATATTCTGCTAAAATTCCAATAAAATTGATCAAATCAGATTACAGTAAAAATATTCATAATTCAACTAAACTAACAGATATATATTTATTTATGTATTTATATACCGTCATTCGGTAATGCCATCACAACAGTTTACATATTTAAACAAGGGATATGAAGGTTTACAAATAACAAAAAGAGAGAAATAGATAAGTAGTACAGAGATTATCATCAGGGTAAAAATTAGGTAAATGTACAGTCAGATGAAGGTATAGCAGGTAAGGTAAAGAGGAGTGAGGTAATAAAAAGTATGGGAAAAGTTATATTCTCAGCTGGAGCTGGTTCAGAGTTAAGTTGAACTTGGTAACTGAGCATGTTTTCAGATCATTTGAGAGTTCAGTTGATGAGATGATGTTGTGAGAGTTAGGGTTTCATTATAAGCTTTGAAAAACAGCCACGTTTTCAGATCTCTTTTGAATGTTTTCAAATTGGGTTGCATTCTAAGGTCCATGGGGAATGAGTTCCATAATTTTGGGCAAGCGATGGAGAAGGCTCTTTGACGGGTTGTTGATAGTTGAGCTGTTCGAACAGGGGGAATTTTCAGAAGGCCTTTGTTGTTTGAACGAAGGTTTCGTTGAGTCATGTGAGGAATGAGGTTAAAGATTGACCAGTTAAATTCATCTTTATATATTAATTTGGGTGTAATGTTCAGGGCTTTGTATTCAAAACGGTATTTGATTGGTAACCAGTGTAGGGAAATAAGGATGGGTGTAATGTGTTCATGTTTTTTAGCGCCTGTTAGAATTCTTGCTGCTGCATTTTGTAGGATTTGGAGCAGTCTGATGCTCGAAGCTGGAAGTCCAAGTAATAGGGAGTTGCAATAGTCGATGTTGGAGAAAATAAGTAGTTGAATTACAGATCTGAAATCTTCAGTGGTTAGAAAAGGTTTTAGAAGTCTAAGGGTTAATATTTTATAATATCCATCTTTAATTTTGGTTGTGATGTGGTTTTTTAACTTTTGACAAAGTTCCTCATGAGAGGCTTCTAGGAAAAGTAAAAAGTCATGGGATAGGTGGTGATGTCCTTTCGTGGATTGCAAACTGGCTAAAAGACAGGAAACAGAGAGTAGGATTAAATGGACAATTTTCTCAGTGGAAGGGAGTGGGCAGTGGAGTGCCTCAGGGATCTGTATTGGGACCCTTACTTTTTAATATATTTATAAATGATCTGGAAAGAAATACGATGAGTGAGATAATCAAATTTGCAGATGACACAAAATTGTTCAGAGTAGTTAAATCACAAGCAGATTGTGATAAATTCCAGGAAGACCTTGTGAGACTGGAAAATTGGGCCTCCAAATGGCAGATGAAATTTAACGTGGATAAGTGCAAGGTGATGCATATAGGGAAAAATAACCCATGCTATAATTACACAGTGTTGGGTTCAATATTAGGTGCTACAACCCAAGAAAGAGATCTAGGCGTCATAGTGGATAACACATTGAAATCGTCGGTTCAGTGTTCTGCGGCAGTCAAAAAAGCAAACAGAATGTTGGGAATTATTAGAAAAGGAATGGTGAATAAAACGGAAAATGTCATAATGCCTCTGTATCGCTCCATGGTGAGACCGCACCTTGAATACTGTGTACAATTCTGGTCGCCGCATCTCAAAAAAGATATAATTGCGATGGAGAAGGTACAGAGAAGGGCTACCAAAATGATAAGGGGAATGGAACAGCTCCCCTATGAGGAAAGACTAAAGAGGTTAGGACTTTTCAGCTTGGAGAAGAGACGGCTGAGGGGGGATATGATAGAGGTGTTTAAAATCATGAGAGGTCTAGAATGGGTAGATGTGAATCAGTTATTTACTCTTTCGGATAATAGAAAGACTAGGGGGCACTCCATGAAGTTAGCATGAGGCACATTTAAAACTAATTGGAGAAAGTTCTTTTTTACTCAATGCAGAATTAAACTCTGGAATTTGTTGCCAGAGGATGTGGTTAGTGTAGTTAGTATAGCTGTGTTTAAAAAGGGATTGGATAAGTTCTTGGAGGAGAAGTCCATTACCTGCTATTAAGTTCACCTAGAGAATAGCCACTGCCATTAGCAATGGTAACATGGAATAGACTTAGTTTTTGGGTACTTGCCAGGCTCTTATGGCCTGGATTGGCCACTGTTGGAAACAGGATGCTGGGCTTCATGGACCCTTGGTCTGACCCAGTATGGCATGTTCTTATGTTCTTATGTTCATTGTCAATGATCATTCCTAGGTTGCATGTTTGTGATACTGGGAGGATGGGTTCATTATGGTTCTCGAGCAAGAGGAGAGGTGGAGGTGATGGGCTGGGTTTCCAATCCATGATAATTAATTCAGTTTTTTCAATGTTAATTATGAGTTTCAAGCGAGTTAGCAGATGTTTGATTGTAGATAGATATGTGGCAGTTTTCTTGTAAGTATCATCCAGTGAATTTTGAATTGGAATTAAAATTTGTATGTCATCGGCATAGAGAAAGTGGGTCAAGTCGAGATCTTTTAGAAGATGGCAAATTGGGAGAAGGTAAATATTGAAGAGTGTTGCAGAAAGTGCAGAACCTTGAGGTACTCCAGTGTGAAGGTTAATTTTATTTGATAAGGTGTTATTGATTGAAACTTGGTAGTTTCTATTAGAAAGGTATGAAGAAAACCATTGTAGGGTTATATTATATAATCCAATTTCAGAGAGATGGTCAATGAGTATGTTATAGTTCACTGTGTCAAAAGCTGCAGATTGGTCTAACATTATGAGTAGGTATTTTTGCCCATTGTCAAATCCTCTTAGTATAGTGTCATTCAATGAGAGTAGTAAAGATTTGGTGCTGAGGTTTTTTCTGAAGCCAAATTGAGTTGGAAAGAGGATATTGTTTTTTTTCTAAATGGTCAGTGAGTTGAGTGTGAACAACTTTTTCAATGATCTTGGCTATGAGAGGTAGGTTTGATATAGGGTGGTAGTTTTTTGGGTTGTTTGGATCAAGATTATTCTTTTTAGGATAGGTTTGATTACAGCTGATTTGCGAGAGCTGGGATAGATACCTTCAGTAAGAGAAAGGTTTACAATCTCTGTGAGTGTTTTAGTTATTGTGGGTTCTATTGTTTTTAGAGTAGAAATGGGGATGCAGTGAATTGGGTGATTAGCTGGGTTCATTTTTTTAATGATATTTTGGATTTTGAGGGATGAAGCTGTGTCAAAGTTAGACCATTTAGGGATTTTGTTATTAATATATATATATATATATATATATATATATATATATATATATATTATATGGCAGTATATATAATATCACCAAAATCCAAAGAACTGGTAAAGTATGTGATGCAATAAACACTATATCAGAGAAAGGAATCTCATACAACAACGTGATCAATGATCGGACGGGTTTACCCCCATAAGTGAGTGACTATACATATACACCCGAACCGTTGTTTCAAATCTCTTAAGCACTTTGATTTATGTGCAAGCACTCATGAAATAATCATAGGGTATCCCAATTTCTCTTTTTTTATTGGATTTTTAATTTTTAGAGAGTCCTTTTGTTGAAAAACACGTTGTGAAAATGCCGTACTTAAACACACATATGAACTGTTCCTTCTTATTTTTAGTGAAGGTGAACTTTTTTAGCAAAGGTAAACTTCTAACACCACTTAAATATGGAAAAGTACACATATCTTTTCCAAAATTTGGAAAACGCCCTGGCGTTTGATTGAACAAGGCTGAGGAGCCGCTTGTTCCACCTCACCTTTGAACCATACCGGCAGTCGTTTGGTCTTCCTGCCACCTTATTTAATGCATGGAATGCATCTGGTCTGGCTTCCAAATGATATTCTTAAACAATGTTAATGAAGACAAAAGAGAGTGAGTTGCAGACTATTCAGTGGTCAGATAATTCATGTGAAGGTCAATACATGGATATGGATAAATTGTATTCAGCAATTTTTAATAAGTGCCAAGTGTTTAACTGTTTGCAGTGATACTCAAATGTCCTCTGTCCCCCGCCACGGGTCCATGTTTCACCATGGCTTCATCGGGAGGAACAATGCATGCTGCTATACAGAATTATTCATATCCACGGAGTGTATACATTATGAATGAGCCTGTTCTGAAGGTGTAGCTATTTCAATTGCGGCTGGGAAGCACGAATGGAGGTTTGTAACGAAGTCTGCTTGGGCTTGCTGAATACAATTTATCCATATCCATGTATTGATCTTTACATTAATTATCAGACCACTGATGTAAACTCTTGATCTTTGCAGCTGCTCCTTTCATTTTTTCCTAACCATTTTTGTCATTTTATAATAATCTCCCTTTTGAAAGTTGAATATCACAGTAGATTTCCTTAGTATCCTCCCTCCAGTTATTAAGTCAAATTTCATCATATTATGATCACAATTGCCAAGTGGCTCTAACACCATTACCTCTTTCACCAAATCATATGTTCCACTAGGGATTAGGTCTAAAATAGCTCCCCTACCCCCTTGTCTTGTACCAACTGCTCCATGAAGCAGTCATTTATTTCACCTAGAAACTTTATCTCCTTAGTATGTCCTAATGTGTCATTTATCCAGTCAATACTAGGGTAATTGAAATCACCCATTATTATTGTGTTGCTAATTTTGCTAGCTTCCTTAATTCCTGTTATCATTTCATCATCTGTTTGTTCATTCTGGCCAGGTGGATGGTAGTACACCCCCACTGTTATTCTATTCCCCTTCTCATGTAGAATGTCTATCTATAAAGATTCTACAATGCATTTCGTTTCCTATAGAACTTTTATCCTGTTTGACTCTATGTCCTCTTTAACATAAAGCACCACTCCTCTACCAATTTAATCCATCCTATCATTGCAATATGGTTTGTACCCTAGTATCTCAGTGTCCCATTAGTTAATCTCCTTCCACCAGGTCTCTAAAATGCAAATTATATCTACCTCTTCATCCAGTGCTATGCATTCTAATTCTCTCATCTTATTTTTTAGATTTCTAGCATTGATATATTTCAAAATATGTATTTTGTTTGTATTAACAACCTGCTTATCAGTTGACAGGGTGTAACATTTGGCCAACTACCCAGAGCAGTAACCGGGTGGGTAGTGTTTCCACTGTCTGCTCTTTTGCAGTTTTCTCATGTCCAGCAGAGGAAGCGTTTCCCATGCCTACTCCGCTGCGTGTTCATCTTCAAGGCCCCAAGGGCAAGGAGAAAGACCCGGTGAAAAGCCTGTGAGCATCTGGAGATAAGAAGAGAACAATGCGTGGGAAGCCAGCTGATTTGCATTCATTCAGTTTAAAGTTACCATGGCAAGGGAAGGGAGGCGAAGATGCGAGGAGATAAGGTGGATGGGAACTTGACAGAGAATTGGGAGGGACGAGACAAGTGGGAGTGAGGACAGGAGATAAGGAACAGGAGATGGGATGGGGGGGAAGAGAACGCAGGAGGCAAGTATCTTAGGTTCCTTGACTTCTTAGGTTCCTTGACTAGAAATCTGGGGGAAGATATTCAAAGCTGGCCATGTAAGCAACTTAGTCGGTTAGAGCTTAGCCAGCTAAGTTATGATGTATATTCAGCAGCACAGCGAAGCCACTGAATATATTAATATATATATACGCTTAGCCAGATAAGTAAGTGGTCCACTTGCAACCCTCAACTTGGGACTCCCCACATGTCATGGCTAATTCAACCCTACATGTAGTTGGAGAAAGTGAGGTTGCTTACCATAATCAGGGTTCTCCGTAGACAGAAGGATGAATTATCCATGCTTAATATCTAGCTAAAGCTAAGCTCTGCATTCAGTTCAGGAACTCATGAAGCAGCATGCACAGAGGATTATGTCACCCATGAATCATGGCTAATTTATCCTGCAGTCTACAGAGAATCCTGCTTACAGTATGCAAACTCGCTTTCTCTGATTTTTGTAACATTTTACCATCTATATTTTTGATCAGTAAACATATTATTGTTTTGGAACAATATCCCTTATATAGAGATTTTATTGAGAAACTATGTGAGTGATCCCCTTGAGTCTTGTAATGTTTTGCTAATCCCCTATTGGAGAATCCTGATTCAAAGTTTCACTATTCTGCAACTATCTGAAGGTGGCTCCTTGCCTTCAACCAGTAGTGCCCTCTGAAATGAGATTACCCGTATATATATATATATATATACTGTATATATATTTATATATTTAGAGAGAGAGAGCAATATCCTCTCTTTCTCTATTTGATATCATAAAGAAGTGCCATCTACCTCACCATTACAAACATATGATGCATTCCAGGGTATCACAGCAGAACTAATCCAGTTCCTTTATTGTAAAGCATAAAACCCATATACTTTTTTTTTTAAGATAGCAGCATATCAGACGTTATTTACAGTTTAAGGAAGCCCTGGAGAAGTTTTGTTTGCAGTGTTGAGCATTACAGTGTGTGCAGCCACAAAATTGTTTTCCTCTTTCAGGTCTACATATACTGTAAATAGTCCTCCATCTGCCTTTTCTATTGATTAGCTTTGAGACGTCGGGTCTTAGCCAAAAAAGGACATTCTTCAATTTTGTGCCTCTGGAAGAAATCCTTATTGAATAAGGCCCTTATTTGTTTCAATGCCAGCTACAGTACATTTGGCAAATGATTTCTCACAAGACAGCAACACCGCTCTGATAATCAAAAAAGAGCAGCTCGGCTACTGCCAGATTTTAGTAAGAAAGAAGAGAATTTCAAAGCAACCAAATTCTGAACATCCCCAGGATCAATACCAGAGAGGAAGCTGATGGGGGAGGGTGACTACTGAGATTTCTTCAATCTTTTCCTGCTGTGTTGTTGTTGAATGTCACAAACAGAGATGAACGTTATTTGTGGATGAGGGCTGTAACAGAAACATCATTCATGCACCTTTCTTAAAAAAAAAAAGTACACATTGTAGAATTTTCAAAGGGGTTTCACGTGTAAAAACAGCACTTGCACACGTAACATGTATGAGTGTATATTCTATGTTATAAATGTCGAGAGTAAATGTGTATTTTTGGTTTTGAGCATACATTTTACCAGGGAAAAAAGGGGTGAACTAGGAGTGTATCAGGATGCAGCTCTGAAGTACGTATGATAATTGCTATTTTGTAAGAGATTATACATATTGTATATATTAGCAAATGCATTTGTACACTTTTACACCTACTAATTGATTCGATCAAGGGATATCAGACTTCTCCGTTGTTTGCAGTTTTTGGGTGAAAGGTCTGCGTGAACTAATGGGGGTTCAAGATGAAGTCCTGGGGGGTCTGGGTGAACTGGAGAAGGATTGGTTGAACCGGTGGAGATGATGGCAAATTACTGATTCCAAGTACGTGCAAGTATTTTCAAAATGGTATACGAGCATACTTCATAAAATACCTGCCCCCGGGTTTAAATCTGAGTGTTTATTCACACAGCTTCACAATGATTTCGCGCATGAAATAGACGTGTACGATTATAAAATGGATAAAGTATGCGTTTTCTTACATTGGAAACATATGCACGGAAACATGTGAGCGCACTTTCGAAGCAGAAATTCATGATATTATTCAGACTATGCAGTCCAGCCACACAGTTTGTAAAGTTCTAGCATTAATTTCCTCGCACCCATGCACTTGCATTAATGTTGTACTGAGGGTAGGTTTGAAAGTTGGGCTCTATTTGACAGGTCAGCTTTTTTAAACTATTGAGGACTAGTTATCACTGCCATGAAGGACTGAGGAGGTTACCATGGAGAGAAAAATGTATATAGTAGATTTATTTCTAGATTATGAAAACATGGCTCTCCTTCATCCATTGGTTACTACTTTCAGTGAGAAAGGAACCGGAAAACCAGAAGATCTATACTGACTAAGCCAGCGAGCGGCAAAGTGACTACCGCTGTTGTAAAATGCTGTCTTAGTTTGTTAGTTGTTTATGATTTCCTACGTATGCTTCTATCCCTGCCTCTCCATGCATCTAGCACTCTCTCTCCTTTGCACTCTCTCTCTATCCTTTGCACTTCTCCCATTCTGCAGATCCATATTTTTTGTAACTGATTTCTCTTTCTGCTTCTCCCTGTTTTTGCATTGTAAACCGGCATGATGTCTCTGACGAATGAGGGTAAAGAAAAGCCTTAAATAAATAAATAAATAAATAAATAAATAAATAAAATAATGTTACCCAGAGAGCTGTAACCGGATATTCAGTGGAATTTACTGTAAGCCAATTGCTCCTTTCCCTGCCTGTCTTAGATGAATTAAATCTCAAAGGCGATCGCCCCTGGCCACTTGTTTGTTGCAGAGGAATACAATTGCCAAATATTCCTAAGAAGCCAACAGAAGAGTCATTGTGACTTAAGTGCGACGTTATTTACATTTCCTTTTGATATTCAGAGAAGGCCTTTTGGTGAGTGCTGCAGTAACCGTTAGACCTCATTGACAACAAGTGGACATGGAAAGCATACTAAAATGTATTAATAACTTTCCAAGAAACACAAAGTTATATTTCAAATGACAAATAAGATATCTTTGCATCAGATCTTGAGTGGGCATTGCCTGCCTGGAGCCAATGAGGGGGCAAAGGATTGGTTGGTAATAAGCCTTTTTCGTTAGGTTCATTATTTAGAGAGGGCAGAGAGGTAGAGATACAGAGATATAGTCTTAGTCATGAGCATTGTCTGCAGATTTCTGCACACCGTAATAGCACAGGGAGGCGAGACCTGCGCTTGGCTCTCCAATAAAACCAATATACATTTTGGGGTTATAAACAGGCCGCAGTTTATTGTTTAACCCGAGCCCTTACAACAGCATTACAGATGGCAACATTAACAATGCCAACAAGCCCCTCCCCCTTTATTCACCCCCCTTCATCCCCCCTCCCTATGCCTCTACCACCTCAATCCAGTGGTAAAGCGATCCTTCACCCTCCCTCTTTTGCTCACCCCCAGCCAGGGCAAGCTTTGGCCTTGAGCATTAGCCCCCCCCTCCCCCCAGCTCGTTGGCCCTCTCATGCAGCAGCCCCTCCCCCCCAAGTACACGAGACCCCGCCCCCCCCCCCCCCCCCACTCTAGCTTAACTTTACATATTCACCAACAGCATGGGCTCGGGTTTCCGCCTCCACTGCCACAACTCCAGATGCCCCTCAAAGTACAAACGCTACTGCAAATCCAAAGGGAGGGAAAGCCAGCACCCCACCGCCACCGCTGTAGCCTGCCCGCCACGTGAGCAGACCCCACCCGCATCACGAGCAACAGCTGCGGCGGCCAATCAACATGCCCCGTAACCGTTATCCCACCCCCCTGTGGCTCCAAGTTTGCCGCGCTTTATCGCCCTCCCTTGCCTCCCCATCCCCTTCGCGTGCTCTTCCCGCGTTACGTTCGGCGGTGCAGGACGGGTCTACACCGCCGATTCTAAAAGCACTTTCTCTTTTCCTGTATTCCTATTCTGACAACAGGAACAAAGTATAGCTTGTTGTCATGTTTTTTAGCAAGAGAATTAGAGTGAGGTTCTTAGATACGTTTTGTTTTGTTTAGACTAATTTAGTTCAGGGAAATTTCTGAAGATTTGTCACGACTTTTTTGAGAAAAGAGAGGGAATTTTTTTGTTGTTGTTGTATGAGAATTTGGACATCTTGCTCACGAGACAAGTTGCCTTCCCAAGCAGCACCTGCTCCATCAAGCACCAGAATGGCAGAGGAGTTCATCTGAAGGACTGACAGATAACGTCAGATTTAATTGAGAACCAATGCTACTATATTGGCCAGAATGTAAGTGCAAATATTGAAATCTTTCTTGAACTGAACTGAGATATTGGACAAGGTAGAGATTTTCTGTTTTAACTTAACAAAACTAAAAAAACCAATTTGGGGATTAAAGCCTGATTGTCTAGCTCCAATGTCCGGCACTTTTGGTGGGGGTGATAACCAATCTTTAGGCTGTAACCTCAACGTGATAAAGTACCGTTTTAATGTTATATCTTCATCAGTTTTCGCTAGTATTTGTTCTTTGGGGGTTTTTTGCATTTTTTATGTATGCAAATAAAAACTTTCCTTTTTAAACTTAAATCCACTGGCGCCTGTTGATTATTTTGTGTAATAGAAGAATCCTAATGTGTAATGAAAACGTGCATGCACTGACTTTGCATTACTTGCAATAGTAACACATCGTTGAGTAAATTTTCAAAGGAGGTTACATGTGGAAAATTAGTATATATGCAGTAAGGTGCCTGTATTCCCATGTATGCTGTTTTCTAAACATTGACTATATGCAGATATTTTCCGTTTAGTGCACACATCTACCTGTGTGCGCTATACCTAGGGGCATTCCAGGGTGGGGTTAAGAGGTACACATGGAAGTTGCCATTTTATAAGAGATTTACCCGAAATCATTAAGCAACTTATTTGGGCAATTTCACACCTGCTAATTATCTAGTGCAATTGATATTAGACTCGTCTTTTGTCTGCTATTTTTGGGTGGGAGGTCTGGGGGAACTTGGGAGAGTTCAAGGTGAAGTACTAAGAGGGTCTCGGTGAACTGGAGAAAGGACTGAATGAACTGGTGGAGGTATCGGCCAACTGGAGATTTGCACATGCGCGTGCACATGTTTAAAAACATACCTGCCTCTGCGTAGAAATCAGAGTTTTACGCGTACACGTTATACTTTATCGCACATAAAATATATGCACGTGGGTTTATAAAACAGGTAGAAAAAGAACACACTTTCAATGCATTGCAAATATTTGCACGTACTGAAACAAATGCCGCGCTTTCAGAGCTTAACCAGGCGGCATTTTACAAACTATGCAGCCGCCCTCTGCACAGTTTATAAAATACTAGGATAAAGCTCCACGCATTGACTTAGACACAGTAGCACGAATAGGTTTGAAAGTTATCCTCCGCGCGATTATTCCCTATGTATTGTTTTTATTTTCTGCTCTAGGATCTCCTCCCCATCCCTGGGAGACCCTTGGGTGGGCACATTGCACATGCCCATTGTAAATCCTGTCGTAGGTGAGAGATGGAGTTATTTAGGTGGCCCTTCCGTCGCTTGGTGGGGGTTTACATTATCTTCCACTGAATATACTTGGTTAAAGCTACCCAAGTAAAGGTATCCAGGTAATTTTTGTCACTCACTAGCTTTGTCAATTTTGCCTAAAATGCAGTTAATATGGAGGGGCGCGACAGCCCCTCATGGAACCTCCCTTCCTTTCTGGCCAAAAGATATAAGAACTCCCTGCCCTCTCGTTTATCCCTCCGACGTAGGAAGAGGAGACACGGAGGAAGGGAAGAAAGGCAGCAAGCAAGAGAAGAGAGAAGGGAAGAAGAGAAACTATTAAGGTATCAATTCTGAAGGAAAGAGACAAAACAGAAAGAGATAACTAAAACAGAAACATGGACACCAGGAAACGAAGGGAAAAAAGGAAGTGAGACAAGACCAATGAATAAGAAAAGAACTGAGACACTCAGCCAGAAAATCCAGCAAAGTTTGGAAACCGTTTTATTATCTAATAGAAAATATGAGTGTTTTTTCAGTGCAAAATATCCTCGGGCCCATTTCATGGTTATAACCAGGACATGTCTCCCACACAGAATTTACAATGTTTGGAGAGGATTCTCAATTATTCTTTGATTTTTTTTTTTGAGGGGGGTGGGGGGAGAGGATTTCCATGTTGATAGCTGGATTTTGTTGGCTGATTTGAATTTTTTTTTTTTTTTTAGTTTCCTTTTATGTAGGACATAACCCACCACCCCTGAAGTCTAGAATTGGGTGGAAAGATTTAGAGGTTTCAGAATTCAAAGAATGCACTTTCAGAGAGTAGATGACTACAATTTTCCATGGGGACGGTGCACTAGAGAACCACCCCACCCCAGAAATGAACGACTTGTCCGCTACTGGCACTGCGAGGAAGAGGTGCCCCAGATACGCCCACCGTTCTGGTCGCATTGCTCTAACTTCACTGCACCTGTAGACAATGGTCAGGCACTGAGAGTTATTGTTAAGAAAAAAAAAAAGAGAGCCCATGAATGGCTTCATTATAATCCACGTAGGTTTGATGTGTGTTTGGGAGGGGGGGGGGGGGAAGGTAGCACAAAACAGGTAGCACCTGTCCTGTTAACCAGGGCTGGGATCCTGGTGCCATCAGCCTTCGTCCACAACTACCCGGGAATTGTGGGTGCCCTGTTTTACAGCTCCTACCTTTCCCCCTGCCTCATCTCTCTCTCCTCCAACTCTCTCTAGAAACTGCAGTGACAGTCCTTCAGCCGGGCTCCGTCCATGCACCAGGGCTCCCTGAACCGAGCCACCAGGTGTCACCCTTGAGCAAGGACCATGACTTCCTGCCCCCCCCCCCCATCCCCCCTCCCAGGGGACTGCACAACATCCCCAGGCCCCTCCCAACCTGGGGACCAGAACCACCAACCGTGGGATTAAACTAGGAAACTTCCCGCAAGGCAGTACACATAGCCGAGCCACTGGACAGACCCCAAATTATTGTTTATTTTTTAAGACTTCTCTATCCTTTGGAAGTATTACTATTCACTTGTGAAATATGTGACTAAAATATCAACTTTTACAAATCGTTCGGTGGTAAGCTGCCCTTTCCCTCTAAGCAAGGCCCTTCCGGATCCCCAGCTGCGCATCGGCTGAAGAGAAGGTCAAGTCACAAGTTTCCATCTTACACTGACCATAGTTCCTTGGTTTTCAGTCACTGACTCCTGCGCCACATCTTCCTTATCCTTTCATGACTCTGCTCCAGGTTCGCTTATCCGTAAATCGGACTACAGGGCACTTGCTTCAACTTCTGATGATAACCAACCCAGAAGAGATGGAAATGCACATTTCTTTTGCTTGGAAATCCCTTCCCTCAGAAATTCTATATCTTGGCTCCTATGCTTTTTGTAACCTTGGACAAGTCACTTTAACGCCTTGTCCTTTCATTTAGCAAAATGAAACTGCGGTTCCTGCGTTTATTATTTTGTTTTTACAACTAATTATATGCTAAATATTATATTTAGAGAGTAGCTATTTTTTTCAGCTTACTGACTTGGGGGTTAGCTCACCATATTTAGTTTTACTTTCTGCTCTTGACTTCCTGATTCCGTGCCTCTCACTCACATTCCCTCTCATTCTCCCATACACACCCACTCTCGCATGCTCATACTCCCACACACACATTCCCACTCACATGCCCATTCACACTCACTTCTCTCCTTCTCCCACATGCATACACTCACTAATGCTCACTCATTCTCTCTCCCCAAACAAAACCCCCTCACACACACACATACCACCACTACCACCACCATCACAGCCACCCATGTCCCTGACGTCACCAGTGCAAACTTGGGCTGTCAGAATCCTGCAGCGATATGATTGGCACTGTTCAGTGCAAAATATCTACAGGACCCCAGGCCAAGAACTTTCAGATTCTAGACTCAGGAGAATCTTTCAAAGGACTTAGTCTGCAGCTGTTTCCCTCCAGCTGGACTATGCTGGGAATGTGACCCCTGGTTAATGCAATGAAAGAGGATGGCCAGCTGCCAGAATGATGATTGGTCTGGGGTTTCTTGGTAAAATGGAAAACAGATATTCAGCTTCTCTGCATAAAGCTAACACTGGCAAAAATGTTCTGTGGATTAACACTGCCATCTCTCTGGGGCTTTCTGAGAAGCTGGTAGACAAAAGAAACCAACCAAGGCACTCCTCTTAGATTATCGATATTACTGTAAATCCAGTCCTGTGCTAGTAAATGTTGCAATTACAAATTACTTTAGAGCTCAGTTTACCTAAATTAGAGTCTTGGGAACATTTCCAGTGGAAAGATATTTGCCAACATTGGAAAATGAAGTTTGAAAGGGTGAAGTCACATCTCCCCCCGATTTTGTGGCATTTTAAACCAGACTCTGTTCTGATTCACACAATACAATATGCTTGACCATCATTATCCCTTTCACAAATATGCGTCCCTCCTGCGCGATGTCGTTCACATCTGAAAGAGTGGAAGAAGAACTCCACAGTGTACACTCAGGCTTTTATGTCAGTGCAGGGAAAGGGCATGTAGCCAGGAAGGCTTCTCCAGACTCTAACCCCTCTACATAATCTTCAACAAAAGCTTTGAGTATTTCTAACTACGTAACTCCTTAGGAGTCAATAGGAAATGAAGGACTGCTCATTTAGCAAACACAGAAGACTAGAAATGTCATATATATCTAGATATCAGTACTTTATACCAACACAATGAAAGGGAAAATAAATATTACTCATGAGAAAAAAAAAAGGTTTATTTAATTTTAGTTATGAGCAATCTAATGATGACTACACATGCATCTCAAATGAAATCATTAATGGGAGTACTCACAGCTCCCACTATCATCCATCATAAATGCTATTCATATAAATCAGGTGTATTTCATTGAAAAAGACTTATTTCTTCATTAATTTTCACAGGGGGGATAATTTTAAAAGATGCATATATTATATGTGATGGTTATAAAATACCTGCAAATATGTGTCAAAAACATGCGTGCACGTAAAAAACAAGAGCCGCACAAGTTCAGAGTTATCCCGATAAATAGCGGCACTTATCTGGATAAGTTCCAATTTATCCAGTTAAGTAGTGACAAAGGTGCTACTTAGCCATATAAGTCTGAAAAAAATGCTAGTTAACCAGAAAGGTATCATTAGTATCATTCAAGACTTATCCTGCTAAGTAGCACTTTTTCAGACTTATCCAGCTATCTTACTTAACCAGATAAGTCTGTAAAGAGTTACTTAGATGGACAAGTAGTGCTTTTCAGATTTATCCGGCTAAGTAACTCCTTTGCCACAATGTAGCCAGATAAATCAAAATTTATCGGGATAAGTGCTGCTAGTTATCTGGATAATGCAGAATTTATCTGGCTAAGTACAGCAAAGCCATTATTTAGCTAGTTATATTGTACTTTAGCCGGATAAGTGTGCGCAGCTGGTATACACATGTATTTTTACATCTAATTTTAAAGTGATATGAGAGTAAATTTAACACACATATTTTAGGTGCATTTATCCCCCATAAATTGGCTTTTAAACATGTAAACTGGGAGATTTTCTAACAAGCGCGCAGCAATGAGATTACCAGTTTTACCAATTAGTCTACTAATTTGCCCAGTCCATCTGCGGGTCATCGAGACCCTCCTAGCTCTTCAGCTTCAACTTCCCCTATTTCACCAGATGCCCCACCCGGTCAGATTTCACTTTTAAGATGTTTACAATCACTTTCTCCAGATATTGAGCAGGAATAAATATACATAAGAAGATATGCGAGTAAGCTGCCAAATTTAGATGTGTAAATTGCTTATAAGATAGCAACTTCCTTGCGTAAATATTGGCACCGCCCCTGAATGCCCCTGGTCCGCCCCTTTTTTACACGTGAAAATTTACTCACAGACCCTGCTTTGCATGTGTATGTTGAACATTATATACTAGCATACACTCGAGTACATGCTATTTTACACGCAATAAGTTCTAATTTTTACGTGTACAACTTTTGAAAATTCACCTTTTAGGATTTTCTATGTAAAACTGCCTTAGACACACACTGCTTGTTCACTTGGTGAATAATGGAAGCATATTTTGAGACAGCAGGCAACATGCACACACCCCCACTTCCTCAGAGGTAGGTCAAACTGCAGAACAAAAGCAAGAAGTCAAAAATGCTAGTCTACACTCACTGATCCTCAAACATACACTTTTGAAACATTTATGCATTTTAACTGTATAGAATATAAGAACATAAGATTTACCGTGTTCGGTCAGATCAAGGTCCATCAAACCCAGTATCCCATTTCCAACAATGGCTAATCCAGGTCACAAGTACTTGGCAAGATCCCAAAAGGTCGATAGATTCCATGCTGCTAACCCCAGGGATATGAGTGGATATTCCCAATTTCACCTTAATAATGATTTATGGACTTTTCTTCCAAGAACTAGTCCAGACTTTTTTAAAATTCAGCTATACTAACAGCTTTTATCACATCCTCCAGCAATGAATTCCAGAGTTTAATTATGCACTGAGTAAAAAAATAGTTTCTCCTTTTTGCTTTAAATGACCTACTTAGTAACTTCATTGCATGTCCCCTAGTGTTTGTACTTTTCACACTGGTATCACAGTTCATATTTTGACAATACCTAGCATACGATACATTACTTTTTCAATCTCAGTGCATAAAATTTACATCATATATGTTTGTTGGTTACCCTGTTTGTCAAATTCAAAAACAAGGGGAGGCTGTTATTCGGCACTACTTAGCTGGATAAGTAACGACTTATCTGACTAAAGGGTGGTGACTGAATATCTGGCAGTGATCAGCAATAGCACTTAGCCAGAAAAGTACTTAGCCAGCTGATAGGGTCATTCATCAAAATGCGTTATGGCATTAACATATGCGATAATGCATAAATGCATGCGTTATGAACAATAACACACGGCGCAAATGTAAATTTTTTTGAAGGGGTGGAATCAGAGAGGAGTTTGGGCAAGATTTAGTAAAATAAGTGGCAATATTGCACAGTTTAAACTACACCTGGCATTAGGCTGTGCAATATGCCCGAAATGGCCATAACACAATTTGTGATACATTTTTTGAATTTTGGCTGAGAGAGAGAGAGAGAGAGAGAGAGAGAACCTCTGGGGAGGCCTCACTGTGTGCACCTATTTATATCTCTATAGGAGGCCCATCTAATAGGTGGAGGTGAGGTGGTGGTGGTGGTTTAGGGTTTAGGGGCCAGTTTTGCATGTAGAGTGAGATGTACGAACAGCACAGTACACCTCGGTGAAGATTTGACATCATTTGGAATGAGAGAACATAGTAGAAATTTCATCTTTGTGAGACTTTCCTCATTCCAAATGATGTCAAATCTCAACTGAGGTGTACTGTGCTGTTCGTACATCTCACTGTATATGCAAAACTGGCCCCTAAACCCTAAACCACCACCAACACCTCACTTCCACCTATTAGATGGCCCTCCTATAGAGATATAAATACTTCACTACTATGAGGGCCTTGTAGATAGTCTTTCAGTCTCAGTCTCTCAGTCTCTCTCTCTCTCTCTCTCTGTGAAAAATAGAGATTATCACAGGGTGGGTTAAGTTTACCAAACCATGTGATACTACTGATGCAAAGCAGTAATTTACTGTGTGGTAATTCTAAAATTTCCCTATAACACACAACTTTTTCTTAATACAGGTGTCATCAATGCATTAATAACACATTTTGATGAATCTAGGGGTTAGCCGGAAAAGTGCTGATTTTCGGACTTATGCGGTTAAGTTAACCAGATAAGTTCAAATACCGGCTAAGTTAACTGGATAAGTAGCTCCTTCCCAATCCATGTTAAGTTAACCAGATAAATTAGACCTTCTCAATAGCAGGTCTAAAGTTAGCTGGATAAGACTTGTTCAGCTAACGAGCGACTTTTACAGGTAGATTCAGCAGCATTGCTGTATCCCTTGTAAATTAGCTGGATAAGTCTTATCTGGCTAGCTTACTGATCCAACTATGAATATCAAGCCCATATTTATACTGCCTTGTTGGGCTATTTGATGCTTCATTTTTGGATCCATAGAGTGTCCTCTCTGTATCCCACCCAAAAAACAAAGATATATATATATCTGGGCCCTTCTATGACTGATAATAACCTATATTTTTGTACCATAAACGTTAATTACTATCTCATCCTCAGGACAGTTTGCCTTGATGACTCATTTCTGAGTAGGGCAGTGCATATAATACGATCATTCCCTTCACACCTACATCTTCCAGATTGAAAAATCTGTCTCCCCTCTACCCAAACTACAAGAGAATGTAGCATAGGAAAAGCAGTGAGTTGGGGAAAGAGATGAACATCCTGAGAAACACACATGTATACAATGCATAAAGCCATACTGGCAAAAACAAATGGGAAGGAAATTATATTTCACTATTTGCAGTTCTTATACTGACAGCCTTTTCCATACAATCAGATAGTTTGAAACCTTCTGTGTGAACATATATGCATTTTGCAAAGGCCCTGTAAATGGCTCAGCAGTGCCACACTTGTGGTCAAGAAATCCATGGGTCAAATACCATTTTGTAGAAGAGGATCTAACAGTCACCAAGCAGAAAAGAAAGCTGGGGGTCATCCCATCCCCAGTGACCTCAAAGTGACCCAATTAATGTGTCTAAGCAGTTAGGTACATAGAGATATCACTAGTAGAATAAGTGACGTGACATTATCTCTATACAGATCTCTGATGAGAGCCTATCTTGAGTACTGTATGTAATTCTAGAGATCGGATATCCACAAAGGACACTGATAAGGTGGAGGCTAATCAAAGGTGGGGTTACCAAAATGGTGCACGCCCTGCACTATAAGCCATACACAGTATTTTTAACTAAAACCGGCTAAGTTAGCCCGATAACTTTAGACCTGCCTCAGACCATGTCTAAAGTTTATCCGGCCTCATGTGACCAGAAAACTTTACCCTTAACTGGTTATAGACAAAAGAACATAGCCAGCTAAGTGCTATGCACACAATGAAAATAAGGTAAAGTATCTCGCAAGCCTAGTGGCTCGAAACAAAGCCGCACCCCCAACCCAAGAAACAAAACAAGGACGCTGGGCCAGACTTCCACCTCCTGCCTCCCAAACCCCTCTGAGAGCGATTATTTCGGAAGTTCAAGGGGTCAAGGCTGGCCTGCCTTTCTCCGCGCCCTGGTTCAATTAAAATGTTACAGATTCAGGCCCCTCCCCCCGGTACTCGCAGCTTAAATCCCAATCTAGAGCAAGATCCAGTGTGCCCAGCATGCTGCCGCTGTCCAGGCAGGTATTACAGCGAGATCATCGTGGGATGCTTCTCCTGCAAGTATTTCTAAGCTCTTCAGTGCACTTACTTCCTAATCCCCTGAGAGTTATTTCATGTGGAAAATTCAACAAGTGTATTCCAGCAAACCATGTCTAGGGTGCATAAGAGTGGGATAGCAGCTGCTACATATGGAAATGTGAAGGGCGTGAGATATGATTATTAGCAATGATTATTCAAATTGTAATTATGTAAATAAAGCTGCCTCTCTCCAAAGACTGGCTGACTCAGAGGAACAGGTAGTAGATGCCATCTGGAAAGACCATGGCGACTTAGGATGCCAGATGTTTGGGCAGCAGCCATGCCAGGATTGGTAGCTACTGAGATTACTGCAAAGCATCGTAAGGGAAAGGTGCTGGGTGAAAACTAAGCAGGGGAAGTGGACTCAGTGGCAGCGGAATGTCATGTTGGTTGGGGGAGGTCCAAGCCACCTAAGCTCCACCCCCTTCCTTTGTCCCCCATCCTCCCCCACTGGTCTCTTTCTCACTCTCCTGCCTCCACACCCTCTCCTTCTCACCCACCCCTTCTCTCTCTCTCTCTCTCTTCCCCTACCCCACTTCCCTCTCACTCTCTCTCTCTCCCCTCCCTCAGGATCCTTTTCTCCGCCTATCGGTGGAAGGAGGAGGAGAGTGGTGGTGCCCCGGCCACATCCTCCTTCTCTGCCACCTGGCCTGACTGCTGCTTTGAACCAGGCAGTCCCAAGCGGTTCAAAGCAGCAGTCAGGCCCAGAGCTGCGGAGGTGGAGGATGCAGCCGATGCGTCACTGTTCTCCATCTCCTGCAGCCAAACAGCTGCTCCTTCACTGACTTGGCCCCAGATCTTCTACAATGATTTTTCAGGAAAGGCCAGATTTTGGTGGGGTCATGGCCCCGGCGACCATCCCTATCCAAGATGGAAGAGTACAAAAGAGAAAGAGATCAATAATTGTCTTGGATAAGGAGGGTCATGATCTATGGCTAGCAGCTGGAATTTATCCTTAGCAGTGTGGACAGGAATAATTAAACAGACTGCATAGTTCGGATGTTCTTTTTCTGCTGTCATCTACTATGTTACTATATAAAGAGAGCTGTTCTCAAAACCCACTTATGCTGGTGATAAACCCACCTTGTATGTTAATAAAAGTACACGCGCTGCACCTCAATGTGCATATTTTTCCCTGCATGGAGCAGAGGCATTCCCAGGAGCAGGATTTAGGGAGGGGATGAAACAACACACCTGGCTTTGCATTTTCAAAACTGGACGCATGGTTTTTGATGGAAAACGTGTCTGCAGGAAAAGGAGGGGCAAATCTCTGCAGATATCTTTTCCCTAAGCAGTTTTCAATGGAGAATGAGCGCCAAGCCCATGTGAGCAGGTACCCTTGGATATTGCATCAAAATGCACAGTTTTGAAAAATGCCCCCTATGTAAACTGAAATTCAAATTCTGGTCTATAAAATCTTTTTTTTTTCCAAAAGTTTGCCATCCCTACCATTTATCTGCTGGGCACACTGGGATATTTTAGTACTCAGGGCCACGTAACCTTCTTTAAGCAACCTTCAAACACTGCAGTCACTGAGCCACATTTTCAGAATTTAAACAGGCTAAACCTTCAAACTGGCCTTGCAGGATTTGTGAGCACAAGCATTGATTTACCAACCCAACAATGTAACAGTGCTCTTTCAAAATCAATATTATACATTAATAAAACCTATACTTGGGCACTGTCAATCTATAATCACTCCATGACTATTTATTTCTCTTCAGTGTAAGCCCAGCCTCCCTGGATTTCCTAAAGTAATTCATGACTCAGATCCTGATTGATCGTCCACTCGCTGTCCTCACAGATTATCCCGCACTGAGAAAAATCTAATCTTAGAAAACTAAAAAAAAAGGTGGCATATGCTATTTTTTTTTTTTACTTCAATAGAATGAAGATTCCAAAAATGGGTAGAGCCTCGCCATGGAGGTAGAAGCCTTCTCGGAGTGTTTGCCCACTCCTAGAAACAAACGCTGGTAAATGAGGTATGTAGTTTGTGATTCTGGCCAGTCAGAATATTTACTGTTATTCATTCCACATCAGCACATGAGATCCTGATGACGGAAGATAAGGACCATTACGCTCATCTGATCTTCCCCATTTCGTTCCTGGTGCAACCCCATGGACTCCCCCTTCACCTTTTCCCTACCGTTAAAAAGTCTAGGTTTTGCCTTTGAGCAACTTGCATTTCCCGGTGTTCACGAAATGCTCAGTCTTAGCACATCTGCACCCAGGGAGGGTTTTATATAAACATTCGTTCTTTTGGGATGGACAAAGAACTCAATTACAGGGGAAAGTAATGTATGATGCTTCCGGATAACAATTTTTTCCCTTCTCTGCAGCTGGGAGTTTCGAAGTTATGGCTCTTCCTACCATAATTCCCCCCCCCCACACACACACCATTGCCCCTCCCCCCCGCAACCCAGTCCTGAGATCCATGCTTCCCACGCTCTGCTGTTAAAAGTCTACCTTTTGCCTTTGAGCTGCTTGTACTTCCAGTCTGCGCGCAGCACATCGGCATCTCGGGAGGGTTTCATATCATTTTATTTCCCCCTTTGGGATGGGTAAAGAATTGACGGATAGGAGAATGTATGTATCTCAAAGAGATTTGTAGCATAACCTAGCAAGCCCCACAAATTATAAATAAATAAATGACACGCAAGAGCAACTTCCCATTTTAAAATGCAAGGTGTTATCAAAGTTAAGGAAATCTTTGTGTACGTACAAAACAGTTAAGATGAAAAAGAAAAAAACAAAAACGAGGTCTATCAAGTCCAACACCCTTCTGATTGCCGACCTTGGGCAAGGTGAAAATATTCTGCTGTGTACACATCACAGTTCAGACAACAAAATGTACTTCCCTTCTTCAGATAGGGGAATCGGTATTAGTTCTCGGTCAGCACCAGTCCAAAAAGCCACTGATTCCTTTTACCTCCCCACTAAAAGGGTCCAGTTTTACAGCAGTTATTTTTAGCAGGGTGGCCCTGACTATTTTTGTCTGTAAAATGTTCCATGCTTTCACCAAATCGGTACCCAAAAAATGAAGGATGAGATTAGAATTCCTTCATATCCGCAAACGTGAAAGACACCAAAATAAGGGAAAATAAACACCATACATACAATATGATAAAATTAATCAACAGGAATAGCTTACAAACAGTTTACAACAGCTTTTATTTATCAAAAGATGAGCAGGCATAATCGCAAAATAAGCAATTAGTGAATATCCTCTAATTATAACGCTGGAAGTGTTATCCCAATATACACAATATCTAACCACGATTATTTGAAGGTGGAAGAACTGAGAAGACTCCATTGTCTGAAATAATTGTGCATATGAACAGCATTTATAAAAGAAGTCGAGAAAGTGGAAGAGACTTCAGTCCAGCTGAAATCGTCTTACTTTCTCAGTATATCCTGATGTTCTCTGGCATGTGGATTAGCAGACTTTATTTATTGTCTTTTGGTTTTTATATGTGGGTTTAGGGGTGGTATGTGTGATTATGGATGAGTGTGTGGGTTATACTCATTTTTCAGATACTGTGTATATTGGGATAACACTTCCAGCATTATTATTAGAGGATATTCACATAGGGGCAGATTTTAAAACATACGCCCGATTTTATAACATGAGCGCGCAGCCGCGCTCATGTTATAAAATCTGGGGTCGGCGCACGCAAGGGGGTGCACACTAGTGCAAATTGAGCGCGCCGAGCCCTCGGAGAGCCCCCTGCCCCCCCCTCATTCAGAAAAGCCCCGGGACATACTCGCATCCCGGGGCTTTACCTGCGCCGCCGGGCCTTTTGAAAATAGGTCCGGCGCGCGTAGGTCTATGAAAATCTGACCCTAATTGTATATTTTGCGATTATACATGCACATCGTTTGATAAATAAAAGCTATTGTAAACTGTTTGTAAGCTATTTCTATTGATTAATTTTGCCATACTTTCACCACTCGTTTCTTTATTGAATTTAACAATTTTATAACAATAAAATAATAAAACACAAGAAGGAGTCTACCTTTTTGTATACAGCAAGGGTACGGTTTCAATCCCCAGATCACAGGCTTGTGTTACGATCCTGCTCTCAGAGCCCATCCCGCGAGCAGGCCCCCACACTTACCATTATGCCGGCCCAACGCCGCAGGACTTTCAGGCGACACCTTTATCGCTGCCAGTTTCGCGCCGAATAACTACACCTTTTATGGTATGGTTGTTTGGCGCGACGCCGGCAGCGACCGCACCGCGGAGGTGCGATCGCTGCCGGCTAGCGCAGGACCGCCTCTCGCTTCACCCCCCTCCCCCCATGCCCCCCGTTACCGTGGGATTCACTACAGCCCTTAGGGTAATGAGAGCAATATAAAATAAGCGCACATTCCAAATAAATACATTAATTTAAGCTAAAACAATAAAATAAAGTCATAGTCGTTATCTTAAGGGGTTATAAAATCTAAGTTTAAGACATTAACAGCACAATTAAAACATTAAGGAGAAGTTGGGTAGGCACAGTTAAAAAGCCATGTTTTGAGATCGGCTTTGAATTTTTTATTTTTTATTTTTTATTAAAGAACTCTGACTGTAAAGATGTATTTTTGACATTCAATCTGAGCCTCCAGAGGTTGGGGGTTTTTTTTGGCATGCACATCCTTTAAAGTTGAGAGAGACCTTTTAACGCCCCCCCCCCCCAGGGTAACAAATTGAGAGTCAACCCAGCCATCTTGGACCTTGGAGGATGTTTTCCTCCCCCCACCCCTCTCCCCAAATTGGAAAAAGAGTCTTGTCCTGGAGCCCCTGAACTGTTTAGAGCGGCAGAGATGTGCCCCTGCCCTCCTGGCCCCTAAACCGGAAACGGGGTTACAGTCCAAACGCCCAAATATTGAAATGTATGTGTTTCCATTTTAAGCGCCAAGCCCTGCGTCACTTCAGAGTCGCCACCTGTATGAGGAGAGGCTGAAGGCGCTAAACATGTGCACCTGGAAGAGAGGAGGTGCAGGGGAGACGGGATACAGACCTTCAGGTACCTGAAAGGTTTTAATGATGGATGAACCTCGAGCCTTTTCTGTTGGAAAGGAAACAGTAGAAGTAGGGGGGGGGGGGGAACGACTCAGAACCAATGTCAGGAAATATTTCTTCAGGGAGAGGGGGGTGGATGCCTGGAATGCCCTTCCGGAGGAGGTGGTGAAGGCGAAAACAAACAATCAAGGAATTCAAAGGAGCAAATGATAAACACTGTGGGGTACATTTTTTAAAAAAGCGCGAGCTTGTACTTTTGTTCGCGCACCAGGCGCAAACAAAAGTACGCCGGATTTCAATAGATACGCGCGTAGACGTGCATATCTTTGAAAATCCGGGGTTGGCGCGCGCAAGGAGGTGCACATTTGTGCACCTTGCGCGTGCCATGCCCTGCGTGTGCTGCCCGTTCCCTCCGCATCTGAAATTGGAGCGGCCTCGGAGGGAACTTTCCTTCCGCCTCCCCCCACCTTCCCCTCCCTTCTCCTACCTAACCCACCCTCCCCAGCCCTATCTAAACCCCCCTACCTTTATCGCAAAAGTTACGTCTGCCCAAAGCAGGCGTAACTCGCGCGCGCCATCACCCGACCCAGGGGCTGGTCCGGAGGCCTCGGCCACGCCCCCCGGAACGCCCCCGGTCCGGCACCAAGCCCCCCCAGAACGCCCCGAATGTCGCGCCGCCCCCCGACACGCCCCCCCTAGCAAAGCCCCAGGACTTACATGCCTCCCGGGGCTTGTGCACGCCGCCGAGCCTATGCAAAATAGGCTCAGCGCGCACAGGGGTTTTTTTTAAGGGTTACGCACATAACTTATGCACGTAACCCTTTTAAAATCCGCCCCTATGGATCTCTAAAGGCTAGAGGATGGAAATGAAGAAAAGAGCGCATGGGGGTAACTTGCACAGTGCAGTGGTTACTACCCTTAAAGGAAAGCATGGGGATTACTACCTTTAAAAATAAGCCCTGATACTTTTGATGCAATTGCAACATCACTCTCTGCTTCGATGACCGGAGGGAAAAGGCGAAATTGGATTCAGACAACAACCAACTCAGGCCCTGACTTTTACGGTCTGGGGTACTGATACTCAGACATAAGGGGAAAAGCACAGGACTGCTTCTAAGGTCAAGTCCAAAGCAGCAGCATCTGAATTTTCAAGAAGGCTCCTCTCCCTGTAAAAATGTTGCTAGCAGTAATTTTTTATGGGTTTGACAGTTGCTTGGTTTTGATTGTAAATATTACTGCCCTTAGCATAAGGCTTAGTGATAACTGCACGGAGCAGTAGTTACTACCCTTGAGAGAAACATGGGGGTGTCCTGCACGAAGCAGCAGATACTGCCGTAAGAAGCTTGCTGGGCAGACCGGATGGACCATTTGGTCCTTTTCTGCCGTCATTATGATGCTACTATGTAAAGGATAGAATAAAGATTCATCCGCAATTTATATGAATATGTAACACATCTCCAAATTTTGCCAGGATCTCAACCACTTTGGATGTAGACACTTTGAGGATCTGAAGGAAATGCAAAATATAATCAGCATATAAAAAGATTTCAAATTCATTATCCCCTACAACAAAACCCATTAAGGTTCTGTCCTCCTCGTGACTGCCAGAGGCTCCATTATTACAGCAAAAGCTTAGGTGAAAGAGGACACCTTTGACATGTCCCCCTTCCCAAAGGAAAACCATTGGATAGCAGCCCATTTGTTTTAATTCTTACCTCTGGCTTCTTATAGGACAGTGCCATCCAAATCCCAAAGGTAGGCCCGAAATTAAACTTAGAAAGCAGGCCTTGCAAGAAGCTGCGTTCCACGGAGTCAAAAGCTAATAATCCCTTCTTATGAAAGTGGTGAAAGCTTTCCACCCTTAGGAAATGGCTTCTTGTTTTATTTGTCATCAGAATAAAGCGAACGCTGGCAAGCTCTCTGTACTGTACACTGCTCTATTTGTGCAAATTAAATCCACCTTCAGGTATACCTTCTGGTTCACTGGCACTGTAATGAAATTTCCAGGGCTGGCCTGCTGTCATTGACATTCACAGTAATTGTCATTCTCATGTGAGCAGGGTTTACAGAACCAACTGGGGTTAGCATCATCATGCAACCAGCTGGAGCACAGCCGCTGACTTCACGCATTCATTTTTTTAGAGCGTGGGATTTCATACAATGGCGTGGCATCATCAGTATAAACCAGTATGTTCCTTTTCAAGAGGAATTCAAGAGGTGTTATTATCTTTTTCAACCTCAGAATATGCTTTTAAAGCCACATGTGCTGGTGATGACATGAGGATAAGAACAGAAACAGAAAAGAAATACGAGAGCACTGTTTTAATTACACGCGCCACCATTTCTAGTTTTAGATTCAAGGGGTATTGGAGCACAGAGACTTCAGCACCACTGGTACCAGAATTGTATTTCTTTATTTTTATGAATATTTGATATTCCATCTTTCCCCCAAAGTTGGGTCTCAAGGCAGATTACAATAAATTGAAATGAACAGAGGCATTAGAGCAGCTGACAATCGGATCTGAATTTGCAATTAATATAGAATTTCAAGATCCACTTGTATTCCTGCCAACCTATGCATTAGGTGCGTGGACTGGAAATAAGTTTCTTTCCTTTTGCTTTTTTGTTTCATTTTTTAAAATATAGTTCTTTATTTAATATTGGTAGTAAAAGCCCGTCCAAGGATGAGGAAATACTGTGAAGTGAAGGAAGTGCGTAATTGAGATGTGTGGTAGGAGAGAGTGCAGGCAGAACCCGAATGTAGAGTTTATTTATGAGCCTCCTATGTGGGACAGTGTTGAAAGCTTTGCCGAAATCCAAAGTGCACCACATCCAGTGCATTCCCCCTGATCTAATTCTCCGGTCACCAAATACAATAAATTGATGGGAATTATCTGGCCTGATCTCCTTCTGGTAAAATGGTGCAGCCTCAGATCCTGCATCCCTGCTGGACGAATGGTAACGTAACTGTGACCGGATCCCCCTAGTCCATCACTATATGCCTCAGCTCCATTTCCAGAAATATAACATCTTGAGCTGTCCATCCCCTCTTGCCCTCCTCCCACCTAGGAGAGCAGGCATTGGTTACTCATGGCCTTTATAACCAGCCATTTTGTGATTTAGGATGTGACTAGAGTCAATGCAGAGCAGACACCAAAGAGACAAGATATAGATGTTTTGTTCCTCCCTGGTGAGGCCTCCCTGCCTCACCAGTGTCCCTTTTTGGAAGGGGGATTCGCTGTGCACAAGCTGCCAGTGGATCCTAGGTATTTTAGTTACAGTAAGGATATCGTTTGGGCCTGAATCCCGTCGGAACTTGCCCTCCATGACTGAAGACCAGTGAGCCCATTCACTCACTGAATGAGGCAAGCACCTGTTGTGACAGGCTTGGCCGTGTGAGGTTCGTGGAGGCTGGAAGACGTCTACCACAGTAGGGGCTGCATTTCACCCTGCTCCTTTGGGGAAGGTCTTCCTCGCTGGCTGGATTCAGAGTGCAGAGGCTGAAGACCAGGGCGGCCCATTCTTCCCAGCAGCAGTTCAGTCTAGAAAGCCTTTTGCAGGGCTGGGTGTTCGGGAAGACGCTGGACTGTAAAGTGGGATTTTTGCTGTGCTAGGAGGGGACCCCTGACCTAGGAATCCCGATTAAGCCGCTGGAAGAGCTTCAAGTGCACAATTCATTTACCTCACCATGGGAAGCTCAACCAGTTTGCTGAAATAAGAGGACACCTACCCACAGTGAAACATCCTGACTCTACAGAAATTCAACTTTAACTGCGCAAGTATTTAAAGATGGACCTTACTTTGCCTTAAATTGATCAGTAAATTATTATTTAACACCCAGTTCCTGGTCCTGCCTGGTTTTTTTTTTTGCAGCATCTCCCGGGGAGGCCACAGCTACAAATACATGCAAGGGGCACACTAAAGTTTCTTTTATTGTCTGGGCCATAGACGAGAACCTCCCCCCATAGAAACAATGCCCCCCCGCCCAGGGATCAAGAGTTGAGCTGGGAAGGAGTCAGCTAGCAGGAGCTGTTATGAAACTGTTATGAAGTGGACCCTCGGGCCGGCTAGGAGATGATGAGAGGCCGCTGAGGGGTGGCCCACAGCGGAGTCCGTAGCTGGGAAGCGGATCAAGGCCAGGAGACCAACTGGAGCTTCACCACTGGAAGCCCGAGGTCCCCCCCCCGGGTGGAGCCCTTGGAAACCCGGGGCCGCTTGGACTTAGGTGCGGTCTCCTGGTGAAGAAGAGTCCGAAGAGAAATCCGGGTCGAGGCAGGCGGGGCAAGAAACGTAGTCAGAGAAAGTCCAGAGGTCGTGGCAGGCGGCAGAGAAGCACAATGAGGAAACAGGCCAGTAGTCGGGGCAGGCAGCAGAACAGCGAAGACCAGTGACGAACCAAGGATCAGGACGGGCAGCAGACACGGAGTACCAGAAGCAAAGCCGAAGTCAGGAAGCAGGAAGACAAGCCGAGAGGAAGCTGGGACTGGAGCGAGGACTCGGCAGCAGGAACTGGAGCAGGAGCAGGAGCAGCAGGAGCAGGAGCAGGAACAACAGGATCAGGAGCAGGAACGCAGCAGCTAGTGACTCAGAAGAGTGAACCTCGTTGCAAGGCAAAGAACTGGAAGCTGGTGCTCCATTATATATCTGCCGGCGTCTGACGTCACTTAGGGGGCTGGGCCCCACTTTCCCGCCGCTGGTCCTTTAAATTCTGAGCTCCTGCGCGTGCGTGTGCCTAAGAAGCGGGGTTTTGGAGTAGAGCTCGGCAGCGTCTCCCTCGTGGAGACGCTGCCGTGGACAGGCCTAGCCGTGGCCCTGAAGAGAGCAGGGAAATGCCGCGAGGAGCCCCGAGCACGCTTGAAGAGAGGTGAGAGCCCGGCCTTGGAGTCCCGCGGCCGGGATTCGTAACAGATGCAGCCCCCAGGCGTTATAAACTTGATTGCGTGCCCTTGGACTAAACACCCCGGCTAAGGGTCACATAACGTAACGCATAGCACAGATTATTTACTGTATCATCCCTTATGTAGAGTCAGTGTTATACAAAGGCACGAGGGAGGACCAACTGATTTACAAAAGTAAAACAATATTGCGACCGTCAGTCTACGACGGCTTCGCCCCGCCTACCTCACTCTTCTTGCGGCTCCTCCCATTCACCTTGGACTACTGGCTGCCGCGTCGCCTGTCTGCCGACCTCTCTGCTCTAAGGGATCAGGTACTCACTCCTCGAGGGCCTGCTCTCCCTGTCTCGGAGCTTCTCCTAATTCTACCTGGGACTCTGTATGTTTCTCACTGTATACTGATAACTCTCAGTCTCTTCCAATACAACACAGCCAAGCAGAGGATTTCGATGTTCCAGCGTCGTGGGATACTCGCCCAGCCGGGCTCAACATCTACTACTCACTACTGCCACCTCTGGTGGTTTCCAAAACTGTTTAAATAAAGATTCAGATCTGTGTTTGTGTGTCCAGAGTCTAGCCTGACACCGTGGTCCCTCACAGGACTGCCCCCCGTGGGCGTGGTCAGCTGCCACAGTGTCCAAGGATCCACCCAAATATCAATAACCATAACAAACAAACACTATAACTACAGTACGTCAAACATCATTTAAAAGTTAAACTTGGTTCACTATGCTTAAACTACTCATGTTGAGGCAATCGCATTTTCTTTTACTAAAGAGCCCAGCAAAAGGAGAAAAGGAAAAGCAATACAGACGTTATCTCGTATGTACTGTGCATTTTCCCCCCATTGCCTGTTATTGCTGGCTCATTTGCTACTTTTCGTGAAAGCGAGGCTCAGTTAACTCTAATTTAGGACCTGGAAACACTTCCAGCAGTAAAATATTTGACCACATTGCTGAAAAAGTAATCAAATTAAAAAAATCACAGTTCAGGAGTCCTGTTTGTCTTGGACGAAAAGGGAGATGGGAGAGGTGTAACCGCTTTTATATTGCAATACTTTACTTCATTACAACACGCATGAGCATCATTATCCCTTTTTGGGACACGGAACATCACGCTCCTAAGTTCAGAAATTCCTATATTTATTTTATTTATTTATTTAAGTTTTTTATATACCAACATTCAGGACGGTGGTCCCATCATGCTGGTTCACAAGAAACAGGGGTGAAATTATAATAAACTTTACCATTTAAACAAAAGTGCAGAAAAGCAGTTACATATAACAAGGAAAACAATAACTTGGAATGTATATATATAATATATATAATGTATATATATATATATAATATATATATATATATATATATATAATATATAATATAATGTATATATATAATCCTGGAGTTTTATTTTCAATTGTTAACAATTTGACAAAAAAACCAAACTGAGAAAGCCAACAGTCTGCCAGAAGATAAATGCAATGAAATTGCATTATTTAAAAAAAAAAAAAATTTGACATCCGTAACTCCAATATTAAGGTTACTATCAAACACGAAGTTAAAATGCCCATTAAAATAGGCATAGATTGGAACAGCTTTGAAGCAATATCTGTTCTGGAAATTGTAACCCTATTAAAAAAATTAAATCCAGCCAAACACCCCATTGATTCTATTCCAGTTACTACCCTTAAAACAATTGCAGATACAATCGCGCCTGCCATCACTGAAATTGTTAATCTATCTTTGTGTGAAAGTCTTTTTCCAGATATTTTAAAAAATGCAATTATTAAACCTATTCTAAAAAAAAACAAACCTAATTTAGATTCTACCCAACTGAATAATTTTAGACCTATATCAAATTTGTCCTTTAAAGCAAAAATTTTAGAAAAAGTCATCCAAAAACAACTTGACAATTTTTTAGAGACTAATAAACATTTTATTCCCAAATCAGTTTGGTTTTAGAAAACATTTTAGTACTGAGACACTTTTAATTGCACTAACTGATACGGTTTAAGGGGTTTTGATACAGGGCAAAGTTATTTTTTAATACTTTTAGATTTGTCTGCCACGTTCGATACTGTTAACCATGAAATTTTAATCAACTGTCTAAAAGAAATAGGAATTTCAGGCCTAACCCTAAAGTGGTTCATTTCGTTCCCTAATAACCGATCCTTTCAAGTCAAAATTAAAAACTCTCTGTCAGACAAAATTCCAGTTCAGACAGGAGTACCTCAGGGATCCACCTTGTCAGCTACAACAAAGGGATAAAAATTTAAGATTGGTAAATTTCCCAAAGATCCCCCATCTTTCCGCTAAAGTGCTTTGGAATAAATATGCCATGGAGGTATTAAAAATTCCTCAGCAAACGTTACCCCCATTAACTCAAATTTACTATATCCGTCAGCTACTCTTTTTAATATTTATGTTTTACCTATCTGCCATCTACTTGCTGTCTTAGGCTTAAAATTTTATATGTATACTGACGACATACAATTTTTGGTGCCCATTGAAGAGTCTGTCTCTTTTAAGATTATTAATGTTTACATTACTACCATAAAGAAATTATTACAGCAATTGAAGCTGATTTTAAATATGGATAAAACTGAAGTAATTTTACTAGAGAGAAAATGTAGTTACAACTCCATTCCTGATTTGATTCTTGATAAAGATGTTAAAATAACCCCCTCTTTTTTTGCTCGTGACGTTGGAGTAATTATTGATACAGAATTGAGTTTGAAAAAACATATTGCCTCTAAACTGAAAGACGGATATTTTAAATTATTAACTTTGAGAAGACTAAAGCCGCTTTTAGAACAATCTGATTATAGAACTGTTCTTCAATCACTCATATTTGCAAATCTAAATTATTGCAATACTTTATTTCTAGGATTACCATTATACACAATTAGGCCGCTTCAGGTCTTGCAGAATTCTGCCACTAGAATCCTTACTGGCAAAAAAAGGTGTGATCACATTACTCCAGATCTGGTCTCTTTACATTGGCTTCCGATAAATTATCGAATACAATATAAAACAGCATGTATAATTCACAATATAATCTATGGAGACAGAATCGAATTGCTGAATTTTTCCTTACGGTTGCACGTTCCTCAGAAAAACTTGAGATCTGCAAACAAAGGTCTTTTGACAATTCCAACATTCAGATCGGCTCAATTGAGTCAAGTGAGAGAGCGTGCAGTGTCAATAGCTGGGCCGAAATTATGGAACACACTGCCACCACATTTAAGATTAATGGTAGATAAGAAGAAATTTAAGGCAGAGCTAAAAACCTGGCTTTTTCAGTGGGCAGCAGGTGGTTGTATAGCTCTAATTCCTATCCTTTGATTATTATCAAGCTTTCCATTGATATGGTTGTGTATGTTTTAGATATTTTTAGTAACCACTTTTTAGGAATATTAAAGTAATAGGTTCTCTTTAGTTTTAACTGTATTTTAACAGCTAAACTATTTGTGTGTCTTCTTTTAAACATTTTAGCTGTTATTACAGTCCGGAGAATTGTTATTTTAGCTGTTATTACAGTTATTATGTTATTAAACATTTTAGCTGTTATTACAGTCCGGAGAATTGATGGACCAGAGGCAACATGGATTCACCAGGGGAAGATCCTGTCAGACAAATCTGATTGACTTTTTTGACTGGGTAACCAAGGAATTGGATCGAGGAAGAGCGCTCGATATCATATACTTGGATTTCAGCAAAGCTTTTGACACGGTTCCACACAGGAGACTGGTGAATAAAACGAGAAGCTTGGGAGTGAGTGCCGAGGTGGTGACCTGGATTGCAAATTGGTTGACGGACAGAAGACAATGTGTGATGGTAAATGGAACCTTCTCTGAAGAGAGAGCGGTTTTAAGTGGTGTACCGCAAGGATCGGTGTTGGGACCGGTCCTGTTCAATATCTTTGTGAGCGACATTGCGGACGGGATAGAAGGCAAGGTTTGTCTTTTCGCGGATGACACTAAGATCTGCAACAGAGTGGACACGCCGGAAGGAGTGGAGAGAATGAGACGGGATCTAAGGAAACTGGAAGAGTGGTCGAAGATATGGCAGCTGAGATTCAATGCCAAGAAGTGCAAAGTCATGCATATGGGGAGTGGAAACCCGAATGAACTGTATTCGATGGGGGGGGAAAGGCTGATGTGCACGGAGCAGGAGAGGGACCTTGGGGTGATAGTATCTAATGATATGAAGTCTGCGAAACAATGCGACAAGGCTATAGCAAAAGCCAGAAGAATGCTGGGCTGCATAGAGAGAGGAATATCGAGTAAGAAAAGGGAAGTGATTATTCCCTTGTACAGGTCCTTGGTGAGGCCTCACCTGGAGTACTGTGTTCAGTTCTGGAGACCGTATCTACAAAAAGACAAAGACAAGATGGAAGCGGTACAGAGAAGGGCGACCAGGAAGGTGGAGGATCTTCATCGGATGATGTACGAGGAGAGATTGAAGAATCTAAATATGTACACCCTGGAGGAAAGGAGGAGCAGAGGTGATATGATACAGACTTTCAGATACTTGAAAGGTTTTAATGATCCAAAGACAACGACAAACCTTTTCCGTAGGAAAAAAATCAGCAGAACCAGGGGTCACGATTTGAAGCTCCAGGGAGGAAGATTCAGAACCAATGTTAGGAAGTATTTCTTCACGGAGAGGGTGGTGGATGCCTGGAATGCCCTTTCAGAGGATGTGGTGAAGACCAGAACTGTGAAGGACTTCAAAGGGGCGTGGGATAAACACTGTGGATCCATAAAGTCAAGAGGCCGCCAATGAAGAGTGGGTGACTCGCCAATGAAAACTCGCCAATGAAGAGTGGGTGACTCGCCAGAATGATGGCTACTGCCTGGAGACAATACCCTTATTCAATAAACGTACACATGCTTACTGTGACTCCAACATCGTTCTAGCTTCAACAGCAAGAGGAAATGTGGAATAAAGGATCTGCACTCACAAAGGGGGGAGTAGCTGGCTTGTTACGGCGGTTACTACCCCAAACCAAATGTGCCTGATACTTCACTTTCGATGTATATCCAGCATGGCTCTCTGCTTCAACAGCATGGGAGAAGAATAAACTGATACTTCAAGCATATCCAGCATAGCTCCCTGCTTCAACGGCAGGGGAGAAGAAAAACAACCAACAAGGGCTGTATAACATAGTCTGAGTAAAACAAATAAGCATGGGTGTAGCTTGCTTATTGCGGCGGTTACTACCCCTACTACCCCTAACTTATCAAGCTAGATATTTCACTTGGATGCAGCTCCACCACTGCTTTCTACATTAATGGTGGGGGTGGAAGGGAAATAGAACCAAGAGCTAAGAGAAATAGATAAGTATGAGAGAAAAAAAGTGTGTGAAGCTTGCTGGGCAGACTGGATGGGCCGTTTGGTCTTCTTCTGCCGTCATTTCTATGTTTCTATGTTTCTATATTACTATTTGTTGAATGTTTTATTGTATTTTCTTATTATATTATGATTGTAAATCATTGTGAAGGCTATGCCGATGTGACGGTATCTAAAAAAAAAATAAACTCTAAAGAACTCTAATCTGAAATCCTGGGAGGGAGTGCTCTGATCAGGCTCCAAAGCCGACGTCAACTCAAAGGGCAAGAAGCCAAATATGCTTGCCCACAATTCGGTTACCACGCGTACTTGTTTTAATACATTCAAAAGCACTTATTTGGATTTCGCCCATGCCTTTTTTTTTTTTCTTGGTAACTCAAAAGCATTAATTTCAGGTACAGTAGATATTTCCCTGTCCCCATAGCTCACAATCTGAGGGCCTCATTCACTTAGCTGTGATAATTTTCTTGGAGGAGAAAATACCGCGGGACTTACAAAACAGCGATAACTGGCACTGCTGCTTTGTGAGTCCCATGGTATTTTCCCTGGCGCTAGAATACCACCAGCATAATGATTGCAGTAGTACAGCGCCAAAAAATAAATTGCGCGATGGCGGCCCAGGGATTGCAGGGCCACCATGTATTTCAAGAGGCCCTGAATAACATCCCCCCCCAAAGTTGGATAAATAACCAAGGTGTCTCCATGAACACCCTGTCCCACCTCTCACCCTGCCACTCCTGAAGGCGGTTGTAGTAAAGATAACACTGTCACAGGGCGGGCCAGGCCCCACTCCCAACCCTTAACCCCATTCCTTCAATTTAACCTTCAGCTCCTCAAGGCCAGACGCGAACCATCCTAGTCCTCTCTCTGGAACCCCCAGCACTTACATATGAAGCTTTGGTGGTGTAGTTGGGGCCCTGTGACCACCCCCCCCCCCCCCCAAGTTCCAGGCCAGGCATCAGCTGGCCGGGCCAGACCTTTACCCTTATCATGTGATGGGGCAGTGGGCGCCATTTTAAAAAAAGGCCACCACCGGGCCCAGAGGCTAGGAGGTGTTTTGGGCCCCCACTATGCCACCAGGAGTTCAAATGTAAGGGTTGGGGGGAGGGTCTGAAGCGTGGGGAGTCCAGCCTTAGTGGGCTGCTATTTGTCTTAAAGGAGATGAGTTAAGGAGTTGAGGCAGGGCCTAGCCCGACCTCTGAAAATGTAATTTATTTTTTTTTTACTACACCTCATTCCAGGAGCAGCAGAGGGGGGTGGAGCAGGCTGTCTAAGAAGACACCGGGGATTTTTATCCCCTTTTGGGGCCATTGGCCCCTTTAACACATGCCCCCTGATGCATCAGGATGTGCAGAAGCATTTCAATAATCTTGGGAAAAGTTAGCGACTTGCTCATGAATTGTAGCTAACTTCGAGTCAAATAACACAGCTTGCAATTTTTGAGGCAAGCAGCATTATTTGATTTGCATGGTTTAGGGAAGTATTGAGCTCATTAGCATGCTGTGAAAGAGTATGTTAGGCCCTCCTTTAAAGTCCAGGACCAGGCACCTTAAGTCACAGACAGGAAAGGAGTTCTGCTCTGAGGGTGTTCATCTTAAAAGGGGATAAGAAGCTAGGCCCAGGGAGAAAACGAGAGCCCCCAAAGAAGAGAAGGAAGCCTAGGGGAGGCTGTTACTGCTGAACTGCGAGTTATATTGCTCTCTTCATTTTATGAACCGCAAAGGTTAGCAGAGCTGCTTCCGATTTGTTTTCTTGTTATTAATAAAGAAGTTTACTGTTCTCTGGCTAGCCCAAGACTGCTCACAGTGTCACATATGCTAATCAGCTCATTACAATATGCACCATGCTGGCAGTAGAATAACACAAGGTATTTCAAACACCTTGCAATATCCACGCAGTAAACAGCCTTAGTAAGTGACCCCCCTAACTTTGCACCTGACTTCCCCAGCATAAAAAGGCACACAAGAATTCACTCCTCTTCTACAGGCCATTACTCCATAGGAGGCAATGTTAAAGTCTACAGTGCTTCTCAACCCAGTCCTTGGGCCTGTCTGCATCCATTGCATGCAAATCTCTCTCATGCATATTTATTGTTGATAGCCTGAAAAGCTGACTGCCTAGGTGCGTCCTGAGCACTGCGTTCAGAACCCCTGGTCTAGAATATTCAAGCAATTACTGCAGAACATTGGTAGCACTTATCAGCGCCACAGTCATATCTGTTATATGAAATGCAGATTTTAAATAGAAACAGAATTAGAGAAAAATGAACATCTTTATTTGATCCTTGTGCCCAGAGCTATGGCAACAATTCAGGCCTCTCCCAAGAGATAATCAAGGATGGCATTACAAGGAGATGATACATAACAGTGCAGTACAAATGCAAACATCTTCTATACAGGCTGTATTTCAAATCAGCTGCATCTTACCAAAGAGCTAACACCCTTACAGGCTGATGCAATACCAACGCGCTAAAAACGTGCATCCAAACAGGACGCACTTTTTTTTTTAATGCATGCAAAATCACCTCTCCTGGGCGCTCGATGCAATAGGCACACAGCCTCAGGTTAGGAAAATGGATGCTCGTAAACTGAGTGTAAGTTTTCCTAACCTGCCCGCTGGAAAGACATTTTTTTTTTCTCGCTGCTGCTTACTGTGGCTCCTCCACCTTAATATTGCCACGATACTAAGTCATAGAAACCACAGAAAAGCAGTATATTCTGCTTTTCTGTTAAACTTTTGGGGCTCCTCAAGACTTAACGCCAGCTCCGGAGCTGCCGTTAATTTTTTAGGTTAAAAATGTTTTCTTAGTGTGAGAGGAGTTTATTGAAATTCTGGAGAGCAGAAGGAGTTTGGAGTTCAAGGGAACAGAACCTGTCTTTGGTTCTGGGTATTTATTGATTCTTCCATTCTAGCAGGATGGTTGCTGGTGTGCCAAAGAGTTATTCCTAGGCGCAGACGCCTACGCTCCTCCCCAGGAGGAAATGTGGACACAGCTATCTGTTAGCAAGAATCCTATGCAGATGGAGTCAGTGGTACTAGTAAGTATCGCCTGGATTTATCAGGGAAGCTTTTTTTTTCTGTGTGTGGTCATGAAGCTAAGAGATCCCTGCTTATTTTTTGCTGCTATCAGGAAGTAAAATCTGTGTCTGTTCTGTACTTTGGATTCTGTGACTCATTCTGTTATTTGTTTTCACTACAGGTGCCCCAGAAGAGTAAATGCAAATCTGATAAGTGAGGCTCCCTTTTTTGGATCCCAGAAATGGGTTCAATAAAGAGGGGGGGGGGGCTATTAGATGGCCACAGGGAGGCAATAGAGCAGCGTTTTTCCTTTTCCCTGTCCTAAAGAATGATCGACTCCTTTGCCCTCTGAGCCTAATCCAATCCATTGTCTTACCTGCCCATTTTTTCATGAATTCATCACACAGCTGGTGTCAGAACAAAACCCCCCAGGATCAGGGCTCTCGGTTTATGTAATCCCTAGCACACTTGCTCTTGGGCTTGGTCCCAAACTCAGGATGAATCCATATATATGGACACTCTATCCATTTCTTGCAGGATTTCAGAGAAAAATCTCTGGAGAGTTTGATATGCCTAATGGGAGGCAGTGTTACGTGAACTCAGACCCCTTCTTCACACCCAAGACTTCCGTACAGTCATACAGGCCACCATATCATCCAAATTAGACTACTGTAATGCTCTACTTCTAGGACTCCATTACTCTTCCATCAAACCACTACAAATGTTACAACATGCCACAGCGAGACTCATTGCAAACTCTCGTAAATATGACCACATCACCCCTATCCTTAGAGACCTACACTGGCTCCCCATAGCCTCCCGTATTATCTACAAAACACTCACCATAATGCATAAAGCAATTTACACCCACAACTCCAACTGGCTAGACCTCCCCTTCACAACCACCCAATCCAATCGTCCGCCTAGAATGACCAATAAAGGCACCCTAGTTGTGCCCTCCCTTAAAACTAGAGATGTGAATCGTGTCCTCGATCGTCTTAACGATCGATTTCGGCTGGGAGGGGGAGGGAATCGTATTGTTGCCGCTTGGGTGTTTAAAATATCGTGAAAATCGTTAAAATCGTGAGCCGGCACACTAAAACCCCCTAAAACCCACCCCCGACCCTTTAAATTAAATCCCCCACCCCAAATGCCTTAATACTTCATCAACTTTGGGAGGGAAGTACTTACTTGCCCTAAACCAATGGCAGGAAAACCGGCACACTAAAAACCCCTAAAACCCACCCCCGACCCTTTAAATTAAATCCCCCACCCTCCCCAAATGCCTTAAATTACCTGGGGGTCCAGCGGCGGTCCGGAACGGGCTCCTGCAATTGAATTGTGTTGTCTTCAGCCGGCGCCATTTTGCAAAATGGCGGCCGCAAAATGGCGGCGGCCATAGACCAACACGATTCGACTGCAGGAGGTCGTTCCGGACCCGCGCTGGACTTTTGGCAAGTCTTGTGGGGGTCAGGAGGCCCCCCCAAGCTGGCCATAAGTCCCTGGGGGTCCAGCGGGGGTCCGGGAGCGATCTCCTGCCGCGAATCGTTTTCCGTACGGAAAATGGCGGCAGGAGATCGACTGCAGGAGGTCGTTCAGCGGAACCCCCGCTGAATGACCTCCTGCAGTCGATCTCCTGCCGCCATTTTCCGTACGGAAAACGATTCGCGGCAGGAGATCGCTCCCGGACCCCCGCTGGACCCCCAGGGACTTTTGGCCCGCTTGGGGGGGCCTCCTGACCCCCACAAGACTTGCCAAAAGTCCAGCGGGGATCCGGAACGACCTCCTGCAGTCGAATCGTGTTGGTCTATGGCCGCCGCCATTTTGCGGCCGCCATTTTGCAAAATGGCGCCGGCTGAAGACAACACAATTCAATTGCAGGAGCCCGTTCCGGACCGCCGCTGGACCCCCCAGGTAATTTAAGGCATTTGGGGGGGGTTCGGGAGGGTGGGGGATTTAATTTAAAGGGTTGGGGGTGGGTTTTAGGGGGTTTTAGTGTGCCGGTTTTCCTGCCATTGGTTTAGGGCAAGTAAGTAAGTTCCTGCCCTCCCCCTTCCCCCTTCCCCGATTTACGATTTTTTAACGATAAATCGGGGGAATTGGTATTGTATCGTGGCCCTAATGATTTTTGACGATTTAAAATATATCGGATGATATTTTAAATCGTCAAAAAATGATTCACATCCCTACTTAAAACAGCCCATCTCACCTCTACACGTGACCGTGCTTTTTCCATAGCAGGTCCCACTCATTGGAACACACTGCCACCTGATCTACGCCTTGAACCATGTATGAACAATTTCAAAAAGAAATTGAAAACATGGTTGTTCATACATGCTTACCCAGAATAAAAAACTTACACCGCCACCAACAAAAATAGACCACATTGCGTCTACTCCATCTTCCTCATACTGAGGAACCTCATGTTGTTATCCTCTCTCCTCGCTCACACCGAGGAACCATGTTAATGTTAATGTTACTGTTATTTCTCATCTATCCTATTTTCTTGTTACCCCCTCCCAGTTTCTAATTCCCTGTTAAAATGTAATTTCCAAACTTTACCAGTTTTTGATGTAAACCGGCATGATGTCCAAAACTAATGCCGGTATATAAAAATGTTTAAATAAATAAAATAAACTGGGTTAACCTGCTTGTACGTTAATACTGAAGATACTATCCAGTATTAATACCTATTGAGCCTATAAGCACAATTTTTTTAGGTAACTGCATAAAATTTGCATGCACATCACATTACCATTCAGTAACCCTTAATATGCATGGAAAAATTGCATGTTGTAGGTGGGCATTATGCAATGCTTGCTTTAATGGCCATTAATACATGATAAATGCAGATGTTAAAACTAAACCCCTTTGCTACACATTTCTCTACGTCTTGAATGTGTGTGTGTGTTTTATTCTACACCCAGCAAAACCAATGCAGTCAAAACATCATCCTTTCCTATAACTTGTGGGCCCACCTAGTAGTATAAAAATAAATATACGGCTTGTTAACTGTCCCAGCCATCTGATCTGACCGAATGATTGAGAGTCTAATTGAGAGTTTGATCGTGTGAACACAGTTCCAGGTCACTACTTCAGCCTGCAAAAAACACTACAATTTATTAAAGAATGTTTTTGCTCTTGTAAAGCCAAATTGTAGAGCTCTCCACAAACAGCAGACGACAGATTTATGTTAGGTTTACTTATTCAAAGAAGAAATTAATGCTGATATCTCAAATCCACTAAAAGTCGATATCCCGTACAAGCATTAGATCACTACCCTTCAGTTCCTGATATCTGAATAAAAAAAAAAAGAAGAATAACAATATACTCAGCACACTGGTGAAAGTATCCAGGATTAGATTTAGCAAGAGGCATGAAATTATGGGGTCAGAAGTAATTTGTGCGGGGACATCCTTAGGAAACCTCTGTGTAACTTTGCCCTCCTGATATGTTTCCCTGAACCTCTGTGTTGTGTATCATTTACCCTAGTCAGGCTTCTCCTGGATGTCTTAATGAGAAAATATATTCTGTTTTACTCAGAATACATGCAGACATTATTCCTAGCATACTGGCTAGCCAAAGTCTAATTTGTAGATCCCCCGCTTCTACCCATTTTAATAGGAGGTTGCATGGGTGTGTATTCATTTTGTGAGTAATAGCATCCATCTCCTACAGGATGGATCTGTGGCCAAAGGTTATAAAATAAAGGTCACAAGGGAGAGATATTCAGATGAGGTAGTGAGAGGCAGCAAACTTGCTGTGGCTGTCCAAGGCAGCTGCCTGTCAGGGAAGTGTGTTTCTCTCCTGAACTTGGCCGAAAGGATTCCAAGAGGGATCGAGTTGTGTGCAGGTACCCAGAGGGTATTTGCTCCTGAGCCTCGGGAATGGAAAACCTTGTTTGGGGACTGAAGACATCCACTAGGGGGTGAGTGAGGGGATTTCTAAAAGTTCCAGAGGAGTTAAGAGAGAAAAACTCCAGGAGAACATGTAACCGTCTCTTTTTAGTCGGTAAGGAGGCCCAGACAACTGATCCGTAAAGAAAAACTTTTATTGCCAGCAAGATGCAGCTAAGACAACGGCTTAGTACAACTGCATGCCACGCCCCCTTAGGAGCAAACCTTTATACACTTTACAGCTCTTATCTTTCACACATGCGTTCTGGTTTTGCTGAACAAACAATTTACAAACTGCTGAATAAGCAATAGCTAGCGTGGTCTTCAGGAGGTGTAGCTTATCATCAGACTATTGTTTCGTCATCTAATTGACAGGTTAGACATTTGCAGCGGCGTTCGTATTAATACAATACAAATTATAATTCCAAAATGGAGTTACGTTTCACTAAATGTTAGTGCGTGAGTACGTCAGTACGTTACTACGTATTAGGTTCCGTTTGCGTTGCAAATGTTAGTGAATCAAGATGGCTGTGCGTTTCACTGCGGGGATGATGAGACGAGAAGCGACTCCGCGGTGCAGTCTTCAAGGGTTCATGGAATCGAACTCCTTCATTCCCCCCTTTGATACTTCAACGTTGTTGAAAGGTAGAAGTATCATTAATAGTTGTTGAGTAACTGAAATGAGAAGCAAAAATTAATACATAATAGGTGTAAGGTGGACCCTAAGAGGTTGCCAGGTCGTTGGTTCCTTCACGGGTTTGAGACGGATGGACCCTATTGGTGTCACCCCCCTTTGTAGCCCGGCTTACCCTAGCAACCATGTGGTCCAATGGGATCAGTTACAGTTTAGTGTCAAAGTAATCATTTTCGTCATCAGAATCAAATGTGACATCAGAATCGGATGATTCTTCAGAAGTAGGGAAGGAGGAGATAGACACATACTTATTGATCATCATGACATGAGCAGCTGCTCTGCGATCAGCTATGTTTTCAATCATGGATCGTAGATTTCTGAAAATGAGAGGTAAACAAAGAGGGAATAAAATGCAAGATAAAATAAAAAACAGCAGAGGGATAAGAATATCTTTCAGTCCTGGAATTGAAGTAAGCCAATTTGGTAAGGACCCCGTCCAGTCAAGGACACCGGTCCATGTCTGAACAGGAACGTGGGCCAGACGGATCATCCGATCAGTGATCTCTTCGATGACTTTACTCTTATCATCAATCTGTAAACAACAATTAGAGAGATTAAATTTCCCACACACACCTCCTTCTTGAGCTAGGAGGTAGTCTAAGGCCAAACGGTTTTGGTATACAGCTGTGATAATTTTTGTGTTCTGCTTAGCAAGGATATTGAGAGCCAGGGCCGAATCATTGGTCAGGAGTTCCAACACTGCTTGCAGTCGGATGATGCGGTTTAACATATAAATTGGAGTTCTATATCCATAAGAACCATCTTCAGCCCAAGTAGCAGGGCCATAATATTGTACAATTCGTTCAGGAGGCCACTCCTGATCCGACCAATCTCCAATAGAAACTTTTGTAGCTCTACGACGCTTGCTTGGCTTCATAGGACTGTAGACAGGCACACCTAGGGTTTCTCCAGCGGTGATTGGTAAGAGGAAAAAACTTGGCCAAATGGTGGCCAAGAAACAGGTGCCGTACCAGTTGAGTGGTAACTGCTCATAAGCTCTTCGGCCACAAACAAAGTAGTATCCATCTGGAGCAGCGAAGAGGGTGTTGGGCATCCCAGCGGCAGTCCATGTTTTGTTTAAGGTTGATTCAGTCCACAAGGTTGTGGGCATAGTCAAATTCTCCGTTTGCCACCAAGTGAATTTGGTTAAGTTTGCAGTGAGGACCCCAGTACATGGTGAATTGCCAACAGAAGTGGTGTAGATTCGGGAATGTTGTCGTGATATACATTGTCTGCCAATAACATCTGTTTGGAGAGCCCACTCGTATGGATGCGTCTTTCGTTTGTAAGATATAGTTGTGTTTAAGTGATCGAGGTCGGGTTGGAAGACCTCCTTGGCTTCCCACGGCCATTGCTCTCCTGTGTGTGTACCTCCGCAGACAAAACAATTCTTAACTTCGAGAGAGAGAGCTATGTTCTCCGCCAGATTCACAAACATATTCTTTGCTTGATTTGAAAAGGCATGCTTCTTCAATTCTTCTGATGCGTGGGATATTTCATCAAAGAAGGTAACCAACCACAGTGGTCTGATGAATAACTGGGCGAGGCTTGTCTCTACGCTGGGTGATCGTGATGTAGGTCATTGGGTCTTTTCCAGTTCCGTCGATGCCAAATCCCCAAGTATCTTGCCAGGGGGAACCTTCACCTCGTATGGGCCATTGTATGGACACAATATTACCAGTTACTGCCGTCAATCTGCCAATGCCGTGGCAGCCATGATAGCCTCCTCCTGTGTAGTCACACACTAGAGCCCAACCCGACAAAATCAGGTCTCCCTGACACGGTATCCAACCGGATGGATTGGCGGCTCGGTTGTACGGGCAAAGGTACTTGTGGTTATGAACATAGGAGTTTTTCCAGGCTTGAGACCCGCAATGAAGTGCATTTGGATGTTTATCAATTGCTTCGCATGCGTCAAAGGTGATGGTAACGGTTGACCCACTTCCCATGAGGATTTTTGTTGAGTTGATGTAATATAGGATTCCCTTGCCTTCGGGAATTATAGTGGAAGTATAGCTCTTTGGCAATCCAGCAGTTAGGGTGATGTTGTAGTACTTTGGAGTTGTTGGCGTGTGACAAATGACTTTGTCACCCTCTAGACACCGGTGGAAAGACTGATATCCTTGAGTAGTATTTAATGCGCATGCAGGTTGCGTTGCACAAGAAGTGGGTGGCTGAGATTGGTGTATGATGGTAGAGACAACCTGGAATCCATCTGGAGTTGTGGTACGGATTAATTTGATGCATTCTGAGCAATTTTTGCTTAGTGGTAAAATAAGTGAAGTAGTTGAGGAGCAGGAGATCAGTAGAATAACTTGTAGAAGACTGTGTCTCATGGCAGGAGAGATTTAGTAAGCACCTTATGCGTTGCCTTGTTAGTAGTTCAGTTGATTGATTCTGAAAGGAAGAAAAATGTATATGTTAGTACTGTTGTGGCAAAGTACTAGAGTCAAAGTCATTTACCCCGGACTAATTTGCTGTCTGTAGTGGGTGAACTTTAACTTGTTGTCCCCTATCCTGGAGACCTGCCAACTGGAGGCAGCAGGTTTCAAGCGGGTCCAGTGAATCCACGAAGGGCATCCAGAGACCTTGACAGCAGTAGGAGTAGTTAATAGCACTGTGTATGGACCCTTCCATCGTGGTTTGAGGAAATCTGATTCATCCCAGTCCTTCACCCATACAGAATCTCCAATTTGAAATGGATGGGTCGGGGTTAGCAAGACAATTGGTTCAATGTCACAGGTGTAATTCTGGATGGCAATGACTGTGTTGTATAGCCCTTTGAGCTGGTTGTTAAGGGACAATTCCCCTTGTATCTGTAGTGATTCAGGAAAAGAAGGAAGAGGTGGAGGTCTTGCATACATCATTTCATATGGGGTAAGACCGGACCTTTTTGGACTACACCGTACATGCAGCAAGGCTAAGGGTAGGATATCTGGCCATTTAGTCTTTGTCTCTTGGCATAGTTTAGCTATCTGATTTTTCAAAGTTCTATTAGCTCGTTCAACAGCTCCACTACTTTGTGGTCGCCATGCACAGTGCAGATGCCATTTGATACCCAGAATTCGACTCAGCTGTTGGATAACTTCACTGGTGAAAGCTGGTCCATTGTCAGAGTTTATCTGCCTTGGTAATCCGTAGCGTGGTAAGATTTGGTGAAGTAGCAGAGACACAACTTCTTTAGCAGTCTCAGTTCGTGTCGGTGTGGCTTCGATCCATCCAGTATAGGTACAGACAGCCACCAACATTGCTTTATATCCTTTAGATGGAGTCATGTGAGTAAAGTCGATTTGGCAAACTTGAAATGGTGTAGTCCCTCTTAGAATATGTCCAGGTATAGGACCAGGTCCGGTTCTAGGATTATTTCTTGCACATGTGATACACTGACTGATAGCATGCTTTGTTAATTGTATGATTTTATTGATGTAGTACGTTTTTCCCAACAGTTTTATTAATGCATCTCGACCAAGATGGGTTTTGTTGTGGGCTTCCTTGACAATAGTCCAAGCTAATGCTTCAGGTATCCATATTTTGTTATCTTGCAGTATCCACCAGCCATCACGGTTGTGGAACTTCTCAGTCTGTGCCCACTCATTCTCTTCCGTTGAATAGGTAGGAGTTTCTGTTGGGAATTGTAGAAGTGGATAGGTTGTAGCTGAGGTGTATGGTATATGGGCACGGGCTGCTTCTTTCGCTGTTTTGTCTGCCCATTGGTTCCCTTTTGCCACGGGATCTGATTTTCCTGTGTGGGCTTTACAATGCATAACAGCTACCTTTTGTGGTGCCCACACGGCATCTAGCAATTGATGTATTTCGGATGCATTGGCCAATTGCTTTCCTTCGGCGGTGAGGAATCCTCGCTCTTTGTATAGGGCTCCATGTACTTGGATGGTGAGGAAAGCATATTTGGAATCTGTATAAATATTCACAGTCTGTCCTTCTGCCAATTGCAGAGCTCGAGTGAGAGCGATTAGTTCAGCTTTTTGTGCTGAGGTCCCGGGAGGTAGGGACTCAGCTTCAATGATGTCATCTTCAGAGACGACAGCATAACCAGCGACCCGAATTCCATCAATTACTTGGCTACTTCCATCAGTAAATAGAGTCCACGCTCCCTGCCAAGGTTGATCCCTCAGGTCGGGTCTACTGGAATGTATGGTGGTCATGACTTCCTCACAGTCATGGGAGATTGGTTCAGGTGCCGGCATAAGAGTGGCCCGGTTCAAGTTTTTACTGTCTTGTATTTGAATTTCAGGCATTTCACATAGCAAAGCTTGGTATTTTACAAGACGTGAGTTAGTCATCCACTTTGGTCCATGCGTTTCTAGCAATCCTTGAATGGTGTGAGGAGTTGTTACGTTCAGAGTTTGACCAAAAGTTAATTTGACTGCTTCTGGAATGAGTAAGCATGCAGCCGCAATGCTTCGAAGACAACCTGGCCATCCTTTTGCAACATTGTCCATTCCTTTTGACAGATATGCAACAGGTCGTTCCCATGAGCCTAGAGTTTGAGTCAATACCCCAATGGCCATCCCTTTCTTTTCATCGACGTATAGATGAAATGGTTTCATTACATCTGGCAACCCTAGGGCAGGGGGTTCAATCAAGGCATCTTTTAGTTGTTGTAAACTTGTCAATTCATGGGTTTCCCACTGAAAAGTCTGAGATTCCGCCTCCTTTCCCCGCAACTTGTCGTACAGGGACTGGGCAATGACAGCGTAGTTAGCAATCCACAGTCTACAGTATCCTGCAGCTCCAAGAAACGCTCGGAGCTCCTTCTTGCAAGTGGGTACAGGTTGACCTCGTATTGAACTGGTACGGGATATTCCAAGACAGCGGGTACCTTCCCGGATTTGGAATCCCAAGTATTCTACTTCCAATTCACAAATTTGCACCTTCTTTTTACTTGCACGGTATCCTTTTGAGTACAACGTCTTTAACAAGTGGAGTGTGGCTATAGCACATTCGTGATACGTGTCACGAAACAACAGAAGGTCATCCACATACTGTATGACTGGCCCATACGTGACTTGGTACATCTTCAAGTCTTTTGCCAGTTGCTCACCGAACAGCGTAGGTGAGTGCTTGAACCCTTGCGGCAAGCGAGTCCATGTGTACTGCTGCTTTATTCCAGTTTGTGCATTTTCCCATGTGAAGGCAAAGATCTTCTGGCATTCTTCTGCTACTGGAACGGAGAAGAAAGCATCTTTGAGGTCAATGACACTGTACCACTTGGATGTAGGGGAAACTTGAGCCAAGATTGAGTATGGATTTGGTACGAGGGCTACTAGATCTGCTACTTGATTGTTCACTTTCCGTAAATCTTGTACAGGTCGGTAGTCAGAAGAACCGGGTTTCTTTACGGGCAGCAGAGGGGTGTTCCAAGCAGATCGGATTCGCCTGAGAATACCCAAATCATACAGTCTTTGCAGATGTATCTGGATTCCTTGCCTGGCCATATATGGAATGGGGTATTGAGGTTGATTGATCACCTGTGCATTCTGTTTCATCTCTATCCATATTGGGTTGGCGTCGATGGCTACTCCTCCTGGATTTTGCTCGGACCATACTTTGGGCACGCTATCCATTAGCTGTCTTCGTTGTTCGTTCAGAGGAAGTCCCACTTAACTTGCTATTTTACTCCAGGTGCATGAGAAACTGTACACTGGTGATTCTGGACTGTGTAATTTTACAAACTGTTTCTTGTATTTTGGGTGCAACCTGTACTGTTTTACCTATTTTGGAACTACATCCATTGTGTGCAGCTTCTATCACTGCCCCCTGCTGGAGAATCCTGATCCAGAGTTGCAGCCAGTTTCCCCCCCTACTCTGCAGCATCTGAAGGTGGCCCCTTGCCATTTCAGGGAGTGCCCTGAGAAAGAGGGTTACAAATATATCTGTCACAGAGATAAGTAACAGCAGATACAAACTTAAGGAGGTAGGTGCAAAGTCTGTAGGCGTGTTTATCCATGGACTTTGGACCAGTTCTCAAAGAGAAAGTATGAGCCTAATTTCCCTTTGAAAATTTCCCCAAGGGAAACATATCTACTGAGATTTTCATCTGTTTTTTTCTGTGGGTACATTTTGCCTTCAAAGCAATGCATTGTGGTTTTGAAAATTTAAAACTATGCACATTGTTGCCTACCCCAGCCTAACCCCACCCTGAGAGCTCCTCCACATTATACAGATAAAAGTATGCAGATCGTTCCGCAATGAATGAAGTTTCAGCTGTTTGGAGAACGTGCAATTTTCAAAAAGCCCTTCTACCTGGGTGGATCAGCATTTGCCCAGGTAAACGGCTTCTGAAAATTGCCCTGCCCATTCTCAGGTAGGCTGGCTTCATGAGTGAGCGCGTGCCTCCCTTCTCTCCACTCATGAGCTTGCTATTGTACTATTTTTTTTCAAGAATATTATGTGAAATGGCTCTTATATTGTTACAACACACAATCTGAAGCTTAGAACATTTTCAGGCACTCAGAATTGAATGTCCTACTGACCAGAGTCGTTTTTGTACCATGATTTTTTGTTTATTCTTTTTCTTAGCCTTGGCTGAAGATTACCTTGCAGCATCCTTTCACCCTGGCTAGTCCTAGCTCTGCTTTTCACTTATTTTCCTGTTATAATTCCAGTTCACTCCGTCAGTCTTGCTGAAGGATTACCACAAATGGGATGCTGCTTTGAGCTAACCGGAGGGTGTAAGCATCGTGGCAAACCTAGTGAATACTTCCAGTAGCAGAGGAAACTGCAACATAGCTGCTATCTCACCTTGCCTTTGACAGCTACGTGGGACTTTGCTCTAAAAGTTAGATCCAAATTGAGCTAAAAGAGAGCAGAACATATTCGACTTACAGTAAACCGCAATGAATTTAAGAAAGCACTGAAAACATATTTATTCACCTGTGCTTATAATATACCTCAATGACCTCCTTGATAATAAGTTTTGATAATGATTTCAGTTTGAATGTAGTCACATCATTTTTTTTAAATTTGTTGTATTGTTATGAAATTGTGTATTTTTGTTTATTATGTGCACCGCCTAGACGGATAGAATACTACCCCTTGGCGCGGTATATAAAAACTTTTAAATAAATAAATTTCTGGAGCTTGCTGCCCTGATCATTTTGCACAGGGTTTCCACTGAATTTCACTTTTGGGGTAAGATTTAGGCTCCCATGCTATGCCTCCAGAAGCCTGGTAAAGCAGGCCAGTGCACCAGACATTCATGGCCTGATCGCAGCTCCTTCTTTCTATGAAAATCAAAATGAAAGATTATGCCAATTCATAGGCTCTGACAAGCTGTGTATGCCTCTATTTTGCTCTGCCACAGTAAGCCTTGGGCCTTTTCCAGTGCATTTCTTGGCATTGTGGAGAGTTAACTATGCTGCTCATCAATGTATTCTAACTACCGAAGAGTATTTTTTATAGATGATACACATTTTGGATCCATGAAATGTATTTCCAATTTTACATTGTACATTTTTTTTTTTAAATGAAGTTTAATTTGCATATGAAATACTGCATGCCCGTTCGCATTAAGATGGAAATAATTTTAGCAAACCCTTATCTTTCCACTGACTTTTGCCACAGTTAAGATACACTAAGCTCACGCACTAAAGCTAAGTAACTGCTAATTAGAGATAAGGAATGCACAAAAGGATTTAAATTGGGTTCCAGTTTGCAAGTGGAGCTTGCATATTTGCATGTAAGTTTCACTCCTATTTTCTGTCAGGTGTCATCTAAGTGAACTTTCTCTCATCCTCATCTGCAATAATACACTTTTTACTCCCTCTTTGTCTCTTTTCTCTCTCCTATCCAGATTCAGAAAACTTTATTGGTGCAACAATCTGTACACCTGTGGCCAAAGTATCATAGTGAGGACTATTTTTTAAAGCCATTTAGGCCGGGATTTTCTAATGACGCACAGCTCTATGAATCACGTGGTGCGCAGGGGGGCGAAGCGGGGGGCGGGCCTGAGATCGCTGGCAGCGATCACACCTCTGTAGTGCGATTGCTGCCGGCTTTCGCACCCAATAGCGCCATCGTAAAAGGAGGTGCTATTGGGCGCGAAATTGGAAGCGAAAAGGTTCTTTACTTTTTCGCCGTCCGCGCTGTCTTCGTGGCATCCACCCCGGTGCCACCCCGACTCCTCCCCTTCTGGTGGCTACTCCTCCCCGACTCCTCCCTGATCCAGCTATCACACGCGAAAAGTCCCTTTTCACGTGCACTAGCTTTAGAAAATAAGCCCCTTAGTGAGGTAAAGTGGACTAGGCTGGAAATTGCTTTTCTCTGCCCAGTTTAGAAATGTGAGCGTGGGCTTCTATAGCGCATGCATTTCTAGTTCCCTCTGAGCATGTTCAGGTCGGGTTAGCAAAACAGTCCTCACCCATGCAATTTTCAAATGTATGTGCATTATTTTGTCCATGCTCAGCTACCTGCATGAACTAAAGGTGCAGAGTATGCAGTTGATTTTAGGGCAGTTACCGTACAGCTATTGCCTCACAGCTACTAATTTTTTAATAACGTGGGTGGGTTCTCTCTGAAGATTGACTGCAATAGACATAGGGTAAAAATGCCCATGTGCACTGCAACAAGGCCGGCTACTCAAACTTGTCCCCAAAGCAGTTTAAGGTAATAGAAGCAGAAAAAAATATATATTACTAATAATATCAGTTAAATACAATTGCAAAGTGCAGAAAGAATAACAACAAAGATGACTCCAGGATTTGTGGGATGTTCGATATAGTCAGATTATATTTCTGGCCTGGCAAAGAGCACAGCCCATTTTGCTTCAATGGCTGCTGTGTCTCCACTTTCCACCAGGATTATGTGCACCCCTGGGAAGTCTCTGGGCTTCCCATGGAGACTCCAGGAGTCTGGGTCTGGGGAGACATACCAGAAATCTCTGGGGTGCCATGTGTCAGGCTGGAAGGACGTGGCAGTAGCTGAATAGACCCATGCGGACCAGACGATGGAGGTAGCTAAATTGGTTGATATAAGTTAGAAGAAGAAAGCAACAGCATTGATTCACTGATTTTACGCTGCCTTCCAGCCTCTTCCACTCTCCCTGTTAATTGTATTCTTTCTGTTAATTGTTAATGGATTTGTTAATTTGTATTTATTCTGTTATATGTAAGGGTTCTGCCCGATAATTCCTGTTTTTTGTGAACCGATACGATATGCGAACGGCTATCGGTATAAAAGAGACTTTAAATAAATAAATAAAGGAGGATCGGGCTTGAGGGACAGAAATAGGGGGGATGCTGTGATTGGGCCTGGAGATTGGAGGGGGTAACGGTGAGTGCTAGGGTTGAGTCTGGGGAGGAAGGAAAAGAAGAGTGTGCTAGGGTCAGGGCTGAGGAGGGAGGAAAGGAAAAGGGTGCTGGGGGTCATCTTTAGAGGGGGGAGAGAGAAAGAGAAGGAAAACAGGAAATGTGCACCCCCTTCCCTACTAATATTTATTTTTTATATACCGCCCATCAACATTTCTGGGTGGGTTACAATAAAGCATTCACAGATTGTTATAATTAAAACAAATGTAAAATAATCATAACACACACTTTGAGAAACAGGACCACCACACAAGGAAGACAATAGATAAAAAAATAGATCCTGCTTCTTCCAATAACACTCTAGACCAGGGATGGTGAACTCCAATCCTCGAGGGCCAAAACAGGCCAGGTTTTCAGGATATCCACAATGAATATGAACGAGAAAGATCTGCAGGCACTGCCTCCATTGTATGCAAATCTGGCTCGTGCATATTCATTGTGGATATCCTGATAACCTGGCCTGTTTGTGGCACTCGTGGACTAGAGTTCGCCATCCCTGCCACAGACAGTAGAAACACTAGGTAGTAAAGGAGAACAATGTAATGGTCAAATAAAACAATAAAACCATAGACAACTAAAACCTCTCATTATCGCAACGAGGTGGCCTCAACAACCTCAATTGCAAATAAATATATTAAAAATGAATACTTGCCTCATCATTCCAACAAGATACACTAATCTCAGAGTGACCATAGTTAAAAATGATTATCCAGAAGTTTTCCTACTCATTTGTTTTGTGGGAAGATTGATTTTCTCTTGTTAGCTTTTGTATTTTGCACACTACAGGAGGAAATATGTTTCTGCTTCTGTTTCCCCAGTATTGCACTGCATTCAGAATCTGACTTCTTGGGATTTCCATTTCAGTTTTTGTCTTCATTGTTCTAATTTGTGGTCACTTATTCTGTATTTGGTGAGAGTCTATTTGTGGGCTGTGTGTGTGACCACGGTAAGGTATTCTGCAAGCATCTAATTTCTGTGTAGGGATCTGTAGTAGTATTGTGCACAGAATTGTTTAGTTTTGTTTTTTGTTTAGTTTTGTTTATTTGTTTGTTTGGTTCCATTTTTTTTTTTTAAACAAAAAAACCCAAGCAATTTTAAAACAAGGAAAAGCAAATAATTTTTTTTTTAATGTCTGGTCTGGCCCTCTGCGAAAAAAAAAAATATATCCCAACAATTTCCTGGCTGTCTTCCAATCTCCCAAGTCTCCCCCTAACCTCCTTCCCCAGACCAGCCAACTTCATGGGTGTGATGGTTACTATATACCCTGAGAGAGACTAGCTGAAGGAACATTAGGGAGAGCTGAGCAGAAGGGCCTATTTCAGACCGTACAAAAAAACGCCCGGGAGAGGGGCACCAGCCCACTCTCCCACCGAAATAATAGTCAAATAACTGTGCCCTGCATCCCGCAGGGGACACAGAAGAAAAGGCCTGAAGAAAAATCACAAAGATGTGAGCTGAGCAGAAGGGCCTATTTCAGACCGTACGAAAGTGCCCGGGAGAGGGGCACCAGCCCGCTCTCCCACCGAAAGAGACAAAATAACTGTGCCCTGCATCCCGCAGGGAGCACAGAAGAGAAGGCCTGAAGAAAAATCACAAAGATGTGAGCTGAGCAGAAGGGCCTATTTCAGACCATACGAAAGTGCCCGGGAGAGGGGCACCAGCCCGCTCTCCCACCGAAAGAGACAAAATAACTGTGCCCTGCATCCCGCAGGGAGCACAGAAGAGAAGGCCTGAAGAAAAATCACAAAGATGTGAGCTGAGCAGAAGGGCCTATTTCAGACCGTACGAAAGTGCCCGGGAGAGGGGCACCAGCCCGCTCTCCCACCGAAAGAGACAAAATAACTGTGCCCTGCATCCCGCAGGGAGCACAGAAGAGAAGGCCTGAAGAAAAATCACAAAGATGTGAGCTGAGCAGAAGGGCCTATTTCAGACCGTACGAAAGTGCCCGGGAGAGGGGCACCAGCCCGCTCTCCCACCGAAAGAGACAAAGTAACTGTGCCCTGCATCCCGCAGGGAGCACAGAAGAGAAGGCCTGAAGAAAAATCACAAAGATGTGAGCTGAGCAGAAGGGCCTATTTCAGACCGTACGAAAGTGCCCGGGAGAGGGGCACCAGCCCGCTCTCCCACCGAAAGAGACAAAGTAACTGTGCCCTGCATCCCGCAGGGAGCACAGAAGAGAAGGCCTGAAGAAAAATCACAAAGATGTGAGCTGAGCAGAAGGGAAATCAGAACAGGAGAAGGACTACAGTTCCCAGAAGACACAGGGCCTCTAGAGAGGAAGCTTCCAAGAGCTGGTGGGGAGGGACTTTCCAGACTTTGCACTGCTCAGGTGCACTTGGATAAAGAAGAGAGTTTGCTAGAAGAAGGAGAGGGGCAGGACGAGGAAGGAGCTTTTAATAGAACCTGAGTTGAATGTAGAGGAGATGGAGGTGGAGGTGGTACAAACCCCTGAGGGGAAACCCAGAGGAAGTGGACATGGAAGACCAGTAGTGGCAACCTCCTCCAGAGAAAGGCACAGGCAGTGAGCCTGCAAATTAAAGTTTCTGGGAAGACACTGCCGGGGGGGTGGGCGAAGCTGCAGCAGAGAAGAAAGGGGAAGCAACAGCCCAGCTGCAGGCTAGGGAGGGTGGCGGTAGTGGGGACCTCTTGAGAGAGAGACTGTGTGGTGTTTCGGAAGAAAACGGCTCTGCTGCATGAAGATTTTGTTGTCTTTACCAGGGAGAGACTGGCCTTTCGGAGCTAAAACGGTCATCCTGCGGCGAGCCGCAGGGATCTGTTGTACTACCTATTCTTTTCCACTTGTGCATGTCTCCATTAGCAACACTGGTACAATGGTTGGATTTAGTTGTTTTATGTCAGCTGCCAACGTACAAGTGATTGCCTACCTTGATCCCAGCTTGCTGGACGGTTTAGAGAATTTTAATTAATGCTTTGATCAAATTCTCTCTTGGCTGCTTGCCCACAAATTAAAAGTAAATCCACAGAAATGGGAAGCATGGTGGGGATAAGTAGAAAAAAATAATTACTGCAAGATATCAGCTCAAATGGCGGGTGCTGCAGTACCTCTGAAAGATGCTGTGGAAATACTTGGGAGTTAAATTTGATATCGACTCTCCTCCTCTGTCTGATCAGGCAGCGGCTTCACGTCACACCTCATTTTACTCTTAGCGGTATGCACAGCAAAGACAGACATATGTAGGACAATAAGAATTACAAATCCTTGTCCATGTGCGTATTCTCAATGGGTTATCGCAGGGTCTTCCAGCTGTGGCACTGAGAAGGTTGCAGTTGGAGCAGAACCCTGCAGCCAAAATGCTCTTTGGATGCAAGAAGTATCACCATACCTTGGCTTCCTATAATTTCTAGGATTAGATTCAAGATCTCGTGTCCAGTATTCAAAGTTCTTTATAGAGGAAATCCAAAATATTTAGCTGATCTTTTAATTCCTTATAGTATAGCCAGGGTGTTACAGCCATCACAGCAAGATCTTTTAAGGGTAGCCTATTGAAACTAGGCTAAAATGTACGAAAAGGGTAGCATTTAGCTATTAAGGTCTCGTTTCCAGAATTGCGCAAGGAATCCAATTGTTTAAAGTTTAGGGAAATAATTAAGGCCTGGATAGTTGGACATGTGTTCAATCACTGACTGGTACTTTTGACCCGAGAGAGAACTGATTCTATATTTATAATTTTAAATATAAGAGCCTAACGTTCAAACCTATTCACAGTACTGGATTTGCACATGTAAGTGGATATGCGGAGATGTATCCTTATAAACCGTGCAGTGGGTTGTTGCACAATATATAAAATACAAGGTAGCTCTGCTCTGAAAATGCATGCACATATTTCAATACACGTAAATATTTGCAATGCAATGAAAGCACTTATTTTCTCCACCTAGATTATAAAAATACTTTACGTATATTTTATGCGCAAAGAAAATATAACATGCAGAGGCAGGTACTGGATATTTTAAAGTGTGCATATATTAGAGATGTGCATTCGTTTATCACAAATTCGGCAATTTTTTCGAAATTGCCTAATTTGTCGTGGGTCGGGGGCCCCGAACCCCGAAACAGATTTTCCCCGAACTTCGGGGAAAATTTGTTTTTCGGGTTTGTACAGGGGGAAGGGCACATTTTATTTTTTTAAATAAAAAACCACCCCAAGCATTAAAATTTACTATAATAGCCGATAAACAAAACCATGATCGGGCCGGACAAAAAAAAAAAACACGATGTAAATCGGAACCGGAATCAGAACCGATTCCGGTTCCGATTCACATCTCTAATATTTTCTAAATAAAAAAGGTATAGCGCTGAGTCAAACGGCAGCCTCCATCTTCCTGTTCTTCAGAAAGGTTTGAGGTAGATGAGCTGGATCTGGCATGATGTAGCAGAAAATTGCCATTGGTTTTCAGCACCAATTCAGCATCATTTCAATTGCAGGACATTCTACTTCTGTACACAATGGGGAGCAGGAAAGGGACAATACCTGGTGGACAGTCAGAATGAGGGCACCAGCAAGGGGGTGGGCAGAAAAAAAAAGGTGGAGAGAAGGAGGGGCAGAGGAGAGAAGTAGGGGGAGCTAGAAGAGTTGACTGAGAACAAGGAGAAAGGCAGGGGAGAGCAAAGGCGGCCAGGGCAGAAAAGAGTGGATAAGAGGGAGCTGACCCAGTGAGTCAGGCTGCAATGCAGAAGCATTGTGCTTCTGTGGGGAGGAAGGGAAGATGGCCGCCACTATAGCAGAGGAAGCATCTTCTACAGCCCTCAGGCCTGCAAGGGTCTCCAAAGCTATGGGAATATGCTTTCTGGGGGCTTTGCAAATGGAGGGATTAAAAGGTGGTGGTGGTGGTGGGTGTTAAAAAGTAAAAGAGGGCAAAGAGAAGCAGTGGGTGCCAAAGCCTTCAAGGAGACAGCGACAAGGGGAGAGAAAATAAGGGGAGACTAGAGGGTGACAAACCAGAATTGCTTGAGAGAAAAAAAACAAACGAGTTCTAAATTCATGCAAAGAGGAAAGCAATAAAGATGGGACCTGGGGTAGAGAACCACAGAGTATCCAAAATAATTTTCTGGGTGTAAGGGCACAAAATGATTTGTGGACAGCAAGGCACTTGAGACAATTGAGGGGGGGGGGGGGGGGGGGGGGCGGGGGACAGCAGAAGAGAACCCATATGCATTTGTGAGCTGTAGGATGCCCCCAGGACTATGGAGGCAGCACGAAGCCAAAAAGGACTGCGCAGTGGGCGTATGCGTTTGGGAGAATGGCGCCTAACGCGCTTTCAGGAAAGACGCACTTAAACGTAGTGTGCAGTCCTGTGCACTCAAAGTAAATGCAATCCTAAAACAAGCTTTGACCGCTTTACGGCAAATCCAAAAGCAAACCCCATGAATTCGGGGCAGTGACACGGAGAGAGGCCGAAAGTGACGAGCCTCAGCATTCCCCAGGGTCCCCACCCACCCCCCGCGCCAGGAGAAACCAGAGATAGCTGCAGGCCGCAGAGCCTTCGGCCTGCCTATTTCTGCCCTCCCTGCTCTCGGCCGCACGGGTTACTCTTACATCCCAACATTTTGTTTTTGAAATCGTCAGCGCCTTTTTTTTTGAAAAGGTCAAACACACGATGAGGGCCACCAGTGGCAAAGCAGCCAGAGAAACTCAAAAAAAAGGAAGTAGAGTCACGTGCTGGGCAAATAAAGGAGCGGGCGTGACTGGTGTCTGCTCGATTTGTACCCAAGCGGGGCTGAGGTGGGGGATCGGCAGGGCCGGCCTGAAAGACGAACGTGCCGCGGTGAGAGCAGCCACCTGACTGACATAGCAATTGGTAAACAAAACCAAAACCCATGTATTGTGGCTATTTAAACCTTTCACACTCAGAATCTGGGAGCAGTCGTTATTAAACACAGATCCGGATGGCCTTTGGAGCATGGGAAATAGTTTTCATTTTGTAAAAAAAAAAAAAAAATCTATACAATGTGAAGGCTTAGGTAAGCTGCTGCCTTACTGCATTTCTGGAATGCCCAGCGAGAAGCCGAATCCATTCTCTGTCAATCAGAACAACCTCCCCCCCACCGCCACCCTCCTCTGAGCCGTAATCCATACGTTGTGACCAGGCATCGCCTGGACGGGATCACAAAAATCATTGGACCTGAGCTTGATCTCAGTAGAAAAAAAAAAATGTAATCATCTGAGTGTAACTGCAAGGGCCAGGGGCAGGAAGTTCCCCATAATCACAAATACCTTCTGAACTGCAGTTCCCAAAACATGTGGGATAAACACAGAGAATCCCGAGCAGCTAAAGGATGGAAATGAAGAAAAGATGTCACCCGTGTTAACTGGGGGTAACCCTGCAGGGGGCGACGGTTACTGCCCCGTAACAGAAGACATGGGGGTAACCTAAAAAAAAAAAAAAAAATCTATCCGGGCAGCCTGGATGGACCACTTGGGTCTTTTTCTGCCAACATTTATTACATTAATATGATATCATTTATTTAAAACTGTTTTATACCGGCATTAGTGGGACAGGAGAGAAAAGAGGAGGCCGAAAGAAAGCACACAGAGCAACAAATAATATATAAATAACAGGATAATTTTATATCATGTTCTGCAATACTGTTCTCCATGTTGTATCATGTTATGCCTCCCTGTTCTCCATGTTATATCATGTTGTATCATGTTATATATCATGTTATATCATGTTATGTCTCCATGTTATCCATGTTATATCATGTTCTCCAATCCTGCAAAAAGGATCACTCTCATGCTTGCGCTCTTACTGCCCTTCCCACCTGCTACCTCCTAAACAGGAAGGCATTCTCTTTCTATTGCCCCCTTTCTCCAAGCCTGGATCTGTCAGTAGCCACACCAAACCTGTGCCTGGGGCAGCAGAAATCTCGGGGGCGGCAGGGCTGGTTGAAGATTTTTGCTGCCTTGTACCTGTGTTGGGTTTCATTCGGCAGAGAACAGCCCCCCTGCTTCCTGATCCAGCCCCTCTCATTCCAGGCAGTGTACAGGGAACAGAAGGGGAAAGGGGAAGCCTGGGGCAGATACTGCAGAGCAGAGAAGAACTAACTCTGCTCCCTTATCCAGCTCGTTCCCCCTCCTGCCTTTCAGGGATAGGTGATGAGCCCGGAGCAGGAAGAGCAAAGGGAAGTCATTTTGGGGTGGTTAGGACAGGCTAAGTGTGTGTGTGTGGGGGGGGGGAGGATAAAGCCTGGGTGATGAGGGGATCAGATAGCGGGCATGTGTCTTTGTGTGAAAGGAGGAAGGGGTCAGAGATTGTGTGTGAGAGAGAAGGCATTGCTGCTGGATTTATATATATATGTGTGTGTGTGTGTGTGATAATAGATAGATATACAGCACATGCCAGAATATGGTACCATGTTCTCCAATACTGCCTCCTGCTCCTTCCACCCCTGCCTCCCCTCCTTGCAATTCAGATCCTTGACCTCAGATTCTGCCCATAAAATCCTAATCTCAGGATAAGCAGAACTCCAGAGTTCCCAGCTATTCCCACTCTTATCCCACGTCTTCTCCCAGAAGAGGAGGAGCAGAGGGTGCATGCCGTGCGGGTGGTAAAGAAGAGTATCAGACCCCTTACTGGAACACACGCTCCTCCTTCCTGCATATTCTTGCATTTCTTTGACTGGCAAAGTCGGCGGATGCGCATTTACCAAGCATGAACATAAGCCCTAGTAGATTATTGTTTGTGAAATTATTTTGAGCTGCTCCTGTTCCACGGGAGTAACCATGCTGGCAAAAGTGTTGCAAACGAACGATGCCACATACACCCGTATCCTAATGGTCCACGCACCGTGTGCACATTGCAAACTGAAACCCTCCAGCTCCTACCCCTGCGCCTAGGGGAGCCAGGAGATAGCTTCAGACATACCAAGATGCATAATAATTTAATACAAAGGTGGGGTTTATTGTTCCCCCGAATGAAATTATCAAGAGCCCTCCCATGAAGCAGAACTCGCTTTTGACAATGGCACTTCCTTTCAAAACTGCTGCAGACAGCGCGAGCGTGGGGGTCTCGCACTGGAATTCATTCGGCTCCCTGGCTCTGTTTCGAAAACAGAATCAAACCATACTATGTCTACAGGGATGAAGCACTTTGGGAAGCAGGATCTTTAATGGGGGACCTGGCACGGCTACAATTAAAAACATATTATTAAGCATGCAGGTCACTTAAGGAATGAATGCACAGAATCTATCTTTGGGGAAATTTATCTTGGAAATGAAATGCCTTTAATTAGACTTTCATGTTCCCAGGGCACCTCAAACCAAGGGCCAGATGTGCCAAAGGGTTTCCTCTGTTTTGTGTCTACGGGAAAACGGCTTAGTACGTTTGGCCCTTAAGTGTTTCTTCCGTAATCTGGAGTGTTAGGAGAGTGGAACATATTGCGAAAAGACTTATGGATTTACTTATGTTAAGTAATTATGAACTTGGAACCTGTCCACTTGTAATCCACGTGCTCAGAAATGAAAACTGTTGCCTGTGACCTAAGCTAAAGGCTCGAAGACCAATGAAGGGAATCCCAGCAATCCATGTTTACTGGTATCGCTCGGGGAAACAATAAAAACAACCTTGGCTTCCCAAGTCCCCGGGAAGATAAAGGAGAAAATAAAAAACAACCTAATTCCCAAAGACTTTGAATGCAACAGGAGCATGGCAAGTAATGTCCTTGAGTGCGGTAGGACTTGTATATATTGAGTATAGTCCAAAGCACTTTATAGCAGCACTGCTAGAAAGAGTTGGGCCAAATCACGGAGCCTGCCTGCAGGTTCTAGGCTTGTGTGCTTTAAGAGACAAAGGAGGAGAGACATTCAGGGTTTACTTAGTGTTTCAATCGTTACTTATGTCTCTAAACAGAAATTCCTAAGCATTATGGGGTGAATGCTCCATTTAATTATGCATTGATTGCATAGTACTTGGGGATGTCTGCCTGACTTAAAAATGGCCTGATCAGGTGAATATATACTGGCTGAGATAAAGTCAGGCAGTTTGAGTCTCTCTTGCTATAGCTGCCAGAAATGTGCAGATCTTTTGCCATCCAAATGAGTTACGGGCCGATTTCAGACCAGACCGCATTCAACAATCCAGACGGTCATCAGACTGTGATTTCTTTTCTTTTAATGGCGAATCCAAAAGTCGGAGAGACCCCCACTGCGGCAATGGAATCATCCAAGGGAGCAGTACAGTACTGGGGTTGAAATCCTTCTGTGCACAAATCAGAGTGGGATCTGGGAGTGATCAGATCTGATTATCTCAAGGTGGCCAAACAGGTGGATAAGGCAACAGCAAACACCAGAAAGATGCTTGGCTGCATTGGGAGAGGAATGGTCAGCGGGAAAAAGGAAGTGATATTGTCCTTGTATGAGTCTCTGGGTGAGACCTCATTTGGAATACTGGGTACAATCCTTTCACAAGAATATAAACCAGATGGAATCAATCCAGAGGGTGGGTACTAAAATCATCAGTGGTCTTTGCTGTTAAATATATGGGGATAGACTTACAGATCTACACATGCATACCCTAGAGGAAAGGCAGGATAAGGAGATGTGATAGAGGTATTTAAATACCTCCATGCACAGGAGATTAACAGAAAGGAAGCTCTGGAATGAGGGGGGTCATGGGATGAGGATAAATAGGATAGAATCAGGAGTAATCTAAGGAAATAATTTTTTATAGAGGAACAACCCCAGTGTAGGTGGTGGAGACAAGGACAGTATATGAATTCAAGAAAGCATGGGACAAGCACTGGGGATCTCTGAAGGAGTGGTAGGGATTGTAGAGATTGACAGCCTAGATAGGCTGTATTGTCTAGTGCCCAGTGATGCAAAGCTGGGCAGGTACACAGGCCTTGGTCACAGGTGTTGCTTTGCTGCATTTATTCTGCCATTAGCACGTAGTATTAAACTAAACTGGAATCGGGTTAATATGAACATGAAAATAGTGCATTTCCATAAGGAGGTGGCCTCAGCACCATAGTTCATAGTGCTTCTCCACAGCCCCCATCTTCAGCTCCCAAATGACATTTCATTTCATTTATTAAAACTTAATATCATGCTTGATAAAACATATTATCCAAGTAGCAACACATTAAAAAGAACAATCATAAATTTCTAATAATAAATAAATACAACATAAAATAATTAAACCCAAACAATACAAAAATAATTTAAGACAAAAATAAAATAATTCAAATAAAATTATAAAACACAAACCAAATAATGCAATCATCAAAACAAAATCCATATTAAATAACCTTGCTGGAGTGTCATGGGTCAACACACCAAAACATAGTTGAACAGTGTCAGACAACAATTAAATATTGTTAAATGCCTTATTAAAAAACCTAGACAACAGCTTTTCTGAATTTTAAATAGTCAAAGATAGAACGGATGTCAAACAATAATGTATTCCAAAGAGATAGTGCTTAATAACTAAATGATGACTCTGGTAGATTCCAAACGAGTCACAGATAGTGGGGGTACACGGAGAAAACCAGCTTATGATGACTGTAAACGAGATGGAATATTTGTAATTAACAGTTTAGACAAATAAGATGGCAGACCACTTGATAAAGTAAGAGAGAATACTTAACACTTTAAATTGAATTCTATAGACAATTGGTAACTAATGTAACTGTTTAGAACAGGGGATATATGATCTTGTTTACAGAGACCAAATATCAATCTAGCTGCTGTATTTTGTAATAATTGAAGGCGCTTCGACTGATTATTGTAGGCACCAAGAAGAAGAGAATTACAATAGTCTGTTTCTGAAATTACAAAAGCATGAACATTTTGATGCCATCATGGGAAGGGGATGGTGAAGAGTAGTGGAAGGACTGAAGGCGGGCAGAAGGCCAGTGGCCTTATAAACTACAGAAGGGGTGGGGTCTTGGAGTGGGGCTGGAACAATGACCATTTAAGTTGCCATTAACCCGGCCTCCAGCCTCTTCCTCACCTCAGCAGTTTTCCTGCCCACCCCCACCTGGCAATAGACAGAACCCATATAGAATTTGGGGCATGTGACGATTTTGTGCCTTTGAGGGGGAAGGGCTCTTTTGTTGAGTCAGCTGACTCCAGCCCAGCATTTGGGAGCAGACATTAGCCTGGTGGCAGCCTTTCAGATTGGAGCAGCTACAAGAGATCTGAATACTATTTTTTTTCCCTGCAAGTAATCTCAACTGATTAGTTCCCTCCCTCCTTATCCCTCTCCCCACCCACCCCTGAGTTAACTTTTCTTATATTGTCCTCTCTGGATTCCTAGTTAATTACCTTCAATTACTTCTCCCATTACATAGTAGCTCCTTACAGCTAACTTTCATATTGCTTGTAAAAATTAGTTTTCATATTCTACCTATTAATCTTTACTGCCTAACACTAATACTGTTAGTTTTTACTTCAATTACCTATTCAAATCTTGCTAGATCCTAGATTTTACCTCACCTTATCTATATGTTTTTAAAGACTTAGAGATAATTTAACAATGCAACAATTTTGGTGCTTATGTCCAAAGGCTTATCATTTGGAGAATCAAAGGTTGTCCCTTTCGCCTTCAACTGTCTGCAATTAAAATGGAGCTGATTCATCTAAGGGAGGAATTGTTCAGGTTTCAATTAACCTTGAACTATCCAGTATCTCTCACCCAACTTCCACAGAAGTTTCAGAAACCCAGAAAAATTGGTTTACAGTGGACTCTGGTAGAATGAGACATGTGACAGACAGACGCCCACCTTCCCCAACTTTACAGCATCCTGTGCATCAACCCCCACTCCCACAAAGTTATCAGAAATCCAAGATTCAAAAACCCAGGAACAATTGGATTACAGTGGGCTCTGGCAGAATAAGGCCTGTGATGAAGAGACACCCATTCTCCCCACTGTTACCCCTAAAAAATGCTTTTTCTGCATTGGAGAATGACGAAACCTCAGCAAATGATTTTGAAGTGATTTCTAAAAAATCTCCCAGTGCACCCAGAAGCCCCTCAACAGAATCAAATGTCATAAAAGAAAGCTGATTCTGCTGGGAGACTCAATCATCAGAGGAACAAATTTGGGAGCACATTTTGATGGTGACACAAGAGTTAAATGCTTTTCAGGATCCTCACCTAGTAGAAATGCAACCAGATAGTCCAAGTCATTGAAGAAGAAAGTAGGAACTTTGATATCAGTGTTATCATTCATCTGGGAACAATGACCTCAATAGAAATGGTATCCATGAAGTACAAAAAGATTTCCAAAATCTAGGAAAGATAATAAGACATGCTGCAAAGACTATTGCCTTTTCAGAAATATTGCCTGATCTTGGAGAGAGGAATGAGAAGTTATGCCATATAGATCATTTAAATTCCTGGCTAAAAACTGGTGTACAGAAAGTGGTTTTGGATAATTGGAGGCTGGGGTCGTGAATGGAGCAGTAAAAGGCTATATGGTAAGGATGATCTACATTTGTCTGTAGCAGGAAGGAGGATGCTAAGTGAGAAAGTCAGATGGTATATTACCAGACATTTAAACTAAAGAATGGGGGTGGCAGGAAATGGCCAATGAAAGTGACTTGTCACCCCCAAGCAGTAAAATATGTAGGAGGAGAAAAGAACAAAATCAATCAGCTCAAAAAAGCAGAACAGGTGTCTAGGAAGTGCAACAAATCAAGGGAGAAAAATTGGAAAGCCATGACTACAAATGCTCGTAGTTTGGGCAATAAAATCCCAGACTTGCAGGCCCTAATGTTGGAGGCGGACTTGGACATTGCTGCTGTTATGGAGACCTGGTTCACAGAGTCTCACGATTAGGATGTGGCCATCCTGGGCTATAAGTTGTAAAGAAAGGACAGAGAGGACAGAAAAGGGGGAGAGTAGCTCTGTATGTCAAAAACAATACCCAAGCAACAGAACTGCAATGGGACATGGGGTAAAGAAGAAGCTTTATGGACTGTCCTAAAAAGAGAAGATGGTGCTTCCATTTTTACTGGTGTGATCTAGAGGCCTCCTACCCAAACGGATGAACTGGACAGAGATCTGATCGAGGACATCCAAAAGTTGGGAAAGAAGGGAGAAGTGTTGCTTGTTGAAGATTTTAATCTGCCAGACGTGGATTGGAGCATCCCTTCTGCGGATTCTACAAAAAGTAGAGAGATAGTGGATGCCTTTCAAGGTGCCTTTCCAGGTGAGAGGGTGTGATCCTCGATCTAGTGCTCACTAATGGGGATAATGCCTCTGATGTTTGGCTAGGGGCTCAGCTGTGCAGTAGTGATCATCAGACAGTATGTTTCGATATCTCAAATAGGATACAGAGAAATCACACAAAGACCCGAGTTTTGAATTTCACAAATATGAACTTTGTCAAAATGGGGATGTACCTGGAGGAAGAACTGGAAGACTGGGAGAAAATGTGTGAGGTGGAACAACAGTGGGCCAAATTATAAGAAGCTATTACAAAGGCAACAAATCTATGTGTTAGGAAAGTAAAGAAGAATAAGAGGAAAAAGAAACCGATTTGGTTCTCTAAGGAGCTGCCTGAAAAAATTAAGGCAAAACGAACAGCACTTGAGAAGTGAAAAGAAACTCAAAAAAAGGAACACAAGGAAGAATATCTATTAAAAGTGAAGGAGACGAAGAAAGAAATCAGGAAAGCAAATAATCAAGCAGAAGAAAAAATTGCCAAAGAGGTGAAGAGAGGAGACAAAACATTTTTCAGATATATCAGAGAAATAAGGGAGACCTGAAGTGGTATAGTGGAATTGAAAGGTGACAAGGAGCAATGTGTGGAGACAGATGAAGAAATGGCAGAAATATTAAATACTTCAGTTCAGTATTCACTAAAGAAGACCCTGGAGAAGGACTGTTGCTGGTTGACAAGACCATAGACGGAGATGGAGTAGATTAAACTCCATTTACAGAAGAGAATATATGGGAAGAGCTAGGAAAACAAAGTGGACAAGGCCATGGGGCCGGATGAGGTTCATCCCAGGATACCGAGGGAGCTCAAAGATGTGCTGGCAGACCCACTGCATGACCTGGTCAATAGAGCCCTGGAAACAGGAGTAGTGCTGAGTGATTGGAGAAGAGCGGTGGTGGTCCCACTCCACAAGAGTAGTAGCAGAGAGGAAGCTGGAAACTACAGGCTGGTTTGCCTCACCTCGGTGGTGGGAAAATTAATGGAAACTCTGCTGAAGTAAAGGATAGTGAACTATCTACAGTCAGGAGGATTACTGGACCCGAGGCAGCATGGATTCACTAGGGAAAGGTCTTGTCAGACAAATCTGATAGATTTTTTTGATTGGGTGACTATAGAATTGTATTGAGGATGGGCGCTCGATGTAATTTACTTGGATTTCAGCAAAACTTTTGATTCAGTCCCGCATAGGAGGCTTGTGAATAAAATGAGAAGCTTGGGAGTGAGTGCCAAGATGGTGGCATGGATTACAAACTAGTTGACAGACAGAAGACAGCACATGATGGTAAATGGAACCTTCTCTGAAGAGAGATCAGTGTTAAACGGAGTTCCACGATCAGTATTGGGACCAGTTCTGGTCAATATCTTTGTGAGCAACCTTGCGAAAGGGGTAGAATTTGTCTACTTGTGGATGATACTAAGATCTGCAACAGAGTGGACATGCTGGAAGGAGTAGAGAGAATAAGACATGATTTAAGGAAGCTTGAACAGTGGTCAAAGATATGGCAGCTGGGATTCAATACCAAGAAGTGCAGAGTCATGCATCTGGGTTGCGGTAATCCAAAAGAACAGTATGTGATGGGGGGCGAAGGGCGATGGGCTGTTGTGCACGGACCAAAAGAGGGACCTTGGGTGATAATGTCTAGTGATCTGAAGATGGAAAACAATGTGGCAAGGTGATAGCTAAAGCCAGAAGAATGCTGGGCTGCATAGAGAGAGGAATAACCAATAAGAAAAAGGAAGTTATAATCCCCTTGTACAGGTCCTTGGTGAGGCCCCACCTGGAGTACTGTGTTCAGTTATGGAGTCTGTATCTCAAATGGGGCAGAGACATGATAGAAGTGGTCCAGAGAAGGGCAACCAAAATGGTGGGGGGATCTCCATCAAATGACTTATGAGGAGAGGTTGAATGACTTAAATATGTATACCCTGGAGGAGAGGAGGTACAGGGGAGATATGATACAGACCTTCAGATACCTGAAAGGTTTTAATGATGCACAATCAACAACAAACCTTTTCTGCTGAAAAGTAATCAGTAGAACTAGGGTTCACGAAATGAAACTCCAGGGAGGACGACTCAGAACTAACATCAGCAAAAATGTCTTCACAGAGAGGGTGGTGGATGCCTAGAATGCCCTTCCAGAAGAGGTGGTGAAGACAAAAACAGTGAAAGAATTCAAAGGGACATGGGATAAACATTGTGGATCCCTAAAGGCTAGAAGATGGAAATGAAGAAAAGTGTGCATGGGGGTAACCTGCTGGTATGGTGGTTACTACCCTTAACCAATAAACCTTCATACCATGGATGGAACTCCATCATTGCTCTCTGCAATGATAGTTCAGCAGGGAGAAAAGAGGAAAAGGGGAATTAGATTTAGACAGCAACCAACAAGGACACTGAATTTTACGGTCTGGGAAAGTAAATAAGCATGAGGGTAACTTGTTGATGTGACTGTTACTAACCTTAACCAATAAACCTGAAACTTTTGATGCAACTCCAACATTGATCTCTGCTTCAACAGCAAGAGGTGATGGGGAATTGGACTCAAACAGCAACCAACAGAAGTCCTGACTTGATGGTCTAGGAAACTGATAAGTATGGGGGTGACTTGTATGACATAGCAGATACTACCATAAACTTGCTGGGCAGACTGGATTGACCATTTGGTCATTTTCTGCCATCATTTCATGTCATTTCTATGTTAAGAGGGCATCAATAGTTGCAGCAAAGGGTGCAGGGGTGGCCATGTCTGAGACACATCTAGTAATGCATTGAAAAAGCTGTATGGGCAAGGATAAGCAAGAGATTGATATTTCTATCCTTTTCATAACACTGTGTTGGAGAAATATGAGTCACTGGATAAGTTTGGCTTCGAAGGCAGGTATACATGCCTTGTGAACAATTATATGTCACTGGTTTGGACTCTGACTCTTCTACGGTCCGTAGTCGAAGCTTGGAGAGCTAAACCCTCTGTTGAGTATGCCGTATTTATTCACAGCCTTTTACATAACTTGACGTCACCATGGATCAGCTGTAGCTTAAGAATGCATACTCCTATTCAAACACTTAGGACATCCAATCAGTTCCTATTGGATGTTCCCCCTCCTAAGGTAACCAGACTAGCTTGCACACGTGAATGCTCCTTCTCAATCTTCAGGCCAGTTCTCTAGAATTCACTTCCCCTTTCTTTGTGCCTCACATAGGACACAAAGATATTTTAAAAAGCATTAAAACCTCATTTATATATGGAGGTCTTCCAATAGTCCTTCTTGCTCCAGCTGTACTCTACCTTGAAGATGTTTGTAATAGTATTTTAGTACATTTTGTTAGTCTGTTTATTGCTACTATTTCTCTATTATGAATGTTTTTACTGCATCCCATCCTGAAAGTTGGAGGGGCAGGTAACAAATGTTTTTAAATAAAATAAATAAATAAATGACATGATGAGTGGGTTTGGCTTCAAAGGCCAATCCTCTGGCAAACAAAGTTGTTCTTGAATTATCACTGTGAAATTCAGTTAGCAGGCGGGTGTGTACAGGCAGGGGTGAGGCCACACTTAGGAATGAATCATTTGAATAGGTGTAGGTTATAATACTTGTTTGTGTTTGAATTTTTATTGATGTTTAATGAATGGTGTAGTTTTGATCTTATTAAAACTTTGTATATCCAATAAACTAACTCCCTCTCAAAATGACCGAGTGAAGTAGCATCTGTGAACAGGGGAAAGAGGATCTGAGGGGAGAACAGTAGGGTGGATGGGTGGATGGTCGAGAAACAGAAGAGGGAGGTGTGGATGTATTAGTGCCTATGTGGATTGAGCTGCCAAGGCCATCTAAGTAGGGAAGGTCAACGCCATAACCGAAAAAGTGCTTCTCCACACCCCCAGTCTTTGGCTCCCAACTGACATTCGGGAGCTGTCGGGGGGGGGGGGCAGTTGTGAGAGAGTGAAGGGGGTAATGAGTAAGTGTATCTTATAAGTGCAAATGGCCTTATAAGATACATGGATGGATGAGAGCCTGAGGTGGGAGGGGACCTCTATGTTTTAAGTTTATTTATTTATTTATTGCATTTATATGCCACTGTTCTGTAATCAATCGCAACGGTTTATAAAATAAAATAAATAGAAACACAATAACAGGTACATAAATCAGAAGACACAAATACATGAACATCAATATAAAAGCATTCAAGGTAAAACATGAAATCAAAATTGAAAATAAATCAGAATAAAAGATTTAAATTAAATAAAGTAAAATATAATAAAATTAAAAAGAAATAAAATTAAAAGTAAATAAAAGTGAAAGTGTGCCTCACATAATAGTGCAGTTTCCAATGCGTCATGCCAGCCAATGTGGAAAAAGTCTTATTTTAAATGTTAGTCTCATAAGCTAATTTAAAAAGCCATGTCTTCAATCCTTTCTTAAATTCCTCTGGCAGTGAGTTCCACAATTTAGGACTAGCGATTGAAATGGACTCTCACTCTTACTCACTCAAATGTGCAGTTCGAACTGAAGGAACTGTCAGCAAGTCTTTGTTTGAGGAGTGAAAATTTCATTGGGGAGGGTATGTAAGTGAATGGCTTCGTTTAGCCATTCAGTGTTATTGTTATGCAATGATTTATGTAATAAGCATAAGACTTTGTAGTCAAACCTAAATTTTATCAATAGCCAGTGTAATGCAATTAAAGTAGGAGTGATATGGTCATATTTTCTTCCACCTGTTGATAATCTTGCTGTAGTCACCATCGGCCCACCCTCCTTGGTGGCTTTCCCGCCCACCCCATTTGGTGATAGAACCCGTGCAGAGTTTGGGGCACGTGGCAGAGAAGGGCACCAGCAATAGTGGCAGCAAAGGGTGCTGAGGTGGCCATTGAGACAGACCTAGTAAAGCGTTTAAAAAACCGTATGATGGGCAGGACAAGCAAGAGATTGATTTTCCTGTCCCCTTTGCAGAAATTTGAGTCACTGGGCAAGTTTGGTTTCTATGGCCAGGCAAGCATAATGTACATGCAATTACACGTCATCAGATTGGAAGTGACTCCGGCTCTTCTACAGACCGGGGCCAGATCATAGAAGTGCTTTAGGGCAAAGCCTGGGCAGCTAAAGTCCCTCCGTTGAGCACGACAATGAAGAGTGGGCTTGGCTTCAATGGTCAATCCTACGGCAAGTGGTTCCTGAATGATCACTGTTGTGAACTTCAGTTAGCGGGCGGGTGCATCGAGGCAGGGGGGTGAGGCCACCCTTAGGAATGAGTCCTTGGAATAGGAGTAGGTTATAATACTTGTGTTTGAATTGTATTGATGTTTAATGAATGTTGAAGTTTTGATCTTGTTAAAAATGAATTTAGCTCCGGCCATGTGTACCAATAAAATAATTCTCACTCTCTCTCTCTCTTGTGAAATGATAGTGTGAAGTAGCATCTGTGAATTGGTGAAAGAGAGGGTCTGGCGGGGAGGGGGGGGGAGTGAGGAAAGTCGAGGGTGGATGATTGAGGAAAAGAACGGGTCGGGGGGGGGGCAGGTATGGAGGTATCAGCACCTGTGCGGGCGCAGTAACCTTTCCCTGGAGCCCTGTTTCCTTCTGATGTGTCTCAGCGGAGCAAATCTCCCTTCGCAGCGTCAAGGCGCTGGCGGCACATGTCATTTTAATGAACATGTCACTTTGATTTAGCCTTTTCCTCCTCCTCACAGTCTTTTCGTAAATGAAAAAGAAAAATCAAAACAAAAGAATTCAATTTGCAGTTATAACAGAAGAAAGTGGTATAGAAATGATCCGAGTGTTCTCTTCAAAGGCAGCGGGCTCTGTCGCCGGCGTGTTTTCCTTCCTTCTGCTTCTGAAGTAAGTTAATGGAGAAAGGGCATTCTCCCAGTACAGTGAAACTTCTGCTGCAGAGAACTTTATTTCGACGGACAAAAAAAAAATAGGATTTTACTGAAAGGGAGTTCCACCAGAGCAAAAAAAAAAAGAAAATTCGTTTTTATATGGGGATGGGGCCTGGGGGGAGGGGCAGGGTTAATAACATGGCCACCTGATTTTTCATACATTAAAAGTTTTTCTCTTTCCCGAGTTTGTGTATGCATTTCGTAGGAGATACCTCTCTTTGGTTAAAGCACTGCTTCCGGAGGATCCTGAAACACGAATGCAGCTCAGCTTTATTTCACCGTCCTAAACCTTACAGCCCGGATCAACCCGCTCCCTTGCATCCACCGCCACCCTCCTCCAGTTTACAGACCTGTCCACATATGATCTGAATCTCCCACCTAGGATCATTTTTCCCCCTCACAGATAGAGGCCAGCCAGCCCCACAGTGTAGCCCAATACATCCAAAATCCCGTACTTAATGTAACTGCTTGCTCGGAGGACTGTCTGGTGTGGCCTAAGGTTTCCTTAACAGGTTCCCTAACAGAAGTTGTGGTGGACCCCAGGAGGAAGAAACTGAAAGTGCAGGACCACTTCCTCTCTGTGGTATAAACAAGGGCCACTTTTGCGGGTGAGACACCTCTTATTTTTTCCATACTGACTGCCGTCCTGCCTCTCCTTCTCTGCCACCCTCATACAGTAGCAGTTTGCACATACTTTCATTCACTCAAAGGCCAGGAGAATTTTGTAAGAAGTCATTTGCACGCATAGACCATGGGTTTATGTGCATAAATGGCTTTTTAAATTATCCCCTTATTGACCCTTAATTGCATGAATTTATGTTACCCCTGTAACGTAGTATCCAGTTTCTCAAATAACTCTGTAACTCTGTAGTATTCAGTTACTCAAATAACTATTCGCTGTACTTAAAACACATAAACTCTGTCATGCTTGCTCTTAGTTACCTAACGCCCCTCCTTATAATTATTCGCACTTACAAAAAGTTCTATATAAAAGAGCTTTAAGCTAAGTCAAGGTTATGCTCCTTCACATTTATAGATAGCTCACTTTACTTGCTTTAAACTAAGTTAAGTTCATGTTTTGTCCACGTTTATAAATAGTTCATATTACTCGCATATAAAAAGAGTTCTCTGTAAAGCATTTATAAGCTCAGTTCATGTTTAATGTAAACCGATGTGATACTCACAGTGAATGTCGATATATAAAAACCTTTAAATAAAATAAAATAAACGCAGCATCTTCCGCTTTCACTTTCAACTAGGGCAGTCTAGACACACCACTCAGCCATTTCTTGGTGGCTGGCTAGTTGTGCTGCCTTAGGGCCTGATTCTTCACGGTCTCTTCCCACAGATAAAGAATGGGAGAAAAGCCTTCAGGGATCGGGCCCCAGAATGGAGCGGTACATCGGAGTAATCCCAAAATATATTCCAGGCATACAATACAGGTGTGGTGGACTCCTAGAAAGTGGACAGCGCCTTCCAAAATCCCTGATAATCAATGCACGGATTTACTTTCCTGTGGATTTTTTTTTTTTTTTTTATCCAGAAGATACAGGAAAATACATTTGCCGGGGGTGGGGAGGGGGGCAAAAGTTGGGCCACTTTAAATTGTGCAAGTAAAAAAAAAACAAAAGCAAAAACCTTGCAAGCTTTTTGCACAGGATCAGTCGACTTTTCCCTGGAATTTAAACCTAACCCAGAGAGTCCAGAGGCTGCTGTCATTTCTCCTTGCAGATAGTTCTGTGCTGCTCTCGGCCGCTCAACAAGATCCCAACCCTCCCCCAATATTGTAAAGCAGAGCAGTAGCGCAGATAACGTTTCATTGCTATTAAGTTGTTCGTGAAACCAGGGCATTACTTTTGTTTTATGCGGAAAAGGAAGTGGAATGATTTGCTTCATTTGTTACACATGCAGTCGGTAGCCGATGGCTTACAAGCAGAAGACAATTTGGGTCAATGGATTCAATCTCTGGGTTGTTTTATTTATCTATTTTTCATTTTATTCTCCTGAGCCTTTCTGCTTACTCCAGCCTTTACTGAGAAATCAAATAAAACCTTATCAAAGGTTTCATATGTGAAAACATACAGGCTACGTGAAAGTAAGACTAATGAAAGGCAGGGGCTTATATATTTAAAAAAAACCAAACAAAAAACAGTTGTTTCCTTTTAATAAAACAGGACCTGCATTTACAAAAATTTTATTACGGCAAAGTAATGTTCAATGTATCACAAGATTAAAAACAAACAGTTTAAAAAAATGTGCTAAGGTTTTTAAAGTTGGGATTCCCTATGACACTGTAGGTCTTCTATACAATTTCTATTTTTGGGGTCTAAGGCACCGAGACTCACTAAAGGGCAGGATAAATGTTTTCAGCTTCCATGCTGAAGCAGGAGCCTCCTAGTCACTGAGAGGTCCATATTCAAAAAGATTTGTCTGGGTAATTTCGGGAGCTATCCAAACAAATCTCTGGTTTCAAAAATGTCCCCGCGCTCCGTTTCAATTTTGACCGCGTAACTCATTACCCGCACAAGGTTGCTGAATTTAAAAAAAAAGCAGTGGTGGGGCATTCTAGGGGATGGGGGTTTAACTTTAGCCTGTTACCACTGATATTGAGCGATAGCCGGATAAAATGATCCAGGTTAGGTTGGTGGTGCCAGCAGGCCTGGATTTGCCGATATGCATTTGTGTATTGCAGCTTACTATACCACTTAAAGCTGGGAGGGAGGGCGCTAAGCTTAGCATGGGCAACAACAGCAAATGTGTGCCAGTAAGAATGATACACCAAAACCTTCCTTTTTAAATGCTTTTTCTCCTAAAAAAAAAAAAAAGTCTTATGTATTCACATTGTTTGCCTATCTGTGTACATCTATCCCTCAAATCATCCAACCTACGGCAACCAAATTTTAGGAATCGATATATTTGGATAAAAGCTAGAAAATGAAATAACATTTCCCCCAAAAAATGTATGAATCTAACCCAAAATAGAAAAACATTGGTCCGAGGTGGGGTTGACGCTACCCGCAGGGCAAGCCCTACAGGTCCCCACCGTCGGGAGGCAGAGCTGGCTGAGCAAAGGAGGCCGACTGGAGCTTCGCCAATACCGGCCCACGTTCCCCGCAGGTTGAGCCCTTGGGTGCAGGGGCCAGCTGGTCTTAGGCGGGCCTCCGTCAGATGACTCCCAGTAAATGAGGTGTTAATCAGCCAAGAACCAGCAGAGGTAATAGGAAGGCTGAAGCAGGTTCGGTCAAGGCAGGGATCCAGAGACCCGAGCGCCAAAGGGAACCAGAGGCGAAGACAAGTAGTGCCCGAGTAACAGTAGACCGGAGCCTGAAAGACCAAGTCCAGGGAGATACCAGTAGATGTAGTAGAGAGCAGACTGGCGTCAGGGCAGGCAGCAGACGTGGTAGGCGGTCAAACAAGTGGGGGTCAAAACCAGAAGTTAGTCCAAGAGTGGTCCAGACGTAGCAAGGGACAAACCCAGAAGTCAGTCCAAGCATGGTCAAAGCCAGAAGTCAGTCCAACAAGGCAAGGAAAGGACCAGGTACGGAACAGGAACCAGGAACGTAGACAGGATCAGGAACCAGGAATGTAGACAGGATCAGGATCAAGCAACAAGCGCACGACAAGCGTGGAGACCTGATGCCAAGGCAGGAAACTAGTGGCTGGGCCCTGCCTTATATACACCAAGGCCTAGTGATGTCATCATCCGGGGCCGCAGGATATTTTCCCGCTGTGGCCCCTTTAAAAGGACAGGAGTCGTGCGCGCACACGTAAACTGGGGCCCAAAGGAGGCTGGACGATGGCATCTCCTCGCGGCCCACGCGGGAAGGGAAGCTGCAGAGGAGTTGGAAGTGGCAGAGGAGGCTGCAGGCGCTCGAGGGCGGAGGCAGCTGCCCACCGCCACGAGCGAAGTCGGTCCGGGGCCTGGAGCCAGGTTACTGGGGTGAGTAGGCCCAGACGCGGGCCCGCCACGGAGAGGACACGTAACAAACATGAAAACAAAATGTTTTTATGTATAAACCTTTTAATAAAGATAAAACTGTCTGACATATATTGGTTTCTTATGCATGCCCAGCATATTCAGTACTCATTTAAAAAAAAAAAATAGTGCTCATATGACTTGCCCTGCAGTTCTTTTCTTACTTGATTATTACAGTAGCCTTGCAGTTTCCTCCTTCTACTTTGGGCTTCCAGCTCAATCATAAGGGGCTCTTTCATGGGCTAGAGCGCCGTGGGCCTCCACTCACGACTACCTACGGTTCTACTGTAATCACTGCCCTTGGCCAGGGAACACAGAAGCCAGTAGGTGAGCATCCTCTTTATGGCCAGTAGGTGTCACTGTTGAGCAATGGCTAAGGCTTCCCCTTCGCAGAAGATGTGAACCCTGCTCCTGCAGCATCCCCAGCCCTGGCTGACCCCCAAGAACGGAAGAACTGACTGGATAATCAAACCTAAAGACTTCTTAGTGGTAACAGAGCGATTAGAGAAATGAGACCCCCCCAAGAGGTCAAAGGCATAAGGCAAGAATATGCTGTGCATTGGGTGCTTTTGAATATATTGGAAGATTCATGTCAATGAACTATATGTCCTGAAGGCAAAGGCTTCAAATGCTACTAAGAATAATTTTGGAAAGAAGCAAAGTGACAGGCAAGCTACAGCCAAAGATTATATAGCATTTGCTTTGTTCTTTCATGATCATTTCAATTTGTAACCTATGCATTGGGAAAGGCTGCAGATGCCTGTACCAAAGAATGAATGTAAACGTGGTACAACAGACAGTATATAGAAAATAGTTCAACAGCTAGACTATCCAAGCATCCCATCTATCCTGTCTACATGGGTCTTAAAGGACAAGCAGTGTATCTTTAGTTTAATGCTAAATCTGGAAAGTCCCAGATATCAGGGGAATTTTACATTCAAAATCCCCATAAATGCTTGCCCGGTCTTTTTTTTTTTTTTTTTTTCAATTTTGTGGTTGAAAACAATAATCAACAACTCATTTGACAGTTTGATAAATGACCTTCCTGCGGCTTCCTACTCTGCAGGGCTTTGGCCGTGATATTGTACAGGAAAATACTGTATCACCTATTCATTTTCAGGGGAAAATGCAGCCTACTATGTCAGATTGTTTTTATTTCATGAAAACGTTAGTATATGTGTGTCTTTTCCATGATATCCTAGAGCAAGGGCAGTCAACGCAGTCTTCTCTGATCATGATTCCTATTCCTGAAAGTCAACACGCTAAGCGGTCCATCAGTAACCCAAGTGCAATAACTTCTGGCACTTATTCTACAGAATGATCTGTACTAACACACACATGCAGTTCCAACTCTCTCTTTAGATCTGCTCCTTGCTCCCATCTTCTCTGCCAGGCCCTGCCTACCTCTATGACCTCCTCCTTCTCTTCCTTTCTTTATCGTTTTGTCTTCAGAGCTTGGGTGCTATTTGATTATTCTGATATTGTGCATATGGTCTCAGATTTTGCCTGGGCAGTGACACATCCCCCAGAGAGCAGGTCACTTTTCCGGGTGGAGAATAGTGGCGTGCCCCAGGGATCTGTACTGGTGCTGATTAACGTATGCATAACGAGCAGGAAAAGGGAGCAATAAGTGATCAGATTTGTAGATGATACAAAATGATTTAACACTGTTAAAACGCAAGCGGATTGTAAGGAAGTACAGAAGGACTTGTGAGACTGGGCATCTAAATGGCAAATGAAATTTAATGTGGACAAGTGCAAAAAGATGCACATAAGGGGAAAATTTGCAAACTATAGGTACATAATGCTGGGTTCCATGTTAGGAGTCACCAAAGGAAAAAAGTATCATGGAGTCTTTTATGAAAATGTGCTAAGGTGTTTTTGCATGTGAAAAGCACTGTTAATGCATGGTGTGATGCCAATGAGAGAAAGAGAGAGAAGCTGTAATGCCCTCACCCTAGATAGGTATTTATATCTGTATGGGAGGCCCACCTAGTAACTTGAGGTGAGGTTTGGGTATTAGTGTAGGGGTTAGGGGCCACTTTGACATTCAAAGTGGAACATACGAACCAGGTTACCAGATAGAGAGTCCATCAAGCTAGGTTGAGAGAACATTGCACAAATTTCATCTTTGGGTGAGTTTCCTCACTCCGAGGGTCATCAAATCTTCACGAGAGACCACTGTTCTGTTCATACGTCTCACTTTGAATGTCAAAGTGGCCCCTAACCCATCCCCGGGAGATTTTCATGTTAACGTGTTGTGAACCAATACACGTCCCTTCCGTTTTCAGATGCCTATTAACCCATGTAAAGGGCTTTAAAATATGCCCTCCTCAAGATTAACTCTCATGCAGAAAATTATAAGTTTCTTAATGTCCTTGCTGAATGGCCAAAAGGTGGGGGGGGGGGGGGTATTTGTTTTGTACTGAAGTAGGTCCTCTGCCCCCTGTTGTTTCAGGAATACTTATTTTATTCTGCAGAAGCGCAGAGCAGTACGGGACGTCGGTATTTCTTTCATTTTATAGGTCCCAGGGATTGTTTTTGTTCCCGTGCACGTCTTGAGCCAACTTCTACTGCCAAACCAAAAGAGGAGAAGAGTTAAACAAAAAAGGCCTGAATCTCTTGCACACCAAGCTCATCTAACCCAATGTTGAGCACAGCATGGCAACGGCACACACACACACACAAGAAAGCAACCATAATGTAAACGTCCGCACCTTATTAAGTTTGGTGATAGCCATCCTTTCCTGTCAGAGCGCAAACCTCTGCTTTGCATTTGTCAGTGGATTAATTAGGGGAGTTAACCGGAATTTATTTAAGTTGCAGAAGGCGGTCTCACAGTCCTTTCCTGCTACCTCCATTCACAGCTTCTAGTTGCAGCTCGATATTTTGCTGCTGTTCTGGTTGCAGCCGGTCTACAGCACCACCCCTTGAGATGCATTCGCTGCACAGGCATAAACCCAAAGTACGAAGAGAAAAATAAAATGCACCCATCTTGGCATCTTTTTGTTTTGCTGTGTTTCATGAGCCTTTTTTCCCCTTTCTCTTTGCCCATCAGTTCCTTAACTAAAGCCCTGGCCTGTGCTGCCATCCTTGATCCTGTTCCCCCAGCGCCGAATACTGGGAACGAGAGAGCATTCTGTGGTTATGTCGGTTTCCATTTGTCCCTTCCCACTTTCAAGGACAGGAGTGAAAACCCGAATGCCAAGCCACTGCTACCGCTGCCAATAAGCCAAGGCCCCCAAAAGTTGATAGAGCACACGCATGCAATTCTGCCGACTGCGGAGATATAATATATCAGCTGTCACTAAATGATAATGGCCTGCAGCCACAAGAAACCAGATATTGATTTCTTCTGTAGACAGCAACAGTATGAATTATGAAAAAAGAAAAGCACCTTTCAGCCTTTCAAAAGAAATTAACGTAGTTTCTCCTACATTACAGGAATTTTACACATACAGGTGCAATACAGGCATGCTTTGCCTGTAACCAGAATTACAAGGCCACGTTATTTTTAAGAACACAAGAGCATAAGAAATTGCCATGCTGGCTCAGACCAAGGGTCCATCAAGCCCAGCATCCTGTTTCCAACAGAGGCCAAACCAGGCCACAAGAACCTGGCAATTACCCAAACACCAAGAAGATCCCATGCTACTGATGCAATTAATAGCAGTGGCTATTCCCTAAGTACTCTTGATTAATAGCCGTTAATGGACTTCTCCTCCAAGAACTTATCCAAACCTTTTTTAAACCCAGCTACACTAACTGCACTAACCACATCCTCTGGCAACAAATTCCAGAGCTTTATTGTGCGTTGAGTGAAAAAGAACTTTCTCCGATTAGTTTTAAATGTGCTACTTGCTATCTTCATGGAATGCCCCCTAGTCCTTCTATTATTCGAAAGTGAAAATAACCGATTCACATCTTCTTGTTCAAGACCTCTCATGATCTTAAAGACCTCTTTCATATCCCCCCTCCCCCGCATTGTACAATACAACTTGTTCTAAGCAGGCCACGGTACCACACCTACGTAGTAATAAAACAGGTACATACACAGCATCACATCAATAATTTCAGAAACATTAACTGCTCGATACTTAAATAAAAGCATCTGAGCATAAATAAAAACATTCATCCATAAAACTGGTTAAAAGCTTGTGCAAAGTAGAAAGCCTTAACTTGCTTTTCTATAATCCTTCTAATCTGTAATTGCTCACACGATCTCTGGAAGAGAATTCCACATCATTAGACCAGCATCATTTCTGGTACTTCTGTGAACAAACGTACTTAATAAACTTTTATCTCGTGAGAGCAATGCACATGAGGGGCATATTTAGAGATCATGTTAGTTAAATACCTGGGACCTTCTTCATGTATAGTCTTAAACACCAAGGAAATCAGTTTAATTTATCCTGAAATGTACTTGCAACCAATGGAGCTTGTACCAGTTATTTATTTATTTATTTATTTACGATTTTTTTTTTTTTTATATACCGATGTTCATTTCAAAAAGAGATATCACATCGGTTTACAATAAGGTACAATAGGTAATTCACAATCCCCTAAAAGGGCTTACAATCTAAAATTTTTGTACCTGAGGCTAAGAGATTACAAAAATAAAACCATCAAAATCAAAGTTCTTAACAATTAAGCAAAAGGTATAACAACGAGCATATTAAAGAAATAACACAAAGGGTTGCACGAAGGGGTGCTTGCTTGGCGACTTTCAAACTGCCCGGCTCTGTTTGCGATGATGTCAGGGGAGGGGGTGGGTCTCAGAATCATGCTCTTTAAGAAGGCACCCTGTTATAAGGCGGGCTGCGGCATTCTGCCCTATCTGTGATGTGTCTCCTTCAGGCCAACATAAAGAGTATTGCAATAGTCTAGGGAGCCTCACACAATAATTGAGCAATTGTCTTAAAATTATCTTTGCCTATCAAATACCTAACTTGACAAATCAGTCCAAGTTTACAAAAATATCATTTTCAAAATTGATTGTATGCGTGGTTGTATTGATAGAGTGGAGTTTATGAGTATCCCTAGATCACGCACTTTCTCAGTTTCAGCATATCCTTGGTAAAATTAATTGTACTGCACTTTAAGGGGGAGGGGGGGGAAATCATCAGTTGGGCTCCCACCCGGTGTAATAGTACAAGATATTCTGAGTGGGGCAGCTCAGGGGTTGACTTTATGGGGAAGAGTTTGGGAAAGAAATGTTGCTGGTTGCTATGATACTGACTGAGCATCTGATGTTTTGTGCTCTATTCAGTTGTGTTAACCTGTCTGTGTGTTAAGGGATATGGTGGGGTGTCCCTTTAAGAAAGATGAGAGGAGATAATAAGTTTGGGAGTGGCCTGCGAAGGTATAAATTCTGGGTTAATTGGGCAAGATTTACCCTTTCTGAGTACAGAGTGGAGGAAGAGAGAGACCTCCAGGATGTAAGGAAGCCTGGAGTAGCCAGCCCATGGACTGGTGGGCCAGGGACCCTCCTAGTAGGCTGAGAAGTGGGAGCAAGGCAGTTCCCTCCTCCCGAGGAAATGGCTGGGAGCTAGGAGAAAAGGGGGTTTCTAAAACGAGGAGTAATCCAAAGGATGGCCAGAGCATGGAGGAGACCGGAGAGGCCTGCACGCTGCTGGAAGGGGTGATGTCTGAAGTACTGAGGCATAGGGCGAAGTCTACAGAGGAGTGAGTAATGAGAGGGGTATGGAGTGAGAGGCCGGCAGGAGATTAGGGATGTGACACTGAAGCCCCATGCCCCATGTAGGAGGATGGTGTTTAAACGGAAGAGGAGTCTGAAGAGAATGATTTACCGGTTTCTTTGTGGTTTGGTGAAGATTATACGTGGAAAGATGGATACCTGAAGGGTGGGGACCTTCTGCTACTAGAATTTCAAAGAATGTAAGTCATGTGTTCTGTTAAGTAGTGTTTGGAGAAAGTTATGGGAGTAATGGAGGGAAGAGCATACTTTAAGGTGGGAGGTGGTATTCCAGGCTCTGGGATACAATGTATTGTTATTTTGGTTGAATATTGGTCTTGAATGAGTATATCATGAACTCTGATTTATTTAGTATTGTCTATCTGCCTTCTGTATGTCATGTTTATAGCTGGTGGCTGGGATTTACCAGATGAATAAAAGTCGCTATATATAGGTTGGATCATCTCGATATTTTATGTATCTGGTAAGAGGATTTAAAGGTTACCGACTTGCACATGTAATCTTTTTTAACGTGAGCTTTATTGCACAGGCTCCATAGTCAATCCAGATTCCAAGAAACATAAAAGCAGCAACTAACTATGGGCCCATCCATCACTCTACTACCCATCCATGAGAGGCTGTCCAGTGTCATCCTAACAACAAAGAATATTACGTTGTTTATATTAAAATAGAGAGAGCAATTTTCAAAAGTCATTTACTTAAGTAAAAAGGCATTTTGAAAATTGCTCATCTTATATACGGTAAAAGTGCACCCATTGTGCCACAATGCACGTACTTTTGCCGACATTGAGTGGAGGTGTTTCTGGGGCTAGGCTTAGGTTGGGGAATGAAAAAGAGCAACCAGTTTTTTGCATTTTCAAAATTGGGCTCATTTTTTTCAGAGAAAAAGTATCCACAGAAAAAGCAGGTGCAAATCTCTGCAGGGTACTTTTTCCCTATGTATGTTTTGTTTTCCTTTTGTAAACTGCTTTGAAATTTATGATGCTGCATTATATAAATTTTAATAAACCATAGGCAATTTTCAAAAGGAATGTATATGTGGACTTTCAATCAAAGCACTTGGTTTTCAATAATTGCTCCTGTTTGGCCTGATTTTCAAAAGCATTTACATGCATAAAACATAGTTTAACGCATGTAAATGGGCTTTTAGAAAAATTGCCATGGGAATATGTCTGTAAAGCAGAGCTTTCCAAAGTGTGTGTCGCAACACTTTAGTGTGCCGCCTGCAGTGTGCCGGTGTGTCGCGCAAGCCCGGTGCACGTGACACACCGGCAAGTGCCAGAGACACACAGCAGGAAGATCAGCAGGGCCGTGGTGGAGCTCACGTCACCACGGCCTGAAGAAAAAGGTCACGTCTAAACGTGCAGGTGCTCCTCCTCCTTCCTGCCCATGCGGCCCCGGAAGAAAAATGTTGCCGGAGCTGCACGAGCAGGAAAGAGGAGGAGCATCAGCCGCGTGCAGAAGAGGAGCAGCGTTGTTGCAGCGGGCTGAGAAGAGGAGGAGGCCCGGTAGCAAGGTCCCCACCGCGAATCGGCCCGAGAAGATCAGGGCTGCCGCAGCCGCGGATCGGCCCAAGAAGATCAGGGCCGCTGCAAAGCCCATCCTACAGCGACCCATGAAGAGGAGGCCCAGAGGTAAGAGAGGCTGAGGGCCCGTAGAGTGTGTGTATGAGATGAGTTGAGAGACTGTGTGCGTATATGAGATGAGTTGAGAGATTGTGTGTCTGTGCGTATATGAGATGAGATTGTGTGTGGGAGTGAGGACCTGAATGCTTGCAGAGACAGCATGTGAGAGCCTGTGTGTATGTGAGAGAGACAGCATGTGACAGTGAGAACCTGTGTGTATGAATGATTGTATGAGAGAGAGCATGTGACAGTGAGAGCCTGTGCTTGAGCAAGACAGCATGTGGGAGTGAGAGAGAGCCTGGGAGTGTGAGAGTCAGACAGCATGTGCAAGAGAGAGACTGTGTATGAATGATTGTATGAGAGAGAGCATGTGATAATGAGAGCAAGACAGCATGTGGGAGTGAGAGAGAGAGCCTGGGTGTGTGAGAGTCAGACAGCATGTGCAAGAGAGAGACTGTGTATGAATGATTGTATATGAGAGAGCATGTGAGAGTGAGAGCCTGTGTGTGTGTGTGAGAGAGAGAAATAAAGCATGTGAGAATGAGAACCTGACTGTATGTTTGAGGGAAGAAGATAGATGGAGAGAAAATAAACAGAAAAAAAGACAATATGAAAGGAATTGTCAAAAAAATAAGAAAGGGGAGGTGGAACAAAAAAGCCTGTGACCAACCGATTAGAAAACAGATCAGACAGCAAAGGTAAAAAAAATAAATAAATTACTTTTTACTGATTGGCACATGTAATCTTTGGTAATGTGTAAGAGTAGCACTTTCTCTATGCGGATCTCACAATGTACGAGATCAACATGGAGGAAGTGGAAACCCACGGGGCCTGCACAGAGGAGGCAGCAGAATGGGCTACAGTGCCAATAGCAGCAATCAGCACCTCCCCAATAGCCACGTGGCATCAGTGACAGTGGCAGCAGAGGAATGAGAGAGGCTCTGAGGTTGCTGGCAAAAGAAAGAGAGGGGGTCTGCCTTTAGTGTGTGCATGTGTATGAATGGGACTCTGCCTGGGGATGTATGTCTGTGAATGCATGGGTGCCTGCCTGAGGGTGTGTCTGTGTATGGGAATGTATGGGTGTCTTCCTGGGGTTTGTATCTGTGAGAATAGGTGCCTGCCTGTGTGTGGTGTATGTATGTGTGTGTGTGTGTGAGAATGAATTGGTGCCTGCCTGGGGGGTCTGTGTGTGTGAGAATGAATGTGTGCATGCCTGGGGGATGGTGAGGGAGCGGTGTGAAAATGAATGGGAGCCTGCCTGGGGGTCAGTTTCAGTGTGTGAGAATGACTGGGAGCTTGCCTGGGTGTGTGTGTTTGTGTGAAAATGATTGGGAACTTGCCTGGGTGTGTGTGTTTGTGTGTATGTGAGGGAGCCAGAGAGAGTGAGAGCATGAGTGTGTATGAGAAAATCCAGGGGAGTAAGAGTTTGTGTGGGGGGTGTGTGTGGAGGGGGAGAGAGTGTCTTAGAGCCTGAGAGTGTGTCAGTGTCTGTGAGAGCGAGAGGTTATGGTGGGTATATGAGCATGAATGTGTATGTATGTGACAGTGTATGTGTGAGAGAGAATGGACATGTGAGTATGTGTGAGAGAGAGGATAACCTCCTAATCCTTGACAATATCAGGGTGACTGGAAATCAAGAGCTCCCACGTATGGACAGCAGGGGCTTTTTAAAATCCTTATTAGTTTTAATTATTGGGTGTTATTTGATATATGTGCTGTTTTGAAATATTTTATTGGTGTTTGGGAAATTGTAAAAAATGTATATGATTTTAATTCATAGAAATTCTATTTATCAGTAGTTTTAAAATATTCTTTTATTAGTATGGTTTTACTATTATAACTGATGCTTTATGTTTCTTGATTTTATTTGTTTTATGAGGAATGGTGGTTCTGTTTTTCCATTCTTAATACACAGAGTCTGGCTTCTTGGGGTTTCCATTTCAGTTTTTGTCTAATTTGTGCTCTTTTATTTTGTATTCTGTATTTGGTGATGGTCTCTCTCTGCTCTGTGTGTGTGACCATGATGAGAGATTCTGCTAGCATAGGGATCTATAGCAATCTGGTTTGTTTTGTTTCCTCAGTAGGTGGTGTATTGGTATTCTAGGACCCTTATTCACAGGTAAGGTTATTGTTGTTTGAGTCCTTGGTGTTATTACTGTTATGTTATGATGGGATTGCAGTATAGATTTTGAGTGTCTTTTTTTGCAGGGTTTTGTGTTAGTTCACAATGTGCCTGGCAGTGGAAGGTGTTTGTGCTGCTGTTACTGTGAGGTGACACCAGAATTTGAAAATATCTTTTAGTATGATGAGTTATAAGGGAAACATCCAAGCTCCATTGTTTGGGGGAATTTCAGTGGATGCACAGAGTTACAGAACTGGAGGTGCAGGATTTATATTGACATTTTGTCCCTTCCTATAAATTCCAGCCTTCACTCTCTTAGCCATATAGAATTAGTTGAATGAAGCTATCAAATAATTTTATAGTGTGAAACTGGCCAGCTTTTTAAAATTACGCAGAAGACCCTTTGGACTTTTTTATTACCACCGAATATTCAAAATCTGTGTTCATCCCATCAAGCTCATATATCTCATTAAAGAGGTAAATTGAATAACACAATAACTTTGTTTTATTATTGTTATTCATAAATTAGAACAATAACATTAATCTTGGAATATTATATATTTTTAATATAAATGAGAGGTTTTCACAAGATAGGTTGTGTCGTGAAACATTTTATTATGTATATATTTAAGGAAACATACATACATTGTTGAAATACATTTCGTTCGTTTAACCTTTAACCTCTGGTTTGCTAGTAGACTGAATTACCGTGTCCTGAAATTATGTTTGTCTAAAAAGTGTCACCAACATGAAAAGTTTGGAAAGCTCTGCTATAAAGGTACGTGCAGAAGCAATTTCCTACATAATTTATGCATACTTGAGAGAGGTGTTCCCAGGGGCGGAGCTGGGGAAGGGAAACCATTTACACCTGTAACCCCACCCCCAGTCACAGGGTTCCTGATGCAGGAGCTACAGCAAAGTCCTAAGGCTGTCCTTACTCTCCCGGACCTTGATCACTCTCCAACTCATCCTTCAACCCTGGGAGCTGGGGTTCTCCATCAGGGAGGCGGCCTGATCTTACGGGGCCCTAGGTGCCGTGGTGGGGGAACCAGGCTGCACAGTCACTCTCAGTCTTTGCTCAATACTCACAGTAGGGAGGATCTGGTCCATGCAATAGAGCACACATGAATGAAAGCTCAGAATCCAAGGCTGGAGTTCCAATCATAAAAGGTTTTACTTTCATTTACCATGCTAGGATTCCAAAAATCATAAATAGGATGAGAAAAAATACACATCCAAAATACACATTTCTTTGTCCATGATGCCTTTTGGTTTTTTTATGCCCTTCCTTTTCTTAGCCGTGTCCTGGTCCAAAATCCCCTTCCCAAGAAGGACAGGAAAGTTCTCCTCCACGACTAAAGTATACCAGGGGCGATGGCAAAGATCCCCTGGAGTTGGCAATAGAGGGACACTCCAAATTACTTCTCAGGCTTCTGAAAAATCTGATCTGTCTCTCACCTCATCGTCAACTGGGCACAAGGTGCAAAATCAGGGATCCAGCCCTTCCTCCTAAGGGGAGGGCTTCCCTTTCAATCAGGAACTGGTCCAAAATAGCAAAAAAACCACTCTCCCATCCTCTCAAAAACTCCTCAGATGATTAGGCCCTGAAGACCTACTCAAAACACTCTCCTCCTGACAAACTCCACTCCTAGATTGAGCTCCTCACTTCATCACTAACCCTCTCTGCTAACTCTCCCCACCAACCCTCTGATTCTCCGGACATGCTCCGTGGCAATTTATAACCCCCGAGACTCGTTCCAAAAAAGAGGACAGCCCAAAACCTGGGAAGGGGCAGGATATGCAAAACGCCCACATCAAATATCCCAATATGACCACTGGGAAAAATATATTTGTGTGGGTTCTAATCCCCGCTACATGCTCATGATTTTCAAAAGTATGAGCTTAAATGTACATGTACACATTTACACCTGCTCCCAAGTAGGCACAAATGAGCGAGCCAAAGCCATGCAGGGTTCTGCATTCACCTACTCATTTTCAAAGTGGACTTACGCACATGGACACCTAAGCATGCACTTTAAGTTCCACATTCATGACAAATTCCATAATTTGACGGTTATCACAGCTTCCCTTCTGCCACCCTATAAAAATGCTCAACCTGAAGTCATATGGATGGCAGGCAACATGTTGGACTAGGATATTTTTTTTGTTGTTGGTGCTACCGCCACCTGAATATGTTGGCCAGGTTATGTTTCTGTCAGCTTTGGGACTATGACAGCGGGCCTCCTGGGCTCCTTATGGTGTGGAGGCCCCAGGGAGTAACTGCCCCACCCCAATATTGACCCTGCTTAAAGACGGTCTGTAGAAAGATGGTCTAAACTGGGCTTGTGGCTAGAACAACATGTCACGGAGTGTGAGCCCTTTGACTGTGGCGTGATTGGCGCAGCCCGGCAGTCGAACCAGCTATGCCCACGCCGACGGCAGGCAGACACGGTCAAGCTGGGACAGCGAATAGACCTCAACTTTACCTGCCTCTTCCCCCGCAGGTTAAGCCCTTGGGTTCTGAGGCCAGCAGGACTTAGGCGAGAGCCCAGCAAGTAAGCGGTCCGACAGAGCCGGAACACAGCGAAGGCCGGAGCAGTCGGCAATCTGGAGGAGTCCGAACAAGCAGAGCTCAAGGCTCAAGAAGTTAGTCAGAGAGGAGAAGGTGAAGCAGATGATAAGTAGAAGGCAGGAGCAGGACAGGAGAGAGGCAGGGCTGCAGCAGGCCTAGAACGAGGCAAGGCTGGAGCAGGAGAAGCAACATGCATTGCAGGCAGGGCACAGCAGGGGACCTATTGCTGAGGGGCTGGCTGGAAGCACGACTGGGGTTAAAATATCCAGTTCTGCTAACGTCATCATTGGACACCATGGCTGCTTTCCTGCCATGGAGCCTACGAAGTCGGTGGGGGCGCGCACACGTGCACGAAAGGTGGTCCTGGCGATGGCGGTATCTAACGGTGTTGGGGTGAGTGAGGCCGGCCATGGGACAGCCCCACAGTCGGTCAAGCGTAACACAATAAATCAATTTCAATAGTAAATTGGAGAAAAAAATATGTCTCTGGTTACGAGGATATAGCTACAAGCTAGGGAAAAGTGCTAATCTAGCAATTCTGAGCTCATTGCCATAACCGGGGTTAGGAAGGACTGTTTTTCAAAGCTGCAGAACTGGCTACAGATGTGGTGTTTTCACCTTCTCCTTGATTGCATGTAACTATTAAGAGAATTAGGAGAAGAGTTGACTTGTTGGACCTCTGGTTTTCTTTCAACATAACCAACTATGTATATGACTCTCCTCCCTTCCCTCATGTCCTCTGTCCCTCCATTCAGCTTCTTCAATCTGCCACTCATCGCCTCCCAAGATAAATGGGGGAGGGGAGGGGGAGCCACAGCCACGTAGCAGGGGTTCCCAGACCTGTCCATAGGACCCCACAAATAGCTGGGCTTTCAGGACATCCTCAAAAAATATGCATGAGATACGTTTGCATGGACTGGAGATCCTATATATATAGTCTATATATATAGTCTGGTTTTCAGGACATGCACAATGGTTATGCATGAGATACATTTGCATATATATAGGATCTCCAGTCCATGCAAACGTATCTCATGCATATCCATTGTGCATGTCCTGAAAACCATGTCCTGTGAGTCCTTGGGACAGGTTTGGGAATCCCTGATGCACCACTTTCTCCCTAAACGCCATCCCAATCTGCTTTTAAGTCAAATACATTGGAAATATTTACTGTATGTAAATGTAAAAGTGAGAGAATACCATTTCAAAAATGATTCGATTGCTATATCTTTACAATAACAAACTTTCCAAATTATGAAGTGCAAACAAACCTTCTGTAAAATAATAATAATAATATATTAAACCAACAATTATCTTAGTCTCGGTTCTTTCCAGGACATTTTATTGTGCTTAGCTCTCAAAGTGGAACACAAAAAGATGGCTAAACAAGGGTTGGGAATAACCATCAATTTGGAAAAATCAAGCCCATGCAATTCTATAATATAAACACGTAGCGTGAAAAAAAAAAAGAATTGTGTGGGAAAAAGAAAACAAAAAATCAAGTGCAAAAGCACCAAAATTATCTAAAGCCCTCTCCCATCCTCCCCTCCCCACCCCCAGTCATGGCAGACATGAAATCATTCATAGTGAACTCTTCAAGTCAACAAGGGTGCAACGTACGAGCCATAGTCTAGTAAATTGGTTCCTCCCTTTGTTGCTTTGTGTTTGGATTATTTATATATTCCGCTTTTCAAAAATATAAGTAGCCAGCTCTAGCAGATGGCGAGGGGTTGCCAGAGGGGGGGGGGGGGCAGGAGGAAGTGTAGCTGGCACTAACGGTGCCCAATCTGCCTGGCACTTTCTAAAGGGGACTGAAAAGAAAAAACAAATCGTGCGGAATAATTTAGATTCAAAATCAAATATGACAAATGTGCTGTGTTTACCTCCAGTTGGTACACAGGGATTGGTGTGTAAGTTCTCAAGATGGTGCTTGCATGAATATCCCACTCCCCAAACCCCTTACGCCTTAACACAGGATAAGGATAAGGGAATCAACACCTATTACAGTATGAATGCACAGGATAATAGCTCTTTAAGCATGATTAGGGAGAGAGATTTATTTTAGAAGCTGCCAGGGTTTGGGGAGGATAAGGGAAGATAGCAATTTTAGTCCTTGACCTACATGTGAGTAAAACGGGAATTTCCTCCCTCAGTGAATTGGCTTGCTGTATATTTTTGTTTAAGTTGTTATTGGCATGGCTCCTCTTTCATTCAAAAGTCGTGTGATGAAACGGATTTTCATGTGTGTGCGCGTGTGTGTATGGGCAAAGCAGTTGACGCAGGCAAAATAAATAATTACATTTTATGACATCTAAATATCTGTAATATTCCCAAGGGAAAACCTGCAGCACTTAATGGAGCTGGGAGTGACCGTCTCACCTGGCAAAAAAAATCATGTAATACATGCAGGACCCAACCTATAATTGTAGGGTGTAATCTTCTATACTGCCAAGCTTACTTGGTATTTTCTTTTAAAGTCATTTTTATTGCTGTCATACTTGAGCGAAAATGGTTTTCCTGTTAACTTAGAAATTTAGACCAGCTCGTTCATCTGGAAAGGGGAAAATCTGTCTCTAAAATCCATCCATCCCCATCTTCTGCTTCTGATTAATTATTGAGGATTTCACTTCTTCATTTATAGCACCAATCGCTCCCCAGTACCTGTAATCTAAATTAAATACAGCTGATGATGGTGGCAAAATTGTATTGTGACAACTCTATAATGTTGGACTCTATAACAGGGTACGATCAAGCTAGGTTGAGATTACAAAGTACAAAATGTCATCTTTTTGAGACTTTCCTCACTCCAAATGACGTCAAATCTTCATCAAGGTGTACAGTGCTGTTCGTACATCTCACTCTACATGCGAAACTGGCCCCTAAACCCTAAACCACCACTAACACCTCACCTTGACCTATTAGATGGCTCTCCTATAGAGATATAAATTGGTGCACACAGTGAGGCTCTCCCCAGAGATGCTCTCTCCCTCTCCAAGCCCAAAAATGGCCAAAATGCAATTCCAAAAAATGTATCACAAATTGCATTATGGCCATTTTGGGCCTAACGCCAGAAAAAAAAAGGTGTAATTATTTCATGTGATATTGACCCTAATTTAAGTAAATCCCACCCCGATTCCACTCCCCTCAAAAATTTGCATTTGCGCCATGCGTTACCATACTTTTCGCATGCGTTATGGCGTTAACATCATAACGCATTTTGATGAATGATGGGGAATGAGTAGAAAGTCCTACAGACGAGCATCTCTGTAATGCTTCTGTGGAAAAAGCGTGAGAGCCTCAGCGTATTGGCACAGCGGTCTGGCTTCGAGGGGTAGGCCAGGGTTGGTTCATTTTGTTTTCACTGGTACAAAAGGCTAGCCCTGGGGGGGGGGCTGCAGGATTAACCTTACCAAAGCCGCCAAGGAGCCCTTCACCCTTGTGCCTAACAAGCAGGGACTCCCCATGAATTGAATTTAAAGTAGAGCTGCTGAGCTGCACCTTTCTTCAGTGGCGAGGAAGGAGTGGACGGGGTTTTCTCTTCTATTTAAAGCACAGGGAGGGTAACTTCCAAAAGGACTTCTGCCATGAAAATGATGCTTCACCCGCAGGGATGACCCTTGAGAAAGCTGCGTGAGGTGCCCGTGCAATGCCATGCATGCACACGCTGTATAAGAACTTTTACACGCGCAGGGAAGAGGCGTTCCACAGTGGGGTCTGGGAGAGGTTGGGACTTAATGCGCAGACATTTTGATTTTTAAAAATACGCCCATAAATTCTCTCGGCAAAACCAGGCACACCAAGTGGTGGGTGCTTTACGGATTCTGCTGAATATCAAATAGAACAGTAAACTAAAATGAATGGAACAAATAGAGGGCACGTAACTTTGCCAGGCTAATTTTCAAAGTGGACTTCTGGTGTTTAACCTATGCGCATATTTGCAGGCTAACTAATGCACCATTTTACAAAATAAACCCCTAAGAGAAGGGCCTGTTCATAGCTTCTTTTTCTTTTGCTGCAAATATTTGCTCTGTTAACTGCTGGATTTATTATATTTTCTACCTCAAATTAATGCAAGTCATTGCAAAACCTGATTGTTGTTATACTGGGGTCTTCCTTCATCAAGAGTGCAATTCATGCATCTCCGTGACGCCACTATTCCTGTAACCAGGATGATGGGATAATTTCTGTGAGCTTGGTTTACTAAAGCTTTTCTCCCACTCTATGTCTAAGGGGTAGAGAATCTTAGTAAACAAGGCCCCGGTGTTGTTACAAATGGTATCACAGCCTGCAAGGAAGCCAGCTCAAGATCAATCTGGCTACTGAGGCTGCACAACAGCTTACAGATGCAAACTGAAGGAATAGGATTAGCCCATCTTGCTCCACGAATGCTCTGCAACTCGTCACACCAAATCTCCAACTCTTTCAAATTAATACCAGCATGTTTTTTTAAATAAAATATTTCATCACCACAATTGAGAAAAAACAAAAACAGGAAAAATAAGTAAGCAATTTAATAGAAGAAGAAATGGAATATAAGAAATAAAGACACACATCGAATGCACGTCCTCATTACAGGGTTCAAATATAAAGAACAGAACAATACATGAAAAAAATCTGCTTTCTCGACAAGCTGACTAAACCATAAATAACAGTACCCCAGTATTGTTCAGTCCCTCAGTGATGAAGGTCTCCAAGTGCAAGGGATCTGTAAAAATAAACTTATTGCCAAGATAGGTAACAAAACATTTACAGGAAAAAAGACGCACCCAAGGCCACAACTCGTGGCTTTAACCACAAGAAAACCTTTCTATGCATCTGGATTTCCCGGGAGACATCAGGAAATATTTGAACTTTATGCCCACAGGAAAAAAAAATTATTCTTATTTTTAAAATATTGTCTAGTGACTAACTCTTTATCCTGAACTAAAGCAATCGGCATTGCTTTAGTAGCCATATTGTCTAAGAAATCTTGAAGAGAAGAAGTAACAGCACTACCGACAGGTGCCAATAAAGCCACATTACCCGCGTCTCTAATATCCTTTCTAGACCCTGGATCCTAAAAGAATCTTAATAAAGTTATAACTTTTGTCAGGCAAAAATCTGTAAAACTTTCCCTCATATATACTTCTTAAATAACTCATCAGAGGATATTAATCTAGACTTAGGGAAATTTAGTATGCAAAGATTTTTTTGCCCTAACATTATTTTCAAACATTTCCAACTTATTGTGTAACATTAAGCAATCCTTCATAGTCGCAACCAAAGATGGTTGCACCTTGGTTACCATATCCGACATAGATGCAATCATTGAGCCTAGTGTCTAAATCTAACAACTTGATAGCTGTTCCTGTAGAAACAGATCATAACTGCCCTACAGTGGTTGTAAGCGAAGGCTCAGCCTGGGCAACCACTCTCCAAATATCCTTAAGTGTAACCACGTCAGGTTCAGAAAGGCTTTCGGCAGATCCTCACTCACCTGATCCAATCAATGGAATAAAAACAGCAGAGATAGGAATTCCCATCGCAACATTGAGATCTCTAGGGAGAACATCACCAGGAATTATCACTTCACTGTGATTGTCCCCTCCGAGGAACAGATACATTAATAGCCTGAGAAGGCTGGCTTTCATCGTTTTGTCTTATAGCTTCCAAGGGATCCACAACAACACTCCCAAGACCTAAAACATTTCCTTGAACAGAAACGGATATCTCATTTCTCCCTCTGGAGGAGCTCATCAGGGGAGAAGGGGGGTAGGTGCTCCAGAACTGAGGGAGGCTTCACCTGAAAAATTCCCAGACACCACACCAAACTGGGTAGTAGATCGAGTAAAATAGCTGTCAAGGGGATCCCCTCACCAGAGTTGAGGCAGCTGTAACAGTTGATACAGCCAAAAATGGAACAAAGAGGCCACTCTCCTTTGGTGTGGAGCTTTGACGTGCCGGTGGCGGCGCACCGCTGGCCACCCAATCTTAAAGCCACTCTGCCTCGGAAGTCCCAGGTTATGAGCCATCCAGCACGCTGCCTGGTAGAAATGGACCGAGAAAGTCAGCTGATGGATGGTGAGCCTAGTCAAAAGAAGGCAAGGTATTTCATACATGCTATTAAAACAACTTTAGGATATCAAGATCTCTGTTATATTTCTTTCTCATTACACTACACCAGTCCATTCAAAATACTGGAAAATGAAAATGACATTTTGTATTCAGTTCACCCACCAGATGTTTGGCCTTTGGAGGTTAATACCTGAAGGTATTAGAGGGGTTTCTCTGCATAGACACGATAATGAAAGGAGATAGGAGATATTCATCCAAAAAAAACTTTTTATGTGCTCAGCACAATCTGAAAAAACTATTCAGAGCACACAGGAAAACAGTCAGTGTAGATGATTCATTAATGCAATCCACCCTGTCCCGACACTGAGTCTCCCACATACCTAGTCACCCAGAGACCTGCCAGTGACCCCCACATCACCCACAGACACATGCACCTTCTATTCGCCTTCTTCAGCCCTTCAAAACTGCCATCTCTTCACTCACTGGCAGCATCTGGAACGTGGCTGGTCATAGCCACACAGCTCCCATTATCCTCCTTGGCTGCAGTTTTGACATATCTGTGTCTCAGTGGCATAGGTTCAAACTAGGGGCCTAGAAGCGACAAGTTTGGAAAGGACCATCAGAGCAGGGGGAATCACATCAGGTGGGCCCCCTTCTTACCACTGCTACATCTTCATTCCTACTTTGTATACGTTGCAGGGTTAATCTTCAATATCAGTATTTTCTAAACTACACCCAACAAGAATGCCTCTCAGTTTTTGCATTTTTCCAGTAACATTATAAATGTTGCTCTTCCTCCTATTGTGATGCACTTATGACTCTCTAGGTCTTTAAAGTTTTTTTTTGTTTTGTTATTTTTAGCAGGGCATCATCTCATCAGCTGTACCCTGAAGAGCTTGGAATTTAGAACATAAGAAATTGCCATACTGGGTCATACCGAGGGTCATCAAGCCCAGCTTCCTGTTTCCAACAGTGGCCAATCCAGGTTACAAGTACCTGGCAAGTACCCAAACATTAAAGATACCCCATGCTACTAATGCCAGTAATAGCAGTGGCTATTCTCTAAGACAACTTGACTTCTCCTCCCTGAATTTATCCAAACCTTTTTTAAACCCAGCTACACTACTGCACTAACCACATCCTCTGGCAATAAATTCCAGAGCTTAATTGTGCATTGAGTGAAAAATAATTTTCTCTAATTAGTTTTAAATGTGCTACTTGCTAACTTCATGGCGTGCCCCCTAGTCCTTCTATTATCTGAAAGAGTAAATAACCCATTCACATTTACTCATTCTAGTATCCTCTCATGATTTTATAGACCTCTATCATATCTCCCCTCAGCTGTCTCTTTTCCAAGCTGAAGACCATTAATCCCTTTAGTCTTTCCTTTCCTCATAAGAGAGCCGTTCTAACCTCCATCCTGCACTAGAACATAACAGTCAAGTAGCTGTATAAGCCATCCTCATAGCTGCATGCACAATAACCTGAAAGTGGGTGTCTCCATTTCAAACAGAAAGCACAGATATATGGAAGATTTCTATTTGCTCGTGCTTTTCATCTTGTCTAAAACGTGCTTTGGAGCTGGTTCAATCTGTCGATCAGAAGTATGATAATGTACCTACACGTTCACAGAGTAAGTCCAGGGGAAAGGTCCCTTTTGATTCACTGTGGTACACTATCGAACAAGAAGTACTGATAACATTCAGATCATTTTCAGTAGGATAATGTTGTAGAGATGTGAATCGTGTGATCGATCGTCTTAACGATCGATTTCGGCTGGGAGGGGGAGGGAATCGGATCGTCGCCGTTTGGGTTTTTTAAATATCGTGAAAATCGTGTAAATCGTGTAAATCGAAAACCGGCACACTAAAACATCCCTAAAACCCACCCCGACCCTTTAAAATAAATCCCCCACCCTCCCGAACCCCCCCAAAATGCCTTAAATTACCTGGGGTCCAGAGGAAGGGTCCCGGTGTGATCTTTTACTCTCGGACCTCCGGTGCTTGTAGAAATGACGCCGGCGCTACCTTTGCCTTGTCATATGACAGGTCAAAGGTAGCGCCGGTGCCATTTTGTTTTTTGTCCCCCGAGGTCAGGAGCGTAGGAGATCACTCCCGGACCCCCGCTGGACCCCCAGGAACTTTTGGCCAGCTTGGGGGGGCCTCCTGACCCCCACAAGACTTGCCAAAAGTCCAGTGGGGGTCCGGGGAACGACTTCCTGCATGCGAATCGTTTTTCCGTACGGAAAAACGATTCGCGGCAGGAGATCTCTCCCGGACCCCCGCTGGACCCCCAGGGACTTTTGGCCAGCTTGGGGGGGCCTCCTGACCCCCACAAGACTTGCCAAAAGTCCAGCGGGGGTCCGGAACGACCTCCTGCAGTCGAATCGTGTTGTCTACGGCCGGCGCCATTTTGCGCCACCATTTTGTGCAAAATGGCGCAAAATGGCCATTTTGTCGTTCCGGACCCCCACTGGACTTTTGGCAAGTCTTGTGGGGGTCAGGAGGCCCCCCCAAGCTGGCCAAAAGTCCCTGGGGGTCCAGCGGGGGTCCGGGAGAGATCTCCTGCCGCAAATTTGTTTTTCCGTACGGAAAAACCAAAGGTAGCGCCTGCGCCATTTCTACAAGCACCGGAGGTCCGAGAGTAAAAGATCACACCGGGACCCTTCCTCTGGACCCCAGGTAATTTAAGGCATTTGGGGGGGTTCGGGAGGGTGGGGGATTTATTTTAAAGGGTCGGGGTGGGTTTTAGGGTTGTTTTAGTGTGCCGGTTTTCCCGCCCTCCCCCTTCCCCCGATTTACGATTTTTTGACGATAAATCGGGGGAATTGTTATTGTATCGCGGCTCTAACGATTTTTGACGATTTAAAATATATCGGACGATATTTTAAATCGTCAAAAAACGATTCACATCCCTATAATGTTGTAAGGCACTTGAAAATTAATCCATGGGTACGGTTTCCACTTCCTTCTTTTTCGCCAATCCTTATTTTCCCACCCGTTAACTCTCATAGAGCTGGATCATATAAGTGCTGTTAAGCACGAATCACTGCAGTAACGTAAGTGTAAGCTGAGCTGGCATCATGGACAGGCCATGCTCACAGCAGACCTGCTGCCTAGTTTGAGATGTTCCAGTCGACATCAAAAGGGTGACTGTGGCTGGCCCGCTGGCTTAGTGATGGTGCTCTGCGCCATCGTACATAAGACCCAAATTCAATCCCTAGGTCCAGCTTCTGCTACCTGAGCCAGTAAAAGTTCACAGCCCCTGAGAGGTGTGTGTGCGTGGGGGGGGGAGGGGTGCTCAGTCATTGAACAATGTTGACACCTAGCCAACTTTTGTGTTGGTGGTAGATTGTCTTATTACTCCGATTTCTAAAACATAGCATCCATGCTGGTAAATAACTTGGTTCTTCCAATAGCTTTGAGAGCAGCAGGATATGTGCTTTAAGGAAGTTTTATTCCTTTCCCAGGCTCTCTCTCTGACCGGTATTCTGCTAGGAGGGGGTTAATGATTTACCTTGCAGGTGCATCATGCCGAAACATCATGACCCAGAACAAAACAAACAAACCCTTGCCCTCAAGCTGTTCTACAAGGTTATGATTATGTGTCACCGACTAGCACACCACTCATTAATAAACAGTGATGGAACACCAGTTCTTCCAGTTCCTGTACTACCAGGATCTTCCTCCGCCAGCTATTACTAATCAGATGAGGTCATCCTGTTTTTCCCTCTACAGACACAATGCAAAATCTGATGACAAAGAACAATTTGATAGGTTTAAATTGAGTGAGGTGGGGGAGGTTGCTGAGGAAGACGAAACAGTGGGTGACACTAGTGACAGCCCCTATCATTGAGTCAGAGGATGACATCGACTCCGGAGCTCGACCGACGGGTCTGTTGTCAGCATGAAAAAAAAAAAAATAGGCTTAGTCCTGTGGTCCCTATTGTGCTGCTGTTAATGCCGGCATTCACTGACAAACAGAGGCTGCTGTTAATCTCGTAAAACTTCGCTTAATAGAAGGCATAACAGAAATGTGTATTCTAAGGGGGTGATGCTACCCATTTGCCCACAAACTAACGCAACTTATTTTTATTTATTTTATTTAGAAACTTTTATATACCGGTATTAGTGGGGATATCATACCGGTTCACATATTAACAGAAGGTTTGGAAAATACATTTCAACAGGGAAGGAGAACTGGGCGGGGGGTTAACCAGAGGCAGTATGGAAGAATAGATTAAAACAAGAAATCATAACAAGAAAGTAACAATTTACAAGAGGACTCATGGCTTCCTTTGATTCCTGTACGTTCAATTGAATGACTGGCATTTTTATGGGGCTAATTTAGATTTTACACTAGTTACAGGAGGCAATCTGTATATATAGAACTGTACAAAATAAGGAAAATCTATGTAAAGTAAGCAGATAACACACAAGTGCAGAAGATTAAGGGCTGTACCCTGAAGAGCTTGGAATTTAGAACGTAAGAATATTAAGAAGTTGCCATATTGGATCAGGCAGAGGGTCCATCAAGTCCAGCTTCCTGTTTCCAACAGTGGCTATTCCCCAAGTCAACTTGATTAATAGCAGTTTATGAGATTCTTCTCCAGGAACTTATCTAAACCTTTTTTAAACCCAGCTACACTAACTGCTGTAATCACAACCTCCAGCAATGAATTCCAGAGCTTAATTGTGCATTGAGTGAAAAATAAATTTTCTCTAATTTGTTATAAATGTGCTACTTGTTAACTTCATGGAGTACCCCCCAATCCTTCTATTATCTGAAAGAGTAAATAACCGATTCACATTTACCCGTTTTAGACCTCTCATGATTTTAAGCACCTCTATCATATCCACCCTCAGCCGTCTCTTCTCCAAGCTGAACACATCTAATCTCTTTACTCTTTCCTTTCCTCGTAGGGGAGCCATTCTAACCTCTTTATCATTTTGGTCGCCTTTCTCTGTACCTTTTCCAGTGTAACTATATCTTTTTTGAGATGCAGTGATCAGAATTGCACACAGTAGCTAAGATTTCCTGTTGATACCCGTATATTACGTTATGTGCTTTGGAGCCGCTCTGAAAGAATAAACCTCAAGCGTGCATACCTTTGTGAGCATAAGAGATAATGTGACTCCCCTTTTAAATCGTTTGATGCAATAACATCAGTTTTAACTAATTTCAGTAATTTTTAATATTTTGATATTTACTTTCACATTTATTTTTACTTTTTAATTTTTATCTAATCTTTTAGTATTCTTCTTATATTGTATTTCAACTTTATTCACTTTTAATTTTTACCATTCTTCCCACATTAATTTCAAATTTTTAAATTCTAATTTTTAAGCTCGTTTATGAATCACTATGGAATGAGTACACCAACAAGATAGTGCAAAACATGCTACTCTCGTTATTGATGTCATTGTAAATGAGGTACGATTCCATAAATTCATTGTACACGTTACTTGTTTATTAACTTATTCTTCCTGTTAGGCTTGAGAGATTGAAGGTGCATCATGAATGAGACAATTATATTTTTATAACTGTGCCATGGACCTGCTGTCACATATGTTCTCTATCCTGTTACTGTCTATGGTTTCACAAGTTCACTCACATGATTGTATTTATATTTTTTTTTTCTTTATGCTTATTAGTCTATGTCCAAAATCTTTTTAATTCACATATATGATTGTACCTTTTCGTTTGTGTTTTATTTTAATTTGTATATTTGTGTGTTTGTGATTTCTAATAATATTAATATTTTCATGGAATGATTATTTTATTATAGCCCCTGAAGCAGCCCTTCTTTGGGCAAAACTCAGGCCTAGAGACGGGCACTCACTGCAGTATCGTTTAATAATAAATATTTTTTGAGGACTTCGGCTTCTCTCCTTTATATTCCTCACGGCTTTGCTAGACCGACTTCCTTCTTGTTTTTTGGGCCCAGAATTGCACACAGTACTCAAGGTGCGGTCTCACCATGGAGCGCTACAAGTTAAGGTGACAAAGTGCTGGACAAGATCCAAGGATCCAAAAAGTAAAGGGATGGTTGAAGATGGTGGTGGTGCACAGAAAGACTGCAGCGATGCAGGGTATTTTATGTACAATTGAAATTATTACTAAATTTCTACAAAATGGAAATTATTAATTATAATTAAAGCTAATCCCATGGTACAGAGAAAACATATATAGTGCTCAGTGCATGTTACAGAAATACATAAATTGAGGTTATCTATGTTAATTGTATACATACCCAGTTGGCCTGGTAACGGGTTAAGTTTTCAAAAACTGAAATCTCACCCTAGAAACCTCATTGAAAGCTTCATTTCCATTTAACAGTCATTTAGGCAGTGAAAATTTGGGCACTGGCTGGGAGATCTGGTGTTTTCAGATCAGACAAGTAGGTTTAGCAGGCCTGGGAGCTGTCTGGAGTCTGTGACTCACTATATTTCTCCCAAATTTGCTGTTTGTCAATGCGCATTTTTCCATGATTTACAGGCAGTCGGCCTTTGCTGACTACAGCAAAACCACTGGCCTGATCCATGGGCCCACATAGAGAAGATTTACATGCTGGAAACGGCAGCATCTTTTGTGGCACATAAATTCTTCCTACAGTGGGAGGTATATGCTCTTGTCTGGCAGAGTGTAATTTTCTGCTAGATGCATTGTGAAAAAAAAGCATCTGCTCTTCATTTTTCATCTGCTGGTTCCTTAATAGATTAGTACTTTTCTCAGACTGTTTTATCTCTAAGTCAAGTCTTCAAATTTTGTACCCTGAAAACTGAACTGCAGCTGGTTAAAAGTCCAGCTATGGAATTGAGGTATTTTAAAATATGACTAAATGACTATTGCCATTCTTCCAATCCCCAAAACATTATTGCATATTGTACATTTTTAAAGGAAAATGGGTTTTTTTTGTTTTATATCATTTTTATTAATTTTCATGGTATAACAATCTGAAAATGTTTAATAGCAAAACTCATACTTTTGCCAAATATTAAAATATTTCTTTAAAATGTGGTATTTTTGCTGGTGGCTATATTTTTGGACAAAAATCAACCCATATTGCCATAGGGCTATCTCCTTTTCAAATGGCATGACCAACCTAGCAAAATGTGAGCAGATGGTTCTCTTTTTCTAGAACAAGTAGATCCAGTCCTGGATTAACCCCATGATATGAATTTTTAGTCCTCCTCGCTTTTTTGTTTGGTTTTTTTTAATCTGAACTACAAGTCCATGTGGGGTGTGTATCTATGCCAGGCCTTGCATATAATTTGGTGCTTATGGAAGTTACTCCCAACTCAACCCAGAAAAAAAAAAATCAAATAGAGACAAAAAGAGAAGAAAAACTGAAGCAGTATCGCAAGCTAGAAAGCAAAAATGGGCTCCCCAGTGCCAAAGCAAATTTTCTATTTTCAAAATTCAAGAAGGAAGATGTCACATTTGGAGGAAGGAAAAGTGAATGCATTGTGATTGTATCAGCTGACCCACATGATTGGTGATATTTCTGTGTCTATGTGCATATGTGGATGTGTTTGTGGATGCCATGTGCGTATATGTGAGTGTGTTTAGGTTGTCTGGGGATATATATAGAGGGAGAGGTGTATGTGAGAGGTGTGGCAGGAGGTATGGGTGTATAGCAGAGAACATGTGGGGAATATGGGCACAGTGATTTTTTTTCAGAGAGTCCACTCTGCCAAAATACCAATCTGATGCTTCTGGTGTTCAAACTCATCCAAAATATTCTCATTTTCTTTCAGCGAGCCAAATTTGCTAACTTTCCATCCTTTCCCAGACAGACAGACAGACACAGAACGCCTTTTACATAATTCTTTCCAGCATTTCATATGCTAGAAAGCCATAAAAAAGGAAAGGGAAAAATTAAGAGTTGGGCAATAGGAAAAGCGCAGAGAGAAATCAGAGAGGATCCTGAGGAGTGGAATAGGAAGATGGAAGGTGCGCTGGAAGGATCACGTAGTAGAGGATCCTTGGGGAAATAAGTGGTCAGTGGAGAGGTTGCAGGCTATCTGCACACTTTCCCTAGCTTCCTTGATGGTGGATTCCTGCGTCTACCACTACCTACCTAGGCTTGGCCTGCTACCACCCTGAACTCCTTTGAGCTGCTTGCCTGAAGGTGTTCACCTCGCGGTGCATGCCATGTCATCAACTCAGGTCAGAAGGACATAGAAGACGACCATATGGTCCATCTAGTCTAATTTATCTAGCCCTTACAATTCCCATCACTTCCTCAGAGATCCCTGCTTTTACTCCATATTTTCTTGAATTCAGGTCCCATTTTTTCCTCCACTGGTCCACTACCCTTTCTGTAAATAAATATTTCTTAAGATTACTCCTGTTTATCCCCTTTCACCCTCATCCCATAACCCCTAGTTTAGAGCTTTCTTTCCATTGAAAGAGGCTCGCCTCCTGTACATGGAAACCTTTGAGATATTTAAATGCCTCTATCACATCTCCCCTAGCTCGTCTTTCCTCCAGGGTGAACATGTTTAGATCTTTAAGTCTATCCCATATAGTTTAGAACTAAGACCACTGGTCATTTTAGTAGCCACCCTTGGGACTGACTCCAACCAATTGCTAGAGCTTTTCTCTCTGTTTCCTATGGCTCTACTTGGATTATCTCTTCCTGATGCTAATCTTTCCCAATCTTCTTCCTGACTGAAATCTTCTACAAACATCAAGTCCTATAGCCCCATTCTTTACATTTTTTTATCTCACAAGCCATTCCGTCTATTGTACTGTTCATTGTCCTTGAGCTTCAAACTTTTCTTCTTCTCATTCAGCTTTCTCGAGAGCTCCTCATCTTTATCACTTTCATCACACTTTTCTTTATTCTCTCTGTAATCTCATTCTCCTCCCGGCTGAAGATATCAATCCCAACTCTGGTCCTCCTAGTCAACTCTCATCCTATCAAACTGTTTCCCTTCCAGTCTATTCCCTATCCACCTCTTTCCTCCCTGTTCTCTCCCTTTCTTACTCTCCCTGTGGAATGCCTGCTCTATTTACAAGAAACTTGCCTAGGTTCATGACCTCTTTCCCTCTCTTACTTTTCATCTTCTCGCTCTGACTGAGACTTGGTTTTGCCTTGAGGACGCTGCCTCAGTTGCTGCCTTCTGTTATGGAGGTTATCTTTTCACCAATGCATCTCACTCAGTTGACTGTGGTGGCCGTGGCAGGCTGCTGCTCTCTCCCACCTGTAGGTTTCAACCCCTTCTTCCATCTCCCACTCATCCTACTACCTTTCTGGGTAGCTGACATTTATCAACTCCCCTTCTTCTCTTCTCACCAACTTTGACTCTTGGCTTTCCTTCCTCCTTGAACAAGCTTCCTCTTCCCTCATTGTTGGGGACTTTAACCTCCACACTGATGACCCCTCTGACTTGTGTGCCTCAAACGTCCTTGCTTTAACTTCCTCATTTGCCCTCCTACTCTGCTCACCAGTTTTGGCTTAATTCTTTCCTTCAACTGCTCTCTCTCAAACTTCTCCACCTCAGTTTTTCCCTCTCTGTTCATCATCTGAACCCTTTCATACTTAACTACCCTCCCTCATGGTTTTGTCTGGTTAACTCCTTCTTCATGCATAATTTAAATAAAAATGTCAGCCATCATAACAGGCACTACTGGTTTATTCAACCTTCTTTGCCTTATAAATGATCCTTTGGCTTTCATAGACATGTCCATAGAACCAGATTTTATTTAGAGAAATTTTCTTTTTGCAATTAAAAGCACTTATCTCAACTTAGCAGTCAGCTGATACAATCAACCCAATACGATCCACGTTTTGAAATAGTTTTCTGTATCAGGGGACCATCAAAGATGTACACCTCATGGCCTGAACCTTGAAATAGAATGGTTCTCAGTCATTTGAATCTCTTTTGTATATTTATGTATATATTTGGCTTGCTATAAAAACAACTTCTTTATTATGGGTTACTTCTGGTTGTGATTCTGGCGCCAGAATCACAATAGATGCTAGCATTTGAGAGGTGAGCCACACTCTTGAATACATAGAGAAATGATGTTACTGACTTTACTCATTTAATCTATTTAATATTTTATGTTTTAAAGATGGGAATTCACATATAAATGACTAATGTGATGATCAAGCTAACTGTACGGCTTTGATGGCCCCCCTGATGCAGAAAACTATTTTGAAATTCAGACCGTGTTGAGGTCATTGTATCAGCTGACCCTTAAGTCAGCTTTTAATTGCAAAAACATTTTTTCTAAAAACATCTGGTTCTATGGACATAAGTCTATAAAAGCCATAGGATTATTTATACGGCAAAGAAGGTTGAATAAACCAGTAGTGCCTATTATGATGGCTGACATTTTGATATAATTTATGCATGAAGAAGGATTTATATGGGGATTTCACTGTGTTCCTTCATTTGCTCTGCACACCGTTGAGTAGTACTTGTGCAGTTACCAACATATTTAGGAATCTTCAGGCTATTAATCCTTCCATCCTGTCCACAACAGTCTCATCTTAACACTATACTTTCTTTAACACTATACTTTCCTCTGCCTTGGACACTCCTTGTTTCTTTCCTTCCTCATCCTATAAGGTGTACTAAAACCTAGCTTTAGCTTACCTCCAAAATTCACATCCTACATTCCTGTTCTTGCTCTGCAGAGCGTCTCTGGCTGAGGTCCCATGCCCATTCTGACTTCATACATATCAGATTCATGTTGTCCTCCTGCTATGGCACTCAGCAAGCAAGACTAGTTTGTCCTCTTGATAAACACCCTTACCTCAACCCTCACTGTCTCTTTGCCATGCTCAATTCCCTCCTCAAACTGCCTCTGCCTCCAACTCCCCCTTCACTTTCTGCCTAGAGTCACTTTGGCTGTCTACTTCCATGACAAGATTCTCAAGATTAATTTTGGGTTCTCCACCAGGTCAGCTCTACCTTCCCCTTCATTTCATTCCTATCCCCTTCCTTTGGTCTCCACTACCTGTCGGTATTGTAGGTTTGCTTAGCGTGACTAGGCCAATGGTTTTCTGAATAACGCTGTACTGACCCCCCCCCCCCCCCCCCCCCTTACTTAACAGACTCAGTGTTGCCAAGTACGTCTTTGTGTTTGAAAGAGAGGAGTTATCTCCTTCGATCCTGGGAATTACACCTACGTGTGAGAAGTGTGGACACGCTGAAAAAAAAAATTAAACGTTTACCTGGTGGGTAGAGGAAGGCATCCATGACCCTGGAGGGGCCTCTGGTTACATGCAGGAGCAGGACAAGTGAAGGCAGGGAGGAGCAGGTCCTTTGGCTCCCGCAGCACTAAAATAGAAGAGGAGGCAGTCCCTTGCTGCCGTGGGAAGGCCTTACTCTGCCCCCCGCAGTCACTTAATGCCTAAGAGGGACGGGGGGGATGCAGGTCAGGACAGGCCGGAAGGGGTACTGTTGCTGCTGAGGCTCTTCCCATCAGCTGCAGCAGTGAAAAGAGGCCCCCGCTGCTGCCCATGGCAATGCTGGCCAGCGCAGGAGAGGCAGCAGGAGCGGCGGGGAACTCTGAGAACGCTCCCGTCGTGGCAAAACAAGCTCCGGTGAGGGCCCATGAGCCTGGTGACGATGTCATCACCCGGTGACCTCATAAAGGGGTTGGGTCATGGCAATGACATGGGGGTGGCACACAACAAATGGCAAGGGGCTCCAGGAAGGCCCCTGCCTCGACAAGGACCCCCACTATCTTGAATGCACCATAGCAGCAAGTTGCCATGGATAAGCCCCTGCTGCAAGCTGTCCGAGCAGCCCCTGGGGAAATTATTTGAAAATAATTGATTTGACCAGGATTGGTGATGGGATGCCCAGTATTAGTCCCCCATCACCTGTACCAGGATAGTTGGACATTTTAATGGTGCCAGAGAAAGCCCCTGTGCTAGGACTCCAGGTTTTTCAGGAATCCAGTCCAGGTTTTCCTGCAGGCTCTCCTGCAGCAAAGCTAAAAGCACAAGGACTAGCCTCATGGCTTTTGGAAGTGAGATGCCCATGGTAAGAAACCTAGAAGTGTCAAGTAACCACCCCCTTGGAGTTTTTTGGGACACTGCAGCTATTAATTTAAAAGTTATAGAAACTAATTGGAAGTGGCTGCCACATGTGCCAGGGTACTCAGCAGCTGGAGAGGTGTAAGAATAAGGTATGTGACAATTACTTGGTATGATGGCAGCGGGGAAAAAGAGGTGTCATGTGGGAACGTGGGCAGAAAGAAAGGAAGTGCTGGGAGAAGGCAGAAGCGCTGTTCACCAGCTTTGCCAGATTCCAGAGCATCTTGGTGGAACCAGACTGCACCAAAGTGGGGACAGCCACAGGAAACAGTAAAACTTGTGTGCAGAGCACCTGAGAGGACTGAAAGAGAAAAAAAGTGAGTTTAGTTTCAAGTGACTCCTGTGCCTAGTTCCAGGATAGTTAATTGTAAGAACTGATCAGGAACACAGTTTAACTGCACCTGTTCTTGTTAGAGGAGAATGGGGGGAAAAGTTTGTGAGACTTCGTGCTGCTCCCCTCTTGGTTTAAAGACAGGGGATTCTCGCTTATCATTTAATTTTTATAGTTAGCTGATCAGTTCACATAGCCATCGGGGATCTCACTAGCAAGACATTTAGCTGGCGGAAGATTCTCGGTGCCAGGGAAGTAGCCTTTGTTATTGATTTCATACAGCCAAGCAGGAGGTATCCCTGAAAGTGAGGACGCTGATGGAGAGAGGATCAATGTCTAGTGCTCCTGGACTCAACGCCCCAAGGATATCCACTGCATGCAGAATCATCAACCGGGAGACATCTATTGTCACAGAGACATCGCATCAGAGCTTCGTCAAGCCCAGGCCTGGAGATAACTGTGGCACACTCACATCTGAGGCATCACACATTAGGACTGGCCAGACTGGGAACACTTTGTTAAGCTCAGTCGCAAAGCAAAGACTGAGAGAAATTCAACTAACACTCACAGAGGGAAAAGAAAGATGAGAACACTTACCTCAAAGGGACTCTGTTCCAGAAGAGCCTAAAAGAGAAAACAACGCAAAGAAACAATTCCTTAAAACACCACTTTGAAGTTCAGCTGCAATCAGAGTACAGTAAAAGGGGAACTGCAGAGAGAATGCTTTGTCTGATTCATAGTTGGTTTCAGCTTAAGGTTCTGCAAAAAGAGGAAAAAATAATGATCTCAGAAGTTATCTGGCTAAATGAAGACTGTGCACTTATCCAGTTATATTCTAGCTGACCAATAAGTTAGCAGGATAGAATTTAGGCAGCTAAGACAGGGGTGTTCCGGGGACATAACCAGGAGGAGTTGAGTTAGTCAGCTAATTTACCAGGTTAAGTCTGGTTGGGCCAAAGAGCTATACTAAAATTAGCTGGATGAGGTTAGCTAGCTACCTTTAAGACAGCTGGTTTATGGTAATGGCAAAACCAAAATCAAAGCAATCAGTGCAGTTCACTTTAACTTAAGTAACAGGCAGTCCTTAAGTATAACATAGGGTGGGGGTCTGCCTGCTCCCCAGGGTCTCTGGTGAAGGGCTCCTCCCTTAAACTAGTATTCTCTGTGAGTCTGGATCTTAAGGCGGACCTGGCAAGACAGCTGTGCCCGGTCTCTTAAGGTAGTCTGAGAGAGTTTCCAACGGGCTCCCTTACACGGCTCTGTTCAGAAGTTCGACTGCACTATTGAATATACCTCCAGCGTTAGCTGGATACGTTTATCCGGCTAACTTTGCTTTCCAGACTGTGTCTGAATGTGGACCTTCTTGCTTTCACTGTAATCCAAGGTTAAGTAAAGGAGTTTGAATCTGGTATAATTTCACTGTTTCCTAAGTGCATCTACAAAAGAAAACAGTTGCTTGCAGTATTGTTTCAAATATACTGGTTGAAAAATCTTACATATTTGGTATATTGTCTACTGCCAACCAACTACTAATTCTTTTTTTTTATTAAAATAAGATTGTTAAACCCTTTATTGCAGGAATTATTTATTTCAGAGGTTCTCCAGATTGACATCCTCACTCGGGACACTTTTCCTAAATTTATTCCTGCATTCCGGGGAGACTTTGCTGGGTGGGTTCTCGATCCCTTTTTTGCATGAGACCCAGTTGGAAAGAAAGCATCAAAAGGAACCACCCTGTAAGGTTCCAAACAGAGAGCTTACAATATGAAGGTAACTTTGAAACAGCCACCTGGGTGCACATGTACACACGGTTGCCAGCTTGCATCTAGAGACGCAGCCGTTTTATAACAAACACGAGAATATGCACGCGTTATAAAATAGGCTGAAAACATGTACAAGTGCGCATAGTTTTAAATGGATGCACGCATGTTTGTACAAATGCTGTGTCTACTCAGTAAGTAGAGGAATTTTATAAGGGACGCGAGCCAATGTCGTATTCTGTTTTCCCAATTCGACAAGCATTTTCCGTTGGAAAGAAATCAGTAGAACTAGGGGTCACGAAATGAAACTCCAGGGAGGACGTCTCAGAGCCAACGTCAGGAAATATTTCTTCACAGAGAAGGTGGTGGATGCCTGGAATGCCCTTCCGGAGGAGGTGGTGAAGACAAAAACAGTGAAAAAATTCTAAGGGACATGGGAAACACAATGGATGCCTAAAGGCTAGAAGATGGAAATGAAGAAAAAAGTGCATGGGGGTAACTTGCTGGTGCACCGGTTACTACCTTAACCAATAAACCTTCATACTGTTGATGCAACTCCATTATTGCTCTCTGTTTCAGTGGCAGGGGGAAAAGAGGAAAAGGGGAATTAGATTCAGAAAGCAACCAACAAGAACCCTAACTTTTACAGTCTGGGGAAACAAATAAGTATGGGAGTAAATTGCTGATGTGGCTGTTAATACCCTTAACCAATAAGCCTGATGCTTTTGATGCAACTCCAATATTGCTCTCTGCTTCCACGTCAAGAGATAATGGGGATTTGGATTCAGACAACAATAAACAAGGGCCCTGACTTTTACAGTCTGAGAAACTAAGTATGGGGGGCGACCTGGATGGCGCGGCAGGTGCTACCATGGGCCTGCTGGGCAGACTGGATGGACCATTTGGTCTTTTTCTCCCATCATTTCTATGTTTCTGTGTTCAAGACTTACCATACTGGGTCAGACCAAAGGTCCATCACGCCCAGTATCCTGTTTCCAACAGTGGCCAATCCAGGTCACAAGTACCTGGCAGGATCCCAAGGGGGTAGACAGATTTCAAACTGTTTATCCCAGAGATAAGCAGTGGATTTCTGCAACTCCACCTTCATAATGGTTTATGTACTTTTCTTCCAGGAACTTTTCCAAACCTTTTTTAAACCCAGCTACAATAATAGATTTCAGCACATCCTCTGGCAACAAATTCCAGAACTTAATTATGCATTGAGTAAAAAAATATTTTCTCTTGTTAGTTTTAAATGTATTACCTAGTAACTTCATTTTCTGTCCCATAGTCTATGTACTCATTCCATTCCACTCATAGCCACCATATTGTTAGAGCTGGTGTACCTCAAGTTACATAAACAAGCTGATCAATTTTTAAGCATTTCATGGTGTTTGCTTGCACTTCTTGATCCGTGGCTGAGGAGTCTCTTCTCTCTGTGTCTTGATCCGTGGCTGAGGAGTCTCTTCTCTCTGTGTCTTCATTCTGTGCTTTCAGACATGGCCTCTCAACCCTTTAAGTCGTTTGGCCTGATGGCTCCATCTTCTTTGTTTTTACAACATGTCCATCTGAAGAGGGAAGCGTGAAGACGGCAGGTTGGAAGGGAGAGAAAACATCATTAAGATATTCAAAGAGTCCCATATGGGAGGGGTTTTCAATTTAGAGAATATGAATTAGGAGCTTTAAGGCGAGCAGGAGTCATTTGGAGAGAGGCAGCACGGATGCTGGGCTTCTCTTTCAAGAGGCTCTCTCTAACGTTTCACTCTTTCCAGTGGAAAGGACACTCGTCTTCCCACACAGACATGATGAGGGCAACAACGAGAGCCCTTTCCAAAGGAGAATGCCGTTTTATATATTTATTTTTATTTATTAACATTTTTTTCTATACCACCTTTTCAGCCAACTAGATTTTTCAAAGTGGTGCACAGGTTAAAAACGCGTACAATAACCTGCAGAAACGGGCTTTTTGATTACCGCCCACTCTCCACACGGCTGAAAGTAGCTACTTAGGTCAGCAGCAAGGGCACTTTTTCATCCCCATATCTTTGGAGGTGCTCCCGGAGCAGGATTACATTGGGGAAGGTGCCTACACGGGTAGTTTTAAATAATCCAGACTTCCTGCAGATTTTTTGCCTTGTAAAAGCACCCACCCCAAATCAGGCACACATCTGTCTGGGTGCTTTCCATGGGGCAGTAAGCAAAGCAAAACCACCGAAATAAACGTGCTTTGATTATTTTGGCAGCCGGCATGGGTAATAACTACCCACGGGGTTTGCCTAGAAAGCAAGTACTTTGATTATTTAGCCTTTCAATTTTCTACTAAATTTGGGAGTGGAAGAGTTTCCCTTCCCCCCCCCCCCCCAACAAGAAAAAAATCTCACTACTCTCAGAGTTTGTCTCCAAGGAGGAGAAAGCTCTTGGATCAGTCTGTGGAGCTCAGGAATTTCCATTAGCTTTAAGCTTACTACAACTCTCAGTTTGCTGGTGCATTCCATTTATGGTGGTCAAGAAAACTGACCGCAGCTTTTGGTGGGGAGAGGAGAATCATTCCTGGGGGGCTGCTGCCATACTTCCAGGTACAAAGTAAAGTCTGTAATAGCAACAGAGGAGCCCACAATTATTCCGGAAAAATCTTGGGCGCAAGGGAAACCTGAAACATTCACTTTTGACTGTGTGGCTCCTCCCAGAGACGCAATCCTTAGGCTGCATTCCCACCTCAGTACTCATTTTAGGGACTTCTGAGAGAAGCTGTCCCTAAAACGAGTACCCTAGTAATGTACCCAATGTGAGCCAACAAATATTATCAGCTTTTATTGCAAGAACCAGGGCTGCAGTAAGAGAGATACACATAAATGATTAACCATAGATAGATATGAGTACAGTTACGCAGTCAAATTTGTTTTCAGTGATACACTGCCCTAGGGCAATAAACTATGAATAATATGTAAACTAAAATCTACTAGTACCAGGGCCTTGTATGTCTTCACATTCAGGCCGATACAGTAAAAGTCACGGGAGAGCGGGCAGGCCACTGTCCTGTGCGCGCAATTCTGTATCAAATGAGGGCCCGTGCAAAAAGAGACGCTAGGGACACTAGCGCGTCCCTAGTGCCTCTTTTTGGACAGGAGAGGCGGCTGTCAGTGGGTTTGACAGCCAACGCTCAAGTTTGCCGGCGTCAGTTCTCAAACCTGCTGACAGCCACGGGTTCAGAAACCGGACGCCGGCAAAATTGAGCGTCCGATTTTCAACCCACGAGCCGATTTCAAATTTTTTTTTTTTTAAACTTTTTTTAACTTTCGGGACCTCCGACTTAATAATCGCCATGATATTAAGTCGGAGGGTGCACAGAAAAGCAGTTTTTACTGCTTTTCTGTGCATTTTCCCGGTGCCCGGAGAAATTAACGCCTACCTTTGGGTAGGCGCTAATTTCTGAAAGTAAAATGTGCGGCTTGGCTGCACATTTTGCTTTCTAATCGCGCAGGAATACCTAATAGGGCCATCAACATGCATTTGCATGTTGCGGGTGCTATTAGGTTCAGAGGGGTTGGACATGCGTTTTCAACGCGCTATTACCCCTTACTGAATAAGGGGTAAAGCTAGCGCGTCAAAAATGCACATCCAATCGCAGGTTAACAGTGCACTCCGCCAGAGCGCACTGTACTGTATCGGCCTGATTATTAGTGAGCTCACTATGGGGCCAATATAATAAGACCTGCGCTGAAATCCATGCTGATTTTTCTGCGTGGATTTTTAGGTGCATGCGGCAAAAACCAGCAGAAGCGTGGGATGTAATAACAGCCGCATATGCTAAATAGATAGCGCATATAATCCATGCACTCAAAACATATGCACCATAATGCGTGCAGTAACGCTCGCTCATGACCCTATGTAGTAAAATGCGCAGACATCCACGCAGAAACCCACGTGGACACCCATCGGCACCTGCGATTGATTCTCGGGGCAAAAGCCCTTCTTTTTCAAAAAATGAATAAATTAGTGGTCCACAAGTTGATGAGAAGGTAGGTAGAGCAATATCTAACCCCTTCATGATCGGACTCTGACCGCCAGCGAGAGCGTGAAATGCTGATCGGAGATTCTGCTTCATTGAGAAGCAGCCTTCTCTCTACCCGTTCCGTCTGCCGCTTTGCTGAACCGCGAAAGCACCAAGAAACCGGTCTCCACACCGGCGTTTTCACTTATCTCCTGCCCTGACCCAGGTGCTAAGAACCTGAATTAAAAACCCCAAACCAACCCGGTCTCCCTGCTAGCGTGGCTCCCTGCATTGCCCGTAAATAGATAATCGCCTCCTTTGCGGGCCACTAGCATGCACTCGCACAGATAAACCACAGGTCTCTAAGCACACTTGTACACGCTTTTTCCCCTGTGCACAAAACCCTTGTTATATACCCATATAAAGCTTTGAATGGGAAAATGCGCGTACAAACGCTCATATAGGCGCGCATAAACCCGTGGCAGCTTCAGCACACCTTATTACATCGGCCATTATAACCATCGAGAGTAGTAAGGCCCAGTAATGTACATGCATAAACATATTCAGTTTTCCCCAGGCCCTGTGAGGGCAATTGCTAAACTGCATATACGTTCCCTGAACCCTTGAGGGCTAGCAGGATTGCAATGTACCCTCAGTGCCTCTGAGAGCAACAGGCAATAATGAAACATGCAAGAGTGTTCAATTGGAATGTGCAAAGGGACGCTGCGTTCTACCTTTGTGCTGCAGTGATGGGACTGATGATTCAAATTAGAAACAATTGTAATGCGCTCCACTGGGCACATTACCATTAAGATCCTAGTGAACTCCTTTTAGCTAGTGCAGTGTAGGTTTATAATTAGGGGGCTGCATCATTCATATACAGCCTCTCCCTTTGAGGGAGCTGGAATGGCCATTCCCTTTGAGAGGTTTTATAAGCAGCTCTCTCCCTAAGAGACTGACGGGCCGATTCAGTAAAGTCCCCCGGAGCATGCACAGGCCACTTGCCTGTGCGCGCAATTCTGTATTTAAATGAGGCCCGGCGGTAGAAACAGGCAAAAGGAGGCTCTAGGGACCCTAGTGCGTCCCTAGCGCCTCCTTTTGGCCCACAGCGGCGGCTGTCAGTGGGTTTGACAACCGACGCTCAATTTTGCCGGCGTCGTTCTCGAGCCCGCTGACAGCCACGGGCTCGAAAACCGGACGCCGGCAAAATTGAGCATCCAGTTTTCGACCCAACAGCCGCGGGCCGACTTCAAATTTTTTTTTCCTTTTTTTACCCTTCGGGACCTCCAACTTAATATCGCCATGATAGTAAGTCAGAGGCTGCACAGAAAAGCAGTTTTTACTGCTTTTCTCTGCACTTTCCCGGTGCCCGAAGAAATTTGCGCCTACCTTTGGGTAGTAACTAATTTTTGAAAGCAAAATGTGCGGCTTGGCTGCACATGTTGTTTTCTGAATCGCGCGAGAATACCTAATAGGGCCATCGACATGCATTTGAATGTTGAGGGCGCTATTAGGTTCGGTGGGTTGGACGAGCGTTTTCGGCCCTTATTGAATAAGGGGTAAGGGAAAACGCGCGTCCAATGGCGGGTTAACAGTGCGCTCCGTCAGAGCGCACTGTACTGTATCGGCCCGTGAGTTAGTTGGCAGTACAGGCGTGTTATTTGAGTCAGATTTTTTGGCCTACTTGGAGGATCCAGGCCTGGGGATCCTGAACAAGTTCAGGAGGGCTGCACTACCAGCTCACTTGCTGACTGGTTGGGGCTGCCTCTGGGTTGTTTTTCCAGGGTTTTGACTTTTTTTTTTAGAGATAGGAAGCTCCGAGAGACCCCTGGCTATCGCTTGGGGATCAGGGCACGGAGAGCCATGTCCCTGGGCGGGGGGGCCAGGATAAGAAGACCTGTCCCTCTGCAACCTGTCCCAGGAACCAGAGAGAAATGGTGGTGACTTGATATGAGGACCTTCCATTGGTTTTGTATCAGTTTGGGGGAAACGAGATTTTGGTTAGGAGAGCCAGGAGGAAGAGTTCTGCTGCTCCCTTCCTTCCGGAAGAGGAACATCCAGAGCTGCATGGTTCCAGAGAGGATCCCTTCCAACTTGGGATTCAAGAAAAAGGAAAGGAAAGAGATATTGGACTAACTGAGAATAAGATCATCTTGAAACCTTTGAAACCCCTCCTCCTCTTGGAGTTCTGTAGCCCTGGGGAAAGAGGAGTGCACTCTGTGCACAGATTGTGTTCCTGTCCCACCAAAGGACACCCCCGGCCAAGCCTTGGAGAGTGAGCATCTCCCATGCCCTGGGTTGTGAAATCCATGCACGTATAAAAGAGAGAAAGACTGTAAGAAAGACACGATCAGCTGGACACTACGTCAAAGGCTCCAGTGTTTTCCTGGCACACGCAGCGCTCACAGTGGGACCGGAGAACATCATTTCTTCCAGGGGAAAGAACATCCAGTTGCATTCCTATCACTCTGGCCTTAGGGAAAGAAATATCCCCCCACCCCCAGACCCTGGTAAAAATGAAACCATGAAAGAGCTAAGCCTGGGAGATCCAGCCCCAGGGAGTATTGGCCCCAGCACCCAGAGATGGGGTGACACGATAAAGAGAGTGGGTTCAACTAATTCACAGAACTTAATTCTGCTACAAATGAGTAACGATGCTTTTAAGGTGATAACGGATGTCACTAGTAGAGCACAGTCTGATGGTTCGCTGATTTGTGCAGGAGCCAGGTACATCCCCTCTTCCCCCGCGGGTGCATGAGAATGGTTACTCACGTTCCCAGTGACTCCTCCAAGTAGGACTCTTCTCTCCAGTCTGAGGGATCATTATCTTCTGTGTGTAGGCTGCAGCGAACAGTGCCCCGGTCCCAGATCACAGGGTCCTGAAAGCAGCTCTCAGCAACATCAGCAATGAGAAGTGCTCAGCAGCATACCTGGGGACTTGATTTCCTGTCACCCAATAGCACACTCACATGTTCACTCACACACATACGTGCTCATTCTCACCCACTCATTCACTTCTCTCCCTTGTCCACAGAAACACATGCACTTCTCTCCTTCTTCCACACATGCACTTCTCTCCTTCTTCCACACATACACATGCACTTTCCACACACATGCACCTTCGCTTCTCTCCTTCTTCCACACACATACATGCACTCAGACACACATGTACTCCTCTCCATTTCCTCTTCCACACACACACAAGCATTGTCTCCTCTGTTTTCCACACATTCACACTCACTTCTCTCCCTCTTCCATACATATACGTGCTCTCTCTCACACACACACACACACACATATGCACACTCACTTCTTTCCCTTTTCCACACACACCCATACATTCATATACACTCATTCACTTCTCTCGCTCTTCCATACAAGTATGCACTCTCATTCTTTCTTCTCCCCTCGATTTTCATTAGCCACAGAGGTCTTCTCTTGCCCCAGGCCCATGGGACATGTGCTCCACTTCCTCCTCCTCCTGAAGCGTCAGGTCCGCTCTGCCCTTGTTTTATTTTCGGTGCGGCCCAAGTTCCAGTGCTGCTGCACTTCCTGTGTTAGCAGTTTCTCGTTTCCCGCAGGGGAGGGCGACGCTCATGTTTGTCTCATTCTTACCACTCAGCACCGGGCTTCACGTCGTCTTCCGGGAGCATGGTTGCTGACTCTCCTCCTTCTTCGAGCCTGTGCTGCTCCAGGCCCTTTCTCTTCCGGTCTTCTGCATCAGGGCACCCGGAGTTTTTGGGTGTTGGCCTGGAGGCCTGGCAATTTGTTCAGCATTCCGGAGTCCCCGGGCCAAATCCAGAGAGTTCCCAGGTATACTCAGCAGTGAAGTGCTGCTGTAACTCCTAGTAAGTTACAGCTAGTCTCTTTCCAAGATATCTACTATTTCCTGCTGCTCAACCTAGCTGGGATACTCATTATGGGATCTCTGCAGGGACAGCAGGCCTAATTGTGCAAAATCACAGACAGCACTTCGGCTCGCCTACTCTCTCGAAAATAGAGAGAGTAGAGAGAGCTGAAACTCCACTCAGCAACCTGGGCAGATTTAAAATTGTTGTCCTCTCTAGCTTTCTGATTGACCATAATCTTCTCTGTGTTCCCATTGGATCTTAGAGTCATGTGATGAGGGACATTATGCGGTCCCATGAGAAGGGCTGCAGATGTCCCCAAAGCAAGTCAATAATGTCCCAGCTGCACCTTTGTGACAGGCATGAAGGTGATGGGGGTGGGGGAACTGCACAAAAAGCAAGGTAGGAGGACACTACAAACCATCTTGTGTTTCTGTACTGGTCTGTTTTCTGACTGGATTGGAACTTGAAGAAGTACGTTTTGTCGTTGCACTACTTTAACATTTTGGCTTCAGCAAACTTTTTTATTAATTGGAAACAACAAATCGGTGTGAGCTGAGCATTATTTGAGTGACTGGGAGACTGACTCTTTCGGGCTCAGAAGCGGTTTGCTTCCCCTATATCTAGAAGAAGCCCGGGGAATGCAATGAGTTTACCTGTCCTCAGCAGTGCCCAAAGGTATTGTCCAAACTGTTGGAAACCCGAGAAAATGGGTTACACGAGCCAACAGTAACTACCAGCATATAAGGCTTATATTAACCCTCTCCTCAGTAGGAACTCATTCGATAAATACTCTTCCTATCGTTCAGCAGTGTGGCAAGTGGATTGGTTGTCTCTCGTGGTCTTGCAGCAGGCAGCCTCTTCTGCTCCTTGCTTGAAGTGAATTTTATTTGCTTTGGACTATTGCTTTTTTTGTCTCCCTTGCATGTTTCAAGTCACCTCCTGTTTGCCATCTGTTGTCCAATTAAGCAACGTGACAAGACAGGACATGTTTAAATAGCTCATTTGAACATGTCTCCGATGCATTGTTAGTCACCAGACAGAAGGCCAAGTGATTTTAACCAATCCATAAACTGCTGAGCACATCCCCAGGAGAGTCGTTATGTTGTTAGAAAACGGGGCTGCCATTGACACAGTCGTGCACTTTGGAGGGGGAGAGGGGGTAGGAGGATTAAATTATCCACTCCCGTGGGAACACTGTTTTCTGATCACTTTGCTCCTTGTGCAGTGACTTTTACTAAACCAAACTGACAAAGGTACAAAAGCAACAAAGGTCAGAAGTAAATGAATCATAATTTGTGCTTTTCTTTTCTTGCAGGGATACCGTATAACTCACATCAATATGTCCAGAATCATAAGTCCTTAAAGAGAGCAATGGCTTTCTTTGAACACACTGTATCTCTGTACATTGCATTGTATTGTAAATTTTTCCTTTACAGACCCAGTCTTGCCCTCTCTCGGCATCAGGATAATGCAGTGGTTGAAAACCCGGGATCTGCGGAGCCCTAAGAATCCACGAGACCAGCGCAGGGGGTTCCGCCAGAAGAAGTGCCAGCAGGTTTGAGAGGGAAGAAAAGGAACAAGCCGCTGCTACCTGTGTTTATTTATTTATTTGTTTAGTGCTTTTTTTATACCGGCATTCATGATACAGATCAGATCATGTCGGTTTACAAGTAACCGGGGTTGTAGCCTAACTAACTATTAACATGATATAGAGAAGTAAAAAAAAAAGTTACAGTGAACAGGGGTGAAGGAACTGGGAGGAGGAAGATATAGCAGACAGTAACTAGATAACCGTAACAATTATTTACAGTGTGTTGAGTGTTCGATCATGATAGCTGGGGAGGCTCTGGGTTTATGGGAAGGCCTGTTTAAATAACCAAGTTGATTAGTGGAACCGCTGCTGCTGCTGCAGGCCAGAAGAGCGACCACGGCAGAGCCCGTTGCTCCTCCAGAAACTTAAAAGCGTAGTTTACGCTTCCAGCACAGCTTTGGCACAGGCTGTGCAGGTCGTCATTGGGAGCAGGTAAGTTCGGACCCCACCTCTGGTAGGGATTTTCAGGGTTCGGGGGGAGGGGGAGGGCCCAGAGAGGGTGGGTGTGGGGGAGTGGCTATTTTAGATAGAGGATGGGGGTGAGGGTGGGAGGGCAGTTCTAATGAAGTCATTGGGGGGGAGGGTCAGCATCAGGCAAGGGTTCTTTTTATGGATGTAAGAGGTGATGTGAGGTGGGGGTGTGCTGGGCCGCTGTGGAATCTCCGAGATTTGATGAAGGGGTAGGAAGAAATCGAGCCACAGGGTCCTGTGCTTCTTTTTTTTTTTTTTTTTAATTATCCCACCGCTACTTACCCGGATATCTTTCAAAGATGTATCTGGCTATGTAGCTAGCTAGCCATCCACACAAGGCCGGATAACTCTAGACCTGCTCCGAAGCAGGTGTGTGGGGAAACTTGTGTAGTGAGAAAAGTACCAGAGGCTGCCCAGAAGTGCAGCGGGGCTCAGGTGCCTTAAGTGGAACAACTGGAAAGAGCAAAGTAGCAAACTGGGAGTTTTGTGATCTGACCGAGATGACAACTAGATTAAATAAGATCCTGAACTGTGGCTGGACTTGAAAGTGCTTCTACTTCGGTCTTTGTGGATTGCAATAAACGTTTATCTTTTTGGAGCACAAGAAAGGTGTGGACCTTGGATTTTGTGAGGCGTGTTAGAAGTGACTTCAGCCAGTTTGGCCTTACAGGTTATCCTGTCCCCAGCCCATGCCCAGAAACATAATATATCCCACCCTGGGGTAGCCAAACAAACACTCCCCAGGGCTGGGAAGGTGGCCCCTTGGACCAGAGGTTACAACAACTTATCACTTCTCGAAAAAAACAGAATTTTAAATCGCAGTCTAACCCCATACACCTAAGGTAAAAGCTTACATAGAAATATAGAAATGAGGGCAGAAAAGGACCAAATGATCCACCCAGTCTGCCCAGCGAGCTTATGCCAGTATCTGCTGCACCGTGCAGGTTACCCTCATGCTTATCAGTTTACCAGACCGTAAACGTCAGGGTCCTTGGATGCTGTTTGAATCCAATTTCCCTTATCTGTTGCCGTGAAAGCAGAGAGCAATGTTGGAGATGCATCAAAGTATCAGGCTTAGCGATTAAGGGTAGTAAATGCCACATCAGCAAGTTACCCCCATGTTTGTTAGTTCCCCAAACCGTAAAAGTCGGGGCCCTTGTTAGTTGCTGCCTGAATCCAGTTCCCCTTTTCTCACTGCCGTTGAAGCAGAGAGCACTGATGGAGTTGCATTAACAGCATAAAGGCTTAATTGTTAAGGGTAGCAACTGCCACACCAGCAAGTTACCTCCATGCACTTTGTTCTTTATTTCCATCCTCTAGCCTTTAGGGATCCACAGTGTTTATCCCATGCCCCTTTGAATTCCCTGATTGTTTTCATCTTCACCACCTCCTCTGGAAGGACATTCCAGGCGTTCACCATCCTCTCCGTGAAGAAATATTTCCTGACATTAGTTATGAGTCATCCTCCCTGGAGTTTAATTTCATGACCCCTAGTTCTACTGATTTTTTTCCAACGGAAAAGGTTTGACGATTGTGCATCATGAAAACCTTTCAGGTATCTGAAGGTCTGCATCATATCTCCCCTGCAAATCCTCTCCTCCAGGGTGCACATATTCAGATCCTGCAGCCTCTCCTCATAAGTATTCCAATGCTGACCCATTACCATTTTGGTCGCTCTTCTTTGGACCGCCTCGATCCTGACTTTATCCCTTTTTAGATACGGGCACCAATACTGAACACAGTACTCCAGGTGAGGCCTCACCAAGGACCTGTACAAGGGCATTATCACCTCTTTTTTCTTACTGGTTATTCCTCTCTCAATGCAGCCCAGCATTTTTCTGGCTTTAGCTATCGCCTTGTCACATTGCTTCGCCATCTTCAGATCATCAGACACTATCAAACCAAGGCTGCCTGAATAGATTCAGTATGCCTTCAAAAGGCTCTTAAATGTCCCCTAAGAACTAACCACCCCTCTTATTTTAATTGTGGAAATTTTATCTGTGATAAAGGTCTCTAGGTGAGCAGGATCTGTGAAGATGTATTTGTTGCCAAGAAAATTCACCAAGCACACAGCGATTTTAGGAAAAATGACACTCCCGGTGAAACTATGTGTGGTTTGTGATGAAAATTTTAATAAAGAAATAGTTTTAAAACATAAAAAGGCTCTTAAATGTTTTAGTGCAGCTTGTAAGACTGAGCTCCTGAGGGAGTGAGTTCCACAGTGTGGGCGCAGTGATTCAGAATGCGTGTTCTCTTGAATTCACCAATCTTGCTTGGTGAATCGCGGGCACGTCAAGCGAGGCTCTTGGATTCGGATTTTAGATTTAATTACTCACCTTTTCCAAATCTGAGTTCAGGGTGAGTTACAATTCAAGTACTGCAACTATTTCCCAAGAGGACTTACAATCTAAGCTATACCCGAGGCAGTGGAGGATGAAGTGACTTGCCCAAGATCACAAGGCGTATCTGTGGGAGAAGCAGGATTTGAACACTGGTTGCAGCCCACTGCTCCAACCACTGGGCTGCTCCTCCTACTTTTCTTCTCTCTCTCCACAGCTGGTGCTGCTTTGCCCCTTTCAGTGTCTTCATGTTTTCATGACTCTGTTTGGGCTGTTTTGCTCCTTTCATAGTACTCTGGGGTGTTCATGCCCTTTGACCCTCTTTTTGTGTCTTGGTTTGCCCTTTTCATGGTGTCTTGAGGTGTTCCTGCCATTGTTGGTGCTGCTTTGCCCCTTTCATGGTGCCGTGGTCTGTTCATGCCACTGGTGGTGCTACTGTACTCCATTCTTTGGGCCCAATGTTCAAAGCGAATTCAGCGCTGCTCAATAGCCGGATAAGTAGGACTTATCTGGCTATCTAGCAGGCTGCGAATATCCGGGTATATATTCAGCAGCTGCTAGTGACTTATCCGGCTATTTTATAACTGCATAAAATGTAGGCGGATCATGGTGGGGATACTTATCAATTAAGTTAATCGGATATGTTAGACCAGCCATAGATCTGGTCTAACTTAGCCGGATATAACTTATCCAGCTAAGTAGTGATTTGTGCACGGATATGCAGAGGCACAGCCATGCCACTGAATATCTCTTGTAACTTAGCCGGGTATGTGCTACTGTTGGTACTTAGGTAAGTTACATATCGAGCCCTTGGTGTCTTGGAGTGCTGTTCCCTCTGCTGCTGATGCCTGCCTACAATTTTCATTAAATTTAGATAGAAGTCCCCTCCCAGGGACAGGAAAAATTGCCAGTCACTCCCCCCATCAAATTCTGTTTGGGTTTCAGGATACCCACAATGAATATTCATACAATAGAACTGCACATATTTGGTTTAAAGACCCAGTTCATTTTTATATTTTTGGTTACCTTAAAAACCAACCTGCTTACAGATTTTGAGAGGACCAAAGCCGAGTACACAGGTAGAGGACTCTGATATGAGAGCTTCCCCTGTGAGCCAGCATGTATAAGGCAATAAACAGCCTACTACAAAACTGAAACAGTATAAATCTGAACTAATGTTTGCTGATAAGAGAAATTAAGCAAGTTTTATGGCCCATGAAGAGCAATTAGGAGTCCAGTAAAAGCAGTGTTATTAGTGGAATAATGATACATGATACAATACAGGCCAGAGTCACTGTTTCAGGTGATGGGCAAGTTGTGTATGATTAATCTACATATGAAGATATGTCACCTAAAGGTACAGAAGGGAGTAATTTCTCTGCTAATACTGTTCAAGGGTCAGCAGAGCACACTGAACAACTGGAAAGTCAGTCCATTTTGGTGTCATTGTGCATTAGGAATGTTTTTTCTCTACCTAGGGTAGCCAACTTTTCCATTTACCTTAACTGAACACCCAGTAAACTTGAAGACCAAGTTGGGGGGGGGGGGGGTATATTACTTTCTGAGGACCAGGAATGGGGGCGGGGCAGCCATCAGCTGCTGTTCCATCCTCAATCGTTTCCATACATTATTTTTAAAAAATGGTATTAATTATGTGTAACCCCATCCCCGGGTGCGGATTGCTACTGAATGGGGCCATAAAAAAATGTGTTTCTCTTCAGAGCTGGAACCATTCACTGTCTCACTCTCTCACAAGTTCTCTTACTCCCAGGGCCAGATCCTTTGTAGGTGGAGGGAAAGATTTAGTTTCAGGACCCAGTGTGAGAGGGATGACTCTTATTTTTATTCCTTAGGCGGGATACACTTTTCCCCACATTGTGGATGCTGTGAGTGCCAGAAATAATACACAGGAGACTCAGAATGAATGTGCAAAAATCAAAGTCTTTACTGATGGGTAATCAGGTGAAAAATGGCACAAATTCAACTCAATTCCTTTACAGGTGGCTGTTACAGTTCTTTCTCTTTCTATCTGTCAAAGGGTCTCCTTACTTTGATCCAAGGGCAAGGGAAACACTCACCATCCAGGGCTTGAATTGAGCAGGGATATTCTTGTTGAAAAAGAAAACCCCCTTCCAGCTTGCCAAAAATCTATCACACAGTCTCTACACCCTATCCTCAATTATCTCTCGTCCCAGGGGCGAAGACTGGTGTGGATCCTCTAATGTATCTCAACATTTAGTCCTACTCACAGGTTTCCCTCGGTCTTTCTCAATCCCACTCACTTTCACAGATCCCAAGTTGGGAAGGGATCCTGGAACACACAGCTTTCGATGTTCCTTCACCAGGGTAGAAAGAAGGGGCAGCCAAAACCTTCCTCCCAGATCTTCTAACAAATTTATCTTTGTAGCCCAAAAACTAATATTAACAACAGAATTGTTCTTTGCAACAGGTTCACTGCCTCTAGGGCGACTCTTCCCTATCCCTGGGCACCCCAGATACGGGTTCCCCATGCCCAAGAAAGGCCCAGATGTCTCACAAGGCTCCTACCAAGAAAATTGTAAAATCCCCAAAATAACCCAGAGGGAAAATCCCAACCAGCCAGGGAGTGGTCTGGAAAGGGAAAACTCCCGACTCAGGTCAGTCTCCCTAGGCATGGATTGCCTGGCTCTTCTGACTGGCCTGAGAAAGATTCCACACAACCTAACTCCAGCTCAAAGTTGCTCTGCCCCCAGAGCTCCCTCTTACAAGCTGTTTTTGTTAACTCTCAGGAGGCAGAGACCATCCCAGCACCTTCAAAGGGAGGGCCTGCATTTGAATGGAACCTCCCCTATTTCCAACCTACGCTAGACTGCTTTCTGAATATAGGAATACCCAGGCTTAATGTTGACGCAACCGAAGGGTCCCTCACATATGTAACACCCCTCACACGTTCAAGGGACTGATACTTCCAAGCCCTGCTGAGCTCAGATCTACTCACTGCAGGGTTAGGAACATGGGTTCTGTGATGGGGACAGGTTTAACCTGTAGGGCCATTCTCCAGAGGATCATTTTCCCCGAAATAAAACATTTCTCACACCAGAAGTTATATTTGAAAAGGAAATTTTATTTTTTATTTTTAATTTTTATAGACCGAAGTTCTTGTAAGAACTACAAATCACTCCGGTTTACATAAAACGATGAACTGCCCAAAAGAGAAAGGGGCTTTACATGGAACCATAGAACAGTTGGAACAATATAACCAATGACAATTTAACATAGTAATAAGTAAATATTATATATACAGTTAAACTATTTAACGTAGAAATAATGACATATTAAGGCTACAATAGAAATACAATAAAATTGCGGTGAACTTTTGGATTCAGAGATTGTTGTACAGTTGCAAAGACATGATAATAAGACTTGGTGTGTTATTCATGATTTGGGGATAACTAGTATTTAGGAAGTCCTCCCGTCTAAGTAAAGGTTTGCTGCACCAAAATAGAATGAAAAAAATACAAAAAACTGAAAAACAAAAAGGAAAAAAAATCAATCAAAGACCATAAGCAACAAGAATGCAGGTACAGTTTCTTATGCTGATCAATTAAAAAAAAACACAGAATTCCCTTGATATTCCCAAACTACACTTCTAACTCTTCAAATCCCAATGGAATACCAGAGATTCCTCTTCTTCTTCCCAAAGGTACTTACTTTTGACCAGAAGAATCCTCTCCTTGATGTCTAAAGGTTGGATTTTCCTGAAAAGGACACCGCTCTCCTGCAGTGAGGTCCCAAGGCAGAGCGTGGCCTCTCAGCTGCCCTGTTCCATAGCTGTCAGAGAAAGCGAAAGTTGCTTACCTGTAACTGGTGTTTTCCAAGGACAGCAGGATGTAACTGCTCACAGATGGGTGATGTCATCCGATGAAGATTACTACAAAGCTTCTAGAAGCTTTGTCATGCTCCACTGAGCATTTGCTTGCTGACCCACATCACAGACATCACATGGGGCCCCACAATTCATAAAACAGCTAATACTGAATACATAATCCACCTCCAAGGGGAGGCAGGTGGGTTCTGTGAGCGCTTACATTCTGGCTGTCCTTGCAGAACACCTGTTACAGGTAAGCAACTTTCATTTTCATCAAGGACAAGCAGAATGCAGTAGTCCTCATGGGTGGAGAATCCCTAGTTACAGACAGCCTCTAATGAAAAAAAGGGAAATTGCAAACATGAAAAACATTGCCAATCTGCAGAAGTATTTTGGGAAGAACGAGCCAATTTTATTCTTTTATTCTCTTTATTTTTTGTTTAGAAGCAACCTGGAAATAATAATAAGGAGCCCTGGGGGTTTAGAGTTGGATTCTAAACTTCTAAACCTCAAATAGACACCACAGGAGAGATCGACTAGACTTACTGCCACCCGGAAGTCTTTCTCGAAACAGTAAAAGAAATAAATGTGTGGACCGAGCTCCAGGTTACGGCCTTGCAAGTCTCTTCCATGGAGGTTGATCTCAGGTGGGCCATCGTTGGTGCCATGGCTCCAACACTACGAACTCTAACGTGCCCCCTCAATCAAAACTCCTGGAATAATTTACCAGTCCCCTCCCTTCTAGGGTATTGGTCTGAATTATAAAACCCAGTACCCAAGCAGGGGAACAAAACTCTTAACTCAGAAAAAGACATTTCTGCTCTCTTGGCTCCTAACTCAAAGTGTCACACTGTGAAATGCCACAGGCTGCTTTTATAAACAGCAGGGGACTAGCCATTACAGCAAAAAAGAGAGGATCTGCTGTTCCGAATGGTGCACCCTTCCATCTACTACCTTTCATATCCTAGCTCAAAGGGTTCAAGACCAGGACAATCCCAATGGAGTCATCAAACTTAGAGTAAGGCAGATAAGTCACTAGGGCCTGGAGCTCAATGACTCTGCATGACAAAGTGACTGCCACCAAAAATATAACCTTCCAGGCCAGGTGCTTCAATTCATAGGAGCCTAATAGCTGAAAGAAAGTTTTCATCAACTAGTTGATGTACCAGGGTAAGTGCCCAAGACACAGCAGGAGGCTTGATGGGAAGCTTCAGCCGAAAAAAGTCCCACATGCATCTGACAAGTAAAGGCTGTACAGTGATAGGTTTACCTTCCTCATGGTGGCAAATAGTATCGGTTGCACTAAGATGAACCCTAACGGAGCTAATCTTCAGGTCAGACTCTGAAAGGGTAGAAGGTAGTCAAGCAGTTTTTGTGTGGAGCAGGACATAGGGTCTGGGCTCTTTCCCACATACCAGAAGGCAAACCTCCTCTATTTAAAACCATATAATTTCCTTATGAAATTTTTTCTAGAGGACAGAAGAATCCAAGCCACCAAGTTAAGGGAATTTAATGCTAACCTCTCAACATCCAGGCTGGGAGGGTTAAGGACCTGAAATTCTGATGATATAATTCTGAGTGATAATAATTGGAGAATTCCTCAACCTGGTTCCCTGATGGATAGCTCCAGAAGGGGAAACCAAATATGCATCATTCAAGAGGGGGCTATCGAAAGCATGGTCCCCTGATCTCGTCTGAGTTTTAGCAAGTGTAACCCTGGTCTTCTTGAGGCACTATTTTCTATAGTTTACTATGTCTTGGCCTGATATAGCCTCCAGATGAGGGATTTTTGCATTTTTGGGTCCTCCCCCTAGTTTCATCCAGCCCTCTTATGGGGTGGGCCTTAGGCTCACATATAAGGATGTGTAAGCATGTGCAAAAGGTCTTTGCCATCCCCCAGATGGACTGACCAGATGGTGTGACGGTTGTCTGCTTCACAGTGGACAAGGCCCAAAGAGATAGAATTTGTGGAGCTGAGAGTTGGAGAAGAAGGTTTTGAGATTTTATGGAATGGTTACCTCCCATGGCCAATGATCAGTGGGCTATAGCGCAGCAGGATTAGTTATCCATGACTAGTTAACAATGGGCGGCATTTGCCCTGAGAACTGTTTTTGCCTTAACATCATTTGGACGGACAGTTCTTGAAATTTTTGGAATTTTTCTATTCAGTGAAGAGGGAGTTGGGTTTGGTTTTTTAACCTTTCCCCTCTAGCTCATGCTGGAGGGATAGGACCGACCATTTCCTTACCCTTTTTGGAGAGGGTTTGATAGATACCAATCCAGAAGTATCAGCTAGAAGGAGAAGGGAGTGCAGGATGGATAAGGACACTGCTACTTTTCTCGTAATGAATTTTATAATACTCTTTATGATTTTTGCCATAATGGCATGGATCCTATTTTTCAGTGAAGTTTTATAATGTTCCATGCCTCCATGCTGCCCTTATTGTTGCATCTGTCAGTCGCAGATGGCTGCGACTGCTCTGCCTCACCTCTTTTTTGCCTCTCCTCCTCCTCCATGGGTAAGATGGCTGCCTCCGGTGCCGAATGCCGAAACCCTTGGCGTCTCCAACTCAGCATGGGCGTCCCCATCCGCCATGCTCCTTCCTGTGGCCTCCTAGGGCGCGCGTGTGCTCGCTGCCTACGCTTATCTACATGTCATGGCGGGAACCTCGGGGGCATCCTCACCGCATGACGTCAATACCTCCGGGTATTTAAGCTTCCGCTCTGCTCCAACAAATGAGTTAGCAAGGACTTTGGTTTAGCTACTCTTACCACTTCTAAGCTGCATGCTTAGACTCCTCGCTACCCTCCGGGGTATCAAGCTCCTGAAGAAGCTCTGGGCACTCGCTCCTCGGGAGCCTCTCACTTTCAACTACCCTTCGGGGTTTCTACTAACTAGACAACCACTCCTCGGGGGTCTCTCTGCTCTTTCAGGATTATCTGCGCTCCTAGGTACTCGCTCCTCGAGGGCCTATCCAGCTCAGAGTATCCTGCACCACGGACCTCAGGTTCGCCTTCACCATCAACTAGGAGGATTCCTGCACTACTCTTCAGTTAGAACCTCTTTGATCCAGCTCTCCATTACCACCCACCAGGTTCGGCTTATCCCGCTCTGCAGAACACTACCAACCTTGTACATCTGGGTGAGACTTCTACATCTGAGACTGTTTGAGCATATTGGCACCTTGCTGGACTTCAGTGCCATTCCTTCCTGCATAATTACCATCAATCTACAGCAGTACAATAAAGCTTTTCATCTCCAGTATCTGCTCTCTGAAGAGAGCTAGCCTATTGCTGTGGTTCCCCACGGGGCCCCTCCCTATGGGAAGAGTCATCTCCACAGTGACTAAGAGTCCACACTATGCCACAAACCCAACAGATTGCTAACTCCATGGACTTGGTTCAGCTCGCAGCCTTGCAGGCCATTCCTGGCCTAGCCCAGTGGATCACGGAGCAACAAAAGTCTTTGGAAAGCCTAGCTACTGCCTTCAATCAGTTGCATGCTCAACTGAATACTTCAGCAACTCCGGTGAAAGAATCACTGTCTCCAGTGGTGACCATCAAGATCACTGTACCTTTATCCACACCTACCCGCTTCATGGGTGAAGCAAAGATGTGTAGAGGGTTTGTTAATCAATGCAGCATGCATTTTTCGTTACAGCCTACCCTCTTTCCCACAGAAGCATCCAAGACCATTTACATCCTATCTTTTCTAGAAGGACGAGCCTTGGCTTGGGCTTCACTGCTATGGGAACGTGAAGATCCTATCCTGAATGACCTAGGATTTCTAAAACTTTTCAAGTCTGTCTTTGGTGACCCGGCTCGCCAGACCGTCGCTGGATCTGCTTTGCTTAACCTCCAGCAAACTAATAAGCCGCTCACAGACTATGTGATCGAATTCAAGACTTTAGCATCCATACTACATTGGGATACTGGATGTCTACGTGCTATTTTCATGGAGGGTCTCAACTCTCGCTTAAAGGACGAATTGGTGGCTCGTGATTTGCCTGATACCCTTGAGTCTCTGATGGAACTGGCCGGGAGAACTGACCGCCGTATTCGAGACCGAACTCAGGAGGCTAAGAGCCCACGAAAGTCCACTGCGGGGGCTAACTGTCCTAAACCTGTGCCAATTGCCTCAAGCCTACCGTATGCTATCTTATTTATTTATTTATTTATTTTAAGTTTTTTTTATACCGATTTTCCTGCATAAAATGCATATCAAATCGGTTTACAATGAAACAGAATGAGCAGGAAGTAAAATTCCTTAGTCTAATACATTTAAACGTCAATAATGAAATAATTTTAAACAAAGCAAAAAGCTAAATAACATTAATAAAAGTTAAATTATTAACATAAACATAAATATAATTATATTAGAAGGAGCACAAAGGTTAGCATGAAGGGGAGCACAATGGGGAAAACCCCTTTGTCAATCTTAGAAGAAGATGAGCCTAAGTAACTAGGACGAAGTCATTTAACTTCTAAAAAAAGACGATTCCGCAAACGCATGGGGTTATGCATGTACTGTGACCAATCAGGCCATGCCGTCCAAACCTGTCCCATCTGTCCGGGAAACTGACAGGCCTAGGATCTACAGGAGGACTTCTCCTAGGCCTCACCTCTCTACTCCTCCATTATCTTTACCAGTCTCTCTGCTCTGCGGAGGTCTTGAATTTCAGACTCTCGCCCTCATTGACTCTGGAGCTGGAGGTAATTTTATCTTGAAACGCTTAGTAGAACATCTACGGATTCCTACCATACCAATAGCTAAACCATTGCTATTGTCTTCTATCCATGGGGAACCACTTCCTGGAGAAGTGCGCAGGCTGTTGGCCTGCGCACCGGAGCTTTACACTCTGAATCCATCACATTTCTGGTATTGGAAAAGGCCATGCACCCGGTGATACTTGGACTGCCTTGGCTACAAGATCATATGCCACAATTTAATTGGGCCACGTTGGAATTGTCCCGGTGGGGGCCTGACTGTCATGGTCGGATGAGAATGGTCAGATCACACCTTTCATAGAATTACAATGAGTTTATGAGCTCCCGCATATGGATCTCTTTTGCTATTACCAATTTTGACACTATCTGAGATCCTTACTCCTGGAAGATTTTCAGGCATCAAACTGGCAGGTTCTTAAATCCTGGTTTGGGACTGATGATTCTTGTAAAAAATAAATAAATAAAAATAAGACTCTTGGCTTGGTATAAAACATTGAGTTTATTTCACATATTGTGGTTGATTAACTTGTTACACTATAATTGATCTCAGGAGTTACAGGTTCCTATTTCCTTTACACAGTTTACTAAATTCTTTACAAATACTGGGAATATTACTAATAATATACAATTGTGGGAAATACAGTATAAATTCTTGTCTCAAGCCTATACTTCCCCCAAACAGGCTTGCATGGCTCGAATAGCACAATCTGATGCCTGTTTAAAATGTGAAGAGGTGGGCAGCACATTGAGGCATCAATTTTGATTTTGTGTGGAAATTCAAGTTTTGGGAATTCTATATTTAATTTTGTAGAGGGTGTCCTTGGTACTTGCCTATGTTTCACTGTTAACGCTGCTTTGTTTGGTGTCTTTACTTCCTGTCCAACTGGCACATCTTCTCAAAAATTTCATCTTGCAAAATATGTCATTCTGCATAACTAGAGACAAGCTGACTCTAATGTTGTATCCACAATGGAGGAACAGTACTCACCATTTACTGCTTATGGAAGAGATGTCTAACAAATATGCTTCTCCACTTAGGAAGAAACAGACTTTGGACATATGGCTACCTTATATTACTGATCTACCCCATATAACCTCCTGTACAACTTCAGTCACCTCCCCAGCCTCGGGGAGCATTGAAGTCACTATCCCTAGGTGAGGGATCAAGCCCCCGGGGCCGTGAGCTGGGGGCAGGATAACCTGCAAGGGCAGAACCAGCCTGAAAATACTTCACACACACAAACCAATCTCCACAATCAAGTTGTGCTCCAAAAAAATAGTTTACGCTAGAATCTTCAGAATCAAACATAATGACAGCTCAAATAGATGCAGAAATTAAACAGAATCACAGTTCCAGAAAATCTCGAACTCTTCTCCTTCTAACTTCTTTTCCTTTAATAACAGTTTCTTCTTACAGCAACACAGTGTCTCTGGTTGCTTTGTTTCTTTTCTTTCCTCAGTCTTTTGGACAAACCTAGCCTGGTCCTCTCTTTATTTTCATCAATTATCCCAATAGTTACTCGCAGGAATGTCCTGCTCAGCTCAAGGAAAGATCCCACTGGTACAGCCCCAGAGCAAGCCCCCTCTGGCACAGTTTGTCTTCCTGGTTCAGATAAGTTCCTGCCCCAGTAAAACACAAGCTTTATCTTTTAAACTTCCAGCAGTATTGCAACCCTTTGCTTCTTCTCCTCCTCCTCAAGCCTCTGGAGACTTTTAGGAGAAAATCTCTGCCGCACTCCTGCTACTCCCTTCTGTAACACTGGGAGAGGATCACAGCTCCAACCAGTCTCTTCCCCTTGCAGTCTGGAGCAACCCCAGACTCAGTACAGGGTTTTTATCACTTCTCCTCAATGACTGAGCCCCTAGGGGATGTGCCCCCTTTATCATGCAGCGCCCTCTGATCAACAGATGACCCAGAGCCCTGGAGCATTCTTACTCTGGCTCCAGATTAACCTCGTGCCCTCTGCACATCCTGTGCACTTCTAGCAGACGTTGCACACTGTTTGAGGCTCTGCAGATTTCTCATAAGGGGGAAACCTCTGTTTTACCATAAAACCTGTTAGCACTGTTAGCTTCTATACATTCTTGTGGCATAGGGGGCCACAGCAAGAAGCCAGATTTTGAATAATTGTTGGTCAGTGGTCGTTATGGTTTTAATTACTTTTCTTGATTCTGAGACGTACTACAATTTGTCTCTGTTTGTTTCCTTTGGGGCCGATGCAATACAATGCACTCAGCCGAGCGCACTGTTTAACCCGCTGTCAGATACGGGTTAAATAGGCGCTAATCCACCCCTTAATGCAATAGGGGGATTAGCGCCTATTTAACGCGCAAAAAAAATAAATGTGCGTCTCAGACTGCTTTTCTGTACTTTTTTTAAAGTAAAAAAAAATTTTTTTTAAATCTCTGCCGGCCGCTTTGAAGACCGACGCAGATGTGCTCGGCTTTGGTTTTCATAACCGGCAGACCTTGCGGGCGCCATGGGTGCGCTAAGAAAGCGGGCGCTGAAAAGTCAGCGCCTGCTTTCTGCAAATTTTATTGCATCGGCCCCTTTGTAACAGCAGGGGCAGGATGGGAGGGAGGGATTTTCACAAGGGTAGTCACTGGCTTTGTAATCTTTTCTTGATTTTCATGCGGTGTGTATGGGAAGAAACCACCAGCATGCCACATATATTTTGCCAGTTTCTGTATTATACCTGTGAAATTCCTCTATAAAAAACTTTAAATGCAAAACAAAAAAGTGCTGAAGGAAAGAGAGATACACAAAACAGAAAAAAAAGAAGGAAGGATGAAACCAAAGAGAGAAGATGAAAAAGAGAGATGTGACCAGAGAATGAGAAAAAAAAGAGCTGCAGAGCCAGAAAATCAAGCCAGAGACAGCAAAGACTGAGAACTATTCTATTGCCAGAAAGTTAATTTAGCCAAACTAATCAATGTAAAACATCCTGGGACCCAGTTCAAAGTATCAGAACCTGGATACATCTGCCACATAGAGAGAATTTTTCGGTAGGAAACGAATAAAATATTATCGGTTGATTTGGCTTTATCTGATTCTCTTCTCTGCAGAACATAAGCCCTCTCCATGCCTGAGAGTTTCGCTGGCTCCCTACATTTTCTCGTGGGTGCTCGTAGGTATCAAGAAATTTGACTGTTTTGAGATTAGATTGCACGTTTTTTCCTCAGGTCTCCCTCTGAGCTGTCTGCTCACTGCTGCCGCTTTAAGTAATTGAAACAGTTTCGGTATGAATTGTATTACATGCACATTTGTTATGGGGGAGAGGAGAAGAGAAGCACAAATGAGTGAGGGGGAAGGGGAGAAGAGGGGAAATGCGAGGCTGAAGGTTTGCCTAGGGCACCTATTACCCTCGCCCCCAACCCTGGTGATCAGAAGTGGCCTTCCATCTCTTTCTGCCAATTGATTTCATCAAACTGGTATCTTGTTCATCGTGCACGGCGGTTTCGGTCCTTAGAGAAGCAGAAGTAAATGTCTTACTGAGACTTTGCAGAGTGTGGGATTATCCACTATGCCCAACTGTTGGGCAAGATGGCTTTTAATTCATCCTTTTTCCCTGGCTTAGGCATAAACGTTCCCATGTGCTGTACTGAAACTGCACCCAGAAGATCTAATCCTGGTGACATTATTGAGGGCATTATTGGTAGCCTCTAGTAAAAAAAAATAAAATAAAATAAAAGGCACAAGATTCAGCTGGTGCGGGAATGGAATTTTCTCTTTTACCTGGTGACATTTGGTGCCGGAATCTAAGGGGAATATTCAATTATATCGCCTGTGATTTGATTGTTGAAAAATGTATTTCTGAAGCCAGAATTGTTTTGCAGCATCTAAGAAGGGCCAGAAGAAAGTGCTGTAGTAACTGCACATGTTTCACAGGCAATCCTTGCATTCATTGGTATCCTGTAAGATCATCATGCTTACTGTAATTATGTAGTGAGACTCTATAATTTTGGACTTATACGTTCGGACTCAGCGGGACAAATGGGAGGATATGAAAATCCCACAATGCTGAGCAGCCCTGAGATAGCCGGATACCTATTTGTCTGTGCTAGAAAAGCCATTCAACTAGCTGGAGGGCAGGAAGAGGCCTGGGACAGTTCTAACGTGTAGGCAGGGCGAGGTGGCTGCCTCTCAAGGAAAAGCTTTAAGGCGGCAAAGAGCTCCCCCTCAAAACACTCCTGGCAGGGCCGCCTCACCCTACGTTCAGGCCCGCAGGGAGGGGAGAACCCCCGCGGGCAGAAGAATGAAACCGCGGTGGCGCGGCTTCAGTGACGGTGCCCGCAGGTTTCCCATCTCCCACGAGCAGAAGAAAGAAACTGCAGCAGCAGCAGGGCTTCAGTGGCAGTGGAAGGGAGACGGAGGGGAGACGGAGGGGAGGGGAGTGAGTGAATAAGTGAGAATTTCCCTCCCTCCCCTCCCAGGGAGGGGAGGGAGGGAAATTTTTGGACAGGAGCGGCAGCTGTCAGCAAGTTTGACAGCCAACGCTCAATTTTGCCGGCATCGGTTCTGAAACCATGTCGCCATGAAACCATGAAACCATGAAACCAATATCGCCATGATATTAAGTCGGAGGGTGCACAGAAAAGCAGTTTTTACTGCTTTTCTGTGCACTTTCCTGGTGCCCAGAGAAATTAATGCCTACCTTTGGGTAGGCGCTAATTTCTTAAAGTAAAATGTGCGGCTTGGCTGTACATTTTACTTCGTGTATCGCGCGGGAATACCTAATAGGGCCATCAACATGCATTTGCTTGTTGCGGGCGCTATTAGGTTCAGGGGGGGGGGGGGTTGGACGTGTGTTTTCGACCTCTTACTGAATAAGGGGTAATGCTAGCTCGTCAAAAACGCGCGTCCAATGGTGGGTTAACAGTGCGCTCCGCTGGAACGCACTGTACTGTATCGGCCTGTTTGCTAGCAGACCAGCGGATAAATATGGACTTCATTAAATATGACCACATTAAGGACCATAAGTGCCACGTAGTCTGTCTATTTTGCTTCCTGGTGCAATGCCATATACTGTTCATCCCTGGCTTTCCCTTCACTCCTCCACCATTAAGGGTCCTCGGCTTTCTTGGCTTCCTTTACTGTTTTCGCCGTTGCCACCTCCACTGAGAGGCTCTTCCATGCATTTCCCGCTCTTTCCTTGAAGGACTCCTAAGTCTGTCCTCTTTGAGCGTCACATCATGACCTCTTGTTCGATGATTTCCTTTCCATTTAAAACAGTGTCTAAACCTTTGACGTATTTGAATGACTCAATCGCATCCCTTCTTTCTCTTCTGTCCTCTAAGTTATACGTACTTAGGTCCTTAAGTCTCATTTTATAGGGCTTTGGGTGCAGAACCTGAACCATTTTGATTGTCCTTCTCTGGGTTGGAGCACAGCCCGGCAGCCTCAACATTCTGTAAACTAGGTTAAAAGGTAGAGATCCTAAAAACGTTATCTGAGTCATTCAAAATATTCTTTTATAACGACATTTAGTAAATCATATTATAGAATAAGTAACTAGCCGACATGGATTTTCACTGTGGCAAATGAAAACCCAAGGTTGACCTGTTAGGAATGATTTGCAGATCTTAAGCAGCCCACCAAGCTCTAGACTTATGCTGGAGTCCACTACTCAGGTTTGACAGAGATCTTTCCAAGTGGGGCAGGTTCAAGCCTGATTCAATGTTGATTTATCCATCAGTGATTCGTGGTGCATTAACACTGCTGGGCAACCTTGCAATCAGTTTTTCTAAAAGAAATTCATAAAAAGAAAAAAAAAAGAAATGCACTTTGTCTAACTTCCACAATATAAATTTAGAGGCAATGCCCAGTCCGAAACAGCATAATTTACAAAGAAACGTAAGTTGTGTATTAGCGAAATTAATGCAGTTTCAGCCAGGGAAGGTAAAAATTCTCTAGAGTCAACGATATCGCTACCAAAGGCAATTATTCAAAGACTGCAAGCAGAACATTTTTCAGCCACAAAATGCTGCATGTTTGTACTGTAGCTGTAGATTTAAAACGTGCACAGTTTTGAAATGGCTCATCTTTAGCCCAAAGATTACATTTCCTTCCACTTCTGGAAGAAGAGGAAGAGTCCACAAGTAAAAAGGCATACAAACAAACTTGCAGGTCTGACATGACTTGTGAGCTTTTGATTTGTTTTTGCCCTGCATTTGGCCAAACAAATATCTGGGCCCGAGTGACTTAAATTCTACAAGTTCTTTAGAAATCATTGTATGTTCTTGCTTACATTTTGAGCAAAATACTGTGCTTCCCATGTTATTCCACTTGCATACATAGGAATAGGTGTAGCCCCTGTTTGGCCGGCTAGTAGGGCTCAGGGACTCAGTTTGGAGTACTGGGGCCATGCTCTGACTCATGCTCCAGGCTTCTTCCCTGAATATGATGAGGCCAGTATTCAAAACTATATATTACACAGCTAAATGTCAAGTTTGGAATATTTGTTTTACTTATCTGGCTAACCTTCTGTGTTACGATCGTGGACCCTTGGGCCAGCTGAGACAGTGGATGATAAGCTGTGGAGGACCGCAGTGAGCGTCACAGCCGGGAGGCGGTGAGGAAGAGACTCGGATGGGGCTTCACCACTGGAAGTCCGAGGTCCCCCCAGGAGGAGCCCATAGGGACCCGGACCTCTTGGACTTAGGTGGGATCCTATGCGACCAAGGATCCAGGCTGTGGCCGAAGAGATGGACGAAGGATGGCTGGGCCCAGGTAGCTGAAGAGTCTTCACCCTCAGAAGCCCGTGGCTCCCCCGGGAGGAGCCCGTGAGAGCCCGAGCCGCTGGGACTTAGGAGAATCCTCTGGGCCAGCAAGTACTGGATACCTGAGGTGATGAAGAAGCCGAAGTCGGAGTCCAAGAGCGAAGCCGGGTCAGAAGCCAGAAGTCACAGATTCAAACCAAAGCCAGGGACGAAAGCAGAAGACGGAGTCAGGGGACGGAGCCGAGTCGGAAGCCAGAAGTCAGACGTCAATACCAAAACCAAAGGGCGGAAGCTGAAGACAAGTCAGGATACAAGCCGGGTTGGAATCCAGAAGACAGAAGAAGCAATCCAGGGACTACAGCAGCAACTAGAGACTCAGACAAACTGAGGAACCTCGTTGCAAGGCAAGGTGCTACTGCAGCTGCCGGGTTTAAATGGCCCAGCAGCGTCTGACGTCATGAGGGGGTGTTCCCAGGTTTTCCCGTGCTGGCCCCTTTAAGAGAAGGCCCCAGCGTGCGTGCACGCCTAGGGGGCGGGGCCAGCCGCGGATCGGCGTCAACATCTCCCTTGCAGGGAGAACGCCGCGGAGGGCTGCGTCTTCGGCCCTGGAGACCAGGGGGAAGGCGTTCCTGCGGCCGAACCGGTCGCGCGGTTAGTGCAGGTCCCAGGGCATGGCCCGGGACAGCAACATTTTGTCTCTTCTCCCATAGTAGGACCCTACAGCTCCAACTGACTGTCTATGGGAGATGTGCACTTCATCGCACTAGCAGACGCCATTGTTTTCATAATGACATTGGAAATGGTCATTGGCTCCATTTTTGTGCCACCTCTGTGTTATGCTGCTACTTAGTTTATAGCCCTCTTTTCACAAATTTCCAAGGTGTGCAATAAATTAGGCAGGGGATTAAATCGCCACTAGTCTGAGCTGAATGTCCCTCAAGTGCACCAGAATATCAGTTGTTTTTGAAAGCCTGCGAAAAAAATGTAACTGGTCAACTGGATTTATATAGTCAGCTATATGCTTGACTCAGAAATTTAGCACAGCCCAGGCACATTGTTCTGGGAATGTCTCTGTGAAACGAAAGTAAGCCAGCAATTACCAATAACAAAATGCTGCTTTCACTGTTGATGTGCGACCTGAACTTGCAGCACTGGGGAGTCACACTGTGGATATTTTAAAGGAAAAAAAATGAAGACATTTTGAATAAGAATTGCTTGAACAATGAGCTCACAATGCCAGTTACATGAAATATCAGCAAAAGGAAGGGAGAGGGAATGCCCGTGAACAGCTTCTATTTGGGAAGTAGAAATGAGCGTAATTTTGTAACTGTGCAGATTGGGGTAAAGTCTGCGTGCAACTTTTACGCACAGACTTTATCCTGAATTTTCAACATAAACTTCCACGCCTGAGTTTGTTTTGCGACTTCCCGGGGAAGTGGGCTGGTATGCAAATAAACTCTCACCCCACAAAGTCATGCCTAAGCTATCAAGGGTGCAATCTGTGTGAGTGAATCTAAGACTCGCACAGGTTTCAAAATACAAACACTGCATGCAAAAGTCCCACCTCCGCTCCCTGGGACATCTTTCCTTAGTGCGCATAAAAGAACAGGCGAAATCAGGTTCCGCATGCACCGCGTCCCGGGAAATTTTATAAAAGCCATTTGTGCTGGTATAAGTTCATATAGGTGCTGCAAGTTTCTGAAATGTCTCTTTAAAAATCAGTATTCCTGTGGTGTGATTCAAAACGAGGAAAGGCACATTACAATGTAATAGGGGAAAGGAGAGAATGTCGCTGTATTTTAGAATCATTTTCTATGGGGACATTTCAATGAGGCATCAGTTGGGGCATAAACATAAGAGAAGTCTAGAATACAGCCAAGTAAAACGTTCCATGATACAGTGCACCACATCTGGTCATGCCATGTCATTGCTTGTTCTCTTTATGTACTATTAACCATTTTATTTTTGATGACTAAGTCAAATTAACTAACAAATGTAATTTGTTGCCGCTGATGTCCAGAGAAGCAAGCTGGCATGATGGATCATAGCAAATCTTACCCAAGTCTCTAAATCACATGGATAAGAGTATCCACTCCAGTGATCATAGAAAAGCTACTGGTAGGAGCTGAATAGAGGCCTCTTGGTGAGGTTTCACCTGGAGTACTAGTGGTCCAGAGAAGGGCAACCAAAATGGTGCAGGGTCTGTATCGGAAGACCTATGAAGAGAAGCTGAAGGATCTGAATATGTATCCCCTGGAAGAGAGGAGGTACAGGGGAGATATGATACAGACCTTCAGATACTTGAAAATTTTTAATGATGCACAAACTTTGAACCTTTTCCATTGGAAAGGAAACAGTAGAACTAGAGGTCACAAAATGAAACTCAGCATCAACGTTAGGAAATATTTCTTCAAAAAGAGAGTGGTGGTTGCCTGGAATGCTCCTCAAGAGGAAATGGTGAAGACGAAAACAGTCAAAGAATTCAAAGGGGTATGGGATAAATACTGCGGATTCCTAAAGGCTAGAGGTTGGAAATGAAGAAAAGAGTGCATGGGGTAACCTGCATGGTGCAACAGTTACTATCCTTAACAGAAGGCACAGGGTTACTGCCATTAACCAATAAGCCTTGATGCTTTTGATGCAATGGCAACATCGCTCTCTGCTTTGACAGCAGGGGGGAAAAAGGGAATTGGATTCAGATAACATCCAAAGCGGGCCCCAGTATTTATGGTCTAGGGTACTAAAATGCAGACATAATGGAAAAAGCACAGGACCAGTTCTACGGACATGTCCATAAGCAAAGTATGTTAAAGATGCATTAAAGGAATTTTCAAGAAGGTTCCTCACCCAATATAAATGTTGCTTGCAGTAATTTTGTATGGGTTTGACATTTATATTGTTTTGATTATAAATATTAGTATCCTTATCATAAGGCTTGGGGATAACTGCATGGAGTGGCAGTTACCACCCTTAAGTGAAACATGGGGGTATATCCTGCATGGAGCAGCAGATACTACCATGGGAAACTTGCTAGAAAGTCTGGATGGACCATTTGATCATTTTCTGCCATCAATACTACGTTACTATGTTATATGTTACTATGAACAGAATGTGTGGCCTTGTTTGACAGTTCCATGTATTTAATGAAGTCAACCAACAATAACTCTTCTTCCTTATTTATATTACATTTTACATTTATATACCACCTTACTTCACAAATATGAGCCCAAAGTGGTTTTACATCACAGATAAAAATAAAGTATAAATATAATAATCAATACAAAGTAATCCCTACTATATATATCTATACAAAATAGCTCCATCCCCCACTTTCACTGGTGGACAGACCAATCCTGTATTGCAAAACTAATAAAGTCATTTCAAATAAACCCTCAAAAAAACCATCCATACCTTCTATGCTGAACAGCAAAAGTACAATACTCCAAACTCCCATCAAACCTAATCCTTTCACTTCAAAACCAGAGAATACATACCATATCACATTCAAAGTAACAATCTCCTTCAGGGATGACCTGCCCCCAGTGGCAGGCCTCTGTTTAAAGTCTGCTGCAGATGGCAGCATGAAGGGGGTGCAGCCACCAGTAAAGCCCAGGACTGGAAAGGCATCAAGCAGAGCATGCATGCAGGGTAATAGCTGCAAGAGTGCCGGGTGTAAAAACATCTCACTCCCTTCTGCGGCCACAGGAACCAGAATAGCTTTATTCTCTCTGCCAATGGCAGACCTCTGTTGAAAGCCTGCTGCAGATGATATCATGAAGGGGGTGGTGCCACCAGTGAGGTCCAGGTCTGGGAAGGCATCAGCCAGGGTAGGCATGCAACGCAATAATGACAAAGGCACACTATGAAATGGGTCATCATGATCTATCGTCCTTTATTTGACATTTGGGCATCAGCAATGTCTATTATCAGGGCTTCAGAAACTTGTCCTGGAGACCCTACCATGAATATGCATGAGACACATTTGCATATACTGACTTTCCAATGTATGCAGCTTTATCTCATGTGTATCCATTGTGGATAGCCCGAAAGTTCGAATGGTTGTGGGGTACCTGGGACCAGTTTGAAAAGCCCTGCTTTATACCAAAAGCATTTGTTTGGCGAGAGTAGCATGATGAAAACTTTGGACACCAGTAGATTCTCAAAAAAAAAAAAAAAAAGGTTTTTGGAGGAGTGACAGCAGCCAGGGGATCATCCTCCAGAACAGAGAGCAAGGGGTTAACATTCCCTGGTGTTTGTCACCTAAACCTGTAAGGGAAGGGGTGGGACTGCAAGATTTTCTAGATAGGATGTAACCTGAACTAGTGAGTCTAGGCTCCATCTTTTTACCTACCTATTGCCCGGTTTATTCCAGCACAGTCATCTGTACCGAACCGCGTAACTGTATACATAGAGGTCAATATTCAAAGTGCGCTCAGTGCTATTTAAACACATAAGTACAGCTTATGTGGTTAAGCAGAGGCTGCTGAATATGCACCTATGTTCAGTGTCTGCCACTTAGCATCACAAGTCACTTATACGACTAAAAAGTTAGTTGCATAACTTGCGGGCATGTAGTGGGCGGATCGGGGCGCAGTGAGGTAGTCGTACAAGTTATGCGGCTAACTAGCTATATTTGGTCTTAGCCGCATATGTTAGACGAGCCAGAGAGCGAGTCTAAATTCAACCGATTTTAACTTATTCGGCTAAGTGTGGATATATAAACATATATTCAGCGGCTGAGCCATGCCACTGAATAAACCTTGGAACTTAAGCCGAATAAAATATATCCGGCCAAGTCGAAGATTTGGCAGCTGGGGGTTCAATGCCAAAACTGCAGAGTCCTGCATCTGGGATGTGATGGAGGTATGTGATGGAGGTATGTGATGGAGGTATGTGATGGAGGTATGTGATGGAGGATGAAAGACTGATGTGCACGGACCAGGAGAGAGATCTGGGGTAATAGTGTTTGGAGATCTGAAGATTGTGAAACAGCGTGACAAGGCGACTATTAAAGCCAGAAGAACGCTGGGCTGCATAGAGAGAGGAATAACCAGTAAGAAAAAGGAGGTGATAATTCCCTTGTACAGGTCCTTGGTAAGGCCTCATTTGGAGTACTGTGTTCAGTTCTGGAATCCATATTTGAAGGGGGATAAAGACAGGATGGAGGTGATCCAGAGAAGAGCGACCAAAATGGTAAGGGGGTCTGTATCAGAAGACCTATCAGGAGAGGCTGAAGGATCTGAATATGTCTACCCTGGAAGAGAAGAGGTGCAGGGATATGCTCCCGGAGGAGTCGACCCATTGCCAAGGCGTCTGTAGAGTGCAGGAGGGAGCCTTATATACCAGGCAGCCTCTGACATCATCGGGAGGTGCCCCTGCAGAACTCCCGCCGTTGACCCCTTAAGAGGCCCGAAAGGTCAGCACACGCGCACCCCTAGGGAAGTGGGGCCAGGCACGGCCAGCCGCAGCATCAGAGGAGAGAGGCCGGGGTCATGATGGGGCAGAGGTAAGAGCGACGGTCCGCTGGAAGAATCCGTGGCCCGCCGAGTGCAACAGGGAATTGGATTCGGAAAGTAACCAACGAGGGCCCTAACTTTTACCAGTCTGGGAAACTACCATAAGCTTGATGAGCAGACTGGATGGACAATTTGTTCTTTTTCTGCTGTCATTTCTATGTTAAGTTACTTAAACGGCCAGCTTTGAATATTGACCCCCTTAATGTTTATTATTTTCTATCCCAGTTTCCCAAGTAAAGAATGCTTGCCTTCTGCCCCAGAAGAGGTCTGACTCATGTCTGCTTCTCCTGGAGGCGTGGGGGTCCCTGCTGCACACACCCCCTGTCCTGACCCTGAATAAGCAGACTGGGCCGGAGCTGGTGCCAGACGAGAAGAGAAAAATACATCAAAAGGCTTCTAAAGTTTGTGCAAAAGGTAAGAAAATGGGGGAGATCATTTCCATCTGGTGTAGCCCCTGCAGGCAGTGTCCTACTCAGGTCATCTTCTTCACCTGCAGAAAGCATAGGGAAGGCAAAAAGAAAGAAACAAAAAAACTTTGACTAGGTAGTCAACAGCTGTTTTCAAATGTGTTTTTTTTTTCTGAAAAAAGAAATGGGTTTATATGCTTTCATGCCTTTAAAGTCACTAGCAAAGACTTTAAATTAAAAGCATCTGATTTATAGTGACAGCAAAGGTTAAAGAAAAATATGAAACAGGCAGAAAGCGTTCATGGCAGAACTTCTTGAAAAGCATTGCTAAATGTTTCTGTCAGCCGGTATTTCCGTGGGCTTTGAAAGAAAAAAAAAAGAGTGTCAGCTGCACTGCTGAAAAGGTATTGATCTTGGTTTTGTCTTTGACAGGTATGACAGTACAGGACCAAAATTTACGCTCGATCGCAGACTTCCAACCTGGCCAGGAGCCTACCGTGGGTTTTTCTATGTTTGCAAATTTAGGGATCTCTGTACTAAAACTTTGCTAATTGTACTGCATATGCAATAAGCATTACGATATTTACAAAGCTCCTACAAATGAAAAATATTAAAATAGCATGGCAATGGGCACATAGTCATTATCAAGCGATTTACGTCCTCTTTTATAGCTGGTCTGGACCTGTGATGGATTAAGGTTTGTGCCGACTCTATTTGTGTTGTTGCATCCCTCTAGGCCTCCCCCAATCCCCTGAAAGTTGTTGCGCTGGAGGTGGACCCTTGGCCTGGTGCAGGATTGGTACGGCCCTCTGGTCGGACCCAGAGAGCGCCTGCCACCAGGAGGCGGAGCACACAAGGAGACAGAGGCTAACTGGAGCTTCACCAATAACAGTCCAGGGTTTCCGCAAGTTGAGTCCTTGGGTACCCAGACCGCCTGGACTTAGGTGGGCCTCTGGTGGTCTCCCGGAGAGGTAGCGAAGGGGTGTGCCCACCACGAGCAAGGGTGCATGGCTGATGTAGAGTGGATGGACTAGACCCGAGCTGGAAGCTCCGGAGAATTCAGGGAGGCAACAATTCAGGAAGGTTCTCCAGGCTAGACAGGCAGCACCTGTGGGTCTAGCCAAGTGGAAGCCGTGGTTGGTTTCCAAGCAGGTTGGTTCAATGGTCACAGTAGGCCAGAAGAGAGTGTCCGAGTGAAATGCAAGGGTCAGAGCATGAGTATCAGTCCAGGAGAGGTCAACCAAAGCAGGGGTCGGTTCCAGGCGGCAGGCAAGAGAATGGTCAGGCAGGCAATGGTCAGTTCCAGGCGGCAGGCAAGAGAATGGTCAGGCAGGCAATGGTCAGTTCCAGGCGGCAAGCAAGAGAATGGTCAGGCAGGCAGTGGTCGGTTCCGGGCAGCAGGCAAGGGAATGGTCAGGCAGGCAGAGGTCAGTACCAAAGGTCAGTCCAGAGAGGTACTACCTGAAGGTTACGGGAACACATGGAGCCACTGGGAATGGAAGACACAGGAACACGGAGACGCTGGAACAGGAGATGCTGGAACAGGAGACACTGGAACAGGAGACACTAGAATACGAAGGCAAACTAGTACACCATCGGTGTCGACCCGATTGCCAAGGCGAGGTCCTGGGGACATGGCTTCGCCTTAAGTAGTAGGCCTAAGTGACATCATCAGGAGGCGCCCCTGTGGGTTTTCCCGCCTTGGGCCCTTTAAAGGGCTGCACGTCGGCCGCGCGTGCGCCTAGGGGCATGGCCGAGGACGCTGATGACGCGGAGCCCCAATGGGAGCTCCGCCGTGAGGCCTGTGAGGAGGATGGTGAGCGGGGAGCCTGAGGACGTCGTGAACTGGCTGCGGTCGCAAGGGAGGGGTGCCTGGAGCTGGTTGAAGGAAGCACGAGGTGAGCAGGCCCGGCCGTGGTGCCAACGTGGCCAGGAAGCGCAACAAAAGTCAGACAAGAGGGAGCAAAAGATATAAGATACAGCTCCATAGATTCTACAGCAGGAATTAGAAACTTCTGAAGCATGCTCAAAAATATTTATATCTTCTATTTTGCATTAAAAAATAATTTTCCAACCTTGCTTGTGTCTGCATAATTTATTTTCATTTTATTGGGATTAGGAAACAATATACTATAAACCCAATAGAGGTAAGCATATAATAAATTTCTATTAAATCTTGGCACTTAACTTATAAATACATTTTTATTCAAACACATATACATATTTCAATACAGGCTAACAAACATATATAATTTATGTGAAAAAATGTGTATGCCTATTTATATAAAGGTATACAGCTTTTCATCCAAAAAACAATTCATTGCATAATAAATCTCTCACTAATAAAAAACTCAATCACACGCACACATACACATACATCTTGAAATACTCCCACAGTCATATTCACCTGTTAAAAAACATATACAAAAGCATAAACAAATATCATATCCAGTATAAAAACAGGATTATCAAGCATATAATTATTGATCTCAAGATAGAATTATTAAAGAAAAACACAAAAATAACCCAATAGATTGATATCTGAACCCACAAACGATTATGAATACTAAATTTAACTTGCAATCCTGTACGCAATGGCTGATGTTCAATAATGCCGCTTCTTAAATGCAATATCGATCTCGACTAGGGCCCAAGTTTCGCCTCAAAACGAGGCTGCTTCAGAGGAACTTTATGACCAAGAAACGACAAAAAAATCAAAACTAAAAAAAACATAAAAAAACAAACAAAATCACATGAATATAAAACAAATATATTTGTACCTTCACTTACTGACTTTAAATATGATTTCTTGGGAAAACTAACCTGATACTCGCTTAAACCTCAACCAAAAGTCAAAAACATTCTTACTGAATACCTTCATCAGTACCCACTGCCTGCTCCAAAGCCACCTTGAAACTGAAGACACAATACAAACAAAAAGAAAAAATTCCCTTATTTTCCACAATCTTACTCCTCAAATAAATACCTAAACAATACACTTCATTTATAAACTACCCACCTTCAACAAAAAGAGCTCTTAAAGAGTAATGTCAAATGGAATCAAAACACTGGACAATCACTTCTCATAGGGGTGCTTTAGTGCAAATAGCTGTTGAGAAAAAATGAATCCATAAAGACTCCTCAATATGCAATCACTTTTTCCCAGTGAAAAATGATAATATAGTCCATACTTACCATATTCATTTAAGAATATTTCAAAAGGATACTTCAAATCTCCATTCAACTGGACAGACAAAAACTTGGCATCTGAATTCTTGCAATGTGTTACAACTGTCGCTGCCCGACGTCTCCACTCTGCCCACCTTACCTTTTTTGTGACTCCTCCCGCAGTTGATGGATGTCTGGCTGACGTGGCGTCTGCCTGCCGTCCTCTCCGGCGTCCCTGGTCCGGCTTGGGTGCTGCATCCCTGCCATGTTGTCCAGGTACCATAGGGCGCCCGCACCGCGCAGCCCTGCTTCTTATTCTCTCTTTGGTGTGAACCTCAGGGGCATCCCCCTGTGATGACGTCACGCATCCCGGATACAAAAGCCTACACTTTTTGCTAGCCAATCGAGTTAGCAAGGGAATCCTAACGGATGGGATTCGCTCTCCGTACCTAGCTACTCTGCCTCTCCAACTTTTGGACTTTATCCTAACGGAGTACCCTGCTCCTCGGGGGCCTCTCTCATTTCTTTCAGGTCGCTATCAGGAACCGGTACTCGCTCCTCGAGGGCCCATGTTCCCTGACTCGCTGCCTGAACCTATCTCTTCTGCTTAGAAAAAACCGCTGCCTACATCATCAGTGAGTTACCAACTTTATTTCCTCAGAGCTGTTCCCTGGAACCAGGTACTCGCTCCTCTAGGGCCTGCCTCTATTCCAGCTTCTGTGTTACCTTCCGGGAGAAACCGCTGTGTGAGTAACCGCTGTGTGAGTGACTTTACCAACGAGGCTCTAAAACAGAACTCTGTGTATACTCCACTGTACTCACTATCTCAGTTTTCTCCACTACAGCACAGCCATAGAGGGAATTGCTGTTCCAGTATCCTGAGGAACCCTAGCCCAGCCGGGCTTCATCTCTACTCACTACTGCCACCAAAATGATAAAGGGGATGGAACAGCTTCCCTATGAGGAAAGGCTGAAGAGGTTAGGGCTGTTCAGCTTGGAGAAGAGACGGCTGAGGGGGGATATGATAGAGGTCTTTAAGATCATGAAAGGTCTTGAACGAGTAGATGTGACTCAGTTATTTTCACTTTCGAATAATAGAAGGACTAGGGGTCATTCCATGAAGTTAGCAAGTAGCACATTTAAGACTAATTGGAGAAAATTCTTTTTCACTCAACGCACAATAAAGCTCTGGAATTTGTTGCCAGAGGATGTGGTTAGTGCAGTTAGTGTAGCTGGGTTCAAAAAAGGTTTGGATAAGTTCTTGGAGGAGAAGTCCATTAATGGCTATTAATTCTATTATTAATTATTATTATTATTATTAATTATTATTATTATTATTATTATTAATTATTATTATTATTAATGGCTATTATTCACCGGAGTGAAGGCAACTCTGCTATACATCGGTATATAAAAAAATGCTAAATAAATAAATAAATAAATAAATAAATAAATAATGAATTTTACTTAGGGAATAGCCACTGCTATTAATTGCATCAGTAGCATGGGATCTTCTTAGTGTTTGGATAATTGCCAGGTTCTTGTGGCCTGGTTTTGGCCTCTGTTGGAAACAGGATGCTGGGCTTGATGGATCCTTGGTCTGACCCAGCATGGCAATTTCTTATGTTCTTATGTTCTCTGGTGGCTTCTCAACTCTGTTTAATAAACAATATAACTCTGTGTTGTGTGTCCCAAAGCTGAGCCTGACCTGTGGCCCCTCACGGGACTTCCCCCCATGGGCGTGGCCAGCTGCCACAGTGTCCAAGGGTCCACCCAAAAACTTACAAACAATAACAGATTGCTAACTTCATGGATCCGGCTCAATGCCCTGCAGGCCATTCCGGGCCTGGCCCTGCGCATTGCTGAATAGCAAGACGCATTGGAGAAACTCACTTCAGCGTTCCATCAGCTGCACGCACAGAAGACCCAAGGTGCTACTTCCAGTAATGAAGGTCAGTTACCTGAAATAACTTTAAAGACTACTGTACCGCTGGCAGCTCCAGTTCGTTTCTCAGGAGAGATTCAGAGAACCAGGGGCTTTCTAAACCAGTGCTGCATGCATTTTGCATTACAGCCGTCTCAATTCCCCACAGCTTTTGCCAAGACTACTTACATTCTATCTTATCTTGATGGAAGGGTCTTGTCTTGGGCCTCAACAATGTGGGAATGCAAGAATCTATTTTGCAGGATATTGACGGATTTTTGGACTTATTTAAATCTGTTTTTGGCAATCCTGCCTGAGTGACCATTGCCGGTTCGCTCTGGTGGACCTGAAGCAAGGCAACCGACCACTGGCTGATTTTGCGATAGATTTTAAGACTCTTGCTACAGAACTCTGCTGGGACCCCACATGCCTGAAAACTCTCTTCTTCAGAGGCCTGGATACTCGCTTGAAAGACGAGCTGGCCGCTCGTGAAACACCTGACTCGCTGGATGAACTAGTGACTTTGGCTACTAGAATCGACCACCGGCTTCGTGATAAGGTGAAAGAACTCCGGCCTAATAGAGGACCAGGTCAGAAGAAGGCTAGTGCTAAACCTGCACCTCGGATGGTTCCAGTAATTCCTGTTGCCAGTGGAGATGAACTGATGCAACTTGGTCGCAGTCATTTGACTTCTAAAGAGAGAAGACTTCAGAAGAGGCATGGTCTGTGTATGTGGATAGGCTGGTCACGATGTCCCAACATGCTCAATTCATCCGGGAAATGGACGGGCCTAAGTCCTGCAGGAGGACTGTTCTTAGGCCTTTCTATGCCCTCTTCTCCACTCTCTCTCCCAGTCTCCTTGATCTGCGGACCATCTGAGTTTCAAACTCTTGCCCTGGTGGATTCAGGAGCAGGAGGCAACTTTATTCTTCGACGCCTAGTGGAACATTTGTGGATTCCCCTCGTCACTTTGAAGGTTCCACTACTCCTATCTTCCATCCATGGGGAGCCCTTACCGGGTGACGTGACTTGCCAAACCGAACCGGTAACCCTTCGCACTGGAGCTCTCCATACAGAGTCAATTCCCTTCTTTGTGTTAGAGAAGGCCATGCACCCTATCGTCCTGGGGTTACCCTGGTTGCAGTCACACCAACCCCAATTCGACTGGGCTTCCTTGGAACTCTCCTGCTGAGGCCCAGGTTGTCATGGAAAGTGCCTTAAGGAGATTGCTCCTGTCATGTGCATGCCTACAACTCCAGTGATGCTGGGATTGCTGCCTCAATACGCATCTTTTAGTGATGTGTTTTCCAAAGAAGCTGCTGACATTCTTCCTCTGCATAGGTCCTATGACTGTGCCATAAGACTGAAACCCAATACTGAACCTCCTAAAGGACGTGTCTACCCACTCTCAGTGATTGAGAACAAGGCTATGTCGAATACATCGAGGAGAATTTACAGAAGGGGTTTATTAGACCATAGAAGTCTCCAGCCAGCGCAGGCTTCTTCTTTGTGGGGAAGAAGGACGGTTCCTTACGTCCTTGTATCGATTACCGAGATCTGAACGAGATCACGATTAAAGACCGCTACCCCCTGCTTTTAATCTCAGAGCTGTTTGACCGGCTTCAGGGGGCCAAAATATTCTCAAAACTTGACCTGAAGGGGGCCTACAACGTAGTTCGCATTTGCAGTGGCGACGAATGGAAAGCAGCCTTCAACACTCAAGACGGCCATTTTGAGTACTTAGTAATGCCTTTCGGCCTGTGCAATGCACCCGTTGTATTTCAGAACATGATGAACGACATCTTGCGGGACCTGTTGTACAAGAGTGTCGTGGTATACCTGGATGATATCCTGATATTTTCTCAGGATTTGCCCACTCATCTAGAGGATGTCAAGCAAGTACTACGCCGACTCTGTGAACACCGGCTCTACGCCAAACTATCCAAGTGCGAATTTCATAAAGATTCTGTGCCTTTTCTTAGCTATATCATGTCTAAAGATGGCTTCCAGATGGACCATCAAAAACTAGAGAGTATTAAAAATTGGTCCCAACCTACCAGCCTGAAGGCCCTGAGACGATTTTTGGGGTTTACCAACTATCAAAGAAGCTTTATAAAGAACTACTCTTCTTTAATAGTGCCCTTGACCACAATGACCCGCAAGGGTGCCAACGCTTCAAAATGGTCTGCGGAGGCCATTTCCGCTTTTGAGAAATTAAAAACTGCCTTTTCCATGGAACCATGCTTGTGTCATCCTGACCCCAACAAGCCATTCATCGTAGAAGTTGACGCTTCGAATGTCAGTGCGGGGGCTGTATAGAGCCAAACTGGAGACTCCAAATCCTTACATCCCTGCTCTTTCTTCTCATGAAGTTTCTCCCCGGCAGAGAAGAACTATGGGATGGGAGATAAAGAGCTCTTGGCTATTAAGCTAGCATTCGAGGAATGGCGGCCTTGGCTCGAAGGCGCTCAACATCAAATAACCGTATTCACGGACCATAAAAATCTAGAGTATCTCCGCCATGCGCAACATCTTAACCACAGACAAGCTAGATGGTCCTTATTTTTCAATCGCTTTGACTTTGTGTTTAAATATCGCCCCGGAGACAGGAATACCAGAGCCGATGCTTTGTCACGCTCCTTTTCTCTCGGAGGATGTGCCTGAAGAACCTCAGCACATAATTGACCCAAAGAAAGTCATCTTGGCGACTACACATTCTGTGCCTGCTGGTAAAACCTCTGGTGGCTTCTCAACTCTGTTTAATAAAAGATATAACTCTGTGTTGTGTGTCCCAAAGCTGAGCCTGACCTGTGGCCCCTCACGGGACTTTCCCCCGTGGGCGTGGTCAGCTGCCACAGTGTCCAAGGGTCCACCCAAAACCTTACAAACAATAACACAATGCTCCTAAATTTATAGATATCTCAGGAATCAGTACACATGAATGCTTGCAACGCTCCTAGATTTATAGATATATCAGGATTCAGTACACGTGAATGCTTGCAACGCTCCTAGATTTATAGATATCTCAGGATTCAGTACACATGAATGCTTGCAATGCTCCTAAATTTATAGATATCTCATGTATCAGTACACGTGAATGCTTCCAATGCTCCTAAATTTATAGATATCTCAGGTATCGGTACATGTGAATGCTTGCAACGCTCCTAGATTTATAGATATCTCAGATATCAGTATACGTGAATGCTTGCAACGCTCCTGTCTGCTGATTAGCATAAATGTTCATCTTCTTGCCGTAGCCCATGTTCCACACTTACATTGGATACAAGGGCACGTCTGGGAGCTGTGGGGAGCCATTGTGCACCCCATCATCCTCCGGTAGTTTTTCTGATATGAGGGGGGGACCTTTAGTGCCATGGATCCCTCTTTTACCTTCAGTAAATAAAAATTAAAAAACATATAAAAGTTTACTGAGGTAATTCTGGCACGGTAATGGTTTGACCATAGCAGAACAGAAAGCCGAAGTCTTCCTCTCATTCTCAATCCCTAACAGGATAAGCCTTTAGGAACTTCACAAGCTATGGGATTCCCTCGCATCGACACCTGAATTACCGTAAGTTGGTGATCTCCTCTTCTCTGAATGCACTGGGCAGATTCTCTGCACCAGAATGAGCTCCTTCCTATGGCACAATTAATTATCAGAAAAGTAATATTTTAATTGAAATGCACTTGACAAATGTTTACTTGCAAAAAACATTTCTTTAAATGATATATACATGAGCTATTAAGTTCACAATACGGACCAATAATTAAATATGACCTATGCACAATTAAGGGAAGTTCAGGAATAAATCTTTTTGATACGGGTGTTATGAAGGTCCGTTAGATTACACTTGCTGATTCACAAGTAACGTTAAACACATATTGAATGCTATTTCTTGGAAATTACTAAAAATCAGCCAAAAGCTCCAGAGAGAGAGTGGATGTACGTGTTCTCTACCTTGAGTGTCTACTCTAGACCATCAGTTAAACCTATTTCCTACCTTCAAATATCAGAAGACTTGGTTCTTGAATATCAAACAACATTTATTACAATGATAAAACAGTTCAACCCTCACTGTGAATGACAGAGAAAGAATAGCTGTACAGACAGCAATGCCTGCTTCAGCTGTTATGAGTCTCTGGAAGCCCAGTAGTCAGAGGGAAACGAACTGCAGCTGTTGTAGAAGCTGTAATGTCCATTTGGATAAACTGAATTAGCAAAACAAAACAAATAGGGCCAATTTGTTTCTTTCGTGGGGCCCCAAAATAAATTGAGGGGGCCCTCCTAATTAAACAAATCCTATTTGGGATCCTCTTGCTGGGCCTACGCCTAGGCCCGAGGCCCAAAGCAGGAGCCGCGACTTACGCCAGAGTGCAACAGCAGCACCTAGGCCTACGTCCGAGGCCAGGATCTCACCTAGGCTTGGGGCATGGCCTGACACAAGGGCCGTAGCCAACACTTGAATGCACCACAGGGGTCTTGGCCCAGGCCCCCTAAAAAATGTTGCCGGGGTCAGGAATCTTCCCAACCCCAACTTACCTGATTCATCGGGGATCCGATGCTGCAGCCAGCGCAGGCCTAATGCCAGGGACTGACTCAGAGGATGGGTCCCAATGCCAGGCCCAAGTCCAGGCCCTGAGGCCGGAACACAGGCCACATAGATGTTTTCCTTCTTCTGTCTTCTTTCTTCTTCAAATGACACCGTCTGCTAGGGATGCACCCATACCTGGGAACTTTTGAATCCTGCTCACCCTGAGATTTCTCAAGATTAACGGGGGGGGGGGGGGGGGGGAGCAGCCATTTATCACCATCATTAATTATCATTCATATATTCATAATCAGTGTTTTGTCACCAATTCATCACTATTATTCAATAGCAGTGGCCTGGAGATTTTACTGTCCTGCCCAGCCTCCAAGTCAGGCCTCAAAACAAAATTTAAAAACATATATATTGATTTACAAAAGGACGTCCTTTTTAAATTGAAAAAGTACTGTGCCCCATATTAAAACTCCATAAGTGAACCTCCTCTATGAGTTCCTAGGAGATCCATATAATTCCCACGATCCATATTCAGAAGCATTTGGCTGGATAACTCAGAAGTTATCCAGCTAAATGTAGATTCGGTTACATATCTGGCTAAAGTCTAGTCAGATAATAAATTATACTGCTGGAAATTAGCTGGATAAGTTTGGGGCATTGTAGAAGCGTAACTGGGAGGAGTTAAGCTAGCTGGATAAGTTAGGGGAAATCTGACATTTAGAGTTAACCAGATAACTTATCTGACTAATTCTGGTCAGTCTGGAGACCTGTCCTAAAGTTAGGCAAATAAATTTATCCGACTAGCTAGCTGAGCCATACAGCAGCTGAATATGGACATCCAAGATTTTCACTACCACGGGAGCTCCTTCAAGGGAAATTCTCTAACAAGTTGATGACAAAAGACACCTTCATTCCTCATCTGATATTGGAAAGGAAACACTTCCAATAAGGAAAAAGATAAATGCTGTATTAACACAGCTCAGCGGCCAACATTGTCTTCCAGTCACAGTTGAGGTGACTGGCGCTGTGGACAGTTTAATCCGAATGCCATCAGTCACAGAAGCCACCCCTCCATCTCTAGGGAGATCCCCACAGGCCTCCTCATCTTACTGCACATCAGTGAATTTGATGCATCTAAATTCTGTATCTCCTCAGAAGGTAGCCATCCAGAGAACACGGTCCTTAATTCTTTCTAGCCCCATGTAGACAAGCCTGAGGCGAGGATACTTTTCCTGACTACTTGCATCTTTGCAGACGTGAATTCTCTTGCATTGAAGTTTCCTTTCCTTTTCTTGTCAACTTCAAATACAGCCTCAAGTGCCCTGCTGCAGGCAAATACTCCTCCGTCTGGAACTTGCCCGACACTTTTACATCTCTGAATACTTAGAGCCATCTGCTGGTTAACTGCCACACAGCCTTTCACAATAGATTGGCATAACATTACTTCAAATGCAGTTCTACCGTAGGCCCACGCCCTCGTTTCATTTAGGATGCTGAGTCACTCAGAGAGACAGACGTCTACTCAGCCTTATTTACACTCAGGGATTACTGACCTTTTGAGATACTGCTTCTCCCAGACTGGAGGTTCCATTGCATGACTATGAGGTCAGCAACTCCCTGAGCCACTTTTAACATGATACAATAGATTATTATCCTTAACACTGTCCCCAGCGAGGAAGAAAATGTCATACTGGCCATCTGAAAGAATGCAATGCAGCCCCCGCACCTGGGGAGTGATTGGAGAAAATAACTGAATAGAGTAAATTTCTCTTGCCACGTCTTGCTGACTACCTTCAGATGGCGACCTTATTGTTTAACGTCGAGACCAAAACTCGCAACTAGACCACTACTGTTGACTTAATGAACTGAATTATGAAAAGAACCAAAGAGAAAAATTCATTACTGGCTGACGTGTCACCCAAGTTGAAAAGGTGCCCACCCTTAGCCTCAGCACCAGGGTGAATGATGTTGGTAGCGGCAGTCCAGAATCTTCAAGTGAAGATAAAGCCCCTGCCACAGGCATTTTTTTAAACTAAAGAAACAAAATTAAACAAATTGAAATTAAAGGGAACACCCCCCCCCCCCCCGAAAACAAACTGAAAAATGAAACCAATTTTTACCCCTGCACACCCCTAGTAGATTTTAGTGAATAGTAGTGAACAGGAATAGTTGAATAGGGGAACAGAATAGAAGAGAATCGGTGAAAATAGTGATGCTTCAAGGAGCTTATAGATAAGGATTCAGGATGAGCTGTTAGCTTGTCAAGAGCCTTTTTCCAATTCAAAGTCTCTCCAGGCAGTAAACAGTACCAGCTTGCCTTGGGTCAAGGGACCAATAGGAAAAGGAGAGAGAGAGAGAGAGAGCAAAACAGGAACAGATCCAATAAGACATTCCAAAACATTCAAACAATAATTAATCAGGAAAGGGAATTCTACGCTCTGCAGAGACTCTAAGCTAAGCAATATCATAAGACGATACAGGATGGCAGTATAATAAACATACACTGTGGAAACCAAACAAAGGAAGAGACCCTTAAGGAGAAACTGTACTCTTCCCAAAGAGCTGACCTGTGCTGGGAAAGAAGATTGGAAAATAGTGTAAGAAGATACCAAGATTTACTTTTCTGTACTGTGAGCTTGTGCCACAGTACTAGTGCACTGGTCTAAGCTGTGCCAGAGATTTGGACTATGATTTTTCCTGCCATCAATTTACTTAGTAAAGACTTTATTTTTAATAACACCCACTGGAGTGAAGCATGGTTTGGGATGTGCAGAAGAGCCCTAGAAAGGTAAAAACCCTAAGGGCCTTGAAAAGACTGAACTTTTTCCCCCATTTTGGGAACCCCAGGAGGTCATGGGGCCTTGTACAGTGCATGGCCCCTCCCCTGTACTCCGGACCAGAATGGGATGGGTTGCTACAACTCTCTTGTAGGTCTTCTGCCTTAGATGCTAGCAGTAGTTTATCATCAGCATATTGAATGTTTGTCAAACTTTTGCCAATGACGTTTATGGCTTCCTCTTCTATCAGACTTTCTGGGATTATAAATTCACCATATAAATGGAATAAGAGTGGGGAGTGTGCATCCTTGTCTTACTCTTTGTTTTAATTTCCATGTTCTTTGAATTTCATGCAGGTGTTCCGACTGTAGCTGTTTGTGTTACGATTCCTCCCGTAGCTGGAGCCACGGGAGGCCTCTCACCTTTCTCTGGAGGCTGCTCTGAAGCCGGGGCCTCACCTGAACTGGCTTTCTGGATTTTGCTCCACGGCCTGGTGTTGTGTCCATCACTGTCCAACGTCTCTGCTCCGCCCACCTTACCTCGTTGGCAACTCCCTTTGGGGTTGATGGAAAGCTAGCTGCTGCAGCGTCTCCTTGCCGTCCTCCTCCGGTGTTCCCGGACCGGCTCGACGCTGCAAGCCGCCATGTTGACCAGATGCCTAAGGGCGCGTGCGTGCGGCCTGACTGATGTACCAGCATTGGCACGAACCTCAGGGGTGTCCCCCTGAGATGACGTCACCAGCTCAGATATTTAAGGTCAAGGTTTTCGCTAACAAAACGAGTTAGCAAGGGGTTCGCTTCCTTATGGTCGCTGCGGATGGGATTCGCTCTCCGCAACCCTAGCTCCTCTGCCTCCTCGGACTTCACTAGAGGTACCCACTCCTCGGGGGCCTCGCTTTCTCTTTTTCTTTGTAGGTCGCAGTCCAGAACCGGTACTCGCTCCTCGAGGGCCCATGTCCCAGACTTGCTCCTGAATACCACTTCTGCTAAGAAGTCAACACTGCTTACAACATTGTGAGTTTCCATCTATCTCTCGGAGCTTTCCCTGGGTACAGGTACTCGCTCCTCGAGGGTCTAATGCAGGGGTCAGGAACCTTTTTGGCTGAGAGAGCCATGAACGCCACATATTTTAAAATGTAATTCCATGATAGCCATACAATATGTTTAAAACTAAATACAAGTAAATGTGTGCATTTTATGTAAGATCACACTTTTAAAGTACAATAAGTCTCTGAAAATATTACACCAGGCCTTAAGACACCAATACATCTCCTATTAGGAAAACGGACCAAGTCAGGCTGCTATAGAGTCCTACACAGAAACTACATGCCAGCAGAAAACCTCACCTGAATCACGTGCTGTCCCTCACCTAACATAGAATAAAGAGACCAAAACGCATAACAAGAAGCATGCAGAAAAAACTGAATTGGAAACTGCAACAAGCCAGAGTCTCTGTATGCAGTGTAACAAAGGAAAAAAGAAACATCACCCATCCTTATAAAACAAATCAAGAAATATAAAATCATCAGCAGTAAAACTGTACTAACAAAAAGAACATATTTCGAAACAGCTGATGAGTGGAATATCCAATAATTAAAAACTCATATAAAACATTTCCAGATACCAACAAAATATTTCAAAATAGCAAACACAAAGACCCAGTAATGAAAAATAATAAGGATACAAAACTTTTTTGCTCTGCATACCTGGGAACGTTTGATATCCAGGTGTCCTGAGATTGTTCTGAATTAGCAGGAGGCGGGGTGGTTTGCTTGGAACTTTCTCCTCTCTCAGTCACATACCAGCGCTCTCTCTCACACTGGCTCTCAATGACACACCTATACACACATGCTCTCAGTACTCACATATACACACGTTTTTTTCTCTCTCACTTATATAGGCTCTTAATTACACATTTACACACATGCTGTCTATCTTTTCACGCTTACACACACACACAGGCTTTCAATCACATAAATACATGCTGTCTTTTTCTCTCACACACAGATTCTCATTCACATGCTTACAAACATGTCCTCTCTTTCTCTCATTTACACACAGGCTCTCAATCACATACTCACATGCTCCCTCACCTAAATCAGCTCTCAATCACACACAGACACACATGGTCTCTCTCTCTCATTTAAACACAGGCTCTCAATCACATACTCACATGCTCCATCACCTAAACCAGCTCTCAATCACACACACTTTTGGTTCAACTTGCCTTCTCCACAGATAGAGAAAATATTATGAGATTTTTCTTCCGAAATAGAGCAGAGAATTTCTATGGCCAAAAAATATGGATTTTTCCTGATCTTACTCGCTCCACACAGATTCGTAGAAAGAACTTTTTACAATATAGGAAGAGGGTGGTAGATAAAGGGGGGTATTTTAGCTTAAAATACCCATGTAAATGTATTGTGAGGCTTGAGGGTAAGATATATTCCTTTATAGATCCAGAGGGTTTAAAAGACCTATAGGGGCTGATGAGTAAAGATGGCCGGCACCATCTTTAAAGATGGCGCCGGCCATCTTTACTCATCAGCCCCCATTATACTATACTCTATAATAGGGGCTGATGAGTAAAGATGGCCTGCGCCATCTTTAAAGATGGCGCCGGCCATCCATTGCTCCTACCATGTGACAGGGGCCGGCCAATGGCACGGATACCCTGTCACATGGTAAGGGCAAAGGGGCATCGGCGCCATTTTTTTTTAGAACAGCTGATGCCTGGGAATGGGAAATCTCTCCCCGAGGCCCCCTGGACCACCAGGTAATTTTAAAAGGTTTTGGGAGGGGGTCGGGAGGGTGGGGTCGATTTAAAGGGTCGGGTGGTTGGTTTTTTTTAGCAGCGTGGGCCTCCCTAAAAAAAAAGGGTCGGGAGGGTGGGGGAGGCTAAGGGGCGTCGATTTAAAGGGTCGGGTGGGGGGGGGTTTTTATCGGGCCATCGGCGCCATTTTAATTAGTGGCAGCCAAATGGCGCCGATGGCCCGAGAGCGGGAAATCGCGCCGGGACCCCCCCCCCCACACTGGACCACCAGGTAATTTAACATTTTGGGGGGGTTCGGGAGTGTGGGGGAGGGTAAGGAATTGGTTTTAAAGGGTCGGATGGGTTTAGGGGTTGTTTTGGTGTGCCGGTTTTCCCGCCCTCCCCCATATAATTCCCGTGCCCTATTTAACGATACAATATAAATGCCCCTGATGATAAATCGGGGGCATTTGTATTGTATCGTGCACTCTAACGATTTAGAATGATTTTAAAATTATCTGACGATAATTTTAATCGTTCAAAAACAATTCACATCCCTACTAAGCAAACCATGTATGTCAGAGGATGATCAGAACTGCTTAGACTCTCCGATTACAGAAAAAGAAATTGGGCAGGCAATCAGTTCTCTCCCTCCACATAAGTCTTCTAGTTCTGATGGCTATTTGGTAGAATTTTATTGGACCTTCCAAACTGTTTTAATACCTAGACTTAAGGCCTTATATTCTCATTATGTCACAAAGGGAAGGATCCTGGCAATTTTTTAGAGGCCTCAATAGTATTACTAGTGAAACTTGGCTGAGACCCTTCATTAGGGAAAACTTATAGACCAATATCGCTTCTAAATATTGACTGTAAAATCTACTCTAAAATTATAGCTACCAGGCTTAATTCAATTTTAGAAAATTTGATCCATACGGATCAAGTTGAATTCATGAAGGGTAGACAAATTTTCAATAATTCCAGGATCTTTCATGATTTCATTACTATTGCTAAACCAATCAATACCCCCTACTAGCTGTATCCATTGATGCAGAGAAGGCATTAGATATAGAATGGGATTATGGGTGTAGAGTATTTGAATGGTTTGGTTTCAGGGATAGGTTTATAACACATGTGAAGGTGTTATATAGTAACCACCATACAAGAATATTAGCCAATGGCATTCTCTCCGATAGTTTTCCATTGGGCAGAGCTACTAGACAAAGGATGTCCTTTCTCTCCACTCCTCTTTATCTTAACTTTAGAGCCGCTTTTGATTGTCATTCGACAAAATGTTAACATTACTGGAATCCCTGTAGGAAATCAAGATTATAAAATAGCTGCCTATGCTAATGGCTTGTTATTATTCTTATCACACCCAAAGAATACCTTTAATGATTTATTGATCTTAATGGGAGAATATTCAACCTTCTCTGGTTTTAAGATAAATTGGGATAAAACTGACGCAATGCCATTCAAAATACTCAATCTTCAGTGCCCATTCCTACAAATAAGTGGTCTCCTGGTGGTTTTAAATACTTGGGGATTACTTTTGTTCCTGATATTGACTTCAAGTTAGAATTTCTAATGACTCAAATCACAAAATTGCTGGAGGCAGCAATGTGCCGTTGGTCTCCATTATATTTATTCTGGTGGGGGAGGTTGGAAGCCATAAAAATGGTACTTGCTCCACAAATTAATTATATCTTGAGTATGTCTCCTTCTCTTTTTCCCAAATCCTTTTATGGCAGAATTGATAGACTGATAGCTTCATTTTTGTGGAGAAAGAAACCATTATGAATAGCATTCCGCAAATTGAAACTTCCCAAAGAACAGGATGGGTGGGTCTGCCCGACTTTCTTAACTACCATTATGCCTTTCTTTTAAGATGTGGATCCTGTGGCTCTTAAATGTTGAAGATTTATACTACATGCCAAATTGGTTCACTCTAGAAAAAGACATGGTGGCTCCTTTCCACTGTGCTTGTTGCTTGGTATGATAACAGCACAGACTGTGAAGAAGTTTCCAATCATGTTTGCCACACACCAAGCTCTATGGGCCTCATTTTCTAAAGTATCGCACCCAATAGCGCCACCATAGGAGGTGTAGCTATTGGGCGCGAACACGGACACGAAAAGGGCCTTACCTTTTCGTGTCCGCGGCGTCTTCGTGGAGTCGGCCCCGGTAACGCCCCGACTCCTCCTCTTCCGGGGCCGACTCTGCCCCCATTTTGGTATCACACGCGAAAAGGGACATTTCGCATGCAAAACGTCCCTTATCACGTGTGATACATTTAGAAAATAAGGCCCTATGTGCCTTAGATAAATTATTACAAAACAAATGGAATTTGAGTAAGTGTTCTCCCTTATGATATAATCCTAAATTAACTATTAATAAAAAAATAATTAATTGGTCAAGCTGGCAAATTAAAGGGATATAATCTCTTAACTAATTAATAGACAACAGGCGAATGATACCCTTTGAAGATTTGGTTCAATCTTATCAAATACCACGATCACAGCACTATAAGTGGCTTCATCTATGGTCATAGTATAAAGCGATTTGTTCCTCCCTTAAATACACTTTCTGACATTTATGTCTTAAATTTTATTCTCAAGGGCACGAGACCTCTTTATTTTAAAAAAGAAATTTGTGCCCGCTCTAATTCTCGATGTTCAACACTGGAAGTGATTTGGGAAAATGATTTATCAATTGTGCCTGGAACCCTAAATTGGAATAATTTATGGGAAAGAACTTTTAAAACATCAATGTCGGCCAGTCTTACTCATATTTCATCTTACATCGAGTGGCATGGACTCCGATGAAGTTGCATATAGCTGGGTTGTGCGCCTCTGGTGTGTGCTGGCACTGCGATCAAAATGATGGCATGTTACAGCGTCTGCTATTTAGTGGCATTAAAATCCAACCATTCTGGCACAAGCTTGGGCATACATTACTAAAACGCTATCTCTTCAACAACCCATAACCTACACAATAGTCGTTTTGCGGTCTTGTGCCATCGCAAATATATTAACAGTCCATCAAAGTAAATTGTTGGATATCCTATCAGCTCATGCTTTACCAATGGTTCTCGGAAACTGGAAGGATAGTAGATTGCTCAATTGTACATTTTGGTGGAGTACAATCTGTATGGTTTATAAATATGAACTTGCTGCAGCAATTAAGTTACATCAGAAAAAATGAGTACATGTAATTTGGCAATACATAGCTGACTATTTGGATTCCTAATGGGAAAAGATACAATAGAATAATATGTTCACTCCTGTACATAAACTGATTTTGTTATTTTTATTGTTTTCTTATTGTAATGATTTCATATTGTAAGGCTGGTTCATCTTCTGGGCTCTTCCATGAATAGGGCTTCAAATTAAGATAATTCATTAGTCGAAGAGTTTTACAGCAGAAGGAAAATTGTGCTGCACCACCACTAAAACAACGCCACATCAGGCCTGCAAAGTAATTCTCACCTTTATTAATATGCATGGCATAGACCCTTAATTTCCATTTTAGTATCCATGCAATCTCTGGCATATACTGAAGATTTCAAAGCATCATGTTCCTGTCTCTCCTTTTCCTGGAGGGCGTTTCACTGCGCTTCTCTTTCCTACCCCTGTGGTGCTAGATACTGCTTGTTCTACATCACTGCTTATCTCGCCAGGGGAGTATAATGAAGCATCAGGAATTTATATTAAGTCATTTTTCTTCAATGAAATCTATTTTAAAATGAAAAGGATTTTTTTTTTAATATCTAGCAGAAACCTGCTGCGCACGTTTCATCTCTTTGTGCTTCCACGAACTTCCTGGAAGCTCAGGAGCTTTTCAATGTAATGATTATTTGAAGAGCTTTCTCTCTCTTTCTCGCTGATTTACCTTAGATTAAAGCAATAATTTCTGCAATCTGAAAAATAAAGATACTTCTAGAGAAAGAGAGGTTATTTACAAAAAGTAGGGTTTGGTAAATGGGTTCATATTTTAATTCAAATAACAGTCAGGCCAGGGATTCAAAGCCTGCTCCCAAACTGTCTCAAATCAGTCTCCAATTTAGACCTGACTCACAAGTTTAGACAACACAAATATACTTGGCTATCGACTTTGGGCTGCAATCATCCAACTTCAGAACTTGAAAAAATGTCCAGCAGGGGAATCCAAAATGGCCGCTGCTGAGCCACACTGAACCTGGCAAGAATTGTTATTTTCTTCAGTCTTTTTTCTTTCTTTTTGATTACTATGGTCATGAAACATAAAGGGACTGTACAGGGCAGTTTGTTAAGTCCTTGAACTTACCTCAATTTACTGCAGCTGACGATTACTAAGTTTTTTCAATTTGCAACACTTGCAGGATCCGATAGACCATGTGGACCAGAGAGTTTGGTCCTGGCTTGGTGTCGGACATCTTACTAAGCCTGGATCCATGTGAGTATCCCTGGCAACTTATTCCTGGCAGTGCTGCCTTCGTTTTGGAGTTGGGGAGCACAGCAGGCTCAGTTGAAAGTAGCATGATGTAGCCACAGTTGGAAACCACAGGGCTCGCAGGATTAGAGTAGCAAGAAGATACAAGCCCTGAGACACCAGGGGAACGAACACTTTCTCAGGCTGGGTGTCACTGTGGGAAATGGTGATTTGAGGGGACATGATGGCAATGAGAGGACAGGAGTGAGTGATGTGGTCAGCTCCTCTTCTCCCAGAGCATCTGATGCCCTTTTGATGCTCCCTCCCCTGGTTAAGCCAAACATAGTGACTCATTGCCATCTTGTCTGCTTTCAGTTCCCTCCACCAAGTTGTTTCCCTTAATGTTTCTACTTCTTTATGAGTTCAGAAACAGATACAAGAACAGGAACTTAAATTGTCTCATCAAGAGCAGGAAATCACTCAGGTTTCTGAATGAACCGATCAGCTTATGGCAGTGCAATTTTCATTGGTCCAGAATAACATTTTTACAGCTAGAAAATTTGAAAATGATATAAGACACTTGAATATGAGATTTATACATTTTCCTAAGGTGGTCAAAGTTGCTCCTAAGGACATGTTTAAGAAATACTTAGCAGCACTCTCTCAAATGCCTGCTTTCAGTAAAATATATTACCTCCCTCTGGGGAAAAGGGCTTTGGAAGTGAACTTGGACCAGTCTGCTGGAGATTTGTCCATGGACAGCCTTGATTTGATGGCTAAATTAGAAAAATCTGACGAAGAGGTTACAATAAAGGCATCCTCTGTAGCCAATTCTCAGCAATTCCAACTCCAGGAGACCTGCACGTGAAGATCTGTGTGATTCTCCCTGGTGTGAATGCGTCTTCATTTCAAAAAAAGAAATTGCTCAGCTTATCAAGAATATGAGCTGTTCTAACTGACCTTTGAACTCCTGCTGAACTGCAGTGCTTAAAGTACTTATAAACAAAATAAATTAACCTCGCTTAAAGAAGGATGTTTGCCAACTGTCCTGAAGAAAGCCTCAGTTAGACTCTCCTCAAAAAACCTTCGGCTGACTCTTCTCAATTTGCTAATTATCGGCCCGTGTTTTCCATTCCATTTCTTTCCAAAGTTATCGAAGCAGTAGCACTGGATCAGCTCCAAACATTTCTAGGTGATAATCACATTCTTGACTCGTATCAGTTTGGTTTCAGACCTCATCACAGTACTGAATTACTTCTTAGATCAAGTGTCAATACAATTCAAAGAGGATTCGACAGTGGTATTGATTACATTCTTGTTCTGTTAGACACGCTTGATCATACTATGCTTCTGCCTTGGCTCACTCAAATTGGAATTAACTGTTCGGTTCTTAAATGGTTTTCTTTTTTTCTTTCTGATCGTTCACAAGAAGTTAGAATAGGTTCATCAGTCTCTTCCTGATTTCTTCTCACAACAGGTGAATCTCTGTCTGCAGTTCTATTCAATATATACATCAGTCCACTGTGTAAACGCCTCAGCGGCCTTGATTCACAGTATCGTCCATACGCAAACAACATACAGTTCTTTTTCTAGGTTGCAGCTGATCACAGTACGAATTCCCAGTCTATCAATTTATCTATCTACAATAAAGAGCTGGCTATCTTACAACAGACTATCTCTGAATCTTTCGAAAACTGAGATCATTTACCTTAGTAAAAAAAACAAAAAACAAAAAAAAAACCAGCTAAAAGCTCTTCCTGCTTCTATTTCCTTTCAAGGATGTACAATCCCTTTCTCACATGAAGTGCGTAATCTTGGGATTAATTTTGATTCACAGCTCTCATAAATCTCAGAGAAAACAAGTTGTAAAGAGCTCTTATTGGAAGCTGAGAATCAATCACAAGTTAAACCCCTATTTAGAACCAAATGACATCAGAACCGTTTTAAAATCCTTTGTAATCACAAAATTAGATTATTGTAAACCTATGTATCTAGGTTTCCCCAAATATCCATGTGGCAGACCCTCCCGGTCTGGCCACTAGAAGCCACTATCCCCATCCTTAGAACACACTTATACAGGAGCCATCCATCCCTTCAGGCCCTCCCTCCAGGAGGCTTTGGGTTGGGTGACTCAGTGTGATTTAGCCCGGCCATTTTCACACTCCGGGGCTCAGTTGCAGAGTAAATGTGTATTTGTTCCACACTCTGGTAGGGCCCCCCAGCCTTGCCCAAAGGAGTTTCTTTTAGTAGAGATACCTCACCGTGCACTCCCTGACAGAGGATCCTTCTTATAATTTACAGTGAGACAGATGTTTAAGCCTGATACCTCTTTGGGGCAAAGGGGCTCATTTCAGGGAACCAAAGACCTGTGAGCCTACCAGGGATGGATCCTGCTGCGAGAGACAGTGAGGACAGAGAAGCTATCCAGATTAAGATTTAAAGCATTTGTGTTATGAATTAGAACGTGGACCCTTGTTCCGAAGTAGAGTCAGCGCTATCAAAAAGGAGGTCAACCCTCTTCGGTCTCTACCATCGGATGGCAAGGCCTGCTGATGAAGATGTTTGGATGAAGGCTTCACCCTGGAAGCTCGTGATCCCCCTAGGAGGGGCCCGTAGGGACTTAGGAGACTCCCTGAAGATTGAAGATAGTCTGGATGCAGGCGCCTCCTGCAGGTCGTGAGTTCCAGACGGCTGGCGCCTCCAGCTGGTCGTGAGTAGTCTGGGAGTATACATCGAAGAATAGTCCCAAGCCGGTCCAAGGGTCGAAGTCCAGGGAGAGGTCGAGAGCCGGTCCAGGAGCAGACGGGAGAATTGTCCGAAGCCAATCCAGGATTAACAACAGAGAAGGGTCCAAAGCCAGTCCAGGTCAATACCAGAGAATCACCAATACCGGTCCGAGGATCAGGGGCCAAAGAGTCAATCCAACGGGGAGAAGAGGCAGATCAGGACGGAGAGCGGATCCAGGAGCACAGAACACAGGAACAGAGCACAGAGCCTCGATACCAAGGCAAGGTCTGAATGTAAGACCTTGCTTTAAATACAGGAACCAGGGGGCGGAGTCCCAGGAGGAGCCATGACAATTTCCTGTCATGGCTCCTTTAAATATTTTCTTCAGCCGCGCGCGTGGCTCTTAGCAGAGACAGAGTGGGAGAAGCCAGCCCGGCCGGGAGGAACCATGCGGCCGGGCTTGGCAGCGGCAGCAGCTCTGAGGAAGGCAGAAGAAGGCTGCCTGCCACAGCAGGAGCCTCCGCCGAGCCCGACGCTCCGGGTGAGCAATTATTGCCGCGGCCATCGGCCCGACCCCGGTCGCGACCCGCCGCAGCCGGCGGCCATGACACCTTGCCCTGGTCGCTAGCCACCGCGGCCGGCGGTCCTAACAATTTGTTTGGAACTAAAGAGTAGTGGGGAGGCTTTTAGACCCCCCTTCCCCACTGGGATCGCAGTGCGGTGAATAGCCGGGTCCCCAGATTTTTCCACAAATCACCTGAAGTAACCGCCAAGAAATAAAGAAAAGCATAACCAAAGGAAGAAAGGACGAGAGAAGGAGATCCCACCCGGATTTCCACCCAAGGAATCAGGACAGGCTGGGTGTCCATGGGAAGGAAGATGTCTAAAGGTAGGATTTTTGCAAAGCAAAGGGCACCCTCCCTCCAATAGGATTCCCTCACGGCCGCTGGGGGAGTGATGCACATTTAAAATCCCCATGGGCTCTGCCCAGAGGTCTGTAATAAGGACATCTACCTACCCTGTAACTACAGTCAGATGTACACTCGTCATTTTGGACAAATGGACTTTATTTAACTTTAATAACCAGTAAACTTTATTTTTAACACCCAGACCTGGCCCTGTCTGAGTTATTAAAGCTTCTTACCTTGTAGGAAGCACTTAAAAGTACAGCATGCACACTGGCGACCTTCTTTCATCGTCTGGGCCATAAGCGAGAACTTCCCTCCAGAAAAAAGATTTCCCCCAGGGATTAAGAGTCAGTATGGGAGCGAATAGTTAGCCAGAGCAGCTCTAGAAGACATAAATTAGATTTTGTGCCCTTGGGACTTAACACACCCCGACTAAGTGTGAGTCAAGTCCCAAGGGCAAGTCCGATAATCTTTCGGCAATGTCGCTCACAAAACGTTTGAAAAGAACCAGCTCAAGGACCGAACCCTGAGGCACACCAGTAGTAATGCTCCCTCAGCACAATGAAATCCATTTATCACTACTCTTCGTCGCCTCCCACTCAACCACTCAACCAATTTTTAACTCAGTCAATTGCTCTAGGGCCCATACTATGGGGCCGATGCTATAAATATGTGCCCGCTTTCTTAAAGAGCCCCAGGCACCCCCAAAGGGCGCCATGCAATATTTAAATTAGGGGATTGCGTTAGCAAGGAGGCGCTAGGGTCGCTTGCGCATCCCTAGCACCTGCTTGCTAACGAGAACCCGATCGGCTTCCGCAGTCCATCGGTTTTCCTAAACGCCGCACAGCCGCACAGCCAGGGGGTCCAGGAAAGAGACACTTGTCATTCGAGCGTCTGTTTCCTGCACCCGTCTGCCAGTGTTTTTTTTTGGGGGGGGGGTTATTTTTTAACTTTATTTAATTTTGGTTTTCCTCCTACTTAATATCGCAACGATATTAAGTAGGAGGCAGTACAGAAAAGCAGAAAAAACTTTCTTTCTGCTTTTCTGTACTGGTTTAAAATCCCCATGGCTCTAGACGCACATTTTTTTTTTTTTTGCATCTGGAGTGAATGCTAATAACTTCGATCACATGCATTTGCACGTGATTAGCGCTATTAGTCTCGCTCTGCATTGGACGCACGTTGAATAGGCGCTGATCCCCTAATTGCATCAGGGGATTCATTAGCACCTATTCAACCCTCGTCCAACTGCGGGTTATACAGTGCACTCGGCTGAGCGCACTGTATTGCATCGACCCCTATTGGTGCTCAATTTATTTATATTTTGCCTTTGCGAAACCATGTCAAAGGCCTTAGTGAAATCCAAATACATTACATCTAACTCTCTACCTTGATCCAACTCGCTAGTCGCCCAAAGAAATTGATCAGATTTGTCTGATAAGATCTATTTCTGGTAAAACCATGCTGCCTTGGATTTGCAATCCAGTGTAACCTTTCCTTAGTGTACGAGAAGGTATGGAGGGGGACATAAAGTTATTTATAAGTTCTTTGGGGGCAGGGCCCTGGCTAGTTTTTTCTTCTCTTCCCAACCTAAGGAGTAACATAGAAACATAGAAACATAGAAGTGACGGCAGAAGAAGACCAACGGCCCATCCAGTCTGCCCAGCAAGCTATGCACTTTATCCATTTTTTTCCCCCCCTTTTTTCTCCCTCCCACCCGTCTCTATTGGCTTCCAGCACCCTCCGGCCCCAATTCCCTTCCACCCCTCCACCAATGCAGAGAGCAGCGCCAACCTAGTGAACATCCAGCTCAATCAGGGGTAGCAACCGCCGCAACCAGCAGGTCACACCCCTGCTCCTTACCCACCCCTGTTTTGTTTGCTTGTTTGTTTTTTTTTAATTTTTTTGAGATGGCAGCCCTCCATCCTTCCGCTCCGTGAAGGTGGAACACCAACCACTGGCCACTGGCATCCCGCTCCATGAATGCCACCCCTAGTCCTTCAGACTAGGGGTGGAAAGGCGGCCTCTCCAGTCCCAGTACTGGAGTGTTTAGCTGATTTTTCCCTCATTGTACTGTGAGCCGTGCGCTGTGTGACAAACAAACCACACTCTGACCACGTAGGCCGTGTTCAAAATAAATCTTTACTGATACAGTTTCATTGAATGGCACTGTTAAATTTGGCAAAATCACACACCACAGCCTCTGCTGTACGTTTTCCAATTACAGCTCCTTTCTCCTCTATCTGGGCATTAGTCTTTATTAAGCCAAGGATCCAGCCACACTTCTGGATTAGATTGTGCAGTGGTCCCTCTGGACGGACAGGAAACCCCTCCCGATGGCACAAAAATCTCCCTTGGCACAGAACTGAATGTCTCTATCCCTCAGGGCTTTGGTAGATGCTGGATGGGGGTCCTCCCCTGAATGGGGATCTGTTACTCACAGTTAGTAGATGAATCTTCTGGTGGGACCTCTGGTGGTGGGAATCCTCGCAGACTGCAGGATTTACCAGTCCCCTTGATGGGCAGGAAGAGGGGCAGAAAAACCCTTCCTCCCAGATGTTGGAAAACAAATCTTCTTCCCCAGCTTAAATAACTGCAGGAATCTGTTCCAACGGGTCACCACCTTTGTTAGGCAGATCTTCCCTGAATGCTGGGCGTCTTCAGCCCAGGGATCCCCCATTCCCAGGGCTTCGGAAAGGCCCAGGCCCTCCAGCAGGGCCTCCTCTAAATAAAGGTTCAAAATCCCAAAACCATTCCCAATGCCACCACTCTGCACCTCGTGGGGAGAGTACAGCAGCGGAGCCCCTTTGACCTATCCTGGAGGGGTCTCAGAGGGTTTCTGAGGCTCCAGGTAGGCCTAAAATCCAACTTAGGAAAATACAACCTCTCTCTTTCTGACTTCCAAATAATACTGCCCCCTGAGCCTAATGAAGAGCTCTGCCTTAAAACCTCAGGACCCAGGGTATCCATTACAGCTCCATCTGTGAGAGGGCTCTCCATGAATGGATAATCCCCTAATTATCTCTCTAACTGCATCAGGCTGTTACAGGGCCTATTAGTAATCCAAAAAGTGGTCTGGGTTACACCAGCAACTGCACTATTCTCTGTTTTAGCAGAGATTTCATAACTTTGTTCACCACAGATATCTGACTAACCGGTCTGCAGTTCTCAGCCTCCTCCTTTCTTCCTCTTTTATGAATAGGAACCACATCTGCCCATTTCCAGGGCGTCGAGAACTACTCCCAGCTGTAAAGAAGCATTGAAAATGTCAGCCAGTAGAGTTGCCAAAACTTCTCCAAGTTCTTTTAGTATCCTCAGATGTATCCCATATTCAAACGCTACTTAGCCAGTTAAATCAGATTTATCTGGTTAAGTGGCTACCACTGAATATCTGAATATCTATTCCACTTAGCTGGATAAGTCACTCATCCAGCTAAATAGTCATATAGTGAAAGGGCGGGCAATGGGCATAACTTCCCCAGTCATTCATCAAACCGCGATGTGCAGGTACAATGCAAATTAGGGGAAGGGGAGGAGTGTGGGCGGCGTTGTGTCCCGGCAGCGCTGTGGGCAAAAATGTTTTCTACATTATCGCCAGCAGCACTGCGGGAAATAACTCAACCTTTTCCCGTGGTGCTATGGGTGCAAAACTGTGCACCGATGCAATGTAGCCGGCTGCACAATTTCACCCCGCCTGTTTTTTTTCACATGGCTCATCATTCTGCTATAAATACTTATCTGGATATATGCCATTTTAATTTTAATACTTATCTGGGTATATGCCACTGAACATCCCATATAAGTTAGCCAGATAAGTCTTATCTGGCTAACTTACAAAGCTAGATAGCTTTAAACATTGGCCTCTTTATATTTAATTAGCTCCTCATGAACACATTTTTCTGAAAATTGATTGAGGCTTACCTCACTTCAATCTTATTTGTTTTTATTTTATGTGGTCCTGCTTCAGGCCCTTCCATGGTGAACACCAAACAGAAATATTTGTTCAGTAGTTTCACTTTTTTCTAATCAGCATTTACATATTCCTCCCCTTCACCCCTGAGTCTCACAATGCCATTACTGCCCTTCCTTTTATCACTAACATATCTAAAAAGAATATTGTCCCCAATTTACGGTAAATGCTATTTTTTCTTCCATTTGAATGATTGCATTCCTGACTTCTTTCCCTGCTTCTCTTAGCTTTTCCAGATATTGTTGCCTGTCTTCCTCTTTCTGTGATCTCTTGCAGTTTATCAACGCTAATCTTTTCTCCCATACCTTTTCAGCTATTTCTTTAGAAAACCATAGCGGCCTCTTTTCTCTGTTGCTTTTATTTACTTTCCTAGCAAAATGTTAGTTGCCATTATATCTTTTAATTTTGTCCACTGCTCTTCTACTTCCCATAGATTTTCCATCCAGCTAACAACTCCTTGAGGTACTCCCCATTTTAACAAAATTTTCCTGAATTCTAAGACCCTTGCCTTGGAATGAATCTTTATTTCCTGCACTCTAACAATGAACCACGTCACCAGTGATCACTGGATCCCAGATGATTATCCATTACAACTTCAGAGACACTGTCCCTGTTGGTAAGCACGAGGTCTAGTATCACCCCCTCTTGTTTATGCTCTGTTACTAGTTGACAGAGCAGTTTCCCCTGCAGAAAATCCAGGATCTCCCTGCTTCTTGAAGACACTGCAGCCAGGATGTCCCAATCAATATCCAGCAGATTGAAATTCCCTAGCAAAAGCACCTTCTCTTTCACAGCAATTTTGTGAGTGTCCTCCATTAAATCTCTATCCATTTATTCTGTCTGTGAAAGCGGTCTGTATATTACACCAGTATACACAGATGTTCCATTCCCTCTTTCCAGATTAACCCGCAGTGCCTCCTGTTGCATTGGAGGTGGATCCTTGGCTTGGTGCAGGATTGGTACGGCTCTCTGGTCGGACCCAGAGAGCGCCTGCTACCAGGAGGTGGAGTACACTAGGAGACAGAGGCTAGCTGGAGCTTCGCCAATAACAGTCCGGGGTTTCCGCAGGTTGAGCCGTTAGGTACCCAGACCGCTTGGACTTAGGTGGGCCTCAGAGGGTCTCCCAGAGAGGTAGCGGAGAGGTGTGCCCACCACAAGTAAGGGTGCGCGGCTGATGCAGAGAGGATGGACCAGACCTGAACTGGAGATTCCGGAGACCTCAGGGAGGTAGCAGTTCAGGAAGGCTCTCCGGGCAGAACAGGCAGTGCCTGTGGGTCTGGTCAGATGAAGGCAGCAGTTAGAGTCCAAGCAGGTCGGTCTGGTGGTCATAAAAGGCAAGAAGAGGGTGTCTGAGTGAAGCGCAAGGGTCAAAGCCAGGGTATCCATCCAGAAGTGGTCAGTCAAAGCGGAGGTCAAATCCAAGGTCATTCCGAGCGTAGGGATGGCAAGCGAGGGTCAGTTCCAGGAATCAGTCCAAAGGGTACTACCAGGGAACATGGAGCAGGAACAGGATAGATGCTGGAAGACATGGAGGACCACGGGAACACTGGGCCACGGAGACTCTGGAACAAGGGGATGCTGGAACAAGGAGATACTGAAACACAGGATCAGGCACAGAAGCAAGGAACAGGCAAACTAGAAACACCGAGGTGTCGACCCATTGCCAAGGCGAGGTTCTGGGAACAGAGCCTCGCCTTATATACTGGGGCTGTGTGATATCATCGGAATAAGTCCGAGCCGGGTTTCCCGCGCTTGGCCCTTTAAAGACAGTGATGTTGGCCTCACGCGCGCCTAGGGACGGGGCCAAGGAGATGGAAGATGCGGAGCCACCCACTGGAGCTCTGCTGAGAGGTCTGTGGCGTGGAATAGGCCGAGGACGCCTGGGGAGAGGGTCGGGGACATTGGGAACTGGTGGCTGCAGCAAGGCCGGAACTGGTGGAGGGGACAGCGCGAGGTGAGCAGGCCCAACCGTGGCAGCAATGCGGCCGGGACGCACAGCACCTCCTCCTTACCTCTTAAGCCCTGCAATTCTGTTGCTTTAATATTATCTTTTTATACATAGTACCATGCCTCCTCCCTTTCTTATTTATATATTTTTAATTTATATAGCGGTATTCTGGTACAATCATACCGGTTTACAATATTAGTAAAACAAGGTACATAAGGAAAATGATTAAAATACTAAAAACATCTTCCTATCTGGTCCTTCCCGAATAAATTGTAGCCTGGTATAACTGTATCCCAGTCATGGTTTTCCATGTACCAAATCTCCATGTCAGCCACTACATCCAAGTCAACTTCTTTCATGATTGCCACTAGATCTGGGATTATGCTATGAGCATTAGTGTACATAGCTTTCCAGATGTGGCTCTTTTTTCCCATTCTTATTCAAGTATTTACTATTTTACTTACCTTAGGGTTTTGTTCACCGTCCCTGGCAATCCTAGTTTAAAGTCTTCCTCTGTAGGTTTGTGGGTGTGTTAGAAGATGCTGCACCCCTTCTTCAATAGTTGGACCCCGTCTCTGCTCAGCAGTTCTTAAAACATCATCCCATGATTCAGGAAGCCAAAACGCTTGCGTTGACATCATCTATGCAGCCATTCATTCATTTCCAGAATGCAAGCTTCCCTGCCTGGGCTTTTATTCTTGACAAGGAGGATGGAGGAGAATACCACCAGTGTACCTATCTTCTTTAACCTCTCTTCCAGAGTCATGAAGTTACTTTTGATATGACATATGTTATAACTAACTGTATCATGTATGCCAACATGGATGAGCAGCATCAGATAGTAGCCAGCAGACTTGAGGATTTTTGGCACTCTCTCCATACTGTCTTGGATTTTGGCACCCTGCAGACTGCACACCTTCCAGGACAACATGTCTGGTTGGCAGATGGATGCCTCCATGCCTCTCAGAAGTGAGTCACCAACACCACTACCCTCTGTCTCCTAGATGCAGTGGTTGTTGGGCCTACAGCTTTGGGATTTGCATGTTTCAATTCCTCTGCGTCCTTGGATGGTTTCTCCTCCTCCACTTCCAGGGCTGCATATTGGTTCTTCAGATTGAGGGAAATCGAAATCATGGTATAGGGTCCTGTAGCTGTAGTAACTGGGTCCAGAATTATCTCATGGGCCAGTTTCACCTTCCCCTCTGCTTGGAGTTCTCTATCTTTGAAAACTCCCTTAGTATCAAAAACTTAACTAGGAATTCAATAAAACTAAGATGAAGGCAGCAATCCAGCAGCAAGAGAGGGGCTTTCCAGTCTTTTGCATTGAGTGTCACATGTATGATTTTTTACCCGCCGGTGAGAGACTGTATATATGCACTCGGTGCAAAGAGCTCCTGGCTCTCAGGGAACGAGTCCAATCTCTGGAGGCTAGAGTAACAGACTTGGAGGAGCTGAGGCAGACAGAGAGGTACATTGATGAGACCTTCAAGGACATAGTAGCCAAGTCCCAAATCCAGTCTGGCAGCCCCAGTGCTGCCTTGGATCAGAAAGGTCTGCCTGTAGGAGAACATCAACCTGGTGTAGCAGGAAGTGATCCTGTAGCAAGGACTTGCTCTCCAGGTGATGTATTGTCCTCTCGCACTGAGGACAAGTCTCCCAGGGCTACTGCCCAGGAGGGAAAGGTTAGGCCGGCCATCATAGTTGGTGATTCGATTATTAGAAATGTAGATAGCAGGGTGGCTGGTGGACGTGAAGACCGCCTGGTAACTTGCCTGCCTGGTGCGAAGGCGGCAGACCTCATGCGTCATCTAGATAGGTTATAGACAATGCTGAGGAGGAGCCGGCTGTCATGGTACATGTGGGCACCAACGATATAGGAAAATGTGGGAGAGAGGTTCTGGAAGCTAAATTTAGGATTTTAGGTAGAAAACTGAAATCCAGAACCTCCAGGGTTGCATTCTCTGAAATGCTTCCTGTTCCACGTGCCGGTTCCCAGAGGCAGGCAGAGCTCCAGAGTTTCAATGCGTGGATGAGACGATGTGCAGGGAAGAGGGAATCAGTTTTGTAAGGAACTGGAGGAACCTTTTGGGGAAGGGAGAGGCTTTTCCGAAAGGATGGGCTCCACCTAACCAGAGTGGAACCAAGCTGCTGGCATTAACTTTCAAAAAGGAGATAGAGCAGCTTTTAAACTAGAACAAGGGGGAAAGCCAACAGTCACTCAGCAGTGCATGGTTCGGAGAAATGTATCCTTGAAGGATACTAATGAAACAGGAGAATTAGGGCATCCTAATAGAGAGATTCCAATAAAAGCAAACGTAGTTCATGTGCCTATATGTAAAAAATCCCCGAAGCTAATGATTTCCAAATTATCCCTAACAACTGAAAAGCAGGATGTTAATACAAACAAAAAACACTCTTTGAAATGTCTGTATGCCAATTCCAGAAGTCTAAGAAATAAGATGGGAGAGTTAGAGTGTATAGCAGTAAATGATTAGATTGACATAATTGGCATCACAGAGACATGGTGGAAGGAGGATAACCAATGGGACAGTGCTATATCAGGGTACAAATTATATCACAATGACAGAGAGGATCAACTTGGTGGTGGTGTGGCACTTTATGTCCGGGACGGTATAGAGTCCAACAGGATAAAGATCATACAAGAGACTAAATGCTCAGTAGAATCTATATAGGTAGAAATCCCATGTGTGTTGAGTAAGAGTATAGTGATAGGAGTATACTACCGTCCACCTGGACAAAATGGTCAGACAGATGATGAAATGCTAAGAGAAACAGGGAAGCTAACCAATTTGGCAGTGCAATAATAATGGGAGATTTCAATTATCCCACTATTGACTGGGTAAATGTAACATCAGGACTTGCTAGAGACATAAAGTTCCTGGATGTAATAAATGACTGCTTCATGGAGCAATTGGTTCAGGAACCAACAAGAGAGGGAGCTATTTTAGATTTAATTCTTAGTGGAATACAGGATTTGGTGAGAGAGGTAATGGTGGTAGGGCCACTTGGCAATAGTGATCATAACTGGAAGGGGGTCAATAAGTAAATCTACAGCTCCAACACTAAACTTTCAAAAGGGAAACTTTGATAAAATGAGGAAAACAGGAAAAAACTGAAAGGTGCAGCTGCAAAGGTTAAAAGTGTTCCTCAGGCATGGACATTGTTTAAAAATACAATCCTAGAGGTGCAGTCCAGATTATTCCACACATTAAAAAAGGTGGAAGGAAGGCAAAATGATTACCATCATGGTTAAAAGGTGAGGTGAAAGAGGCTATTTTAGCCAAAAAAAAATCCTTCAAAAATTGAAAGAAGGATCCATCTGAAGAAAATAGGATAAAACATAAGCATTGTCAAGTTAAGTGTAAAACATTGATAAGACAGGCGAAGAGAGAATTTGAAATGAAGTTGGCCATAGAGGCAAAAACTCATAATAAAAACTTTTTAAAATATATCCAAAGCAAGAAACCTGTGAGGGAGTCGGTTGGACCATTAGATGACCAAGGGGTTAAAGGGGCTCTTAGGGAAGATAAGGCCATTGCAGAAAGACTAAATGAATTCTTTGCTTCTGTGTTTACTAATGAGGATGTTGGGGAGATACCAGTTCCGGAGATGGTTTTCAGGGGTGATGAGTCAGATGAACTGAACCAAATCACTGTGAACCTGGAAGATGTAGTAGGCCAGATTGACAAACTAAGGAGTAGCAAATCACCTGGACCGGATAGTATGCATCCTAGTGTACTGAAGGAACTAAAAAATGAAATTTCTGATCTATTAGTTAAAATTTGTAACCTATCATTAAAATCACCCATTGTACCTGAAGACTGGAGTGTGGCCAATGTAACCCCAATATTTAAAAAGAGCTCCAGGGGCGATCCAGGAAACTATAGACCAGTAAGCCTGACTTCAGTGCCGGAAAAAATAGTGGAAACTATTCTAAAGATCAAAATCATAGAGCATATAGAAAGACTTGGTTTAATAGAACAAAGTCAACATGGATTTACCCATGGATTTGCCTAACAAATTTGCTTCATTTTTTTGAAGGGGTTAATAAACATGTGGATAAAAGTGAACCGGTAGATGTAGTGTATTTGGATTTTCAGAAGGCATTTGACAAAGTTCCTCATGAGAGGCTTCTAAGAAAACTAAAAAGTCATGGGATAGGAGGCGATGTCCTTTCGTGGATTACAAACTGGTTAAAAGACAGGAAACAGAGAGTAGGATTCAATGGTCAATTTTCTCAGTGGAAAAGGGTAAACAGTGGAGTGCCTAATGGATCTGTACTTGGACCGGTGCTTTTCAATATATATATATAAATGATCTGGAAAGGAATATGACGACTGAGGTTATCAAATTTGTGGATGATACAAAATTATTCAGAGTAGTTAAATCACAAGCGGATTGTGATACATTACAGGAGGACCTTGCAAGATTGGAAGATTGGGCATTCAAATGGCAGATGAAATTTAATGTGGACAAGTGCAAGGTGTTGCATATAGGGAAAAATAACCATTGCTGTAGTTACACAATGTTAGGTTCCATATTAGGAGCTACCACCCAGGAAAAAGATCTAGGCATCATAGTGGATAATACTTTAAAATTGTCAGCTCAGTGTGCTGCAGCAGTCAAAAAAGCAAACAGAATGTTAGGAATTATTAGGAAGGGAATGGTTAAGAAAACAGAAAATGTCATAATGCCTCTGTATCGCACCTTGAATAAGATCTTCCTGTAATGGGGTCAACCATGCTTGGACCTCTTCGTCACTGAGGGAAAACCAGGAAGTGACAGGATTCTGTTCAATCCGCCACAGCTGAATGGTGGCGGCCCCGAGTCCTCCAGATGACCGGTGGCCATCTGGAGGACTCGGGGAGCTGGAACATTGCCTCGGACATTTCTGTTGCCCTGAGACTCCACCTACTCTAGTCTCAGATGCCTTCTATGACCGGAGCGTCCATCTGCTCGCCTTTCTGGATGTCGGTGCCTGGTGTTCTTCTCCTGAGTCCTGAAGCCTTCATCTCAGCCTTCAAGCTTCAGCTCTTGTCCGGCCTGCCGCCTGTGCTGCTCCCTGCAGCAGGTCCGAAAGGGCTGGGAGTAGTCAGAGGACCACTCAGAGACCAACCTTGCGTGGTTGGCCTCATTCAGGCATGCAGGTTGGCAGGGGCCTGTTCACCTCCAACCCTAGACGAGGTCCGTCTTACCACAAGGGGCACACATCTCACCCCTAGCACTCCCAGCCAGCGGAGCGCAACAGATTGCGAAGGCCTCTGAGCTTTCCCACACTCAAGGCCGCCCTTTCTGTAACAATGACATCACCTAAACAGCATGGCTAGTTCATCCTGCTATCTACGGAAAACGCCATTTACTGTAAACAAACTTGCTTATTTCTTCTTTTGTTTTCAGGCTGAAGTTGCAGAGTTGCAAGTCTTCAAAGTTCATAAGTACTTAATTAAAATCTTAATACAAGTACTGTACATTTTACAAATGTTAATAAAAGACAGAGGGTAGGAGACAATGGCCTATTGAAGATTGCAAACTGGTTAAAAGGTAAGAAATAGAGAATAGGACTAAATGGTCCGTTTTCTCAGTGGATCTGTACTGGGACTGATGCTTTTTAATTTATTTACTAGTCTTGGGGGAATTCTGTGCTACTGCGGAGCGCAGAATAATTCTGCACAGAAAATAGAAGAGGAGACCCCGGCATGCTGCGAACGGAGTGCGACCCGCATGTGCCGCTGGATGCGCTCCAATCACGGCGAAGATGAAGGCCCGGGCATGCTGTTCACGGCGAAAATGGAAGGCCCCCATGTGCCGCGAACGGAGTATGATCAGCTCGCGGCGAAGATAAAGGCCCCGGTGAGAGAAAATGTGTGTGTAAGAGACGGGAGGGTGAGAGAGAGCAGGAGGGTGTGAGAGATAGCATGGGGGAGGTAAGAAAGGGGTCGGGGGGATGCTTGAGTGTGGGTTTCAAAGGGGCGTGGGATAAACACTGTGGATCCATAAAGTCTAGAGGATGTGAATGAAGAGAGGGTGGCTTGCGGGAAAGACAGCTAATACCTGGAGATAATACCCTTATTCAATAGACATACACATGGTTAATGTGACTACAACAGTGCTCTATGCTTCAACGGCAAGAGGAAACGTGGATAAAAGGATTTGCATTCACAAAAAAGCGGGAAGTAGCTTGCTTGTTACAGTGGTTACTACCCTAAACCAAACAAGCCTGATACTTCACTTTCAATGCATATCCAGTGTAGTTTTCTGCTTCAACAGCAGGGGTGAATGAAGAAAAGATGATTTTATATTCAGACAACAACCAACAAGGACTGAATTACACGGTCTGGGTAAACAAATAAGCATGGATGTAGCTTGCTTGTTACGGCGGTTACTACCCCAAATCAATTAAGCCTGGTACTTCACTTTCAATACATATCCAGAGTAGCTCTCTGCTTCAACGGCAGGGGGGAATGAAGAAAGGTGGATTTATATTCAGATAACAACCAACAAGGACTAAATTGTACAGGCTGGGTAAACAAATAAGCATGGGAGTAGCTTGCTTATTGCGGCGGTTACTACCTCTAACCAATTAAGCTAGATACTTCACTTAAAAGCAGTTCCTGCACTGCTCTCTACATCAATGGAGGGGGTGGAAATGAAATAGAACCAAAAGGTTACATTAATGGTGGAGGTGGATGGGAAATAGAACCAAAAGGTTACTAAATGCCAAGAGTAACAGATAAGTATGAGAGAGGAGGAGAAAAAAAAAGTGTGAAAGCTTGCTGGGCAGACTGGGCCATTTGGTCTTCTTCTGCCGTCATTTCTATAAATACTGTGTACAATTCTGGTCGCTGCATCTCAAAAAAGATAAAGTTGCGATGGAGAAGGTACAGAGAAGGGCAACCAAAATGATAACAGGGATGTAACAGATCCTCTATGAGGAAAGGCTGAAGAGGTTAGGGCTGTTCAGCTTGGAGAAGAGACGGCTGAGGGGGGATATGATAGAGGTGTTTAAAATCATGAGAGGTCTTGAATGAGTAGATGTGAATCGGTTATTTACAATTTCGAATAATAGAAGGACTAGGGGGCACTCCATGAAGTTAGCAAGTAGCACATTTATGACTAATCGGAGAAAATTGTTTTTCACTCAATGCACAATTAAGCTCTGGAATTTGTTGCCAGAGGATGTGGTTAGTGCAGTTAGTGTAGCTGGGTTCAAAAAAGGTTTGGAGAAGATCTTGGAGGAGAAGTCCATTAACTGCTATTAATCAAGTTTACTTAGGGAATAGCCACTGCTATTAATTGCATCAGTAGCATGGGATCTTCTTGGTGTTTGGGTAATTGCCAGGTTCTTGTGGCCTGGTTTGGCCTCGTTTGGAAAGAGGATGCTGGGCTTGTTGGACCCTTGGTCTGACCCAGCATGGCAATTTCTTCTGTTCTAATATGCATTTCATTGATGTAGTCCTCATTCTCCCAGATGCTTCTCAGTCTCAAGTTCCGCCACCTGATGTTTGAGGGAATTGATCTACAGATATCTTTCACACTGAACTGGTTCCTCCCTGTGTAGCAGGACATCTGTCTGGACAGCAGTAGAAGTGGTAATAGCGGTGACAGCTTTCGCAATATGATGTTTCCCAGTCATCATTCAGTTTTTAGGAGCTTCTGGTATCTGTTGAAAGAAATACCAGATTCTCTGCCTTTTCCTCAACTGTCCTGCAAATAAAATTAGCTAGCTTGTGGAATCTGATTTCCACCTTCACACTTAGAATCCCTGCTTGTAGTCCTATTTACTTGCTGATTTGATGTTTGTGTAACCCCCACCTCCGGGTGCAGGCTACACACCAATGGGGGGGGGGGGCCCATAAATATAATTTGTACTTCTGGGGCTGGTTCACACAGGCTAGCTTTTACACAGTCTCTTTCCTCAGTGCCTTTGTTGGTAAGGAAAGGGGATCTTTCTTCAAGGCCTGGAGTGGCAGGGGTGCCTTGATATCTTTTAATCTGGGAGAGATAACACTTTCCTTCCCACTGTGAATACTGCAAGTGCCAATAAAACACCAGAGACCCGGATGTGAGGTGTCCAAACATAAACTTTACTGAGTGTACAGCACAATTAACCCAGTTCTCAGCACCACAGATGATCTTTAATGTGCACAGAACTTGCCTCTGTCTGTGCATGGGTCTCTTATCACCAGGGCAGGGGAAACTCTCACCCTCCAGCAGGCCGGACACGACCGGGTGTGCGTACCGTGCATTTGCACAGGGCGGCACACCCGGGATGGGCGGTGGGCCGGCAGCAGCAGGACAGGCCACGGGGCTGCTGAGAGAGCCTAACCCGCCAGCGGCCAAAGAAGGAGAAAGGCTGCAGGTGCTTAACCTGTCAGCAGTTGAAACAAGGAGAGGCCTATCTTCCGTTTATGTGTGTGCATGCGTGCAAACAAGCGCACAGCTTCCGCTCCCACCCCCAAACAGGAAGCTGGATGGGCCATGGTGGAGCTCATTCCATCATGGCCCAATGACAACAGGAGCCGTGTGGGTGTGTGAGCTTGTATGTGTGTGTTTGTGTTTGTGTGAGGGAGAGGGAGCCTGTGTATGTTAGAGAGAAGGAGTGTGTGAGAGAATGAATGTGTTATTCTGCATGTGTGTGTGTGTATGTGAGCTTGTATGTGTGTGTTTGTGTTTGTGTGAGGGAGAGGGAGCCTGTGTATGTTAGAGAGAAGGAGTGTGTGAGAGAATGAATGTGTTATTGGGCATGTGTGTGTGAGAGAAGATAAAATATGTGCTGCCCTACCTCCCCCAATCCATGACCATCTCAGAGTGACTGGAAAACAAACGATCCCAGGTTTGGAGAGCAGGAGATTTTTTTATCCTTATTTGTTTTAATTATTGGGTGTAATTTGATGATTCTGTTCTTTTGAAATATTTCATTTTTGAGGGGGGAATAGTTCATTTTTTAATTATTGGATTTTCTATTCACCGGGTGTTTTGATGGCTAAAATAATCCCATCTTTAGACCAAACCTGTAGATATTAACATGTAAAAACTCTCATATTTACTTGTGCTTTATTTTTAGCCCTGGGTATTTTGAAAATTTTCTGCCCTGGCCTGGAATGTTTTATAACGAAGATTAATTAGCATAAGGATAATCTAGCCCAAGGCTTTATCTTGAAGAGCGTCTAAAATCAAAACTCTTCAAATTAAAAATACTTCCACTCTAATGACAAGTTTTTACCCTTGCCAAAGGGCTTGTGAGCCTGCGTTAAAACTGTTAAGATAAACTATAGTGCACAGTCCACTCTTCACAAATGCTTTATTATGTTCACGCCTATTAACTTACTCCTCAGGGTAGTTCTGATGTCTGCAAAACATATTTCGGCCATTTCCTTCTGAAATGGTTTTGCAGTGCTGTCACAAAGCAGAATTCAAGGACTGACTAAAACCGTGAGCGAGGATTCGTTATTTAAACAAGGGATTGATAAATAATAAGCAGATAAATATTAGGGGTGTGCAATGAACATTTTTTTTTGTTTCATTCTGTTTATTTTCATTTGATTTGTCATTTTTTGTTTATCTGAAATGAAAAAAAACAAACAAACAGCAAAAGAAATTTTTAAAAAAGAAAGAAAAGAAAAAAGAGAAAATATCGGTGCGTGGCCCCGCCCCCTTCACCTCTGTCACCGCTGCCAAAAAGAAAACCTTCCCGGCATGCCCATTGTTCTGGGCCCCCCTGCTTCAGATCCCAGACCACCTCCCTTCCCTCCTCCTGGGGTCCAAGGGGCAGCAGCGAGACCCAGTTCACATTTTGTTCCTCGATTCATTGGCGCAGAACTGCTTCTACCTCTTGGACCCGCAGTTGGGGGATTTCAGAGATCGGGGGGGGGGGACGGGACGGGACGGACTGAAATAGGCAAACCCAGAGGCGGGATTTTTGGCACTGAATTTCGAGAAAGAAATGAAAACGAACCTAGTTGTGCTTGCTTTTCTTTCATTTTGTTTTCAAAATGACGTGAAACAGAAGCACATCCCTAGTAAATGTAAATGCCTAGATAGTTCCTTCAACGCATGGACTACATGCTCAGGCCCTGAGCGAGAGAGCCGTGGTACTCAGCTTTGATCCATGTGTCCCCTAAACTCAGCCTGGATTGGGTGGGACTAGCTAAAATATTCAAATTAGACTGAGTCTAAAATGAAAGAGGTACAAATATAACCCAGGCATATGTAGTAGAGATGTGCAATCGTTTTTCACGATTTAGTCAATGCCAACGACATTGTCTAAATCGTCATTGTTGGGGAAGTTGGGAAAAAGAATCAAAATTCCACGAATTTTCGGGTTAAAGTCGGTTTTTTATTACTGCGCACTAACGGATGTTAGTGCGCATGGACTATCCGTTAGCGCGCAGTCGCTGGACGTAGTGCGCAGTACATGGCGCCTCACCATACTGCGCACTAACGGATTATTAGTGCGCACTCGGTACATGGCAGTGCGCGGTGATATATGTTAGTGCGCACTAACGTAAATTGATACTAAATTGACACTTTTTTTTAAATTGAAGGTTGAATATGTATTCCTATTGGGTGTCTTCTTGTTTTTTATTCATTACCAAGGTTACCAACAGCCAAGGTGCTGTTTTTTACAGATTGTTTTATATGGGGGATGGGGAATGGGAATGGGGGATAGAGCTATTAGCTTGAAGTTCTAATCCTACTGTAGTAGTGTGTCTGTGGATATTGTGATTAGGTCATCAATCATGTGACTAGAATTTGTTTGATATATTATGCATAATATTCATTTGCATCATTTTTGAATTGGCCACTTAAATTAATAGGTTTATTTTCCCTCCTACTTTTAGTCAATAGGTAGCTATAATAGCTATATAATAAGGGGTGCTCTGCTTATGTGTTGCTTTTGTTTTGTGGGTTTGAGGAGAAAACATCAGTCAATCAGTCATTATAGCTAGCTGCAGCTGTTGATTGATAGCTAATATTATACAGCCTTTATTGTTATTAATAAGGGGTAGCTGCTAGCTGGCTTAGCTGCTAGCTGATACTAGTATCAGCCTATGATACTAGCCAGCCAGCCAGCCAGCCAGTAGCCATTGCCACTAGCCACAGTAGCATATAGCTACTGCTAGCAGCCAAGTACCACTAGCCAAAATAGCCAATAGCCACAACCAGTGAGCTGAGCTGAGCTCTACTCTTTTTTTCTGTTTCTTGAGTGAGCTCTTCGTTCGCAGCATTCCTAGCCTAGGCATAGGCAGGCACCAGCACTCCAGTCCAGCAGCAGTGCTTGCTTATAAAGGACAAGGTAGGTGCTTTGACTGCTTTCTGAACATTGTAGCAGTAGAGTTTTAATAGATTTATAAATATATAAAATTATATAATATTATATTTATCAATATTATATAGATGTATGTGTAATCTACTAGATTTATCACTAATAGTGTTTATAGCTAGCTAGCCATAGCCAGTGACACTAGGCTAATAGCTAGCTTGGCTATTAGCCTAGTGTCACTGGCTATGGCTAGCTATTAAAGCCAGTGAGTCACTACTATCAAATCAATTCTACTACTAAACCTATAATTGGCCAATAGTCTGTCCAATATCCTATATTATGTTTCTTGTGCTTGGCTTAAGGCTTCTGCTCCTGTGTGTGAGATTTGTGGGTAAGACTTGAAGTGGGAGGGAGAAGTTATTTTAGTCCAAAGAACAGAATAGGCCTGAAAAGGATATGAAAAAATAAGAATAGGACTTCTCTAACCTCAATGCTTGGCTTGCATGTAGTATTAACAGAAAAGCCTAGCCAGTCCTGCCAGGAGGCTAATGTAATGAGTGAACTGAAGTATTGCAGCCTAGTTTCAGTCTCAGTCTGCTGCAGTTTGATGCTCTGGCCAATGCATGGTATAAATTGCAATATAATATATTAGTAAGTATACTATATCAAATTATCAATTGTCAGTGTCACTCACTGACTAATAAAAAATAATCACTATATCCTTCTTTGTCCTGTGGTCTGGGGGTAGCCTTAGCAAGCAATAGCTAGCTAGCTAGCTAATGCTATTAGCTCAATAAAGTTTTAAATATGAATACCAAACTAATTTATTAACTTGTTTAATGTACTATATTTATTATATATTTCTTTGACCACAGGATCATAATGCCCCTACCAGTACCCTCTGGAAAAAAACGTGTTGCTAGTGATAGTGCTACTGGAAAGAGCTGTCTGCCAGTCCCTAGGAAAAAACTGCGATTTTTTGAGAAGAAAGAGGATGTAGAAGTGCAAGGAAACTTGTTGCAAGGGAAGGAACGAGCAAAATTTGAGGGAAAGGTGAAAAGATTAGATGAAAGAATGGTGATACAGAAAATATTTGATGATGATGAAGAATCAGATATTGAGGAGGAGGAGGAGGAGGAGGAGGAGGAGGAGGAGGATGATGATCAGGAGTTTTTGGCTAGTAAACATTCAGAGGAGAAGGAGGAGGAGGAGGAGAACAGAAGCAATGACAATGTTAGTCAGATTGCAAAACAAACAACTACTGCCAGTGCCAGCAGTATTGCTGGTACCCTGTCCCCTACACCATTTGAACATCCACGTGTGACTACTACTACTACTACTACTATTTCTACTACTAGTATGAAAATGACAAGTATCCAGCCTAGAGTAAGGAACAGTACAAGGACATCAAAGATTTGGAATCATTATCATGTTGTGGCTGACCAGAGATTTGGACAATGTATCCATTGTAAAAAGATGGTGAGCCGTGGAAGAATTATTGGACATCTTACTAACAGCAACATGAAATATCACCTTGAAAGAGAACATAGAGCACTGTTGCTTGCAGAAGAAGCTGGTCCCACCGTGCTTGCCCAGGCTTCAAGTAAAGCAACAGGGAAGCAGCCACAGAAGGAAAGTAGTAGTACTAAAGAAGATACAGATTGTGTGCATCTGCAGAAGCAGCAGTCTCCTCTTCCTCATCCCCAGCAGCAGCGGCAAGCTACCATGGAGCAGATGGGGTGGTGTTCTTCTGCAATGTCACAGAGCAGGAAGCAGGCAATGTCTAAAGTGGGTACACGACATATTGCTCTAATGATTGCTTTGGATGATCAGCCGCTGCAGATTGTAGAAAATGAGGGATTTAAGCGGATGCTCCATTATTTCGCCCCTTACTACAAACTTCCTTCAAGAAGTACATTTAGCCGTCAGGTGCTTCCTTCCCTATACAGAAAATGTCGTGCTGAAATGCAGATTATGATGGCAAGGGCAAAGGGGAGGAGCATCCATCTCACCACTGATGTTTGGACTAGTATGAATGCAATGCATGCATATTTGTCTCTAACAGCACATTGGTGGCAGCTGGATGAGGCATTAATACCTGTAAGCACTAGCAGCATTGGCAGTGGCAGTGGCAGCAGCTCCAAAAAGGTTTCGCCAGGATACCATTGGGCTTTACTGCATGCTCAAGTGCTAGACAAGAGACATACTTCAGAAAATATCTTACACGCAATTCAGGGGATGATGGAAAAATGGAATGGGCTCCTTAGAAGCAGTGATATGGAATGCTTAAATGGATTTTTCATTACTGACAATGGTTCCAATATTATTAAGGCTCTGGCTGATGGCAGATTCAGCGGCATCCGATGCTTTGCACATACCCTGCATCTGATAGTGAGGGATGCTTTGGGGCTTAGTGGCAAGGAAGGTGGTACTACTACTAGTTGTAGTAGTCAACTCCTGAAGCGGTTGATTGAAAAGTGTCGCAAAATAGCTGGGCATTTCAATCGTAGTGTAAAAAGTGGGAAGCAACTCAGAAAGAGGCAAATAGCAGTTGGCGCACCTTTGCACAACCTTCTTCAGGATGTGCCTACCAGATGGAATTCCACCTATTTTATGTTGGAGAGGTTGTCTGAACAGCAGACACCTCTTCATGATTTGGCAATGGCAACTGAAATTGGATTGGAAAATCCTCTTGGATGTCAGGACTGGACAAACATTGCACACATGGTGCATGTCCTCAAGCCTTTCAAAGTATATACTGATGCATTGAGTTCAGCTAATGCCACTTTGGGTGGTGTCATCCCTGTAATAAACTATCTGGAGGAGGTATTACAGGAATTTCTGCATCATCCAGATTTCTCTAAGGAAGTGTTAATGCTTGTTAAATGCTTAAAAGAGCAAGTTGAAAAAAGATTGAAACCTCTCATGCAAAGGGATTGCTATATGTTAGCCACGATGTGTGACCCACGTGTGAAAGGCAGTATTGCTCTCAAGAACAATGCTCTTACACATTGGAAAAAAAAGTTGATTAAAATGGTTGAAAACATAATGTCTAACAGGGTCTGTTCCACTGGTAACGATGAAAAAGAATTAGTATTATCCTCTCAGTCTCCAACTCCATCCTGCTCAAGTACTAGTATGATCAGCTGCTCCCCTACCCCTTCCATAACACATCAAAATATGAGTCATTCCACATTTAATGAACTGCCTGCCATGTCACAAGCAATCGCATCAGCTGTTGGCAGAAGAGTTACTACTACTGAGTCCTACCTGCAGGAGAATGTTTCAGAACTGCATGTTAAGAGTTTTCTGTCTGAGCCAATTCAGAGCATGGACTCAGATCCCTTGAGATATTGGGCACAGAAAGCTTCAATGTGGCCTGATCTTGCAATACTAGCACAGCACTTTCTTTCCTGCCCGCCAACAAGTGTGCAAAGTGAAAGAGTATTTTCAATGACAGGGAACATAGTGAGTCCACACCGTGCACGTTTGTCTCCAGACTTAGTCGAGCAATTGGTTTTTATCAAAACGAACTTTCCACAGCTTGGGTATCCGAACTTTCCCTGTGACTGGGAGGAGTGAGCCTCTTGTCGAGGGCCGAGATCCAAGGTCAAGGGGTGGAAGAGAGGCTTGGCTCTATGCAGCTGTGCTCCCCGCATCGCTTGCTGGGGTGCCCGGCCACAAGAGGCAGCAGCGGCCACAACACTGCCGCTGCTGCCTCTTGTGGCCCACAGGAGAAGCCAGTCTGGGAGTCACAAGACATGAACACTCTGTCCTGCTGCGTCTCCAACACAGGCTTCTCACTCCCAGGCTCCTTTCCCCCAGTGTCCACCTCTGAGGCAGGCAAGTCCTCGCTGGGTTCTTCTGCCTCAGCGTCCATCTCCGACAGCATGATTGTGTGAATGAAGTATGAAAGAATTTCAGGCCAATACAATATAAAATTGCACTTACAGTGCACAGAGAGGTTGATACTCTAACTAAGTAGCTAGTGGTTGTACTAGTAGTAGCTAGCTACTAGCTAGCTACTACTACTAGCTACTACTTGGATATCCAGTTTATATCCAACTAGTAGCTACTACTACTAGCTACTAGTTGGATATAAACTGTTACTGTTATATCCACTACTGTAACAATATATTGATTAACCAAATATATACAAACACCCTTGAGTGTAATAAAAAGAGAAAACTGAGCACCCAGAAGTTGTACATTTCTGAAGGATTTTTTGTTCATGAGTCTGCTTTCTCCTAGTCCTTACTCCTACTTTAGTATCACAAGCATTAAAGTTTTTGCTTCAAATGGCTGTCTTGGTCATGGAGCAATTTTTGGCATTGACGTGTGAGTCATTGCAGTAGCTTGAGTGCTGCACACACTGCACACAGTGCACAATATTGTATTGGCCAGGTTGAAAGATGTGTGAATGGTCAGTAGCCACGGTTGAAGCCTTGACGTTGGCGCTACTGCTCACAAGTATACAACTTGTGCTAATTCAGCCAGACTGAATGTTGTATGGAAGTGTATGACTAACTTAGTTACTACTAAAACAATGAAATATGTTGGATTATAATAGACATACATCCGTACATGTCTGCTCTTTGTAATTTAGTAGTACCATACTATATTATTTTTGAATAATTATTATTAGTTAAATGACTAATAAAATAATATATAAAAAAGAACAAACAAACATTTTGCACAATGTTAAAACATTTATTTTTTTTAACATATTTAACTATTAGCATTAACATTCAATAGACAAACATTTTTGTCAAAAATAAAAAATTAAAATAAAAAAAAACCAGCCCAGCAGCCCAGGTCAAGGCGAAATATGATGCCTTGACTTCATGATGTTGCAGCAGGGTCAGGCTCATGTGGAGAGGAGGGTGCCGCCACTGGAGAAACCTGCTCTGAAGCAGAGGGAACTGGCACCTCCTCCTCATGAGGCATCTCATGAGGAGGAGAAGCCATTTCCCTCTGCTCCTGAGGGGCCTCCTCCAGGGCTAACAACCTCCTCTCCACATTACAGACACTGGCCTGTACCTCTCCGACCCTCTGCTGCAACATCATGAAGTCGGCATCATATTTCGCCTTGAACTGCCGTACTTCCTCCAGGATCTCCTCCAACTTTGAATATTGTGCACAACAGCACTTACAGGTTGGAGGAGATCCTGGAGGAAGTACGGCAGTGCTGGTGCTGGTGCTGGCACTGGCGCTGGCGCTGGTGGTGGTGCTGGTGGAAGTGGTGGGCCGCTGGCTGGTGGCAGCTTTATCTTGGCCTGTAAAGAAATTAAAAAAAAATAATAATTCAACATGAGACACAGAACTATACATTATACATACATTACACATAGTCAGATATGACAAATAAAAAAGCAAATACTGGATGCGTGCGAGCAAGTTTATAAAATAATCTACCCCTTATTTAGTTTATTGACCTTGAGGATTATAGAAAAATGAGGAGTCCATTGCAGGGGAGAAGGAGTGAGGGGGAGAGTGGAGGGATATCAAATCTATCAACATAGATTAGAGAGAATACATAATTTGAAGGATTGGAAGGAGAAATAATAGTCAATCTCAGGTTACACAGAATATGATGGTAGGAGATACACTACAAACCTCTTCTTTTTTTTCACCTTCAATTCTTTAGTTTACTATCATAGCCACTCAGTGTCATTTAATATATACAAATAAATAAATACACACTTCCCCCCATTCCCAATCCCCAGCCACTAAAACTGATTGATATAAAAAAAAAAAGATTTTGTTTTTCAGCCTCAGATAATACTACTTTACTGGCCGTGCCAAGAGATATATTATTTCCTACCTAGACCACTACTTGTTGCTGCCTCCGTCCTCCTCTGGTGACAGCTCTGCCTCCCACTAGGCCCAGGAAGCCCCGCCTCGTCCCTGCCTGGGTGTGGTTCTGTACAAGACAAATCAAAATTCAGAGAACAGTTAGAATTTTAAAAACAAGAATGAGATCAGACACAATGATTCATTCACTGTTATAGTAAAGAAACATTTTTAAACACAAATTCCATTACAATTAATTGAATACTTGTGTAATGTGTGTTGTTCTTGTGTAGTATTCTGAAAACAACTTACCAGGCACGGAACGGGCCACGGTTTGGCGGATCTCCTCGAGCCACCTACCCTCGTGCAATCGCAGATGGCGACCTGAAAATTAGAGGGATATACAGGAAAAAGAATAACATTGATTAATTTTTACAACATGCCCATGTTTTGCCTTGACCTACTAGATTATTTTTTATGCAACATACAAAAGTTAGTTATACATAAATACTATTTTATTTATATTTCAATGTGGCTTTCAAAAAAATCCCAAATACCACCATTTCAAAACGATAAATATAAATATCAATAATATACCACAGATAATTTTATTTCCTTTGTAGTCTAGTTATTAAGTATTAATACTAGTATAGTATAGGGTAAGGGTGGTACACTAGTAGCTAGCTAGCTAGTAGCTAGCTACTAGTATTTCTGTTTTTTTAAAATATATTTACTTAACATTATAACTTTTATTACTTATAGTAGTTAATTATTACATTATAATTATATAACTCAATGTATGCTACTAGTAGCTACTGTAGCTAGTATTACTATCATACTCTATTTAATTTTCAATGACAAAATAATATACATAATTTATAATTGAATATTATGATCAACATTATTATTTCTCACCTTTCTTTTTCAGGTCTTCCACCTCACGAGGGTAGGAGGCCTGCCGGCAAAACTCCTCCTGGAGAGAGGCCCAGGCAGCAGTCTCCCTTTGCAGGTTAGGCCTGCTGCCTGGGGGGGTGTAAAGGTTCCCCTCATCCAGGAGCATGAGCCGGGCTAGGAGGTCCACGTCGGCCTGGGTAAAGCGGGGCTTCCTGGACCTTGCTGCCACCTTGGAGGAGGACGGTGGGGAGGAGTCAGACTCCCTCCCCCTGTCACCACCACCAGACTCCCTTTCACGTTCCATCCTACCATGAGAAAATAAAAAAGGAGATGAAAAAAAGTATGTGCTATAGGACAGTTGTTTGTTCAGAAGCTCACACACTAATGCAGGGAGGGGCTAGGCAGCTCCCCCCTGTCTGTGAAGCCAGCCCTCAGCCCTCACCCTCACAGTGACAGTACACTATTCAGTTCAGTGGCAGGGACATGGGGGGAGGGGAGGAGTGAGGGTCAGGCAGCTGGGCCCCCCCCCCCCCCCCTACGTAATGCAGGCAGGGAGGGAGCTGTCTCAGCCCTCACCCTCACAGTGAGGGCTGAGACAGCTCCCTCCCTGTGAGGGTGAGGGCTGAGACAGCTCCCTCCCTGCCTGCATTACGTAGTGAGAGGCTTGCTGGCCTATACACTATTCAGTTCAGTGAGGGTCAGGCAGCTGAGCTCCCCCCCCCCCCCTACGTAATGCAGGCAGGGAGGGAGCTGTCTCAGCCCTCACCCTCACAGTGAGGGCTGAGACAGCTCCCTCCCTGCCTGCATTACGTAGTGAGAGGCTTGCTGGCTTCACAGACAGGGGGGGGGGGAGCTCAGCTGCCTGACCCTCACTCCTCCCCTCCCCCCATGTCCCTGCCACTGAACTGAATAGTGTACTGTCACTGTGAAGGTGAGGGCTGAGACAGCTCCCTCCCTGCCTGCATTACGTAGGGGGGGGGGGGGAGCTCAGCTGCCTGACCCTCACTCCTCCCCTCCCCCCATGTCCCTGCCACTGAACTGCATAGTGTAGTCACTGTGAGGGTGAGGGCTGAGACAGCTCCCTCCCTGCCTGCATTACGTGAGAGGCTTGCTGGCCTATACACTATTCAGTTCAGTGAGGGTCAGGCAGCTGAGCTCCCCCCCCCCCCTGTCTGTGAAGCCAGCCAGCCTCTCATGCAGGGAGGGAGCTGTCTGACACTGACAATCTCTGTTAAACTTTTTTTTCACTAAATTAGCATAAAATTTAATGAAGTACTTTTGTGTGTTAAACTTTTAATTTCCCCTAATGTAAGTAACTTCATTTAATATTATTTTAATATTATTTTATGCTACTTCACCGAAAAAAAAGTGCATTAACTATTTAACTTAACCAACTAAGTAGCTAACTAAAGTAATACTGTATAAAAACTAAAACAAAATCTTATATGTTTTTATTATATTATACACTTACAGTGGTAGAGTTGATGATAATAATCAACGATAATGTTGTGTTCTTCTTGTTCTGTTGAACTGTACTGTGTGTGCAGCACTGCTCAGCTCACTGCTCTGTCTCAGAGAGACAGCACGTAGTAAGAATATAATTATTAGTGCGTGTATTTTAAGCAAAATGGCCTCCGGGGACCTCACAGAGCATGCTCAAGGTAGTGCGCACTAACCCTAGGTAGTGCGCACTCGCCAGCGATAGTGCGCACTAACTACGGATGATTTAAAATACTGATTCTACATTCCCATTGCCTGTTTTCCAGGTGGTGCGAACCAGTGGGAGCAGGGAACCGTACATTTAGCTAACGAACTCCTTAAAAATTGATACGTTTTACTTAAAAGTTGCAATTTTTGGCAGTGCGCACTAACATTAGTTAATGCGCACTAACGGTAACAGTGAGCGCACTAACCCCGTTAGTGCGCACTAACTACGGATGATTTAAAATACTGATTCTACATTCCCATTGCCTGTTTTCCAGGTGGTGCGAACCAGTGGGAGCAGGGAACCGTACATTTAGCTAACGAACTCCTTAAAAATTGATACGTTTTACTTAAAAGTTGCAATTTTTGGCAGTGCGCACTAACATTAGTTAATGCGCACTAACGGTAACAGTGAGCGCACTAACCCCGTTAGTGCGCACTAACTACGGATGATTTAAAATACTGATTCTACATTCCCATTGCCTGTTTTCCAGGTGGTGCGAACCAGTGGGAGCAGGGAACCGTACATTTAGCTAACGAACTCCTTAAAAATTGATACGTTTTACTTAAAAGTTGCAATTTTTGGCAGTGCGCACTAACATTAGTTAATGCGCACTAACGGTAACATTAAGCGCACTAACCCCGTTAGTGCGCACTAACTCCGTTCGTAAAAAAAAACAAAACACACGTGAAAAACTAAACTTTTAAACGAATCGGTCGACCGAAGCAAGACCCGATTCCTAAAAACGAAGCACATCTCTAATATGTAGTGGGCCTAAAGATTTATAGAGGACTGGTACCATTCATAGGTAATGTGTGCAACATAAGCCTTTCCTTGGCAGTGTTGTCCTTACCCGTGGTAACTTATGAAGTGTCACACACAGCTTCTATGGACCTGATTTTCAAAGCATTTTAGGCACATAAAATCCCGTTTTAGGTCAACGGAGATTCTGCATGTAAAAGTACAAGCTGTGATGGGGAGGTAACCCCATCTCCCCATCACAGGCAGAAAGAGAGTATAGTATCGCCAACGACTAAGGCAAGAACATAATGCAGGTTTTTAAAAAATGCAGTTAAAAAAAAAGACCACATCTCCCAGAAGAACCTGGGAGGATCTGACCTCTGAGATTGGAGGCTCTGTGGGGAGAGTTCTTGAGAGAAGGGAGGGTGGAAAATCAGACGTCACCCAGAGTGCAGATGAAGTAGAGGTCAAAGAGAGTAAGGGGGAGCAGGAGTCCTAGCTCCAGCCAACATAGGAGGAAACAGAGTCAAAAGAGGTTAGAGGTCATAGAGGAGCCGGGAGCCAGGTAAAGTTATCCATGTATATTCAGTGGCAATTCCCAATGAATACACCACATAAAGTTACCCGAATAACTTTATCCAGCTATGTTATCGCTCACCAAATTACTGAATATTGACCTCAGTGAATATGGATGAGATATAATTGCATGTGTTGCCTCTGTAGTCTGCTTGAAATTTCTTTGTGTACAATAAAGGGATTGCATGCAAATATATCTCATCCATATTCATTGTGGATGTCCTGCAAAGTAGATCGGTTGGGGGATCCCTAAGGCCCGGATTGAGGACCACTACCCTAATAATTGTAATAAAAAGTTCCATGTAAAAAAAAAAATGTCCTGAGGGGATTAATTTGAAACCACAAAATCTAGCAGCTGGGGATGTCATTGAAGCAAAAGGAAGCAGTCTTTCTTCTTTCTCATTGCCCTCCCATGAATTAATTTTCATTTCACCCCGTAATTAGGATTTCAATGATTAGCAGATAAACAATTTTTGCCACCAATTATAAGTCTGCAGCCATGGACCTCGCTGCTGATAGCTGAATCAGTATTTTTCTGCCAAGGTCCTCTCCCTCTCCCTTCTCTCAGTGGAGCTGGTTTATTATTCTGGGGAAGGGTTTCCATTTGACCTTGAGAAACGTCCCCCCAAAAGCAGTCACATTCTACAGCCAGTCACTGTCAACCCGCACCGGGCTGCAATATTCCCCTTCTCTGCCCAGTAGATTTTAGAAAGAAGAAACATTAGGGTGTCATGAAATAAAGTTTACTACATTAACGGGCGAATTTTCAAAGGGTTGCAAGCGTAAAACTCGGGGACTTGTGTGGCGGGCAACGCGCATTTTCAAAAGGGCCTGGCCAGGCGCGTAATGTCCCCATACGCGCACAAGTGCAGGGCCCTGAAAAAAGGGCGGGGCAGGGTGGGACGTCATTAACCACTGTTCCAGGGATGTGCGCGCCGGCAGCCAGCTGGCACGTGTAACTTACTTCTACTCCAGAGGAGCAGTGAGTATTAAAATACAAAATTTAGGGAAAGGTAGGTTAGGATTAAGAGGTGGGGAGAAGGGAAGAGGGAGGAAATGTAGGTAGGGGGTTAGGGAAGTTCCCTCTCAGTCCGCACCTGAATTGGAGCGGACTGGGAGGGAACTGGGAAAGGCTCGATTGCGTCGCCGCATGTAAGTTGGGAAAATTTGCCGCCACCCCCGCGCGCACCGCCTGCGCATGCATGCACGGATTTAAAAATCCGGCCTGCGCATGTTATAAAATCGGTGCGTCCGTGTGCGCGCGCCGGGAACCGCGTGCACACGGACGGCCGCGCGCTGCTGTGAAAATCCCCAAAAATCTCCAGGGCTAAAAAATTTCTCAAAAGGCTTTTAGATGGGGGCCTCGCTATGATAAAACTGAAGGTCATAAAGCGAGGCCGGATGAAGCAATCCTCCTACAATCTGGTCCTATTTTACTTTCCTCGCTGGTGCAATTGGCAGGAGTAATCATTTTTTAATTTCCCGTGCAGAATGATCTATTAGCCTGCAACATGTGTTCGATTCTAGCCAGCTGACCTTGTTGGCAAAGCTGATAAGTGATTAAATTGATCCCCTGTACAGTATCTGAAAAACTGACCACGCGTGGAGAAAGTGCAAGAAGAATAATGTTGTTCCACTTAGGGGACACCAGCTTAGGAAAAATAACCACAGCTATAATCTTTTTGTAAAATTAACTCTTTTATACTGAATTCTCTGAGACAACACCATTCCTAACACCTTGTTTCTTGCTTCGAAAATGCTAAAGTCTATGGTGAAGGAGTCTCCTGTTACAGTGATTAATATGGGGCAGTCCATTTTGCTGTCCAGGAATATTTTTCAAATAAAACTCAAAAGGGGCAGCTTTCAGCCCATTGCAGTTTCCTCCCATTTTCTCCTCTTCTTCTAGAACATTCCATCAAACGTGTTGCAGTGGAAACCGAACGGATCTGATCAAGTTCATGGAATTTCTCTACCCTGGATTTAGAAGTTTGGCATTCGAAAAAAGTGATCTGCCCTTTGCCCTCACTCGGCTAAGGCCAGTAAATCTCCTTGGATAGTTACGTGTATGCTGAATGTCTCATTTAGAGCTCTGAAATCCTGCTCTGATTAGATCCACTTGCTGCCTTCCCCTGTTCCTCAATTAACAGCAGAGAATGGCTCCATGTCAGCCTTCTGCCTCACTGCATGAAGCAGTGTTTCGTCCCCTGCGGTTTCACCAGGTGTGTGTCAGGGTGCTTCGTAGAGCCGATGGAACTCAAGACCAGGGCTGGCAAACTCCGGGTCCCCGAGGGCCACAAACAGGACTGGCTTTCAGGAAGTTCGCAATGGATATTTTATGAGATGTATTTGCACACATTTGGGTTCTACAGCCCAAACATTTTCAGTTTGGTTCATTTTTTTCATTTTGGGTTAGGGATTCATGTTTTGGTGGGTTTTGATTTGGTTTGTTTCCTGAACCAAAAAACCCCCACATTAAACTAAAAAAAAACAAAAAAAAAGCAAAACTATTCCAAAATAAACAATCACACCAAGGCTCTCCAAGGCCCAAGCCATAAAACGTACATACAGCATAAGGCAGTCAGTTTCACCTGAGACTGGGGCTCAAGTGACATTATTTTGGTGCCAGAGTCAGGCCTGCCGCTGTATTTTTAAAGATCCGAGTGCAGGGCAGGAGCAGCGGGCATGAAAGGAAGACCTTCCCCAAAGGAGTAGGGTGAGATGCAGCCCCTTCTGTGGTAGACGTCTTCCAGCCTCCACGCACCTCACACGGCCAAGCCTGTCACAGGCGCTTGCCTCATTCAGGGAGTGAATGGGCTCACTGGTCTTCAGTCACGGAGTGCAAGTTCCGACGGGATTCAGGCCAAAAAGATATCCTAGGATCCACTGGCAGCTCGTGCACAGCGAATCCCCCTCCAAAAAAGGGCACTGGTGAGGCAGGGAGGGATAAAAAATCTACATCCATCCTGTTCTGTGTCTGCTCTGATCCGACTCTAGCCACACCTCTAGTCACAAAATGTCTGATTATAAAGGGCATGAGCAACCAATTCTGGCTCTCCTGAGTGGCAGGAGGGCAAGAGGGTAGGATAGCCCAAGACGTTTTTAGAAAAGGGGAATGGGATTAAGGCATATAGTGATGGGCTGGGGGTGGGGGGTCCTGGTCACAGTTCAATACTAGAAAACTGGATATTGTAGTCAAGGAGAAACCACAAGAATGGCATTGCTTATAGAAATGTCAGTACCAGGCGACTGCTCTGCACTATGTAGGGAGAGACAGAAGATTATCGGGTACCAAGAGATGCAATCTGAGTCCATGGAAATGTGGCAGAAAGATGCGGAGTCATGACTGTACTGGGCGCCACAGGCTTGATTAAAACGAATTTCCAGGCACAGCTTGATATGTTGCCTGTATACGTTACACCACATGATCTCCCTTTGGCACATTGAAGAGCACTAGCAGTAAACCTGAACGCTTTGTACCCTGGCTTACGAATGAACAATTCCTGTAATGGTGGGCGCAGAAAACAATCCCATTTGGAGGCATTGCCCTGTAAGAATGCTGCAAGTCTTTTTGTAATGTTTTGCATTATAGACACACAACATGGCAGCTGCTGCATCGGGTGGACAGGGCTGATATTGCACAAGTGCAGCATATTTCCAACACGTCTGTCGCCGCACGGTCTTCCTTTCATGCCTGCTGCTCCTGCCCTGCACTCGGATCTTTAAAAATGCAGTGGCAAGCCTGACTCTGGCACCAAAATAATGTCACTTGAGCCCCAGTCTCACGTGAAACTGACTCCGTTATGCTGTATGTACATTTTATGGCTCGGGCTTTGGAGGGCCTCGGAGAGCCTTGGTGTGATTGTTTATTTTGGAATGGTTTTGCTTTTTTTTTTTTGTTTTTAGTTTAATGTGGGGTTTTTGGTTGAGGAAACAAACCAAATCAAAACACACCAAAAAATGAATCCCTAACCCAAAATGAAAACATGAACCAAAGCTCACCCACCAGCGCCACATCATTTGGCAGTGGAGCCAGCGACTGAATGAGTTCTGAGAAGAAACAGACCAGGAAAAGTGTTAACCTGGAAAAAAGCAACTGTGAAGTTAGTGTTACAACAGCATTTCAGAAAACGGTGCATCACTTTTACTCTAACTAGTGATGATCCCAAATCAGGAGATGTGGGGATGAATCTTTCAGTCCTATGTGTTTTGATAAAGCCTGTAGCCTCTAAATGAAATTGCTTTTTTTTTTTCTTTGTCAGGAAAGAGCAGATGCCAGTCAAAGAACTAGGGTAGCACTAGCGATACATCCAATTCGCTTCCAGCGGGGAATGTGTCAGATCAGCCGCCTGTGAAAAAGTTCATGTGGAAACCAAAGTTACATATTTATTTCTTAATTGATTTTTCCCACCCACTTTGTAATCTGAACAAGGAGCACCTCTGGCACTAGGAGATTTATTTATTTAAAAATTTGTTATAAACCACTTATAACAAAATGATTGAACATAAGAACATGCCATACTGGGTCAGAACAAGGGTGCATCAAGCCCAGCATCCTGTTTCCAACAGAGGCCAATCCAGGCCATAAGCATCTGGCAAGTACCCAAAAATGAAGTCTATTCCATGCTAGTAATAGCAGTGGATATTTTCTAAATCAACTTGATTAATAGCAGTTAATGGACTTCTCCTCCAAGAACTTATCCAAACCTTTTTAAACCCAGCTACACTAACTGCACTAACCACATCCCCTGCCAACAAATTCCAGAGCTTTATTGTGCGTTGAGTAAAAAGAACTTTCTCCGATTAGTTTTAAATGTGCCCCATGCTAACTTCATGGAGTGCCCCCTAGTCCTTCTATTATCCGAAAGAGTAAATAACCGATTCACTTCTACCCGTTCTAGACCTCTCATGATCTTCAACACCTCTATCATATCCCCCCTCAGCCATCTCTTCTCCAAGCTGAACAGCCCTAACCTCGTTAGTCTTTCCTCATAGGGGAGCTGCTCCATTCCCCTTATCATTTTGGTCGCCCTTCTCTGTACCTTCTCCATCGCAGTTATATCTTTTTTGAGATGCGGCAACCAGAATTGTACACAGTATTCAAGGTGCGGTCTCACCATGGAGCGATACAGAGGCATTATGACATTTTCCGTTTTATTAACCATTCCCTTTCTAATAATTCCTAACATTCTGTTTGCTTTTTTTGACTGCTGCAGCACACTGAGCTGATGATTTTAAAGTATTATCTACTGTGATGCCTAGATCTCTTTCTTGGGTGGTAACTCCTAATATGGAACCTAACATCGTGTAACTATAGCATGGGTTATTTTTCCCTATATGCATCACCTTGCACTTGTCCACATTCAATTTCATCTGCCATTTGGATGCTCCTCAGGATGGGGTCCACTTGCAGCCCACTGGTGCCTCCCTCTTTTTCTGCTGCTGCTTCCTCCTGGCTGGCAGCCCCCTCCTGGAGGTCACCCGGGGTGGACCGCACCCCTCACCCCGCCTTAGTATGCCACTGAATATTCTACTAAACATAGGAGAGATGAACAAACTCTGAAAACTCTGTTAGCAGTGCCCTCCATCTTCACTGCACCTCAGGAAGACTGTTTCTCTCAGATCATTGGTCGGACTTTCTATAGCCAGCCAATAGGCTGCAAGAGGAGGCGGGAACAGTAGCAGAGGAGACGCAAGCACTTCCTTCCTGCTTCTCCTGCATCATGAAGCCTTCAGCTCCTGATTTACAGCAGTGCAGGAGACAATATTGGGGGTGGTCAAGCACCCACAGAGCTGGCACTTATGGGTCCCATATTTTTCCTGGGGTGAGAGGGGTCCAGGGAGGTCCAGCTGTGTAGAACTGGGTTCCAGGCTAGATGTGTAAAGGGCAGGAGGGAGGTGGGAGAAGACTCCAGATGGGCCTGGCGTAGCCCAGCTGGGTAGGCTCAGACCCTGGATTTAATTTTACAAGGCAGTGGAGCTGGAGGGCCTCAGGGAGGCCCTTTTTTTATTTGTTTATTTTTAATGATAATGAAAATACTCAAAAATTTGGGGAATATTCGTGAGAGGCCATTTCAGGTCCTTCATTCAGAATAAACTGCAAATGGCCTCATTTGTGCTGTTTAACGCATTCTCATTAAACAAATGCCCATCCCTAGTGCAAATTTGAATCAAGAACCAAGTTAATTTGCATAGCTTCGGCTGACCCGAGAAACAGACCTACCTGTGGCACAAGGGAACTGAAATTAATTCACCATTACTGGTCTAGCTTGGATAGAGCCCTGTAGGGATGTGCTTTCATTCGAAACAAAACAGGAAATTTCAGTCAGACCTCTGCCATCATGCACATCACCATAACTCAAAGTAGAGGTCAAGTGACATCCCTGAACATGTTTCTTAGGGCAATTTTATAGTATCACTATCCAGGACCTAAGTTTGGGTCTCTGTCATATAAGAAACCTTTGAGGTTAGTAGCAGGGCCTTAATTGAATAAACAATTCTATCACTCTAAGGAAAATGCAAGAACTTTAAATTCAGGCACTTACTGAGGTTTGAGTTTTGTGATTGATCATTTCAGGGCCTGACATTCTTTAATTGCAATGGAATGAATTGCCCAAATTCTCTGATCTGGGACTCCAGAGCTTCCAACTTAGTCCAGAAGTGTAACGTCATGTGACTAATTTTCATTGCATTTCTTTAGCAGAAACTGGAACTGCATCAAAACGTTTAGAAAAATATTGCTCCAAAGATTCAAACTCAGTCCAGACAGAGTCTGAGGTTACTACTTTAGGCCTCACAAAGATGCTCACCCGTTTTGTTATGATTTGTGGGTGAACCCTTGGCGAGGTGCGAGTTGTTACAGGAGGTGAGGTATAGGCACAGCAGGGAGCTCTGGGCCTAGTAATGGAGAGCCCCCAGGGATCAGGAGGTAACCTCCGTAGGATGCTGGAGGCAGTACCTGGGCTGAAACCCTGAGGAGCGAGGCGCCAGACAGACCGCAGAGCAGGAGGCACTAGGTTAGCCGTGCAGAGGATTCTCCAGGAAGGCAGCCCCGAGGGACGGAGCTGCGCTGCCTAGTGGGCATAGATGTGGTGACGCAGGCCAACCCGTGGAGCAGGGAAGCCCGAGCCAGATCTCAGTCTCTACCGACGTAGGCGGGAACCCAGAGAGCGGAGGAATGCCGGCAGTCTAGTGCAGATGCAACCCCACGGAGCGGGGCCGCTGGCAATCACTGGATACACAAGTGCCCTGCCCCGAGGAGCGGGGAAGCTCTGAAAGTCTTTAGCATTGGAGGGCGCATCCCGAGGAGCGGGAAGGCACAGACAGTCTTGCGTAGGGCACAGGCACAACCTCGAGGCGCGGGGAAGCCTTGCCGAGTAACTCACCGGTTGCCGCAGTGTTCCAGGGTAGACTACGAGGTAGTAGGAGACCTTGCAGAGTAGAGACAAGGAGGCACAAAGCCAGCCCGAGTAGTGGGGTAGGCCAGGGGAGAGAGTCCCCGTAGGAGTGCACACTGACCCCCGAGGAGCGGGTGCCAGACAGAGTCCAGGAGCAAGGCAAGAAGCGAGGTCACAGGAACACGAGGCAGGAGTTGTAGACACATACGGAACTTGTTGCCAAGTTGGCTAGCTGGGGGGCGAAGGTGGAGCTTAAGTACAGAAGTCCGATGACATCATCAAACAGGGACGCCCCCGAGGTTCCCACCGAAGAGGCTTCAAAGGCGGGGCCAGTGATGCGCACACGCGCCTAGGAAGGCCCAACATCGTTGTGGGAAGCGGCGGCATCCATGCCGCCATGAGGAGTCCCGGGGAAGGCGGCGATGTAGACTGGCCTGTGCCGCGAGCAGACCCGGGGAGGGCAGGAGAGAGGTGCAAGAAGTGAGTACTCGCGGTTGCAGCCATCTGCGACCGACAGGTATAACACATTTAACCTGATTTGCTCCGCTGCAGATACTGCTTCCATCTACTGGGCTTCACTGCCAATGGCTGGTCCCTCCCCCCCCCCCCCCCCCCTTTCAAGATCCCACTAAATGCAGCTGCCCCGCTAAATTCCCTTGGCAGTGGCCAAAGATCTCCAGATGCTCAGTCATTTAGACGTTGCAGGAATTCTGCAGAATTGGGGCCAGGGGTGTTTTGGCCTGCCGGGTGCATGTGCATTCCCTGCTGAGCCACTGAGGTCCCAGTGGTGGTGGTGGGCAGGTCGGGTCTCAGTGACGATGAGAGCAGGTCGCGCGCGCAATTAAATTTCAGCTGCAGTGAAACGTAGAAAAACAGGAGCGATACTGATGTGATATATACAGAACAAGTGGACCAAGATTGACAGTAGTTGAAGACATTTAAAAACAAAAAATTTTATGAAAGGGAATGTGCTGTTTGTTGCTAGTGGATTTCAGTCTCTCGGATACCGACTGGGACATCCGAGGTACGGTGTCATCTAGAGGTAGGGAGATCCTGGATGCTCTGCAGGGAGAAATGCTTCGGCTACTGGTAACAGAACCACATACCAGTACTGGACCCGATGCTTACAAATGGGAAAGCGCTTCTAACGTCACAGTGCACGGTCACCTGCGACCCAGTGGACACAGTTCATTCAAAGGCGAGGGCCCTAGACTTCAGAAAAAAAACTAATTTTGTTAAGATGGAAAAGCATCTCAAGAAATCATTAACAGAAGTGGAACGGCTGGCAAAACTAAGCCCTGCATGGGCTTGTAGTCTTGCTTTTCATACAGAAATTGATAGGGATGCCAGAATGAGTTCATGCAGGGGGTAAAACCAGCACTGGATCAACCTGTGCTGAAAAACATGAAGGTAGCTGGCAACCCTAGCAGGTGGTAGATGTGGTGCTCTGGAGATAAGCCCCCCCCCCTCCCCCGCAGAATCTCTTCGATTCTCTAGGGGCCACTATTTAGCTACAATCCGCCCCAGGTGAGGCCATGGGGTTTTGTACATTTTAATATGATTCAAAAGATGTCCTGTTTTCTATATACAACTTGTATATATTTCCAGCTGCACAAAGGCAATACTTGCCAGGTACAGTAAAATATCTCTCCTCTGCAAATGAAATTATGGAAGATAATTGTGTGCACGTTAGTCATTTAATCAACTTTCCAGGGTGCTCATCTGCAGCTTTTGCAATAATTCATTTTCTTCGGTTAAGGGGGTGTAGAATGAATATAAATTGATGCAATCACAGTTACTCATTCAGTCTATGCTGCTCACAGCTTCTTTCCATCCTTCATTACTATTTAAGATTTTCTGTGCTGAGAATTGCCGCGCATTGTTTATTAAACCGCCTGGTTAAATATCAAGGAAGGCCATATGGCAAAGAAAGGTTATAGTGGACTGTATGTATGTTCTTCAGGACTGTGACAATCAAATAAGTATATGCAAAGACATTTAAAAGCCAAAAGGCAAAGTTGCAGGTGCTCAATATTTAATATTCTTTGATTTTTGGATCATGAATGTTTTTTGTAAACTAACAGATCACATCTCTGCCATTTTTGGCTAAAATCAAGCCTAAGATATGAGCTATGATCTGAGGATGATCCCTTCTCGGGGGAGGGAGGAGTTAATGCCCTGCCACCTAATCCCACTAGGGAGATGATTACATTACAACCATGGCCACAACAGGAGGTTTAGTCCTTCTATTATTTAAAAAAATATATACATCTTTCGGTTCAATAAATGAAAAACAATAAGAGTATTTTGGAGGATTATCTTAGCTTCAGGATTCAATATTCTAGTCTGAATCCTGGAAAAGGAAACTTGTTCAGCTCCTCAAATGTAGGATCTGAACGTTGCACCACTATGATGTGACCAATCAAAAAAAAGGTGAATCATAGGCACCAAAGGTAAGCGTCTAAGAAAAGCATGATGGTTGTAGAGTATGGAGGCATCGAACACACTTGAGACAGCTTTCATCGCAGGCAGGAAGAGAAGGGAAAAAGGGCTGAGCCCTCACGAGGCTCTTCCTTTTATTGTACATTCATACAAAGGCAGATGATGTATCATTACATGATTGGCTACTTTCCCATAGCAACAGACGAGTCCCTACACTATTGGTTTTGGCTCAGGGGGTGTGCACGGATCATATCATTGGCTGCTGAATTCTATACCTCCTGACTTTGTCCTGCCTCTGACTAGGGAACACCCAGCCCTACTTTCAGGCTATCAGGATTAATTATAAGCCAGAGAAATACATGAAGTCAGGTATCCTTTCCTAGGCAGAGAGGCTTAAGCACAAGTGATGCTTTTATTCAGGCAAAGGTCAGGGAGAAGGGAAGTTAGTGTTTAAAGGTGAACTGTGGTGCATCGTGATATACTTTAATCTGGATTGCTGCATGGTGTGATAAGGAGTAGGGCAAGTGCAATATAGGGTGTGATACTCTGTGATGAAAGAGTCATGAGGTATGATGAGGACTGTTGTGAAGTATGAAGATTCAGAGGTCACAAAACCCTCCGCAGTGCCACAACCTGTTTTCCCAACTGGACTCTTTGGAATTTGAACCTGCAAAATTTCTGGCTCCATATCTGGACACTTCCACTGAATCAAAGGCGCCAAAGGGAAAGTGCTGTCTAGATTTAGGGCTAACTAGGCCCCAATATTAAGCAAGGAATTTTCTAGTAAGGGGAGTTCCAAAGGGAAGGCAGTCAGGAGTGATAGGAGGATCCATCCCCTAAAGCAGAGATTCCCAAACCCCCAGCCAGTCAATTTTTCCGGATATCCACAGTGAATGTGCATGAGATAAAATATGCATGCTGTGGAGGCAGTGCATGCAGATTTATCTCATGCATATTCATTGTGGATAGCCTGAAGACCACTGGCTGGGGGTCCTCCGGGACAGGTTTGGGAACTACTGCCCTAAAGGGTGGGAGTATATGAGTCACTAAAGGAGTTCTTGGGAGTTGGTGGTATGAGTTCTGAAAGAAATATTTTGGAAGGAGCCTAGTGAGAGGCAGTCAAGGGCTGGATTTATTTATTTATTTTTATATACTGACATTTGATCTGAGATATCACACCGGTTTACATTCAGGTACTGTAGGTATTTCCCTATCCCCAGAGGGCTTACAAGCTAAGTTTTGTACCTGAGGCAATGGAGGGTAAAGTGACTTGCCCAAGGTCACAAGGAGCAACAGTGGGACTTGAATCCTGGTCTCCTGGTTTGTAGCCTGCTGCTCTAACCACTAGGCTATTCCTCCTCCTCCTATAGGAGAGGGGTGGCCTATCCTGCATGTGGTTGATTAACCCAGAAGATTTAAACCTTAGTATCCAGTCTGGTACCAGAGATAGTGTCATCGGCCAGTAGCAGCACATGCTGGATAAGCCATATGCTAGAGCTGCCTTGAGGTCACTCCAGTAGCTTGGAGGAGGATAAATAGCTTGATCTATTACAATACCTGAGGATGTGGTGAAGGGACCATAAATTGAGGCTGGGTACCTGCAAGAAAGATGCTCACTAATTGATCCAGAGAGGAAAGATTGCTGAGAAGATTAGTGTATCTATTATCGGGATATCAATACCCATATCTGCCTTTGCCCTTTATGAACCCAGCAGATCTCAAGAGGGAGGAGTGGATGAGAGATGAAATATACTCCCATTTCAGGAGTGGCTCAGTCTACTTATCATTTCCACAGGACCATTGTTGTGTCTGTGGACACTTGGGCTGAGGCAAGATTGACGCCACTTGCAGGTAGAAGCCCTGCAGGTTCTCGCCATTGGCAGGTGGACAGAGACAAAGCAGAGACCCATCGGAACCTTCATCTATGCCAGCCTTGGGTTGAGCCTTCAGGTGCCAGGGCCAGCAGGACTTAGGTGGGGTCTCAACTGAAGGCAGACGAGAAGGTCCGTAGTTAGGGTCATAGGCAGGCTGAGGTCAGGTGAATCTGAGATCCAGACAGTGTCAGAGGCAGGCGGCGATCAGGCATATCCAAGGGCTGAGATGAGGTCAAACCGGATATCCATCCAAAGGAGAGGTAGAGAGACGGCTAAGACTGGGACAAGCGGGCAATGGAGGATGGAATAAACTGGATGAAGACTGAAGACAAGTTGGACGCTGGGAAGCAACACACACTGCTGAAGAGTAGCTGGACCTGTTGCTAAAGCGAATTGCTTCTGGGCAGCTGCCCTTATATAAGGCCATGTTAGAGACATCACCTCTAGGGGCCTTGGGGACTTTCTCACCACGGTCCTTTTAAATGCCCGGTGGTAGTGCGCACACACGTGCCTAGGGAGAGCATGCTGTCGGCGGCATCCTGCTAGCAACATCTTGCCACACTGAGAAGTGGTGTTGCACTGCATGGCTGGCTGGTGGCATTTTGCTGCGTTAAAGAGGCAATGGCGTCCACACGACTGAGGGAGGCGAATGCAGCGATTCGCAGGGGTAGCCCATGGACCACCAAATGTAACAACCATCTTTTGTTGAAAACTACTATAGACAAGCAGTGTGCACAATAGATGGTGGGGAGAAGCCTCCATCATGAAAGTGGAGGAGAGCAAGGAACATGCTCACAGTTACACAATCGCTAGTATTTTGACTGGAGGAACACTGGTAAAATGCCAGACCCTACTTGATATTCGCCATAAACTGTCTGTAGCTGTTCCTGTCTTGCCTGTTGCAATTTATCATGTTGGGAGTACCACTAATAGGACATTTCTTTATATTTGTTTCTGTAGAGGCCCCTTGAGTCTCCACTAGATGGCCCTAGTTACACCTTGGGGTAGAGAGCTTAGGGGAAGGGGCATGCTATTCATACCTTTTCTGAGGATGTCTCAAACAGTGAGGAGGAGGAGGCATTTAGGTAGTGGTGTGGCATTTTGGAGTTTTCGTTCTGAGAATCAGGAGTGTCTTGGTGTACTTTCCTGTTTTACGTTCCAGCTTAGAATAGGAAGGGAGGTGCACTCTCTAGCCAGTTCCTTTGCAGGGCTGGGAGTAGAGACAGAGAGAGAGAGGGAGCTTTTGCCCATTTTTCTGCGTTTTTTAAGTCATTTTTCTGGTGAAGATCTGTGCCTTTTTGGGAAGCTGTTTCCCCTGCCTAGTAGGGTGAGGAGTGTCCCACCTTCCTCTTCATCCAGATCAAGAGGGGTTTGCGGTGATCTAGAGACAAGGGAAGACGTTTTTTTTTTGTTTTGGTCTATTTGAGTTTAGGGAAAGAGGTTTCTGTTCTGCCACCCTTCCTTACCCTCCCCTCTGAGGGGACTTAACTACTGTCTTCCAGAGAAGGCCTTTCCTCCAGGAAGGGCACCTACTAAAGACAGTTTGGAAAGGTAAAATGAAGAACAAAGAAGGACATTTGGACCCCTCCAGAGTAGTCTTCACCCGGGGACACAGGATAGCCAGAGCCTGCGTCAGAGGTAAATAGGGGAAATCGCCTGAAGTTGGGACCAGAGTTAAGTAATTTAGCAATAAGTATTAATATATTAAGCAGGCTAAGGTTTATGGCATGTCTGAACTCATCCATGGCACAGAACTTTCTTTAGGGTAAATTGTGCTTAGTGGCCAAGATGTTAGAGTCAGGAATTGTTGTTTTCTAAATGCTATGTCCTGCAAAATCTGATAAATAAAAGTCTATTTCTGAGAACACGTTGTCTTTTTCCTGACTTAGGATCTTGAAGAAGGGTGAGAGGGCAATTGGAAGTATCCTGTAGCAGACAGGTCCCTGCACCCCTAAACTTGCTGTTATGGTTTTGAGGTGTTGGAGTGGATTCTTGGGTACTGTGGTGATGGTACTGCCCACGGGGAGTAGCCCCGTGAGGAACCACAGTACTAGGCTAGACTCGAGACACGCAAACACAGAAGGGCGGATTTTAAAAGCCCTGCTCGTGTAAATCCGCCCGGATTTACGCGAGCAGGGCCTTGTGCGCCGGCGCGCCTATTTTCCATAGGCCTGCCGGCGCACGCAGAGCCCCGGGACTCACGTAAGTCCCGGGGTTTTTTGTCGGGGGCGTGTCGGGGGGCGGGGCCGATCGACGCGGTGTTTTGGGGGCGGGACGCAGCGTTTCGGGGGCGGGCCCGGGGTCGTTTCGGCTGGGGCGGTCCGGGGGCGTGGCCGCGCCCTCGTGAACGCCCCTGGTTTGCCCGCGTGCCCGCTGGCACGCATGGATTTACTTCTCCCTCCGGGAGGCGTAAATCCGTCGACAAAGGTAGGGGGGGGGTTTAGATAGGGCCGGGGGGGGGGTGGGTTAGGTAGAGGAAGGGAGGGGAAGGTGAGGGGAGGGCGAAAGAGAGTTCCCTCCGAGGCCGCTCCGATTTCGGAGCGGCCTCGGAGGGAACGGAGGCAGGCTGTGTGGCTCGGCGCGCGCCGGCTACCCAAAATCGGCAGCCTTGCGCGCGCCGATCCTGGATTTTAAAATCCAGCGTACTTTTGTTTGCGACTGGTGCGCCAACAAAAGTACACGAACGCGCATTTTTTAAAAATCTACCCCAGAGATTTGTCTTTTATTATAGAGCAGACTGTTACCACCAGAAATGGCAGTAGTGAGGTGATCCAGAGGTAGCAGTCCAGGGGCCCTCAGCAGAGGAGACCCGTCTCGCAATGATAGTATAGGGAGTGCAGGATGCAGGTTCCCAGTGCTGATCTGTAGATGAGACAGAATGACAATGTTAGATTACTCACTAAGTTGGTAGCTGTATATAGATGGTGATCCCAGCAGGCAGAAGTAGTTGAATACAGACACTGAGGCAGGGAGAGCAGGCCTTCGAGGAGTGAGTACTTGATCCCTGAAAGAAAGCAAAGGGCCCCCGAGGAGCGGGTACCCAGGTTAGGGAATTACCCTGAAGGGTACAGAGAGCTTCCAGCAGCAGCAGGGAAGTGGCAGAGTAGCTTAGACCGGACAAGTCCAATCCTTGCTAACTCGATTTGTTGGCAAACGAAGGGCAGGCTAAATTCCCAGATGGCGTGACGTCACTCAAGGGGGCCACCCCGAAGTTCCCGCCATGACGTGGATAAAGACGTGAGTGGCGTGCGCGTGTGCACCCTAGGAGGCCCTCAGGAGAAACATGGACGATTGCCTTGCCATTGCCGTTCCGGGGACGCCGGAGAGAGCGGCATGCAGACGCAATGGTAGTCATCTTCCTAAGGCTAGCAGGGAGAGCAGAGAAAAAGGTGAGGCACAGAGGTCGAAGCTGTCTGAGTCCGATAAACGCAACACTGGCTTATACCTAGTTTACAAACTTCCATACTTCCCAACCTAATCATGCCCCCAGGAATGCCCCTTTGTAACATGGCTAAAAGTGAAGCATTTCATGAATTACATGTACACTTTTAGCTGCTATGTGGGGTACAATTTTCACCCTGAGGACCTAGCTAAATGATTATTAGTTGCCCGCCCAGATACTTTGAAAATCTCCCTCATTCAGCGCAGACAAGAAGACTGATTATCAATAGGTTGATAAGCGTAATGCACTGCAGGATCCTGTATCAGGAATACCAATGTCTCCGCGGGCATCTTGCTTTTCAGCGCATTTGCATCCATATTTGTAGGGATGGTAGCTTTCAAAGCGGCAGGCGGGCACATTTTGGCGTTTGTGCGCTGGTGCACAACCAGGGACACAGTGATTTTATAACTTGCACTCACGTATGTGTGCACATTGTAAAACAGGCTGGGCGTGTGCACATGTGCACCTAATTTTAAGTGGGCATGTACCTAGGCACACAAATCCCGATTCTTCCAACTAAATCATGGTATTTTACAACGCACGTGCAGCCACGCCATTGCAAGTTTCACCAGTTCGTCCACCAGTTGGCACAGTTAAGAACTAGGTCCCTCCAACCTCCCTGATTTGATAGCCTGCACTCCCCCCAACTACCTCAGATCCTTTAAACCCCTCCAAAATGTTTTTTTTCTTTACAATTTACACCTCCTCCTTAACATAAATAAACTTACACGGCAATGGGCTGAGGTGCGTAAGTACTTATGGGCACATCTCTCGGCCATGCCCCAAAATGCCCATACCCCATCCATACCACGCCTCTTTTTGAAACAGAGTGAGATGTGCGTGCAGTGGGAGACACGCATGCATCTAGGAGGATTTAAAAATTGTTGGGTACATGCAAGCCCGACTTAGGCGTGCATCACCCGATTTTGGCACGCGTCGGGCTTTTAAAATTCACCTTTTATTGTGCAGCATTTTAAAAAAATAGTACAATAAATGGGAACCACATTTTAGTTGTCAATTGTTTCATTCATTTAAAGAAATAAATAGAGAACATAAGAACATAAGAAATTGCCATGCTGGGTCAGACCAAGGGTCCATCAAGCCCAGCATCCTGTTTCCAATAGAGGCCAATCCAGACCATAAGAACCTGGCAAGTACCCAAACACCAAGAAGATCCCATGCTACTGATGCAATTAATAGCTGTGGCTATTCCCTAAGTAAACTTGATTAATAGCCGTTAATGGACTTCTCCTCCAAGAACTTATCCAAACCTTTTTTGAACCCAGCTACACTAACTGTACTAACCACATCCTCTGGTAACAAATTCCAGAGCTTTATTGTGCATTGAGTGAAAAAGAATTTTCTCCGATTAGTCTTAAATGCCCCCTGTCCTTCTATTATTCGAAAGTGTAAATAACCGAGTCACATCTACTCGTTCAAGACCTCTCATGATCTTAAAGACCTCTATTATATCCCCCCTCAGTCGTCTCTTCTCCAAGCTGAACATCCCTAACCTCTTCAGCATTTCCTCATAGGGGAGCTGTTCCATCCCCTTTATCATTTTGGTTGCCCTTCTCTGTACCTTCTCCATCGCAACTATATCTTTTTTGAGATGCGACGACCAGAATTGTACACAGTATTCAAGGTGCGGTCTCACCATGGAGTGATACAGAGGCATTATGACATTTTCCATTTTATTAACCATTCCCTTCCTAATAATTCCTAACATTCTGTTTGCTTTTTTGACTGCAGCAGCACACTGAGCCAACGATTTTAAAGTATTATCCACTATGATGAATAGATCTTTTTCTTGGGTGGTAGCTCTTAATATGGAACTTAACATCAGGTAATTACAGCAAGGGTTATTTTTCCCTATATGCAACACCTTGCACTTGTCCACATTAAATTTCATCTGCCATTTGGATGCCCAATCTTCCAGTCTTGCAAGGTCCTCCTGTAATGTATCACAGTCTGCTTGTGATTTAACTACTCTGAATAATTTTGTATCGTCCGCAAATTTGATAACCTCACTCGTCGTATTCCTTTCCAGATCATTTATATATATTTTGAAAAGCACCGGTCCAAGTACAGATCCCTGAGGCACTCCACTGTTTACCCTTTTCCATTGAGAAAATTGACCATTTAATCCTACTCTCTGTTTCCTGTCTTTTAACCAGTTTGTAATTCAGGAAAGGACATTGCCTCCTATCCCATGACTTTTTAGTTTTCGTAGAAGCCTCTCATGAGGGACTTTGTCAAACGCCTTCTGAAAATCCAAATACACTACATCTAACGGTTCACCTTTATCCACATGTTTATTAACCCCTTCAAAAAAATGAAGCAGATTTGTTAGGCAAGACTTCCCTTGGGTAAATCCATGTTGACTGTGTTCCATTAAACCATATCTTTCTATATGCTCTATGATTTTGATCTTGAGAATAGTTTCCACTATTTTTCCAGGCACTGAAGTCAGGCTCACTGGTCTATAGTTACCCGAATCGCCCCTGGAGCCTTTTTTAAATATTGTGGTTACATTGGCCACCCTCCATTCTTCAGGTACAATGGATGATTTTAATGATAGGTTACAAATTTTAACTAATAGATCAGAAATTTCACCTTCAGTACCCTAGAATGCATACCATCCGGTCCAGGGTTCCTATAGAAGCCTTGGTCCATGCCATGCTGCCCACCTTAAAGGATACTCCTGGCAGCTGAACTAGAGGTAGCTCAAAAAGGGTATGAATAAGTGAGAAAACTTGGGCAGTTGTAAAAAAAAAGGCTCATGGGGCAATACCTCAACAGAGGCTTGATCCAAATGAGCCAGAAGCCAAAGAAGGAGCAGGATGAAACTTCTGGGCCAAAAAAAATAAGGAAAAATAACTAATCTAAGAGGGCCTCCTCCTACTACATGGTCCTAATGATTTTGCACACCAGCAAGCAAATAGAGGGAAAAGGAGAGTAATTAACTTTTAGGTAGGAAAGCAAAAAGTGACCAATGGCTGGTATCTCCAGGAATTAGCCAATTATAAGGCTTCCGCTTCTTGTAGAATGGAGCCTGTGGTAACTCAAGCGCTAGCAGCTTGGGAACTGCCAGAGTTAAAATGGAGGCAGACTCTGGCTGTTCCTTGAGTGCAGTTTATTTACAGTGAAACAGAAGGAACTGCACAGCAAAGCAAACAAAACAGGCAGCTCACCTTGAAGTTCAGGTCTCTCACAAACAACAAAAAAGGTGGTTCAAACAAAACAACCAGGTAGCTCACCTTGACTTTAAGCAAGTCCCAAACTGAAACATAGCAGGTCTTAACTTAATGTCACTTACAAACCTTACACAAAACAGGTCTTCTCATATAATGGGTCTCTGTTCCCCAAGGCCCACTTAACCCTTTTAGGCCCTGATGTCTTATACTCTAGTGAAGGGCTCCTCCCTTCACCCAGGATTCCCTGGGCACAGACAGCTGTGCCTGGTCCTTTAAGGTAGTCTGAGGGAGTTTAATTTTTGTACACTCCCTCACAGAGCCCAAAGAACATAAGCAGGAGGTCTGTAGTGGGTCAGACAGAGTCTGGTCTGAAAGCTGGGTAGCAAGGATCAATCCTGGGAATATTAAATGTAATGAAAATGATCCATTTGAATTTTGAGGAGGAAAGCCATTTTCCAGAGTTGGAACACTTATTATTTATATGCCAGGCAGGTAAAACGTTGCATTACATGCACCCACGCTGAGGACTTGAATTGCCCTGAAGAGTTTACTTTCTGGAAGGACAGGGCAGAAAATAGAACTTCAGAGTATTCTTTATTTATTTATAACTTTTTTATACCGAGGTTCAGGTAACAGAGTTACTTATCACTCCGGTTTACATTCCAACAGGCAATAAATAATGACAGAACATGTCTTACAATGAACAAGGATGAGAACAACTTGGATAAACATAACTGGGGAAAAAAAAAATACTGTGTGCAGATAAAAGGAAGTGGACTTGAGGGATTTCAAGCCGACTGGGGAGGGAGGTTGACTATGACAGGGGGAGGTGGGGGGTCTGTGTTTCAGGAACTGCCCAAATTAGCATTTGCCCATTAACGAAGTCTAAATCCAGCCGGTGGCTCTGCTGCATATCTGCCTGAGAACGGCCTTCTTCCACAGGCAACATTCCTCCCGTCTTTTCTGCAGGGACCTCAATTCAACTGCATTTAAACACATGCGCTCATTTGCAGCGGGGTTTTAGGAGGTAAATTGACTGCCTGGATCTGAAGGGAAAGGCGGCTGTATATAGAGGGAATTTGTCTTGGTCTTCCAAGCTGCAGGACTGATTAAAGGAGAGCTTTGTCAGCACTGTGACGGATGAACTCACTGAAGGGAGAGCGATGAGAGTGGAAACGGTGGATCTTCCGGCGAAGTCTAAGGTAATGTGTGTTAGCTTTAGCTCAGGCAGGCCTCTTTATCTCAATTTACCCAAGGCGGCAGCGGCCTAATCGGATCTTCCAGACCTCCCAACAGCTCTGACTTTCAGCCTCTGCGCAGTGAGCATTCTCAGCTCATATCTGCCCACGTCTGAGCTCTGCACACAGGACATTTGGGTTCCCTTGAGGACCAGGCCTATTGGGGGAAGTTTGAGGACCGGATCTGGGAATCATCACCAAACCAATTCGATATCTTGGGCTGTTATGTTTTTTTGTTTTTTGCTGCAGTTTTTAACACCTGGCCACATCTCCTCTATAAACAGTGCAAATAACTCGCACGTGCAAGCAGACAGATCGGGTTCTTACGTGGGCTGCAGATCTATTTTGCTGAGACGAAGGCAGGCGGTGTGGCCCAGGTCGCTACAATTTGTAACCCACCTTCAGTAACACCGCTGACCTTTCAGCAAGGAACGCTTTACAGGGAGGGGAGGGGGAGGTCACATGATGGGTGCAAATCAATAAAGCGATGCCCAAACCCATTCATTTCTTCAAAACCTTGCTTTATTTTCACAGCACAGCATGACTTCCATAGATGCTGGCCTGCGGTTTTAGAGACAGCATTTCTTTAATCCTGCTATGAACATTATCATTAGATGTTACGGCCAATTCACAGTTCTTTCCCTATGGTGCCCCAGAGCCCGCACTTCAGCACGTTCAGCGCTCACAGCTCTGCTCTCTGCTGCACTGTCCTCTCCAAAGGTCACCAGCGAGATAGGGAGTTCTATAAAGGTGAATTTTCAAAATGTTAACACATGTAAGAATTAGTATGTACGCACATAAGCAGCCTCTACCAGTGTATTCCATATTTTATACAAGTCCAACATATGCGCGTATATTCACTTTCGCACGCACGTATATACACGCGTAAAAAACGAGTGGTCTGGGGCATTCCCAGACGGGGCCAACAGTTATGCATGTAAGCTGCTATTTTAAAAGACAAGCTGCACGTACATTTTCCAAATTACTTGTGTATTTTTACACCCTCTAATTATCTGGCATAAGTAATCTTAAATGTGTGGAATATCGGGGGGGGGGGGGGGTTGTTTAGGCTGAAGAACCAGGTGGATATCGATGAGTTGCAGAACTGGTGGACTAATAAGTAAAACGTAAATGGCGCGGGCATGTAATAAAACTCACCAACTTACGTGCGTAAGTCCTACTATACATATACACATGCATACTTTTAAAACAGGTGGGTAAAGTTCACACATTCAATGCATTGATATGTAATTTCAATGCATTGCATGCATTCACACATAGCTTACATACACATGTATATCATAATATTTTATTTATTGCTTCAGTTATACCCTTGTTCTATGTAAACCGATCCGATATGGTTATTACTATGAAGGTCGGTATAAAAAAGTGTTAAATAAATAAATAAATATATGCAGGTTTTAAAATACTATAGTAAATGTGCGCATAGCCACATACACTTTTATATGCCACTATGTGCAACTGTTTGAAAGTTATCCTTCCTCAATTTCCTGCACTGTATATGCTGACATAATATGCAGTCTCCTGCTCGTCACTCTTTTTCTCTCGAAACACACACAACCATGAGCACGCTCAGAATACCCCGCATACAACACCATGAGGTCGATATAATACCGACACGCTAAAAACATGTATCCAAACTGGATGCACTTTTTTTAATGCATGCACAATCACCTCTCCTGGGAGCTCAATGGAATAGTCAAATGAGCTGCTGGCTAAGAAGGACACGCTAGGGATAAATTGTGCATCCATACTGTGTCCATGGCATTGGACGCCCAAGAGAAATGGCTGTGCACGGGTTAGGAAAACAGACGCTCAGTTTTGCGAGTGTCCATTTCCCTTACCTGTGCACAACCAAGGGTTAGGGAAACGGACGCTCATTAATCGAGCAATATTTTCTGCTTTTCTGTTAACTTTTGAGGCTCCTCAAAACTTAACGCTAGCTCTGGGACTGGAGTTAAATTTTGAAGGTAAAAAGGTACGTGTCAGGTGCACATTTATTTTTTACATAAGAGGATAATAGCTAATAGCCTCATCAGCATGTCATTTACATATGATGAGCACTATTAGGTACACACAGGTTTGGACTCACCTTTAGGAATCGCTAATTCCCTTATTGTATAAGAGGTTATGGCTGCACATCCAAAATGCGTATCCAACCATGGGTTGACCTGTGCGCTAGCCTGATTGCAAGATATTGCATTGGCCTGCATGATTGCTCTCTGCAGGCAGGAAATTGTAATTTACCAACTGATTAGTAACTAAGGGTTACAGAAATACATATTTTTTATTTTGCTTGGAATTTGCCTTACTGTAAAGAAACAAATGTGTTTTATTTTAATTTGATTGTTTTTATTATTTGAATGTTTTCATAGTTTGATTATATTTATTGATTATAAGTGTTTTTACTGTAAGTCACCTAGAGTTTGTCACCAGGCAATGAATAAATACATACATAGAAACAGAAATGACGGAGGAAAAAGACCAAACGGCCCATCCAGTCTGCCCAGCAAGCTCCCACACTTATTTTCCCCTACTTATCTGTTTCACCAACCACCAAGTTCAGGGCCCTTCTTGGTAACTGTTTGATTCAAATTTCCTGCCATCCCCTGCCATTGATGCAGAGAGAGTAATGTTGGAGTTGCATCAAAGTGAGCATAAGGCTTAATGGTAGTAACCGCCGCATCAAGCAAGTTACTCCGATGCTTATTTACCCAGACTGCTCAGAACAATGCTTTGTTGGATGTTGTCTGAATGCAAATCCTCTTTTCCACATTACCCCCTGCCGTTGAAGCAGAGAGCAATGCTGTATATGCATTTAAAGTGATGTATCAGGCTTAATTGGTTTAGGGTAGTAACCACCGTAATAAGCAAGCTACCCCCCATGCTTATTTGTTTACCCATATTGTGACGTTCAGTCCTTGTTGGTTGTTGTCTGAATGCAAATCCTCTTTTCCACATTTCCCCTTGCCATTGAAGCAGAGAGCAATGTTGGAGCTGCAATAACCGTGCGAAGGCTTATTGAGTAAGGGTAGTAATCACCAGGTAGTAGCCTCCATTCCAGTAAGCCACCCCCATGGCTCTTCTCTTCATTCCCATCCTCTAGCCTTTATGGATCCACAGTGTTTATTCCATGCCCTTTGAAATCCTTCACAGTTTTAGTCTTCATCATTTCCTCCAGAAGGGCATTCCAGGCATCCACCACCTTCTGCATCTAACCAGAGACATGAGAAACTATTTGAAATAACCTGAAGAGTCAGAAAATTTAATATGCTATTAAGTTTCTATGACAATTCTCAGCAAGGACCAGATAAGTCTGGTTTTTCAGGGCAGCCACTGCTGGGAGCAGTATGCAGATGAGCCTTCCGGTCCTCTTCTACTGCAAAGGGTGCGGGGTCTCTGGAAGCTGGGGTTGTGGAATTCAATCCCTGGATCGCTCGCTGTGACCTCTAGACTCCTCTCCCAGGGGATGCTGGGAGCAGTATGCAGATGAGCCTTCCGGTCCTCTTCTACTGCAAAGTATACTCCTATCACTATACTCCTTACCCAACACACATGGGATTTCTACCCATAAATGGCCCGATTTTTAATGGCCAGTTCGCATTTAAAAAAAAAATGGGGGATACGTGTGCGGCCGGGCCTTGCCCACGCTGCGCGCATTTTAGAAGGGGCCCGGCCGCACATGTATCCCTCATTATGCGCATGAGCTGGGCCGAAGAGGAGGGTCGGGGCTTGAGGCACTGGTACAGCGACCATTTGCTGCTGTGCTGGGGAAGCGCATGCTGGCAGGGTGCCAGTGTGCACAACTTGCTACTGCTCCTTTGGAGAAGCAACAGGTAAGATTAAAAAAAAAAAGGAAGATAGGGGAAGGGAGGTTGGGGTAGGGAACTGGGGAAGGCCGCAATGCGTCGCCACGCAAAAGTTGCAAAATTCTACCTCCACTTGTGTGCGCCGCCCGGATTTTATAACATGTGCATGTTATTAAATCATGCGTCCGTTTTTAAAATCTACCTCATAGAGCATTTAGTCTCCTGTATGATCTTTATCCTGTTGGACTCTATAGCATAACCAAAAGAGTAATGCGTGGCAAATAATTATACTGAGCAATAACAGTTTAACAAACAAAAACAACTTTTTATTATTGTTTTACTAAATGACCCCGACACGGCCGTGTTTCTCGTCAGGCTGCGTCAGGGGGGCCAAGAGTTTCCAAAATCTATAATCAAAGAAACATCATACAGTTATTGTGCAGTTTGGTGGACACAAAAATATGTAGTTAAAAGAAGCAAATGAGAGCCAAGATACAGTAATGAATCAGATATTGCTGAACAATTTGTGAAACAACAAAGCAGGTCGAGTCAAAGGAGTGTAAAGATGCAAATGAAAAGAAAAATGAGAATAATCCGAAAAAGGAAAAATGAAATTAAAAATTAAAAAATAAAAAATGGATCAAAATGAATATACATAAAAAGAATTGTAAGAGAAAGAGGAAAGAAGGAGGGAAGGAAGGGGAGGAAAGAAGAGGGAAAAGAAGGGAAGAAAACAGATTCTAGAGAAATATGTACTCAAGGAAATAATCATATGGGAGGAATAGAAACTTACTTATAAGTTAACAGTGTGGACAAGATGTCTGCAGATAACTGGAAAAGGAAGATAAAAGCACAGGAAGGTGAGTAAAATGAACCCAATGTTGGGGCAGTCAAAGCAACGGAAAACTAAGTTAGAATTACCTTAATGGTAAAGGAGCAGCTCAAAGCAGGAGATCAAAGAGCTAGAAGCAGGGCAGTGAATGTGACACTAGAGCGTTCAACAAATCTGACAGAACAAAAATCAAAAATGGAAGTGACAGGAGTATAAGACTGAAAACGGATTAAGCCAAAGATTCCAAGTGATACCTTAGAAATATTCAGTCCAAGGACTTTCTCGTGTTTGAAAGATTAAATAAATCCGCACCACCGGAGGGATACATCCGCTGGGACCATCGCGGCTAGAAAGTGTGGAAATGCAACTTCAACCGGTCCCGAAGGTCTCCCATTCCATCACTGCAAAGCAAAAAGATAATCACCATGCTTACCACGTTGGGCCATGGGGGTTACAAAAGTGTCAGCGCGGTGTTAACAAGACAGGTTACTGAAAGGTAAGCATTTAAATAAACAGCAACGAAAATATAAACAAGTAAACAACGATATGATGCCTAAAATAAAACGAACAGAAGGAGAACCAAAGGATGTCAGGAAAAATAAACGACTGAGAGGGGGTGGGCTGAAACGGGAGGTTACCTGAAAATGCTTTAAGGATTTTCTCATGTAGTTGCGCACAACCGGAGGGATCGCAGGAGCCAATCCGGGAAACATTTTTAGTAGGGTGATATGAAACGGACCTGGAGGTCTCTGAAACTGTAACTAAAAAATTCACACAGAAGAAATCGCCATACGAGCCATCTAAGATGTAAAGTGAACATATGCACAACACTAAACCGGACTTACTAGAAAATGCTGTAGATTCGTTTTACCGCAATGTCACAGGGCGTAACACTGAAAAATGAGCGTTTAAATGGGCGGGCACAGAGTGAAAACCGCGCGGAGCAGAGGACATGTGATAATAATTGACAGGGTAAAAAGAATCAAAAACAAACCGGAGAAAGACTTGAGCAAGATGTTCTGAATGACCATGAAACACTTGTTTAACAGCAAAAAATCAAAGAGAACGTGGAGACCAAATAGAATGCCCGCCCATTTAAACGCTCATTTTTCAGTGTTTCGCCCCGGGACATCGCGGTAAAACGCTCACCCCGCAAAGTTGGGCTTCTCCTATGTTTTTTATTTTTTCCTAATTCTATATTACGAGACTGAAGGGGAACCCCCCCATGGACACGTGGATAGTGGCATGCTGGGCATGCTCAGTGTGCCAGTCAGAACTTTGACATAAGTTTTCCGCGTCGGGCTCCATCTGATGTCACCCATGCATGAGGACTAACATTCTGCTGTCCTAGGAGAACATCTGGTACAGGTAAGCAACTTTGCTCTACTTACTCTTGAAGGATGTTAGTAAAAAGGAAAGGATTTTCTGCTGGTTATGGACTACATCTGTCATTGTTCCTTGGATTGAAATGGGTCATTTTCATTGACGGTCTTAAAATCTGCTTCTCTCTTTGGCTACCCTCCAGTCCATAATGTAACATCAATTTTTAAAAAGGGTTCTAGAGATGATCCTAGAAACTACAAAGTCTAACATGGGTGCCAGGCAAAATGATGGAAGCAACTTAAGTACAGAATTTCTGGGCAAATGGATAGATGTGGCTTTTTATGAAGACCATCCAGACTGAATTTAGCATAAGGAAGCTTTGACTTGCTACTCTATTAAAATTCTTAGGTCTAATTAAGCATGTGGGTGGACGAGTCAATATAGTGCATCTGGATTTTCAGAAAGCATTTTATTAGGTCCTCTTGAGACTCCTAAAGCTATTAAGTCATAAAATAGGAGGCAATAGCCTAGTGAGAATTGATAACTGGTTAAAGAATAGAAAACAAAATGAACAGTTTTACCAGTAAAGAGAGGTAATTAGTGGAGTGCTCCAGGGATCTGTACTAGGACCAGTGTTTTTTTAATGTATCCATTTAATGATCTGGGAAAGAAAATAAAGGTTAACAAACAAAATAATATAAAGTGATGCCTTTATTGTTGGACTAACTTAATACATTTCTTGACTAGCTTTTGGGAGAAGACATTCCCTTTTTTAAGTCAGAATAGAATGAGGAAAGAAAATATAAGCAAATCAAAATTAATTCCAGTGATAGTATGAAAGAAATGTTGGGGGAGTTAATGTGTTAGTGTGATCAGAAGGTGTCAGGCAGGCAGTGCAAATTTGTTTCATATCGTGTTAAAGGACTCTGAGGTCTGGGTTTCTTTTTGTCAGTTCCGAGAGTATCTGATCATGTTAACGTCAAAAGTCTTATGTTCCTAGATTGGAATTTTCCTTTACGTATCCTGATCTATATTTATTCTAATTTTATTGCCCAATTTCCTGAATGATTTACAAATTAAAAACAGCAATATGTTTTAAAAAATTAAGAGACAAATGACACAACTGAGGTAACTGATGCAGTGATCTAGTCCCAAAAATTGTCCCTTCGTTGAAGTCACCTTGGTCTTCTTTGTAGTGTTTGATCTTGTCTATGAAAGTTGATTCTTGTCTTTAACATCTGACTTGTCTCACCAAGGTTGCATCGCTCTCTACATTTTCTTCATTGAATAAATATATACTATATTAGAAGAGGATCATAAGTAGGAACCTTCTTGTGCTGAATGTCGTTTTGGGTTTTTTTTGTGATAACTGTGGGTCTTGCAGTATAAGCTGGTCTAGTGTGGAGTGATTTGTGCTATTCTCATAAGAATGTGAAACATATTACTGGGCCAAACCAAGCTCCATTGAGCCAACATCATGACTCAGGCAGTGACCAGTTTGGGTCACAAATACCTGGCAAATCCCAAAAAGTAGGTTTATTTCTTGTTGCTCAGTCCCAGGGATAAGCAATGGCTTTCCCATGTCTGCTTGGCTAATTCTTTATGGATTTTTTTTTCTTTTCTTTTTACTCCAGGCATTTGTCCAAACATCTTTTTTTTTAAATCCCATTAGGCTAGTCACCTTGACTACATCCTCTGGCAACAGATTGTACGGTTTCATTTTGCACTGAGTGCAAACATACTTTTTATGATTTGTTTGAAATCTGTTGGCTGTTAGTTTTCTAGTGTTGCTTTTGTTTTTAGAATTATTTGAAAGAATAAATAACCATTTTCTATTTACCTATTCCATCCAACTCATAATTTTATACATTCTACCATATTCTGTCATCTTTTTCCAAGCTGAAGAGCCCTTGTTGTGCTTGGGAGTGGACCCTTGTCCTGGAGCAGTGGAGAACGGCTCCCTGGTAGGGACCAGGAAGCACCTGCCCCCAGGGGATGGAGCACTGGAGGAGACAGAGGATAGGATGAGCTTCACTACTGGAAGCCTGTGGTCCTCCCGGGTGGAGCCCGTAGGGACCCGGGCCGCTTGGACTTAGGTGGGCCTCGCAGGGTCTCCTGGAGAGGTAGTAGACAGGCGTGCCCACGGACAGCAAGGGAGCGCGGTTGGACTCAAAGCTGTAGGCTTGATGGAGCAAGGAAGACCAGAACAGCATAGGCGATGACAAGGCAAGGGACAGAGCCAGAATCGGAGACATGGTCAATGGCAGCCGAGGATAGAATCCGAGGATCAGTCCGAGGAGTAGTCAACGAAGCAGAGGTCAGGTTCCGGAGGTCAGGCGAGGTTACAAGGCAGGCAGCAGTCAGGATGGTCAAGGAACAGGCCGAGGTCAGTACCAGAGAGACAGTCCGAGGGTACTACCTGGGGAGACGAGACAGATGGACGCTGGAACAAGGCTTGAACGAGACTGGAACAAGACTGTGAACACAGAGGCAAACTAGTACACATACAGTGCCGACCCGATTGCCAAGGCAAGGAAGTACAGGCAGGAACTTCCTTATATTGAGCATTCAATCAGGGTGCGCCGTGGAGCTAGGATCCGCCCCTGACCCTACAAGAAACCGGGTGGAGTGCGCGCGCATAGGGGCGTGGCCAACACCACTGGAGACACCGAACTCTGGCGTGAGGCCTGGTGCGTAGTGGAAGGCCCAGTGACCGCCACCGCGGGACACCGAGGCCTGGAGGAGCTCGTGGCTGCCGATGGGGAGGCCAACCCGTGACCTGCAGAGGAGCTAATAAGGTGAGCAGGCCCAAGCGTAGGCTGGGCGCAGACAGGTCGCGTAACAGCCCTGACCTGTTTAGCCTTCAATTCCCTCTATCATTTTTGTGACTAGTTTGCTATCTTTTTTGAGACCAGAACTACACACAATAATCAAGGATCAATGTAAATGCATTATCTCCATTGTTTTGCAAATAATTTCTAACATTCTGTTTGCTTTCTGACTACTGCCACAGGCAGAAGTGAAGATTTCAAACTATTATCCTCAAGGATTCCCTTGTCCTTTCCAGGTTGTGATTCCCTTATCCACATGCTTATTCACCCTTCAAAAAAAAGCAGCCGATTTGTGAGGTAAGACTTCTCTTGGATATATCCATGCTGGCTGTGTCCCATTAAATCATTTATCTCTATAAGTTCTATGATTTTATTCTTTCTTTATAATAGTTTTCACGATTTTTCCCGACACTGAAGTCAGGCTCACTGGTCTATAGTTTTCTGGATCACATCTAGAGCGCTTTTTTTTTTTTTTTTTTTTTTTAAATAGGGGTTACATTGGCCACCTTAAGTCTTCAGGTACAATGGATGATTTTAATGGTAGATTACAAATTACTTGTAATAGGTCTATTTTTTTTATCTTTTAACCAATTCTCAATCCACAGTAGAACATTGCCTCCTATCCTGATTTTTTAATTTCAAGAGTTTCTCATAAGATACTTTGTCAAATGCTTTCTGAAAATGCAGATGCACTATATCAACTGGCTCATTTTTATCCATGTTTGTTTGCACCTTCAAAAAAATGTAGCAGATTGGTGAGACATTACTCCCTTGACTAAATCCATGTTGGCTTTGTCTCATTAAATTATGCCTGTCTATGTTCAGTAATTTTGTTTAGAATAGTTTCAATCATTTTTCACATCACTTATATCAGTCTGTAGTTTTCTGAATGATCTCTGCATATCTTTTTAGAAACTGGCGTTTGTTGGCCACCCTCAAATCTTCCACTACTATAGTTGATTTTAATGATAGTTTACAAATAACTAATAGTAAGTTTTTAGTTTTCAGCATTGTGGCTGTATACAATGTGGTCCAGGTGATTTGCTACTCTTTAGCTTGTCAATTTACATTAATACATCTTCCAGGTTCTCTGATTTTGTTTCAATTCCTCTGGATCATTGCAATTTAAATATCACTTATGGCATGGTTATCTCCTTGCATCTTCCTCAGTAAATACCAAAGCAAAGAATTTAATCTGTCTGCTATGGCCTTGGCCTGTAAGGAGATAGCCGAAGTTTCACTATTGTATATACAGCAGAATGGACCCTTGGCCTCTGTTTCAGCAGAGAAATATAGAGATGATGAACTTCTGCCAGAGGAGCATACATGACTGAATTATCTGGTCTGCTAACACACAGTTTAGCTAGGCTTCTCTGAAAGAATAACATCTTCTCTCCACAAACAGAACTGACCTAAGACCATACAGGCCAGGTGTGTGTGTGTGTGTGTGTGTGTGTGGCAGAGCTCAGTTCTACCTGCAAATGGGAACCTCCAATCCTGAAAGTCAGGTCTGTCACATGGCCTGATCAACAGCTGTCATGTGCCATGCTGATGACCATCTTTTTTTTGGGGGGGGGGGCTAGCTGAGGGGGTCTAGCAGTTTGAAATGAAGACTCCCCATTTCATGTCTCTGAATTTGCATATCCTGGTACTTAAAATTATCATGGGAGAAGGACTCAGGAGACAGCGAAGATCAATTATCATCATCCAAAGACGACGCCCAAGCCATCACTCTCTACACTACCCTGCAACCAAGCAGAGGACAAAGGTCAGTATCTGGGAGGGCACTGCATGTAAGAGTCTTCTGCCTGCTACTTGTAGCCCGAGTTGAACTTGTCCCCTCCCTGGAGAAGAAAAAGACAAGTCCTCTCCAAAGCCAGCTGGTGAGCGAGATACCAACATGTGCTTTCTACGTCAGGGACTGCCTTCAGGATCTCCAGTTTCTCTCCTAGCTCAGTGACAAAGACTAGCTTCAGTGGTGAGATGGAGGGTAATCTAAGTATTCTGGGGGATTTAGCTTAATTTCTTAGTAATGTCCTAAGCAAGTCAAGGTTATTATGAAAGTTCTTATATACAGGCCGATACAGTAAAGTCTGCGGGAGAGTGGGTGAACGCTCGCTCTCCCGGCACGCGCACTGGCCACTCGCCGGTGGGCGCAATTCTGTATTTAAATTAGGCCCAGTGGTAAAAACGGGCAAAAGGAGGCGCTAGGGACACTAGCGCGTCCCTAGCGCCTCCTTTTTGACAGGAGCGGCAGCTGTCAGCGGGTTTGACAGCCGACGCTCAATTTTGCTGGCGTCGGTTCTCGAGCCCACTGACAGCCACGGGCTCGGAAACCGGACGCCGGCAAAATTGAGTGTCCGGTTTTCGGCCCGACAGCCGCAGGCCGAATTCAATTTTTTTTTTTAAACTTTTTTTACTCTTTGGGACCTCCGACTTAATATCGCCATGATATTAAGTCGGAGGGTGCACAGAAAAGCAGTTTTTACTGCTTTTCTGTGCACTTTCCCATTGCTGGAAGAAACTAGCGCCTACCTTTGGGTCGGCGCTAATTTCTGAAAGTAAAATGTGCGGCTTGGCTGCACATTTTACTTTCTGTATCCCGCGCGCATACCTAATAGGGCCCTCAACATGCATTTGCATGTTGAGGGCGCTATTAGGTGCTGCGGGTTGGACGCACGTTTTCCTCCCCTTACTGAATAAGGGGTAAGGGAAAACGCGTGTCCAAGAGCAGGCTAACAGTGCGCTCCGTCGGAGCGCACTGTACTGTATCGGCCTGATAGTGATTTGGCTTTTGGAACTTTTCCTTATATATATTGTTTTTGGCGGGTATTCGGAAAGCACCTTCAGACAGCTTTATGATCTAAAAGGCAAATTTATTGATAGCAATACAAAGACAATACAGTTAAGAGGAACAAGGAAAAAGAGGAAGTCGTTGTTTCTCTGGAGACGCAGGTCTGTGTCAACTGAGCATTGGGCTTGCTTCTCAAAGTGCAGAGCCCTCGGGCTGGAGTTTTTAAACTTTTTGCATTGTCCAATAGAAATACATTGATGCGCATCCTGGGTGTATTATCTTCTTCTAATATCCAATTATGAATGTTACTTTATAGTCCAATCAGGTATCGTCTCTGGGGTGTTGGCTTCTTCCGGTACTGAGCTTGCCAAAGCACATGGTTGCGAAATATGTTGCCAGCAAAGTCAGGAAATACACAGCTCAGGCTTAAGGCCTATATACAATATATATATATATATATATTTTTATTTTTTTTTTTGTTTGTTTAAGGGGTGAAAAGGCTGTCAGTTGCTGAATTAAATGAGTTGCTTGAAGAGATTGAGACTGCAATAAAGGATTACTCGGATGAGTTGGTACAACAGTTGGCGCTGCGGGATGAGCTGGAGTTTGAGAAAGAAGTGAAAAACAGCTTTGTTTCTGTTCTCATTGAAGTGCACTGCAGAATAAACAAAAGGAACATAAAGAAACTGCAAAAAAGAAGTTGAAAAATGGAAGTCCACAGAATGGAAAACGAGAGAAGTCACATGCCTGAAACGGTAAGATATCTTCAGCTGTTTGTGCGCAGATTCACAGAATATTACTTTGGTTTATACTTGTATCTTATTCATGTTTATTTAGAAGCTATTACTGATTCTGACCTCTGGGACTAGAATAATCCAGCATTGCAGACTACGTCCAAATCCATAATATATGTTTTATTTTGAGTTTTATATGTAGTTCTTTAATTTAAATAAATGGTAAGTTCCAAAGTTTGTGAACACTCCCTATTCATGGTGATTTGTGTGCATGATTTGGATTTTAGATTAACTTTCCAAATCTGAGCAGAAGGCAAGATACAGTTCCCTGCCCAAGAAGGCTTACAATTTAAAGACCAGATTTCCTAACCCATTCTGCATGGGAAAACAGTTTAGTAAATCTGGCCCTAAGTTTGTACCTGAGGTAATGGAGAGTTAAACAATTTGCCCAAGCTGTAGATGAGGAAAAGGATAGTCTTTGCTTGTTTTCTCCATAGACTAGCTGGATTAATCCTGCCATACAAGTGGGGTGATGTTATCAGACAATGTTGACTTGGAACATTTCTTGAAAATCCTAGAATGTTTTGGTGGTCATATGTGAAACTGGCTGTCACTCTCTAGACCCTTTAGCTCTGTTTGCAAATGTTATTATGCATACTTTTTTTCATTGTTTATGGGAAAAAGATTTTCTGTTATGATTGGCCCCTCACTTACTCATTATCAGTTTGTCAGTCTTTAAATAAGTTTACTTTATTTTTCAACAGATGTTAAGCCTTGTAGCTTTTTCTTCCAAGCAATGCCTATTTACTTTTCCTCAACTAACTTGCAGTATAAAATTAATTTTTGTCCAATGGAAGATAACATTACATTTTTGTATTGGTGATCAGATTCATCCTATTTTTACTGCTTTTCTCATAGGCTGCCACTTTCAAGAACTGCGATTGATGATTTTAGGAACTTGCACAAGTGCTCTGTGCTAGCTTTAAGCACTTTTGCATCTTGACCTAATTGGAACCCTGGTTGCCATTTCTAGCACTGCATTCAAACACGAGTGACCTTTTGAATCTGGACCATGCTGTTAACCTAGGGATGATCCCTACATCACAGGGTTGGGGCAGATTTACAGTAAAGTGTTTGAAAGCTTGTAATGCATCTGCTCATGCTGTACCTGTTTGGATAACTAAAAGAAGTGGAGTAGCCTAGTGGTTATAGCAGTGGGCTACGAACCAGGAGATCAGGGCCCTGCTGTCGCTCCTTGTGACCTTGGGCAAGTCACTTTACCCTCCATTGCCTCAGGTACAAACTTAGGCCTGGATTTATCAAAATGCGGTAAATATCACATGTGATGGGAAAAGGGGTGTGTTTTATGGTAATAGGGAGTTTATTGCAATTTGCACTAAATACCTATGTGAACAGCTAAGTTACCGCAAACTGTGATCACTTTGAGATAAGTGCCAGAATGTGGTATTTCTACATACAACCACTGGAGGGACCATGTGTACTGTGTGTGAGAGAGAGAGAACCTAGCCATAATGCCCTGACCCTAGATAGGTATTTATATCTCTATGGGAGGCCCACCTAGTAACTCGAGGTGAGGTTTAGGTATTAGTGTAGGGGTTAGGGGCCACTTTGACATTCAATGTGAGACATACGAACAGAACAGTGGTCTCTTGTGAACATTTGATGACCCTCGGAGTGAGGAAACTCACCTAAAGATGAAATCTGTGCAGTGTTCTCTCAACTTAGCTTGATGGCACTCTACCTGGGTAACCCCCTACACTAATACCTAAACCTCACCTTGAGTTACTAGGTGGACCTCCCATAGAGATATAAATACACTCTCTCTCTCTCTTCCCCCCCCCCCCCCCCCCAGGGTGATACAGCTGTAATGCAACTTAACACTCCTGAAAAAGTTGTAGTTAAAGCCATGCAATAGGGCTTCGCAAAACGGTAAACCCACTCCTTCTCTTTTTCGGATTTGCATCACATTTTAATAAACGAGGAGGTTAGATTATAAGCAAGCCCTCTAGGGATAGGAAATACCTATAGTACCTGAATGTAATCCACTTTGAAGCACTGAAAAAAGTGTGAAAAAGCGGAATATAAATCTAAATAAATAGTCGGTAGTGCTGTGAAGCTGGCATTTTCAATGTGCATAAAAATATTGGTAAAAGTGGAACTATTGCTCTACTAGTAGTTCACCATTTTGTAAAGTTATTTGATTTAAAGTTTCTAGTGTTCGTGGTTTAAAGTGTTTGAATACAGTGATCTAGATCTCACAGAATGTGCTGTTTTTTTATGTTAAGGTGTGGCTTTGGCAGGTGATGAATTAAACTGTGTGGCAGCAGATGACTCTCCAGAAGATACAGCAGGAGGAGCCTATCTAGAGGTGCCTGTGCCTCTTCTCCCTAGGTGCCTTTGTCTTCCAGATACAAATTTTCCTCCTTTATCTAATAATCCTGACTCTGTAGTAGTCGTTTTTTGTTTTTTTCCCTGCTGTAACGTTAACATTATTTTTGGTTGTCACTGGGTGGCACAGTAAAGGGAAGAATACAAACCATTTATGGTATCTCATCTGTAGTTTCCTTCTGACGACCTGGAGATTGTAGGAAGATATAAAAATAGTTGGTTGTATTTCAGCTCACTACAGATTGATGGTGATGCTTCCTAAACAAACAGGATTTTTTCTTTGCATTGGCTAAAGATTCTGAATTATTTTGGATTCTGTGTGAGGTTGCTTGTTTGGAAGTAAAAAATGGGATCCACAATAAGAGGAAAGAGTCATCAGTGAGGACAGGCAAGATCTGAACGCTTCAACCCGTGACTGAAATAAATGGGAAGGGTTTTGCCTGCACCCTGAATTCTGACAGTGGATCATTAAGAAGATCAAGGATTGAAGAACTGTCCTGAAATCATTATTTCAAGTAATGGTTTTAACCTTCGCAGCGTAAGTTTAAAATAACCATCTCTCAATTTAGTAGATAAATAGTTTTTCAGGCTAAGTTCAGAATCTAGGATTATTGCAGGGTCTTTCATGAACAAGGTCAGCTTTATCATGTTATTCTCAAATAAAAGTGGGGGGATGTCCTCATTTCTACATTTCCTTTCTAGAAGTATTATTTCCGTTTTGTCCATGTTTAACACAAGTTTCATATGTTGGAAGAGTTGTTTTATGGCGTTTAAATATACAATTATCTTAAATGTTTTTTCAATGGTGTCATCAATGAGGACAAGAAACTGGATTTCGTCGGCATAAATATAAAAATTTAGGCCTAGTCCTGTGAGTAAATGACAGACTGGTAATAAAGATATGTTAAAAAGGGTGGCTGAGAGAGAGTGCAGACCCCTGTGGTACCCCAGTATCTAGTGGAATTTTATTTGAGACTGAGTTTTTGATTTTCACTTGAAAAGAGCATCTGCTAAAGAAAGAATCAAACCATTTTGTGGACGACATCTGAAGTTCCTATTTCTCTCAAGTGGTTAAGTAAGATATTATGGTCCACTGTATCGAAGGCACCAGTAAGTTACCCTCCCATGCACCCTTTTTCTTCATCTCCATCCTCTAGCCTTTGCTTAGCCCATGCCCCTTTGAATTCTTTGACTGTTTTCATCTTCACCACCTCCTCAGGAAGAGCATTGCAGGCATCCACTACCCTCTGTGAAGAAATATTTTCTGGTATTGGTTCTGAGTCACTGCAGCCCCCGGAGTTTCATTTTGTGATCCCTATTCTACTAATTTCTTTCCAATAGTGTTTCAGTTGAATTGAGGAGTTGTATGTATAGATATTAAAAATCTATGTATGATGTTCAGGTGAGTAACATAGGGAATCAAGGACAGATGATAAAACATCAAGAAAAACACTCTGCGCTGATGTTAAAAAGGCAGAGATAAAAGCCTAGTTTTAATTATTTGATGTTTTATGTTTCTGCTATCTTGAAAGTTTATTGGTGTTTGGAAATTTTTTATATGAGTTTTTAATTATTGGATGTTATTCTATTTATCAGTTGTTTAGAAATATGTATTCTTTTTATTAGTATGGTTCTTGATTTTGTTTGATGTTTTATGAGGAATGGTAATGTTTCTGTTTTGAACTATTGAAAAAACATCTCTCAAAAAAAACTACCTGTATATTAATAATAGAAATGCCTTATATATTGCAATTTCTCAGTCATAGAAGGACCTTCATTCCTTTATTTTAAATAAATGAATAGGATCTTTACGCCATTCCTATGATGATGATGGTCCTGCAATTTAAACTAGTCATTGGTTCTGTGTAATACTCCTGAATCCAAGCAAATGATCAACAGTTTTTACTTTTTATTTATTTTGTATTTTTTATCTGCCTTTTTTATTTTTATTGCCTGTTACTGTAAAATGTAATATGTTTTTATGTACTGTTTATCTTTTTTCTATTTTAAACAACTGCAATACTTTGGAACATGTGGTATATAAGTCATTTTAAATAAATGAAATAAAATAGTGGGCTGTGCACATAGGGGTAGATTTTCAAAGGGTTACACGCGTAACCCCCGAAAACCTACCCCTGCGCGCGCCGAGCCTATTTTGCATAGGCTCGGCGGCACGCACAAGCCCTGGGATGCGCATATGTCCCGGGGCTTTAAAAAATGGGTGGACCAGGGGCGTGGCGGCAGTCCGTGCCGGAGGTTTGTGTGTTGGCAGCCGACCGGCAGGCGTAACTTTTGAAACAAAGGGGGGGGGGATTTAGTTAGGGCTGGGGAATGGGTTAGATAGGGGAAGGGAGGGGAGCCAAAAAAAAAGTTCCCTCCAAGGCCACTCCGATTTCAGAGTGGCCTTGGAGGGAACGGGGAAAGCCATCGGGGCTCCCCTTGGGCTCGGTGCGCGCGCACGCCGACCCTGGATTTTATAACATGCACGCGGCAGTACATTTTATGGGTAGCGAGCATAAATGTACCCCGCGCGCGTAACTTTAAAAATCTGCCCCATAGCCTGCTAGCTTTGGGGTGGATTTTAAAAGGGTTACCCGCGTAACCGCGAAAACTCACTCCTGCGCGTGCTGAGCCTATTTTGCATAGGCCCGGTGACGCATGCAAGCCCCGGGATGCGCGTATGTCCCGGGGCTTGAAAAAAGGGGCGGGACCGAGGCCTCTGGCACAGCACAGGGGTGGCCAGATCGGCTCCTCAAGAGGCACAAAGAAGTATGATTTTTCAGGATACCGACAATGAAAATGCATGAGATAGATTTTCATACAGTGCAGGCAAATCTCTCAGCCGTATTCATTGTGGTTATTCTAAAAAACAGGCCTGTTTGCAGTTCATAGGACTAGGGTTATCCAACCCTTAGGTCCTTAATTCCCTTGCACTGGCCCTACTCATACTCAAAAATACCAGCAGCCTCGCTCATCACCCATCCCTCCTTTCTGCCTTCTGTTGCCTCGTCCGTCTCTGCTTCCTGCGGCTGCCTGAGCCTGCTTTGCTCACCTCTGTAGGCGCGCTTCCTAAATCGCTCCCTTTGTTTTCTTTATATGAGGCGACGCCTGCTGATACCTCCGTTTCCCGCCGGACCCGTTTATCAGGTGCACACAGCGCCCTCTAAGGCAGCTCAGTAGGTCCGGGTTGTCTTCCTTAATAGCTCTCATCTGCTTTTCCTCTGCAGATGTGCTCGTACCTGTCCTGCTCTCGGCCTCTTCCCCCATTTCTGGCTTCGGTCCTTGACTGCCAGCGATCGCGGCTGCTGCTGCAGCTGTTTCTTTCTCTTGTCGCTCTCCTCCTTGCCTCGATCGGGCGGCGGGAAAAAAAGAAAAAGTTTCGGCTGCCAGCACTCGATATCTCACCCCTCCTCTTTGAAAGGCACCGCACACTGCCCAACACTGCCAGAGTAAGTACCCCCCCCCCCCCCAAAAAAAAAAAAAAAAACCCCGCCTCTGATTATATTATATAGTGGGAACGTTTCAGATTTTGAGCAGTTTGCCGTTATTTTCTTTCTGTACCTTTTTGGGGTGCACCAATTCCTGCAGTGAGACTGAAGAATGTGAGTGGGTGGCTGTTGGGATGGAGTGGAGATTAGTAAAAGGTGTGATTCAGCACTGTGTGTTTGGATGTATGGAGTGGGGAGATAGTAAAAGGTGTGATTGAGCACTGTGTGTTTGGATGTATGGAGTGGGGAGATAGTAAAAGGTGTGATTCAGCACTGTGTGTTTGGATGTATGGAGTGGGGAGATAGTAAAAGGTGTGATTGAGCACTGTGTTTGGATGTATGGAGTGGGGAGATAGTAAAAGGTGTGATTCAGCACTGTGTGTTTGGATGTATGGAGTGGGGAGATAGTAAAAGGTGTGATTGAGCACTGTGTTTGGATGTATGGAGTGGGGAGATAGTAAAAGGTGTGATTGAGCACTGTGTTTGGATGTATGGAGTGGGGAGATAGTAAAAGGTGTGATTCAGCACTGTGTGTTTGGATGTATGGAGTGGGGAGATAGTAAAAGGTGTGATTGAGCACTGTGTTTGGATGTATGGAGTGGGGAGATAGTAAAAGGTGTGATTCAGCACTGTGTGTTTGGATGTATGGAGTGGGGAGATAGTAAAAGGTGTGATTGAGCACTGTGGGGTAGATTTTAAAAGAAGCGCGATCAGCCTACTTTTGCTTGCGCATCAGACTCAAGCAAAAGTACGCTGGATTTTAGTAGATACGCGCGGAGCCGCGCGTATCCACTAAAATCCTGGATCGGCGCGCGCAAGGCTATCGATTTTGTATAGCCTGCGCGCGCCGAGCCGCGCTGCCTCCCCCCGTTCCCTCCAAGGCCGCTCCGAAATCGGAGCGGCCTCGGAGGGAACTTTCCTTTGCCCTCCCCTCACCTTACCCTCCCTTCCCCTACCTAACCCACCCCCCCGGCCCTGTCTACACCCCCCCCCTTACCTTTGTCGGGGGATTTACGCCTCCCGGAGGGAGACGTAAATCCCCGCGCGCCAGCGGGCCTCCTGCGCGCCGGGCCGCGACCTGGGGGCGGGTACGGAGGGCGTGGCCACGCCCCCGGACCGCCCCGGGCCGTAGCCACGCCCCGGGCCGTAGCCACGCCCCCGTACCCGCCCCCAAAACGCTGCCGACACGCCCCCGAAACGCCGCGACGACCGGGCCCGCCCCCCGACACGCCCCCCTCCGAAAACCCCGGGACGTACGCGAGTCCCGGGGTCTGCGCGCGCCGGTAGGCCTATGTAAAATAGGCTTACCGGCGCGCAGGGCCCTGCTCGCGTAAATCCGCCCGGTTTTGGGCGGATTTACGCGAGCAGGGCTCTGAAAATCCGCCCCTGTGTGTTTGGATGTATGGAGTGGGGAGATAGTAAAAGGTGTGATTGAGCACTGTGTGTTAGGATGTATGGAGTGGGGAGATAGTAAAAGGTATGATTGAGCACTGTGTTGGGATGTATGGAGTGGAGATAGTAAAAGGTGTGATTGAGCTCTGTGTGTTTGGATGTATGGAGTGGGGAGATAGTAAAAGGTGTGATTGAGCACTGTGTGTTTGGATGTATGGAGTGGGGAGATAGTAAAAGGTGTGATTGAGCACTGTGTGTTTGGATGTATGGAGTGGGGAGATAGTAAAAGGTGTGATTGAGCACTGTGTGTTAGGATGTATGGAGTGGGGAGATAGTAAAAGGTGTGATTGAGCACTGTGTTTGGATGTATGGAGTGGGGAGATAGTAAAAGGTGTGATTGAGCACTGTGTGTTTGGATGTATGGAGTGGGGAGATAGTAAAAGGTATGATTGAGCACTGTGTGTTAGGATGTATGGAGTGGGGAGATAGTAAAAGGTATGATTGAGCACTGTGTGTTTGGATGTATGGAGTGGGGAGATAGTAAAAGGTGTGATTGAGCACTGTGTTTGGATGTATGGAGTGGGGAGATAGTAAAAGGTGTGATTGAGCACTGTGTTTGGATGTATGGAGTGGGGAGATAGTAAAAGGTGTGATTGAGCACTGTGTTTGGATGTATGGAGTGGGGAGATAGTAAAAGGTGTGATTGAGCACTGTGTGTTAGGATGTATGGAGTGAGGAGATAGTAAAAGGTATGATTGAGCACTGTGTTGGGATGTATGGAGTGGAGATAGTAAAAGGTGTGATTGAGCTCTGTGTGTTTGGATGTATGGAGTGGGGAGATAGTAAAAGGTGTGATTGAGCACTGTGTGTTTGGATGTATGGAGTGGGGAGATAGTAAAAGGTGTGATTGAGCACTGTGTGTTAGGATGTATGGAGTGGGGAGATAGTAAAAGGTGTGATTGAGCACTGTGTTTGGATGTATGGAGTGGGGAGATAGTAAAAGGTGTGATTGAGCACTGTGTGTTTGGATGTATGGAGTGGGGAGATAGTAAAAGGTATGATTGAGCACTGTGTGTTGGGATGTATGGAGTGGGGAGATAGTGAAAGGTGTGATTGAGCACTGTGTGTTAGGATGTATGGAGTGGGGAGATAGTAAAAGGTATGATTGAGCACTGTGTGTTTGGATGTATGGAGTGGGGAGATAGTAAAAGGTGTGATTGAGCACTGTGTTGGGATGTATGGAGTGGGGAGATAGTAAAAGGTGTGATTGAGCACTGTGTTGGGATGTATGGAGTGGGGAGATAGTAAAAGGTGTGATTGAGCACTGTGTTGGGATGTATGGAGTGGGGAGATAGTAAAAGGTGTGATTGAGCACTGTGTTGGGATGTATGGAGTGGGGAGATAGTAAAAGGTGTGATTGAGCACTGTGTTGGGATGTATGGAGTGGGGAGATAGTAAAAGGTGTGATTGAGCACTGTGTTGGGATGTATGGAGTGGGGAGATAGTAAAAGGTATGATTGAGCACTGTGTGTTAGGATGTATGGAGTGGGGGTCTTGTATGTGTGAACAGAGGATTGGTTGGGATGGGTTGTTTAGGGATATGAAATTGAGATAAAGCTGAATATATTATGTAGACTGGCCCACTATAGTTCAGATGTACTATAGTGAGCATTAATTCACCTAAAGGTACAATTGATGGACATGTACGTTTTTTGTTTTATCTTTTTGTTTGTAAGTTGTTAAAGTAATGTACTTTCTCCTGAATAAAAAAAAAGTATTAAAAAAAGACTAGTGAGGTCAACAGTAAATGTTCAGTGCATGTTGGAGTTCAGGGATCTATTTAAACGTGTGTGTGTGTGTGTAGAGGAAAGTATGTTTCATTAGTTATGTGTGGAACTTCTTTTTATTACTTTTGCTCAACTAACTTACAGCATCAAATTAATTTTTGTCCAACAGAAGATAACATTACATTTTTGTATAGGTGATCAGAGTCGTCCTATTTTTACTGTTTTGTTTCATAGGCTGCCACGTTCAAGAACTGTGATTGATGATATTAGGAACTCGCACAAATGCTCTGTGCAAGCTTTAAGCACTTTTGCATCTTGTTCTAATTGGAACACTGGTTGCCATTTCTAGCACTGCATTCAAAGATGAGTGACCTTTTGAATCTGGACCATGCTGTTAACCTAGGGATGATCCCTACTTCACAGGGTTGGGGCAGATTTACAGAACAGTGTTTGAAAGCTTGTACTGCTTCTGCTCGTGTTGTACTGGTTTGGATAACAATAAGGCTTTAGTTGGTAGTGCTGCCAAGTTGGCATTTTCAATATTCACTAAAAATATTGGTAAAAGTGGAACTATTGCTCAACTGGTAGTTCAACATTTTGTAAAGTTATTTGATTTAAAGTTTCTAGTGTTCATGGTTTAAAGTGTTTGAATACAGTGATCTAGAACTCACAGAATGTGCTGTTTTTTATGTTAAGGTATGGCTTTGGCAAGTGATGAATTAAACTATGTGGCAGCAGACGACTCTCCAGAAGATACAGCAGGAAGAGCCTATCTAGAGGTGCCTGTGCCTCTTCTCCCTAGGTGCCTTTGTCTTCCAGGTACAATTTTTCCTCCTTTATCTAATAATCCTGACTCTGTAGTAGTCTTTTTTTTTTTTTTTTTTTCCCCCTGCTGTAACTTTAACATTATTTTTGGTTGTCACTGGGTGGCACAGTAAAGGGAAGAATACAAACAGTTTATGGTATCTCATCTGTAGTTTTCCTTCTGATGTCCTGGAGATTGTAGTAAGATATCAAAATAGTTGGTTGTATTTCAGCCCACTATGGATTGATGGTGATGCTTCCTAAACAAACAGGATGTTTTCTTTGCATTGGCTAAAGATTCTGAATTATTTTGGATTCTGTGTGAGGTTGCTTGTTTGGAAGTAAACGAATGGGATCCACAATAAGGGGGAAAAGTCATCAGTGAGGACAGGCAAGATCTGAGCGCTTCAACCCTTGACTGAAATAGATGGGAAGGGTTTTGCCTGCACCCTGAAGTCTGACAGTGGATCATTAAGAAGCACAGAGCCTTGATTTTTGTCTTATTTTCACAGGAACACTGATAGCCATAGGGCCTGATTCCGCGCCCCCCCCCCCCCCCCCCCCCAATAAAGGTAGAATGGGGGAAAAGCCTTACTAAACTAGGCCTTTAGTGAGGTTAGGACAATAAGATAAATTCAAATGCAAAACCAGGTTGTATTCCTTCCATCAAATGTAAACATACCCCTTACTGAGAATACAAAGGGAGTATTAAAAATAACCTCAGCTCTGACATAGACTTAATGCTGCCTGAAATATGCTTAGAATAGTGGAGCACAAGTGGAAAAAAATGTACACATTCATTGTTTTGTTTTTAACAAGTCTCATGCCTCACCTGGAACTTGTGAAACCTCAAAGGCCAATCGAATTGCTCCTGGTGGCATCCAGTGATGTTCTGACAGCTTACACTTCTAGTGTTTTTTTGTCAGAGCATCACTAGCTACCGTAAAGAGCAGTATGATTGTACCATGTTCCTGGCAGCCATTGAGGTTTCAGGGGTTCCAGGTGTGGATAGAGGTTGCAGGTAGAGGTTAGGAGGACCCCCCAATGCCTGCTTGGATGTTTGAAATCAGGGTGGGAAGCGCCTTGGGCCACTATGACTCAAAACGTATTGGCTTCTGGCCCAACTTTATTACTTATTTTGGAGGGTGGGGGATCGAGGCTGCTGGCCTAGAAGCATTCGACACAGTTGACCACACCCTGCTATGCCACCAGCTGAATGAAATTGGATTAGGTGGAAATGTCATCAAATGGTTCTCCTCCTCCTTAAAGGACAGGACATTCCAAGTAAAACTAGGACATCAAATCTTGGACACCTTCTCAAATGATACTAGCGTCCCCCAAGGGTCAGCCCTCTCAGCCACTCTGTTCAGCATCTGTCTCCTGCCTATATGTGTGGTTCTAACAAACCTGGGCCTAAACCTCTTCCTATATGCAGAAGATATACAATTCTACATCCCCTTTGACTTAACAATTGAAAAAACTACGGCAACCCTGTCAACATACATGAAGGCCAGACATCAAAAACTGTCCCACCTGAAACTCTCTCTCCCAACACAAAAAAAAAAATGGAAATGAGTTGTCTCTCCAACCCTAAACCTGGGAATTATCAAAATTACTCCATCAGATGAGATTTGAGACCTTGCAATTCAAATCAAGAACTTCACTATGAAAAAGCATATAAACAAATTAAATTAATCAAATGAGGATACTCCAAGTTGAGAATTCTCCTCCATCGACTAAAACCTCTGCTAACGATAAAAGACTTCCGCATCGTCTTACCAACTCTTATTTCTCTAACTTACACTACTGCAACTCCCTTTTACTAGGCCTCCCCACAAGCCTACTAAAACCATTACAATTACTTCAAAACGCACCAGCAAGACTCCTACTAGGGACAAGGAAATTCAGTCACATCACTCCTTCGCTGATAGGCCTGCACTGGCTTCCTGTACAATCCACAATCCATTATAAAATGTTGTCACTAATATTCAGCATCATCAACAATATAGATCTTTGCTCATTAGGATAACACTACAACTCTATACACCACAGAGGGACTTCAGATCAGAAAACAAAGGTCTCCTAATGGTACCATCCGCTCAGAACATACACCTAACGCAAATAGGAGACTGAATAGCAGGCCCCAATCCGTGGCCCTCATGTCCAGAGCCACTACCTCTGATACAGAAAAAAAGACCTTCATGTGAGAACTGAAAACATGGCTTTTTAGAAAACCTTATGATTTGATCACTGACATGATTCTGAGACTGCTCTGACCAGACAAGAGAACGCTAGTTGAACTATTGATAGGATAACCTTTATTGCATTCATTATCTAATATGATTAGAATCTTTTTACTGTTATGTAGCCCTAGAATGAATTCTTATGAACTAAATTAGATAAGAACTAACATGATATCAATGTAGATGTATAATAATGAACAAGAATATATCTTCTCAGTGATTTTTAATTGGAAGAGTAAACATTAACATACAGCAGAAGTCCGTTGACCTTGAATTTGAATGCTAATACTGTAAACCATTCTGAACGTCTTTTGAAACAACAGTATTTTCCTAGCGTGTAGCAGATGGACTCAGGACCAATGGGTATAGTGTACTTCTGTTAGCAGTTGGGAGACGAATCAGATTTCAATCTGATGTCAGCCCCTAGTATATATACCACTGCAGGAAGTGCAGCTCTTCAGTATTTTCCGTCTCCATAGCAGTTAGGGACTATCTGCACGCTCTCACAGCGTTAGAACCAAATTCAAAGAAAAAAACCAAAATTTAAAGGAGAAACCTACCTGAAGACGAGCCCTGCTCTCCTACGGTGATACCCTCGGGTCCCTCCCCCAGTTGAGATTCCCGAGGTGATTTCCGTGGTCCCTCGGAGGTGAGCATCGGTCCGGCCGAATCGCGGCGAGGACCTAGTCCCCTATCCTCGGGCACGGCTGAGAGGCAGCGGGGTGCACCTTCGAGTGCAGTGGTGAAGGTATTTGCCCTCTCCCCCCGCAGCCGGAGACCTCCCGGGACGAAACCTGGAAGCGCCGAAGACAAGGTAAGGTAGAAATCTTCTGCTTGAATCCAGTCTCCGAGGATCGAGGAGGAGCACAGGTCACCGGCTGGGACCAGTGCCACTGGGCTGATCCGTCCTAGCAGGGCCAGGCCCCGGCTATTTCCAAGGGTCTGCCCACGTGGAGACCCTCTGAGGGGGTCGCCAAATTGCCCGCATGCTCGCAGTTGCCATCTTGGCCCTATTCGCTGCTCCGTTCGTCCCGAGCGCACAAAACCGAGCTAGGCGCACACAAAGCACATGTGCACATAGACTTACACACACATAACGCCTCACAAGGATGCCCTTCAAAGGATCCCTCCTGTTCGGCAACAAACTAGAGAAATTGGCCGACAAATGGGGCGAATCCCCATTGCTGCGCCTGCCGGAGGATAAGACGAAGAGATTCAGCCGACCCGTCCAAGGGAAGAAGTCATAGGGGGCAGACTAGCCCTATTCTACCGCAGATGGGTCGAGATAACTTCATACAAGTGGGTCCTAGCCATCGTTTGGGAGGGGTACTACCTGGATTTTCTACGAACCCCTCCGGACAAGTTCGTGGAGTCTCCCCGCCACGACCTCTTCAAGAGGGCGGTAATGGAAGCTACACTGTCCAGACTACTGGCCCTTGAGGCCATAACCCCAGTGCCTCCACAAGAAATAAATACTGGACATAAAATAAATGGAATAATCGTCCCCAAGAAAGAGGGAACATTCAGACCCATCCTGGACCTCAAATCGGTCAATCGCCACCTGAGGATTCCCCGCTTCCGCATGGAAACTTGACGATCTGTAATAAGAGCGATACAACCGGGAGAGTTCCTCACATCTCTGGATCTTTCGGAGGCCTACCTACACATCCCAATTCATCAGAAACACCAGCACGATCTACGCTTCAAAGTCCTGGACCACCACTACCAGTTCTGGGCATTATCCTTCGGGTTAGCCACAGCACCCCGGACATTCACCAAGGTAATCGTGGTGGTGGCGGCAACACTCAGGAAGGAAGGAGTCCTCGTACATCCTTACCTAGACGATTGGCTGATCAGGGCAAAATCACCAGAGGAAAGCCACCAAGCAACCAGCAGAGTCATAGCTCTACTGGAGAGCCTAGGATGGGTGGTCAACACAAACAAAAGTTCCCTACAGCCCTCACAGTCATTGGAATAACTAGGAGTCCGATTCAGCACCAAGGAAGACAAGGTCAGCCTGATCCCCACAAGGAGATCAAAATTGTGGAACCGGTTGCACCGGTGGCATCTACACTGGAAGTTGTACCATGGGCGCGAGTCCATATGAGGCCCCTACAGCGCTCACTTCTATCACTGTGGAACCCACTGTCCCAGAACTACACCGTACGTCTGTCACTCCCGGGAAGAGTCCAGACCCAGCTACGGTGGTGGCTGCAGGCCAGCCACATGAGTCGGGGATCAAGACTATCCTCCCCAACCTGGACCCTACTCGCCACAGATGCCAGCCTATGAGGATGGGGAGCACACTGCGAGGAGTTAACCGCCCAAGGGCAGTGGAACGCAGAAGAGGCGGGATGGAACATCAATCGCCTAGAAGCGCGGGCAGTCAGACTAGCCTGTCTGCGGTTCACTCACAGACTTCGAGACAAAGCGGTCAGAGTAATGTCTGACAACACCACAACAGTGGCCTACATCAACTGACAGGGAGGAACCAGAAGCCAACAGAAATAGACCCCCTGATGGCGTGGGCGGAAGCAAATCTCCAGGAGATCTCCACCGTCCACATCGCCGGAAAGACAACATCGCGGCGGACTACCTCAGCAGGGAAAGTCTAGACCCAGGAGAATGGAGGCTGTGGTCCGCAGCCTTCCAAATGGTAGTGAAACGGTGGGGGACACCGGACATGGACCTTCCTGCAAACTGATCCAATGCCCAAGTAGCCAGATACTTCAGTCGCAGACGGGAACCGCAGTCCCAAGGGATCGATGCCCTGGTACAGACCTGGCCACCGGGGACCCTGTTATACGCCTTCCCGCCGTGGCCCCTATTGGGCGCAATCATTCACAAGATACAGCTACACAGGGGACTAGTTCTTCTGGTGGCTCCGGATTGGCCAAGAAGACTGTGGTACGCAGACATGAGAAGGCTGCTGGCAGGGAACCCCCTACCACTGCCTCCACACAGGGACCTGCTACAACAAGGTCCGATCCTCCACGAGGAACCCAGCTCAATTCTCTCTTACGGTCTGGCCATTGAGAGGGCCCGCCTGAGAGAGAGCGGATACTCGGGGGGGGGGGGGGTGCTGTAATCGACACCCTACTTCAAGCACGCAAGTTCTCCACATCCTTAACGTACATAAGGATCTGGAGAATATTTGAAGCCTGGTGCGAAGACCACAACATCAAACCACACTCATTTAAAGTTCCCGTGATCCTGGAATTCTTACAGAATGGGCTACAGAAGGGTCTGTCCCTCAACTCCATCAAGGTACAGGTGGCCGCATTGTCATGCTACGGTTCAAAGAGCGAGGGCGACGGCATAGGTTCTCACCCGGACGTGTCACGCTTCCTGAAAGGAGTCAAACACATTCGCCTACCTCTAAAGTGGCCGGTATCTCTGTGGAATCTTAACCTTGTTTTGGATTTCCTAGCGGGAACCACCTTCAGACCCCTCCGAGGCCTGTCCCTCCACCTGTTAACCTTAAAGACTGTGTTTTTGCTGGCAGTTTGCTCAGCCCGCCGCATCTCTGAGCTACAAGCACTGTCCTGCCAGGAGCCGTTCCTCAGGCTCATGCCGGGATCCATCCAGCTACGTACGGTTGCCTCATTCCGCCCCAAAGTGGTCTCACACTTCCATCTTAACCAGACCATCTCGCTACCATCAACGGATGACTTGAGGAATTCGGAAGAAGCCCGTAGTCTATGCCACCTCAACATCGGCAGACTCCTATCCAGATACCTGGAAATGTATCTGGATAGGAAAAACGGACCACCTTTTCGTCCTTCACAGCAGAAAGAGACAAGGGGAAGCGGCCTCGTGGGCAACCATAGACCGCTGGATCAAGGAAGTTATCAAGGCGGCCTACGTAGAAGCAGGCAAGCCACCGCCTCTACAAGTCAAGGTCCATTCTACCAGAGCCCAGGCCGTATCCTGGGCAGAAACCAGAATGCTGTCACCCGCCGAGATCTGCAGGGCGGCGACATGGTCCTCCATCCATACCTTCTCCAGATTCTACCGTCTGGATGTTCAGGCTTGGGAGGACATGGTTTTTGCAAGGGCAGTACTAAGTGGGTCACGGGCAGCCTCCCACCCGGTTCGGGAGTAGCTTTTATACATCCCGTTGGTCCTGAGTCCATCTGCTACACACTAGGAAATGGAGAAATTACTTACCTGATAATTTTGTTTTCCTTAGTATAGACAGATGGATTCAGCATCCCACCCTGGCTGCCGTTACGCATGGTCTTTCAAATGATTCAAGGGTAAGCCACGTTTCATTTACCTAGGACATCCACCCTACCGGGTGTCGACGCCTGGCGGTCTCCAGCTGTAGTCAATCAACCAGTTCAAGTTATTCAAGTTAATCAAGTTATTAAGTTAATCAATCAGCCAGTCATACATATATCCACAATGCTTTTCGAGAATACTGAAGAGCTGCACTTCCTGCAGGGGTATATGTACTAGGGCTGACGTCAGATTGAAATTTGATCCGTCTCCAACTGCTAACAGGAGTACACTATACCCATTGGTCCTGAGTCCATCTGTCTACACTAAGGAAAACGAAATTATCAGGTAAGTAATTTCTCCAGTAAAACGCCTAATAAAGGCTAAAGTTATTTGGGTACATATATCTGAATACCATTTAGATATGTTCTGACCACAAACAGACTGAGGTAGCTATACTTAGTAGGAAAACACAGATATTCAACTGCTTCCTGGCTGCATTAAAGCCCCACCCTAGAATGACTCATGTTGGCTCTTCCCTTTTTTTTTTAATCTGGCTTAAGACATTACCAGCCTAAAATTTATCTGGCCAGTGTGGTTACATATTGAACACCTTGGTTTATCTGGCTAAGTTCAGGAGATTGCAGGAGAAATCCTTTTGAATATTGTCCACTTAACAAAACTTGAGAGATCAATATTACTTAATTCATTGCACATCTAAATCTGGCCTTGACAAATTTTCTTTGGCAGTAGGAGCCAACTGAAAAACTTACAAGCTAGTGGCAGGGAGCTCAACCTCCCCCCCCCCCCCCTCACTCATCACAAGCTCCAGCAGGAGCACTCACATGTGAGGCAATTGCCCTTTTGTTTCACTTGTCCCCACTAGTCTCTCTCTCTCAGAACTTCTCCTATTTCCCTCCCCCCCCCCCCCAGCAATCTCTCTCTCTCTCTCCCCCCTCTCCTCCATCTTGATTACTGTGCCATTGTTCTTCTCTTCTGCCCAATGATAAATGACTCCTGCTGGGTCAGCAGTTGATTGCGATGCCTCTTCGGCCCCTGTGGGTGCTGACATATTGTTTCTTTCTCCTTCTGCTGTTGTCCTGACCTCTAACCCTGCCTGTTCATCTCTGGCCTCCATGGGCCCACTGTCATCCCTGATTGCTTCTCTCATTGGCTTGTGTGGACTGGTGATGTCGCCACTTCCTCTGCCTGTTGCGTGGCTCATTGGCCCTCCAGCCCCATAAGCACCGCCCCCTAACTTTCTGGTCACAGGGCGGCCTGGCACCAGTGTTTGAGTCCCGTGTGTGTGTCTTCCCTTTTCATTGGACTCCTTTCAGCTCTGTTCTGTCCACCCTTGTCTTCTGTCTTTATTTGATCTTTGGGACCTCCTCTCTATCCCCGGGTCTTCTCTTACTGTTTATTCCAGAGGCCCTAGGATCCTTTAAGTCCCTCTTCTCAGCCGTCTCGCCTTGCCTTACTGCTGTCTCTTCCTGCTACTTATTTCCTGCATGACTGACAAGTTGAACAAGGCAAAACCCCTCCTTTATTTTCCACGCTTTCTTCCTTCCTTTCAGCATCTTTTCTGACATGTTTTCTCCATACTGTGCAATCGGAGATTACTATTTTTTTTTCAGTTGCTCAAATTCAACCTTACTCAAATGTCTTGCTTTCAGATTCCTAACCTCACATTAATGTCTTTTATTTGTTAGCGGGCTCCTGGTCCTCGCCTGATGCCTCCCACTAGCTCATCGTTTTTGTTTCTTCTTACATTGTTTCTTGCCAAAAAGTATTTAATACCTCACTAATTAAGTTACAATTAAGCATTCAGTTGTGTTTCCATTTGGGGGTGGTTTCTTCTCAGTCACCCCTCCCCCCAGTCCATATTCATAATTTTTCTGGTAACGAGTCCGTGAATTCAAAAAGTCTTTCCACACACCTGCAGTTATTTTCCGAACATTGCAGCCATTCATTATTTGTTATATGTACGGCCCTACCTCCAGTGAAAGAAAATGCCACAAAATGTGACCTGGAGGGGCTGCTTTGATCCAGTTACAAGCCATTAATAGAGAGAACGTTAGGACATTCTGTTATGCTTGTAGGAGCCAAGATCACATTTTCTTTCAGCCCCAACAGATTACAGGAGCTAACCCAAGGGATCTTAATTCCTCTCTCACCTTTATAGTAATTCCCAACAGGTCTCATCTCACCAATAGTTAATTCTCTTTTCCATGTCTCTTATTTCATATGAATCCTCTGTTTCTAACTTTGCTGATTTATCTTGCTTTCTATTTGGTTACTCTCTTAACCGACTTTAGGGCAGAAGAAAAGTAAGCTTATGAGATCACTCTCTGTGTGTCCCTGAAAAAGTTTTGAGGTAATTTTTTTTTAAAGGATTTTCTTAAATGGACCTTGGGATCCTGCCAGGTGCTTGTGACCTGGATTGGCCACTGTTGGAAACAGGATACTGGGCTTGATGGACTCTCAGTCTAACCCGGTATGGCAACTTATGTTCTTATGGACTTTACACGTGTAAAGTAGCTTTTGAAAATTTGCTATTTTTATATGCTTAACTCCTTTAGAAAATTCACACCATAAGGTAAGAATTGTCAAAAGGTCTTACCTGAAAATTGCTATGATACTCTACTTTTTACACACATAACTCCCTAGAAAATTCACACCTTTGTGTTTAGTATCTGATCCCCATCAGATTTTCAGTCCATGTCAGGAGGGGGTCCAAGGATATCCTGACAAGGTGGGGGGTTTCTGCTCTACATAAATGTGCACATATTTCAGAAAGTGCACGCCACTGGTTCTGTGTGGAGACTTTTGTCAAGTCTCCAGGCCTTCTTTATCCCATATTTCTCACATTTGTTTCTCCTTGGGCTTATTCTCCCATACACCAGTCAAGATACTTTTGTCACCCTTTTGGTCCTCCACTGACTGCCTCTGCTCCTCCTCTCTGCTCCTGATCAGCAGGTAGTACAAGAACTGCCTTGACTTACTCTTCTCACGGAGCCACATGACCACTGGCCTTCTACCTGTTCATTTTGCCTTTTCTTTACCTAATGTGACTTTTTTTGGATGTGGCCCTTGTTCGGCCTTGAATATTCTTTTATATGGATTTTTGGGGAAGGGATGGGACATGTATGATCGTTAACCTCTTTTCCAAGTGTTGCTCACATCTGCTTGTAGCATCTTTTTCAATTCGGGTACAATAACTCCCTGCTCTTAAACAGCTTACAATCTTATATGGGTACCTGAGGCAACAGGAGAGAAAGTGATTTGCCCAAGGTCACAAAGAATATCAGTAGAAGCAGGAGTTGAACCTTGTCCTCCCTGGTTTGTAGCCCATTGCTCTATCTACTAGGCTGTATCTTCTCCTTTTCCTATCCTAATTTTAAATTGAGATTCTTGGTGTCTGATCAGTGTTACCGCTAGTGTTATCAGAAAAATTGTTCCATCTGTCATTCCCTGTACGTACCCGGATTAGTCCAGACTCCTGGGTTTTTCCATCCATGCCAGCAGATGAAGACAGAGAAAGTAAAATGCTGCTTTATATTTACCGATGCCACCTGCAGTTCCTCAGTATTTCTCTGTCTCCAGCAGATGGTGGCTGATACATAAAGCTGCAGTTTGTTCCAGTATTTTTGGTCTTTTTTTTTTTTTTTTGTTACTCTGAGCCTTCCTCCCTACCGTGTTTGGTTGTGGCGGACAGGCTGGGGGTTGGTGACCCTTATGTTCACCCGATCCAAGGATAGCCATGGGATGTACATCTGGTGGTCCAGATCCCTCCCCTTCACGATGTCACTTAGGTGACTGGGTTTTTTAGTTTGGCTCCTTTTCCTTACTTTTCTCTCCTTTTGCTTAACTTGCTGAATTGAGCTTGACAGCTCTTTTCAGTGTTAGGAGCTGGAAGCTAGAGTGAGGCTGTGTTAAAATTGTTTAAAATTGTTAGATTGTTTTAAGTTTCTTGAAAAATGGAAAAAAAAAAAAGTCTAAGGAAAAGCAGGTAGGACTAGCAAAGAAGGTCGGCTTCCCCCCCCCCTGCACATGGTTTCAGGGTTCTTTTCTACAATTATTGCTGTTTCTCTGCACTTTTAAAGTTTGCTCCAGTGGCGCGATGGTAAAGGGGGGGGGGGGGGGGGGTTGGACTGACGCGCGTGTGGAGCAGCTCCCGCACGGCTGAATCGCCGCAGCCTGTGTTCAGCCTGTGTCTTGGGTGGGAAGGGACCCTCTATGCTCCCAGCGCCTGCGAAATGAAGAAAAATTGCGCCCTCTCCTATGTCTGCAGCTCTGAGCGGTTCAGTCTGTGTGCAGCTGTCCGCTTCTGTAACCGCGGGAACGGTGGCCATTTTGGATCCCCCGGCAGTCGGGCCCATGCTTTCGGGGTCCGAGGGGGATTTCCCTCCTGTGCTTTCCCTGGTCCACCTGGGGCCTATTGGGGGACAGGAGGACCCTGTCCCAGGCAACCCTCAAAGTCCCCTTTCTGCGGGTGTGGACAGGTTGCAGCCCCCAACTCCGCTCTCGCTAGAATTCATTCTAAGGCACAAAGCCTTTTTGGCTCAACAGGAAGGCTTTGCACCCCACGTGGGGGGCAATACCCTCCCCCTTTACTTCCAGAGTCCAGATCAGGCCTGGGGAGTTGTAGACCACTGCAACTGCCAGAGTGCTGCGTTTGTCTGGTACGGGTCCGCAGGAGGATGCCTATGACCTGGGCCTTCTGCCGAGGGGGATGACTCCAAGATCCTCTGGTTGTTCTATAGGGAGGAACTGGCACCTCTCATTCCCCAAGTTCTAGAGGAGCTAGGGCTCCAGCCTCAGCTTGATGAGCCTCACAAGGACAGAGCGGATCCAGTCTTGGAGGGCATGTGGTGCCCTCCTTCCTTCCGAGTCAATTAAAAAGTTGGTAGATTAGGAGTGGGATAACCCAGATGTGGGATTGCAAGTCGGCAGGACTATGGCCGAGCTTTATACCTTGCCAGAGCAAGCCCTGGAGATTTGTGCTGCGGTCTCTGCTGTCACAAAGAAGACTACCATTCCGGTTGCAGGAACAGCGGCTCTGAAGGATGTTCAGGACCGCAAGCTGGAGTCCATCTGAAGCAGATTTTTGAGGTCTCTGCTTTGAGTCTCCGCGCGGCTATTTGTTCCAGCTTCATTCAGAGGGCATGCTTACGCTAGGTACAGTATTCCCAGGAGGGTCAGGCATCTGGTGCTATGAAAGGTGCTCAGACGGACAGGTTGGAAGCTGCAATAGCTTTTGTGGCAGATGCCTGGTACGATGTGGTCCGGATGTCTTCCCGCATTATGGGTGCTGTGGTTTCCACAAGGTGCATCTTATGGTTCCATAATTGGTCAGCGGACATTTCGTCTAAATCCTAGCTGGCGTCTCTGCTGTTCAAAGGTCGACTCTTATTTGGCAAAGAGCTGGATCAGCTCGTTAAGCAATTAGGTGACACTAAGGTGCATCGATTGCTGGAGGTCAAGCCTAAGGGCAGACAGTTTTCCTCCATGTCCACTTTTTCGGGACAGTTGAAGGTCTCAGCAACCGCGGAGCACATCAGCAACACAGAGGCCTTTTTCGTCTCACGGTCAGTCTTGGGGGCAGCCCTTTCGAGGAGGAAGTCAACCTTTCAGAACCCCCAATCACTGGAGGATACTCGGGTCCCAAATCAACACAATGAGGTGAGACCAGCCCACTCCACCGTTCCTTTTATAGGGGATCAGCTAGCTTGATTTAATAAGGAGTGGGCCAGAATCACCCAAGATCAGTGGGTACTCTGTGTCATAAGGGACGGTTACGCCTTAGAATTTGTTCGGCCCGTCCGCAACCTGTTCCTAATCTCCCCCTGTGGCTCGCCGCAGAAGCACAAGGTGATGTGGGAAACTTTGCACAGGTTGCAGTGCTTGGGGGACCCTGGTTCCAGTGCCTCGGACAAACTCCAAATGGGTCGCTATTCCATTTACTTCATGGTCCCAAAGAAGGAGGGATCCTTTCGCTCGATTCTCGATTTGAAACACGTGAATGCGGCGTTGAAAGTCCCCTGATTTTGCATGGAAATGTTGCGGTCGGTGATAGCAGCTGTACACACACAAGAGTTCCTGGCATCACTGGATTTGACGGAAGCGTATCTTCACCTTCCAATTCGCCAAGATCATCAACGCTACCTGACGTTTATGGCCTTAGGGCAGCACTTCCAGTTTCAAGCGCTCCCATTCTGCCTGGTCACGGCACCTCGTACCTTCACCAAAGTCATGGTAGTCGTAGCGGCAGCATTGCGGCGTCGGAGACCTCATACATCCTTATCTCGACGATTGGCTCATTCGGGCAAAGTCGGAAAGCAGTTGTTGTTCTGCCGTGCTCTCCGACTTTGGTGGTGAATTTGGCCAAGAGCCACCTAACCCCATCTCAAACTCTGGAGTATCTGGGGGCACATTTCGACACAAGCCAAGGCAGAGTTTTTCTGATGGAGGAGAAAGTGCACAAACTACAGACTCGGGTTCAGCAATTTGTCACAGTTGCTTGTCCCCAGAGCTTGGGATATGTTGCAGGTCCTCAGTTTAATGACTTCCATGCTAGATCTGGTGCCGAGGGCCTTTGTCATATGCATCCACTTCAGAGAGCTCTTCTGGCTCAGTGGAATCCATTGTCGGAGGAGTTTCACCAGCCTGTCCCTCTCTCTCCTTCAGCTAGGGGGGATCGCATTGGAAGTTCCGACTTGGATAATCCTGATTACGGATGCCAGTCTCTCTGGATGCGGAGCAGTTTATCAGAGACAAGCGGCCCAGGGCACCTGGTCGGCTGAGGAGGCTTCTTGGCCTATCAATCGCTTGGAAGCCAGGATGGTGCATTTAGCGTTACTTGCTTTTCAGCCTCACTGTTTCCCCTGCCTCCTGCCCCCCCCCCCCCTTCACCTCCCCCCACCCACCTCCACCACCTTCCTTCCTCTAAGCAGCTTCCTCTTTCTGTTACCAACTCACCATCCTCACCGTTACCCACAGCTCACTTGTACAGTTTCACCCCCCTCCCCCCCCACTTATTACACCCTTCCCCCCGCCTCTTGTACAATTACTCATAATGCTCGCCATATCTCGTGTACAGCACCCCTCCCTCCCTCCACCACCCTACCCTCTTCCCCCTCCCTTTTATTGCCCCTGCTTCCCCTGTCACCCTCCGCCTCCCCAGCCCCTCCTCCTCCCCCTGTAATTAATTAATTTTGTCTAACTTTGTATAATATTATCTAATTCTTCTCTAATATGGTTTATCATATAATTCTAATATGGTTTATCATATAATTCTTCTCTAATATGGTTTATCATATATAATCGCGTTTTAACTGTGATGCATGTTGGCACCACAGTAAAGTTAACCTACCTTTTAACTATTTATCTTTCTTCCACCTATCATTGTAATTTCCTTTCTCAGTTACATGTAAACCGACATGATGTTTTTTACGAATGCCGGTATATAAAAGTTATAAAATAAATAAATAAATAGTTCAAGGGCGTTTGGTGCGAGTTCTTTTGGACAATGCGACGGCCATAGCCTACATCAACAGATGGGGGCATCAAGAGCCGTTCAGGAGCTGATCCTTTGGGCAGAATAGCACCTGGTTCAAATAGCGGCATCGCATATTGCAGGAATCGAAAATGTTCAAGCAGATATTTCAGTCGCACTTTTCTCGATCCGGGAGAATGGGAGTTGTCGGACAGAGCAATGAGGGCTACCCTCATGTCGATCTTATGGTGACACGCCACAATGCAAAATCTCATTTTTTTCAGCAAACGGAGAGAGTACGGAGCAGAGGGCGTATATGCTCTGGTGTTACCTTGGCTGCAAGGAGTTCTCCTTTATGTTTTCCCCTCATGGCCGCTGGTGGGAGAGGTCTTACGGTGGATAGAGAGACATCCAGGGGAGGTAGTGCTGGTAGCCCTGGAGTGGCTTTGTCGCCCATGGTTCGCGGATCTGGTAAATCTCACGGTCAAGGACCTGTTGTGGGTCAGTCACCTCCCTCGCCTTCTGTGTCAAGACCCCGTATTTTCTGACCAGGCAGATCATTTTTGTCTAGCAGCTTGGTTTTTGAGACGAGGCATTTGAGGTCAGAGGGGCACTCGGAAGCAATAGCTACTACTCTTCTCCGGTCTAGGCGGAAGTCCACCTCTTTATCTTACATCTGTATCTGGAAAGTCTTAGAGTCCTGGTGAGTGGCTAAGGGAGTGCAGGCATTACGGGCTTCACTGTCCCATGTCTTGACTTTCCTTCAGGACAGCCTGGTCAAGGGCCTCACTTTCAACTCTCTTAGAGTTCAAGTGGCGGCTTTGGCTTGTTTGAGAGGAAAGGTTACCGCTTGTCTTCTCATCCTGACGTGATCAGGTTTATTCGAGGAATCAAGAATTTGTGCCCTCCTGTGAGGAGAGTTTGTCCTCCTTGGAACCTCAGACTGGTCCTTTGGGGTTTGTGTAATGCTCTGTTTGAACCTATTCGCAGGGTGACTCTTAAAGATTTGACTATAAAGCAATGGTTCTCAACCTTTTTTTGGCCAGAACACACCTGACAAATGGTTCTCACATGCGTGATACACTGAACATGTGACCATCACAGGGCTAAATGTAAACATGCACTCTGCATCCACAGGAATCCCCTCAACCCCCAGCAATGAGTGCAGAGCAGATCTAGGGCATTACCCTGTACAACTCGCCATACAAAAGAACATGCTCTATCCATTGCAGGTCCTTCCACCTGGAATTCCATGCCTCCCGATCTCTCCTACAAGAACAATGCACACCGAAATTTAAGAAAAAACTCAAAACTTGGCTTTTCAAACAAGCTTACCCTTAACCCTGCTTACCCCTCTCATCACATACCTTGACGCGCACCCCTTTGTTTTAGCCCTGTCCATTGTATTCTCCTATCCCATTGTATATGCCCTCCATTGCTCTTACATGTTGCCATTGTTTTGTAAATCCTCAATTAGTTTTCCATTCTCTGTTCTCTTATTGCCATGTGCGCATTTTGTTATATTACTGTGGTTACCCTATCTCTAGAAACACCTTTATTTCCTTAACCCCATTGTTCCCTTGTTCTGGTTTTATGCAACTCTTTTTCTTGTTAACTGTTCTATGTAAACCGGCATGATGTACCTACGAATGTCGGTAGATAAAAACCTTAAATAAACAAATAAAATATTCTGGTTCTGATGACATCTCAGTAAAAGCAAAACAAACTCCCTTTTACTACCAGGCACAATAGCCTTCCTTATGAAAAGACAGTAATTTACCATTAATGCATAACCTATTGAGAAAACACAACAAATAAGATTGATACAAATGCCTGCATGCTAGTAAAATACCTCACCTTGGGCACACACCAAGTACAGAAAAACCACAAATTATAAATATGGAGACAGAAACTGGAATGGAAAACCAAAAAAGCCACTCTGCATGCAGTGCGAACCTGGAGAGAAATGGAAAGAGAAATATAGCACCTAACATAGTCCCAGGATCTGCAATAATGTGCACAAAGTTACACCTGTATTATGGAACACACTCAAACAGTAACAATCCTATCTAAGAAATGCAACTATTAAACCAGGCCCTAAATACTAATAAGTTTCCTATTGGGAAAACAGAATAAGCCAAGCTGCTATAGAGCCCCACACAGAAATAATTGTAAAGCTATACTAAAAATGTTTCAAAACAGCTATGAACAGAATAACATCCAACAATTAAAAACTCATAATTATTAAAACATGTCCAAATATCAATAAAATATTTCAAAACAGCAGACATCGCATAATACCCAATGATTAAAAAGACAGTCAATCAAGAAAAATAAACTTAAAAAGCCACCTGTTACTTACCCTCTCCAGCAACTTTCCTACTCCATTCCCTTCCAGGCCAATAGCACTCACCAGAAGCAGCACGGGCTGCTGAAGCTCTGTCCTCAGTCCTCTTCCTTAGGGCCCACAACCAGACACAGAGACACACACTACGACTATTCTCTGTTTCTCTCACACCAGTCATCTTCCTGACCAGTCTCTCTCTCAATCACACACACATGCTCTCGCACCCATTCACACCAGTTCTCACCCAAGCACCCATTCACACCCACAGACACAAGCTCTCACCAAAAACTTCTTCCTTCACTGCAGGGATGGGCTCCAGTTCCTCCGTGGCTTTACTCCGGCGGGCCTTCTTATTTTGCAGCCATGGGGATGGGTTTCCGTAGTGGCCTTGGTCGGGGTCGGGTTTTCTTCTTCGCCGTCAAGGGGATGAGCTCCCGTGGCGGCTTTGCTTCGTCGGAGTTCAACACTGCCATTCCTCCCATCCCACCCCGGCTATGCAATGCCTGCCTCACCGGCCAATCAAAGGCTTCCTCCCTTCTTCCTACTCCCACTGGCAGGTAGAAGGGAGGTGGCTTCAGATTGGCATACATGGGAGCAGGCAGAATGAAGGAGGCTTCCCATTGAGCAGTGGGAATAGGAAGAAAGGAAGCTTCCAATTGGCTCGCAGGGGCTGGAAAAAGGGAGAAGGAAAGTGCAATGGGACACCGGGAGATGCGAAACACTGGTGTGTCGCTACACACCAGTTGAGACTCGCTGCTCTAAAGGTTGTTTCTTGGTAGCCACTTGCTCTGAGAGGAGAATTTCAGAATTGCAAGCTCTGTCATGTCGAGATCTTTTTCTTCACATATCGGACGTAGGTGTGTCTTTGCGGACGGTGCCATCCTTTCTCTCGAAAATGGTTTCCGCCTTCCATGTTAATCAATCTGTAGAGTTGCCGGCTTTTCTGGATTTGGGAGCTTCTGAGTCTAATGCTCAAGAGCTTAGGCTGCTGGATGTCCATAGAGCATTGCTCTGCTATCTTAAAGTCACAAATGGTTTTAGAAGGTCTGATCATCTTTTCGTTTTGTGGAGTAGTCCGAAGAAGGGGTCTCAAGCTTCCATTACGAGATGGCTTAAGGTTAAGCCAGTTCCAGAAGGATTGAGGGCCCATTCCACTCTATCTCAGGTGGCCTCTTGGGCAGAGGCTCACTTGGTGTCACCACAGGAAATTTGTAGAGCGGCAACTTGGAAGTCTCTGCATACATTTGCGAGGCATTATCAGCTGTATGTGGGAGATTGGGAGTCTTGGACTTTTGGCAAAGGCATTTTACGAGTGGGACTCTCCAGGTCCCACCCTATTTAGGGAGCTTTGGTACATCCCAGGAGTCTGGACTGATCTGGGTACGCAAGGGAAAGGAAAATTTGGTTCTTACCTGCTAATTTTCGTTCCTGTAGTACCATGGATCAGTCCAGAACCTGCCCAAATGTTGAGGAGGATGGAGAGTCATCCGCTCAACTGTTCTAGATTGCAGATATCAGGAGTTTCATCAGTTTATATTTAAATTTTTTTTTCTTTTACAATTTTTGCGATTATTATTTATTTATTTATTTATTTTGTATTTAGCTTGGGTACAGATCAATACGGAGGAACTGCAGGTGGCATCAGTGTATATAAAGCAGTTTTACTTTCTCTGTCTCCATCTGCTGGCATGGATGAATAAACCCAGGAGTCTGGACTGATCCGTGGTACTACAGGAACGAAAATTAGCAGGTAAGAACCAAATTTTCCTATAAGACTGACATTTACTCGGCAACTTTTCAGCCAGAAGCAGACATTGTGGGCCTGAATTGTCAAGGATTTTCTCCCTTTGTTTCTATGGGGGTGGGGGGGGGAGGACCTTTTTGATAAATGCGTGAATGAATAGCATGAAAAACATTTTCTGTTATACAGGTGCTCACTACCAGCAGAAGCAGGGCTTTCGTAAAAGTGTGTCTGCGTGCCTGAATTACATTCAGGAGGCCCTGTTCCAGAACCAGTGGCAGAGGGCTGCAGAACTCATGCTGAACTATTTTCAGGCACTGGAGGATTCTACAACTAAGGAGATGCAGGCTGCCCCTGAGGTAGGAGCTCTCTACAGTATTGGCAAGGAATGTTGTAAGCAGGAGTGTAGCAATGGTGGGGCCTGAACCCCCTTCCCATTTGGCCCATTTACCTCCCCTAGCACCAGGGTCATGTCGCATCTAAGTCGGTCCTTAAAGCTGCATCAGTTAAAGGGTCTGGAAGCACTGGAATTCCTAAAAGGAGGCTAACTTAAACAGGGAAACTCTGCCTTTGAGCTCATTCGGTGAATGTTTTGAGGACATCGTCTTTTTGTTTACTTTTGGCAGGTAGTTATCCCCCCCCCCCCCCCTTCTCCTCAGTGTCTTAAAGGTTTAGGAATTAATGCCTGGCCTCAGTGGAAGCCTATTTCCATCACTGTAAATTGCTCTTCAGCAGCTTGTATAAATAAGCTGCCCTAACCACAGGGGGAGGGGGAGAGAGATGTAGGGCAATGAGAGAGTGAAAAGATAGAAGATACAGTGTTGCCAGAAATTTAAAGGATTTTGTAGCTACTGCTGTGAAGGCCTACAAGAGATGGGAGTGGAATGGGGGTTACCACAGTGCCCACCCTGTTAATCTTGGGGGGGCCTTTATCTTCGCCATGAGTGGAGCACACTCTGTTCGCAGCACACGGGGGCCTTCCATCTTCGCCATGAATGGGGCGCCGGGGCCGTCATCTTCGCTGTGAACAGACCGCATCCCGCGGCACACGCAGGCCTTCGTCTTCGCGCGCTCCGTTCACAGCATGCCAGGGTCTCCTTTGCTATTTTCTGCACAGGGGGGGAATTGGACTATACCTTTTTGTTGCTTTCAGCTCAATTAGAACAATCTCTGCTGGAGTGTTGCAGCATGAGCCTTCATTCACAGCCTGCTGGATTTTTATTCCCCCTTGTGTGACCCTCTTTCCCACACTTATCTAACTGTCATCTCAATGACCGTCCTTAGCCAGGTACCACAGACTGAGGACCTGGTTTGCCTGTACCCCATGAGTATGGCCACTAGGTGTCACCAATGCAATGCGTGATGCCCGGGACTCCCTCTATCCCAGGGCTGTGAATGCTGCTGCCTCCACCTCATTCCCAATCGGTCCAAGGAGCAGAAGGCAGGCTCAGTCGGTAATCATACCTGGATCTTCCACTTGGCAGCATCAGGCTGATTGAGTCCACCACTATAAACATAAAAATAATTAATGGTAATATAATGCTAAGAATCTCTTACTCTGAGGAAACAGTCTTGTTGTCGGTGTTTACTTAGTTTTATAGATTAGTTTAAGAATGATACATGTTCAGCCCTCTGCATATTATCTGTATAATGAGCTGGTTCTCCCTCGCTACTCCTGAATCAGTCCATTTGTATTGGCTTCCAATTCACATTTTGTATCCTCATTTAAAAAAAAACAAAAAACCCTGTCCTCCCTCGTGCTCGAGGTCTTCACTCGTGATTACATCCTCCTCTGTTTTCTAATGTCTGCCCTGCACAAATTTTAGCTCCTTATACCAAGTGGCCTTTGATCATTTGCATTGTGGTTTACAGTGCTAAACAAAGCATCAGTCCGGGAGAGAAGAAAAGTGGAGGAATGTATAAGCAGGAGCAGGAAAATTATTTAGAAAACTTGAGTGATAGCAAAAAGGAAAAAAAAAATTGTGGGTTTTTTTTTCTACTTTGCTTTCCCCTTCCTCTTGCTTCTTCTCTCCCTCCCCCCCCCCCCCTCCCCATCTTCTCTCCTCCAGCCCTCTACTGGTAGTGGTAACTACTCCTCTGCCTGGGTTTGGCCTAGGTTCTTCTACCCAGGCAGACGCTAGGCACCAAATTTTAAGCACCTGGGCAACTTGGCGCCTAGAGTTTTCCCAGTCCTGGTACTAACCATTTCATGATTGAAAGCAGCAAATTTTGAATTTGGAGGCGAGTTTGTAGAATCACAGGTGATGGGGAGGTGAAAAGGAAAAACGAAACAGGTAGAGGATCTTCTAGGTCTTATGTGAAGGGATGGTGGATTCCGGTTGCACCAGTGGTTTGAAGACTTGGGTCAAGCTCCAGCATTTGGCCCTGGAGCACTCTGCATGGCCAGTTCTCTAAGGCTTTTTCTTTTTGTCTTCTGTTTTTGTGGGGAAAGGGCTTGATAACCACCCTCTTTTAGGGCCCAACTTATGTTAAAAACCCATTTGGGACACCCAACTGTCGGAGATTTAAAAAAAAAAAAAAATTTTACGATCCAGACAAAAATCACCTCCCAGCCTAATCACAGGGTGGGAGAGCCTGGCTTTTATACATCTCCATCAAGCAACTTGGTTCCATCTCACAGAGGAGAAAGAGAGGATCTGCAGCACTTCATCTTTCATTATATTTATTAGAGATAAAATTCTACATGACTATGGCATTGTTGCTCTAGTCATGCATTCTCGCCCCCAGAGCTCATCCCTAATATTTTTCATTCCTGTATGTACTCTGATCAGTCCAGACTCCTGGGTTTATGCATTCCTGCCAGCAGATGGAGACAGAGAAATTTAACTGACACTGCTTCATAATCCCTGCTGCCACCTGCAGTTCCTCACTATTTCTCTGTTTCCAGCAGTTGGTGGCTGGTGCATACACCTGCAGTTCTGTAGTGTACCCATTTCATTTTTCTTTCCTTTTTTCTTAAGAGCCTTCCTCCTGGGGGGGCGGTGTCCCAAGGGGAACCCTTCCCTGTTTGGTTGAGGTGGACGAGCTGGAGGTCTGTGACCTTTTTGTATGCTCGTTCCAGTGCAGTCCTTGGGGTGTAAATCTTTTGATCCAGATCCCTCCCCTTCACGAGGCCGCTTAAGTGGCTTGTGGGTTCTGGTCAGCTGCTTTTAGGCTCTGCCACTCCTTATACTTCAGGCTGGGCTGAGCTGGACAGCTTCTCTCAGCCTTAGGAGAGGGGAGCTCCTTAGTGTTTAGTAAAGTTATTAAGAAAAAAAAAGCAGAGAAGCAGCTGGAGCAGAGTGGTTAGATTTAGGTCTCTAACCAGCAGCCTTTCTGTCAGTGGGGAGTATTTTTGTGGTGGTGTTTGTGCTCGGCGGGGAGTACTCTGTCCCGCTGCGTGGTAATGGTTCGCGGCAGGACCTGCTGCATTTGTGGCATGGTTTCTTTGCAGTTAGGCCGCCTCGGTCTCTGTTCAGCGTGTGTTTCGGGGGATGAGGGGCCATCGCAGCTTCTGACCCCCCGCGAAACGCAGACGAAGCAGTACTGCTTCTGCTGGGGAAGGCTCCGATGTCGCGGGAACAGCGGTCATTTTACCTTCCCTGACTGTTTTTAACCATGCCATTGGAGGGGATGGGGATTCTCCCCTGAGGCTTTCCCCTGTTTACCCGGACCCTGTGGAGGGGCAGGGGAGCACAGGAAAGGCATTGCCTCTACATTTCCCAACATTGTGGAGTGGCAGGACTCGAGTGGCACTCCTGTCACCGGCTCCCCTCGCCTTTTCCCTGGAGTTTATTTTACTTCTGCACAATTCGTATTTGGCTCAGCAGGAGGGCCTCAGGTACCAGCAGGCAGGCCTAGTTCCCCCTCCTTCATCCCTGGGAGCTCCTGCTTTGACTGCTGGGCCTGGTCAGTCCAGGGGAAGTCTGTCTTCCGGGGTGCAGCAGCTGTTGGGTCCAGTGCAGGTGGACTACAATACAGATGACTCGGCCGGTTCCCTGGAGATCCCCATGAGTTTGGGAGGGACATCAGGGACCTCAGGTGCTGATCCAGATGCGGTCAACCCGGTTCTATGGGACAAGGCGGAGGCTGTCCTGATGTCTGAAAGGGATGACTCCAAGATTTTTCATTTGTTTTGGAGGGAAGAATTAGCTTCTCTTATTCTTCAGGTACTCTCCCTCAGGAAGATACGGACATGGATGGGGTGGATCCAGTCCTTGACAGGCTTTGGATCCCCCATCAGCGTTCCCTTATCATAGTTTCGTGCAAAAGATGATGGATCAGGAATGGAGTACTCCCAATGCCGGATTGAGAGTGGGACGAGCGATGTCAAAGCTTTATCCCTTGCCTGAACAGACCTTAGAGCTCTTTTCTATTCCGAAAGTGGACGCAGCGGTGTTGGTGGTCACCAAAAAGATGACTATTCCCTTGGCGGGTGCCATGACGTTGAAGGATGTTCAGGATCGTAAGCTGGAGGTCCTACCTCAAGAGGATATTTGAAGGATCCGTACTGAGTTTGCAGGCCGCCATTTGTTCTAGTTTCTTGCAACGTGCCTGTCTGTGTTGGGTGCAGCAGCTTCAGGATGGACAGGCAAAGTCTGGTGTGGAAGAGAGTAGTGTAGAATGCTTGGAAGTGTTGGTAGCGTATGTAGCGGACATTTTGATTGATTTGGCGAGAACATTATCTCGCCTTATGGCCTCCATTGTGTCTGTCCGATGATTGATTGTTGTGTTTGTGTAACTGGTCTGCGGATGTGTCATCCAAATCCCAATTGGGTTCTCTCCCTTTCAAGGGACGTCTTTTGTTTGGGGAGGACTTAGAGCAATTGGGTGACAATAAGGTACACAAATGCTGGAGGATAGGCCTAAGACTAAGCAGTCCTTTCCGTCCTGGTCGCATTTTTGGGAAGGCAGGCAGCCTTGTCATACAAGAGGAGCCCCAGTCTCGCAGAAACAGTTTTCTGGCCATGGTCAGTCCTGAGGACAGTCTTTTTTTTTTTTGGGGCTGTCGGAGACCCTTCAGAGCGTCCACAGGAGGAATAGCTTCAGGGGCGAAATTTGCCCAATGAGGCTAGGCTGGCCCCCTCCATCGTTCTTTGTATAGGGGGCCATCTGGCTCGTTTCTATGGGGAGTGGGCCAAGACCATGCAGGATCAGTTGGTGCTCAGTGTCATAAGAGATGGTTACACTTTAGAATTTGCACATCTCGATTGCGACCTCATACTAGTCTCTCCCTGCGGATCGTTGGAAAAATGTCGGGCAGTTTGGGAGACTTTAGACAGGTTGCAGAACATAGGGGCTGTGATTCCGGTCCCTCTAGAGCAGAGCTTTCCAAAGTGTGTGTCGCGACAGTTTAGTGTGTCGCGCAAGCCCGGTGCACGTGACACACCGGCAAGTGGGAGCCAATGCAGCCGCCGGTGGAGCTCATCCCACTGGCGGCTGAGCAGTGAAATATCGCTGTGCTGTGTGCCGGAGACACACAGCAGGAAGATCGGCATGGCCGTGGTGGAGCTCACCTCACCACGGCCCAAAGAAGAAAAAGGTCACGTCGAAACGTGCAGGTGCTACTCCTCCTTCTTGCCCATGCGGCCCCGGAAGAAAAATGTTGCCGGAGCCACACGGGCAGAAAGGGGGAGGAGCGTCAGCCGCGTGCAGAAGAGGAGCAGCAGCGTTGTTGCAGCGGGCGAGAAGAGGAGGAGGCCCGATAGCAGGGTCCCCACCGCGGATCGGCCCAAGAAGATCAGGGCCGCTGCCGTCGCCGCCGTGATCAGCCCGAGAAGATCAGGGCCGCTGCAGAGCCCATCCTGCAGCGACCCGTGAAGAGGAAGCCCAGAGGTAAGAGAGAGGCTGAGGGCCCGTAGAGTGTGTGTATGAGGTGAGTTGAGCGATTGTGTGCATGTATGAGGTGAGTTGAGAGATTGTGTGTGGGAGTGAGGACCTGAATGTTTGCAGAGACAGCATGTGAGAGAGCCTGTGTGTGTGTGAGAGAGACAGCATGTGACAGTTAGAGCCTGTGTGTATGAATGATTGTATGAGAGAGAGCATGTGACAGTGAGAGCCTGTGCTTGAGCAAGACAGCATGTGGGAGTGAGAGAGAGCCTGGGTGTGTGAGAGTCAGACAGCATGTGCAAGAGAGAGACTGTATGAATGATTGTATGAGAGAGAGCCTGTGAGAGTGAGAGCCTGTGTGTGTGTGAGAGAGAGAAAGCATGTGAGAATGAGAACCTGACTGAATGTTTGAGGGAAGAAGATAGATGGAGAGAAAAGAAATAGAAAAAAAGACAATATGAAAGGAATTGGCAAAAAAATAAGAAAGGGGAGGTGGAACAAAAAAGCCTGTGACCAACCGATTAGAAAACTAAGATCAGACAGCAAAGGTAAAAAAAAGAAATAAATTACTTTTTACTGATTGGCACATGTAATCTTTGTTAATGTGCAAGAGTAGCACTTTCTCTATGCTGATTTCACAATGTACGAGATCAACATGGAGGAAGTGGAAACCCACGGGGCCTGCACAGAGGAGGCAGCAGAATGGGCTTCAGTGCCAATAGCAGCAATCAGCGCCTCCCCAATAGCCATGCGGCATCAGTGACCGTGGCAGCAGAGGAATGAGAGAGGCTCCGAGGTTGCTGGCAAAAGAAAGAGAGGGGGTTTGCCTTTAGTGTGTGCCTGCCTGAGGGTGTGTCTGTGTGTGAGAATGTATGGGTGTCTTCCTGGGGTTTGTATGTGTGAGAATAGGTGCCGGCCTGTGTGTGGTGTATGTGTGTGTGAGAATGAATGTGTGCATGCCTGGGGGATGGTGAGGGAGTGGTGTGAAAATGAATGGAAGCCTGCCTGGGGGTCAGTTTCAGTGTGTGAGAATGACTGGGAGCTTGCCTGGGTGTGTGTGTTTGTGTGTATGTGAGGGAGCCAGAGAGAGTGTGTATGAGAAAATCCAGGGGAGTAAGAGTTTGTGTGGGGGGTGTGTGTGGAGGGAGAGAGAGTGTCTTAGAGCCTGAGAGTGTGTCAGTGTCTGTGAGAGCGAGAGGTTATGGTGGGTATAAGAGCATGAATGTGTATGTATGTGACAGTGTATGTGTGAGAGAGAATGGACATGTGAGTATATGTGAGAGAGAGGATAACCTCCTAATCCTTGACAATATCAGGGTGACTGGAAATCAAGAGCTCCCACGTATGGACAGCAGGGGCTTTTTAAAATCCTTATTAGTTTTAATTATTGGGTGTTATTTGATATATGTGCTGTTTTGAAATATTTTATTGGTGTTTGGGGAAATTGTAAAAAATGTATATGATTTTAATGAATAGAAATTCTGTTTATCAGTAGTTTTAAAATATTCTTTTATTAGTATGGTTTACTATTATAACTGATGCTTTATGTTTCTTGATTTTATTTGTCTTATGAGGAATGGTGGTTCTGTTTTTCCATTATTAATACACAGAGTCTGGCTTCTTGGGGTTTCCATTTCAGTTTTTGTCTAATTTGTGCTCCTTTATTTTGTATTCCCTGTACGTACCAGGATCAGTCCAGACAGTGGGTTATGTCCCCGAGTCCAGCAGATGGAGTCAGAACAGACTTCGAGGGGGCGTAATCATATATACCAGCACCCCCTCTGCAGGAATTCAGTATCTTCTGACTCCAGCAGATGAGAGTAGGGGAATCTGTGCTTCCCCAGTTGTGACAGGAATTTTTTCTTTTCTGTTTTCTGTGTTCTCCTTCTTTAGCTTTGCTTTAGCTTCTCTTTGCTATTTTGTGTGTGTGTGACCATGATGAGAGATTCTGGTTTGTTTGTTTCCTCAGTAGGTGGTGTATTGGTATTCTAGGACCCAGTATAATATTTACCCTTGCTTTTTCACAGGTAGGGTTATTGTTGTTTGAGTCCTTGGTGTTATTACTGTTATGTTACAATGGGATTGCAGTATAGATTTTAAGTGTCTTTTTTTTTTTTTTGCGAGGTTTTATTTTCGTTCACAATGTGCCTGGCAGTGGAAGGTGTTTGCTGCTGTTACTGTGAGGTGACACCAGAATTTGAAAATATCTTTTAGTATGATGAGCTGTAAGGGAAACATTCAAGTTACAGAACTGGAGGTGCAGGATTTATATTGACATTCTGTCCCTTCCTATAAATTCCAGACTTCACTCTCATAGCCACAAAGAATTAGTTGAATGAGGCTATCAAATAATTATATAGTGTGAAACTGGTCAGCTTTTTAAAATTACGCAGAAGACCCTTTGGACTTTCTTATTAACACCAAATATTCAAAAGCTGTGTTCATCCCATCAAGCTCATATATCTCATTAAAGAGGTAAATTGAATAACACAATAAATTTGTTTTATTATTGTTACTCATAAATTATAACAATAACATTAATCTTGGAATATTATATATTTTTAATATAAATGAAAGGTTTTCACAAGATAGGTTGTGTCGTGAAACATTTTATTATGTATATATTTAAGGAAACATACATAAATTGTTGAAATACATTTTGTTCGTTTAACCTTTAACCTCTGGTTTGCTAGTAGACTGAATTACTGTGTCCCGAAATTATATTTGTCTAAAAAGTGTGTCACCAACATGAAAAGTTTGGAAAGCTCTGCTCTAGAGGAATGGGGCAAAGGTCAGTATTCCATTTACTTCGTGGTTCCAAAGAAAGAGGGCACCTTTTGCCCCATTCTAGACTTAAAAGGGTAAATGCAGTGTTAAAGGTTCCAAGATTTTGCATGGAGACCTTGCAGTTGGTAATTGTGGTGGTGCACACTGAAGAATTTCTGGCTTCTTTGGACTTGAAAGGAGGCATACCTGCACATTCCCATTCATTGGGATCCCCAGCATTTTCTGAGATTTATGGTGCTGGGTCAACATTTCCAGTTTCAGGCCCTCCCTTTCGGGCTGGCCACGGCACTACGAACTTTCACTAAGATCATGGTAGTAGTTGACAGCAGCCTTATATGCAAGGGAGTGTTGGTCCACCCTTACCTCGACGATTGGCTCATCAGGGCAAAGTCAGAAGCCAGTTGTCGCACTGCAGTCCAGAAGGTGATTCATACTCTGGAATCTCTAGGCCTGGGTAGTGAATTTGGCAAAGAGCCATCTAATTCCAACTCAGAACTTGAGTATTTGGGAGCTCTGTTGGATACAAACAAAGGCAAGGTGTACCTTACGGAGAGAGTGTACACGTTACAAACGCAGGTTCAGCGCTTGTCATGGTTGCGAGTACCCAGAGCCTGGGATTTTTTTGCAGGCTCTGGGGTTGATGGCTTCAACTCTTCAGTTGGTTCCTTGGGCCTTTATGCATATGAGACCATTACAGAGAACTCTGTTGGTGCAATGGAATCCATTGTCGGAACATTTTTATCAGCCCATATCTTTCGATACTCCTATCCGAGACAGGCTGTCTTGGTGGCTACAGACGTCCAGCCTAGTATGTGTTGTCAATCTAGACATACCGGATTGGATAATTCTTACTACCATAAAAACAAACGAGAAGAACATGCTATACTGGGTCAGACCAAGGGTCCATCAAGCCCAGCATCCTGTTTCCAACAGTGGCCAATCCAGGCTACAAGTACCTGGTAAGTACCCAAAAACTAAGTCTAGTCCATGCTACTGATGCTAGTGATACGAGTGGCTATTTTCTAAGTCAACTTGATTAATCGCAGGTAATGGACTTCTCCTCCAAGAATTTATCCAAACCTTTTTTTAAACCTAGCTACATTAACTGCACTAACCACATCCCCTGGCAACAAATTCCAGAGTTTAATTGTACGTTGAGTGAAAAAGAATTTTCTCCAATTAGTTTTAAATGTGCTACATGCTAACTTCATGGAGTGCCCCCTAGTCCTTCTATTATCCAAAAGAGTAAATAACCTTTTCACAGTTACTCGATCTAGGCCAGTCTTTCTGGTTGGGGGGGCAGTATGCCAGCGTCAGTCGGCCAAGGGTACTTGGACAGAGAAAGAGGCCTCCTGGTCTATCATTCGCTTAGAGACCATAGCAGTGAGGTTAGTGTTACTAGCCTTTCTGCCTCTGGTTCAAGGACGCTCGGTGCGGGTCTTGTCAGACAACGCGACCACAATAGCATATATCAATCGGCAGGGTGGAACCAAGAGTCAAATGATGGCACAGGAGTCTTATGAGTTGATTCTTTGGACGGAAGAACACTTGGCCAGATAGCAGCATCTCATATAGCAGGGGTCAAAAACGTCCAGGCGGATTTTCTAAGTCACAAACTTCTAGATCCAGGAGACTGGGAATTGTTGGAGTCGGCAATGTAGCTCATTCGCAAGAGGTGGGGTTGTCCTCATGTGGATCTAATGGCGACTCGTCTCAATGCGAAGGCATCTCGATTTTTCAGCCACAGGCGAGAGTACGGGGCCAAGGGAGTCAACGCTCTGGTGATTACTGGGTCTTGGGAGATCCTACTTTATGTATTCCCCCTTGGCCTCTGGTAGGCAAGATCTTGCACTGGATAGAGAGTCACCTGGGGGTGTGGTGTTGGTAGTCCCAGAGTGGCTGCGTTGGCCATGGTTCGCTGATCTGGTCAACTTGGCAGTGGACAGTCCATTACAACTTAGTCATCTTCCTCGCCTACTTCGCCAGGGCCCCATATTTTCCGACCAGGCAGATCACTTTTTGTCTAGCGGCTTGGCTTTTGAGAGGTGATGTTTGAGATGCAGAGGATACCCAGAGGCAGTAAAAACGACATCTACTTCATTGTCGTACGTCCAAGTCTGGAAGATCTTTGAGGCATGGTGTATAACTGAAGGTATTCAGGCCTTATGGTCTTCAGTGTCTCAGATTTTATCTTTCCTTCAAGAAGGTTTAATCAAAGGCCTAGTTTTAAACTCTCTCAGAGTTCAGGTAGCAACTCTGGCTTCTTTACGTGGGACGTTGTCCTCTCGCCCAGATGTGGTCAGGTTTCTTCAGAGGGTTAAGAATATGTGCCCTCCACCAAGGAGAGTTTGTCCATCCTGGAATCTTAATCTTGTCCTCAGAGTTTTATGTGAGGCACCCTTTGAGCCTCTTTGCAGAGCAATATTTAAGGATTTGACCTTGAAGATTGTTTTTCTAGTAGCAATTTGTTCTGCGAGAAAAATCTCTGAGTTGCAAACGTTATCTTGTCGCGATCCATTCCTTCAGATTCAGGTGTGTCCTTGCGGACGGATCCCTCCTTTCTTCCCAAGGTGGCATCGGCTTTTCATATTAATCAGACGGAGCTTCCTGCTTTTCCAGATTTGGATGCTTCTGCGCCTCATGCGCGGGAACTTAGACGTCTGGATGTCCATAGGCTTTGCTGAGGTAACGAATGATTTTAGGAGATCTGATCATCTTTTCATTTTATGGAGCGGTTTGAAGAAAGGTACCCAGGTTCCAAGGCTACCATTGCGAGGTGGCTTAAATAGGCCATTGGGTCAGCGTACATTCTGAAAGGCCGTTGGGTGCCAGATGGTTTGAGGGCTCATTCTACTCTATCTCAAACGTCTCATGGGCAGAGGCCCAGTTAGTTTCACCACAGGAAATTTGTAGGGCGGTGACTTGGCAGTCTCTGCATATTTTTACGAGGCATTATCGTCTAGATGTCGGGGATCCAGAGTCTTGGTCCTTTGGTGAAAGTGTCTTGCGAGCGGGACTCTCCAGGTTCCACCTTAATTAGGGGGCTTTGGTACATCCTAAGAGTCTGGACTGATCTGGGTACTTACAGGGAAAGGAGAATTGGTTCTTACCTGCTAATTTTCGTTCCTGTAGTACCACAGATCAGTCCAGAACCCGCCCGATTTGCTCAGCTCTGATTGCTTCAGGTAGTTTAAGATTTTTTCCAGTTCTATTATTGTTAGTTTGTTTGGCTATTTTTCTTACTTCTTTTTACCGGTGTTTTTTGGCTTGGGTTCAGTTCAATACTGAGGAACTGCAGGTGGCACCAGGGTTTATGAAGCAGTGTCAGTTAAACATTCTCTGACTCTATCTGCTGGCAAGGATGCATAAACCCAGGAGTCTGGACTGATCGGTGGTACTACAGGAACGAAAATTAGCAGGTAAGAACCGATTTTCCCTTAACAGGGCATGTAACCAATCAATGCTTTATTCCTTGATGACAAGCATTCTTACATCACATCATTCTTATTGACATATAATTTATCGATTCACAGATCTAGTTTAGGATCTGCTACCAATCATTTAAACCAGCCCGAATACTAAAACGAAGCTCATTTTTCATAAATACTAGGTGTCATCAATTGCAAGGTCTGATGCAAAATTACACCATCCATCCTTCAAGTCAGCATGTAGCCTGCTCCATATTTTCACTACAAGATGTTCAAAACAAATTCTAACAGTACACTCACTACTTGAGATAACAGCAACTAAGCACAATAATGTTTGCTAAGCTCTATAAAATATAAAATTTTTCTTTTTCTTATAAATCCACTTTGCTCCCTACATATAACTATCTAACAAATATAGAGACCTTTAAGAACTCAGAAAAAAGTCAACTCAAATTCCACACAACTAGCAGTATCCACAGTGAAAAGCCGAACAGGAGTGCAGTGAAACTGAAAACCAGGAGGTCTTTGCCAGTCCTTTCATGCTGTGATTTCACAATAGCTTAGTCCTAGATCTTGACTGAAAGCTTGAGCCCTGAAGGAGATGGGAGCATGCAGATAGTGTGATGGAAAAGAACGAACAAGTGTTAGGAGTAGTCAGGCGAGGCAAGATGAGGGCCCAGCAGCCAGGCTTCAGGAACTCAGACTCAGTGAGGATAGGACGCAGACAACGAGCGATTCACCCAGAACCAAAGGAACCCAGAGGAAGGGGCAGGATTGGGGAACAGCAGCTCAAACTGGCACAGATAGAGAACATGCCTTGATTTATTTATTTATTTATTTATTTTTTAATTTATTTTTTCTTTATGGCCTTCTTAGAAGGCTTAAATTAAACTGCATTGTTAGATGTTGTCGTTTGTTTGTTTTTTGGGGGGGTTTGTTTGTTTTTTATTTTTTGTTTTTTATTTGCAGATAGTTTGGAGACTGGGAACTGAAATTTTATTTCATCACCCTGAAAGCAGCATCGAGGTTGTCAACTCCTTTGTCAACAGTGTGAAAAATATTGGTGTAAAAAATTATTTGCAGGTAAAGATGCACATTTGCAGTCATCAGCCAGAGGCGGGGCTTCCTTGGTGGTTTCATTGGCTCATAGGGAAGAGAGTTGATCTAGGGAGTCCTGGGAGACACTTCCCGCTGTGGTCTGGATTTCCCCACTTCTCAGATGATTAGTAACAATATTCTGATTCCTCCATTTTTTTTCCAATCCCCCGCCATCTCCAGAAAGTTTCTATTATCTGTGGTTTGGGCATTAATCTGTGGGCAGAGTTACCAGATTGTGACCACTGATTTCGATAATATGAGCTCAGGAGATAGAGGTGAAAATGAGAGTCCCTGATAGATCGTTTGAAGTCCAAACACTGGCAATAGCTGCCAGCCTTCCCATCCCAGGGGTGGCAGCGTGTAGATGTATGTAAGTATCAAATAGCACAAAGTATTTGTATAGAAGAAGCCACATAAAGACCAAATTATTGCTCCTCAGTAGTAATATTAGGAGTTACTGGGATGAAATGTTTATTAAACATTTATAAACCACATATCAACATTTCTAGGTGGTTTACATAAAAACATTCCATAAAAATATAAAAACAAATATCGAACAGATAAAACAGCTCATACTTAAATGCTAAAAACAAACATACATAAAATTATGAAACTTAAAAAAAAACAAAACGGCCACTGCTGAGTTAACATCTGCTTGAGTTATCTGTAATGAGCTGCTTTAATACCTCATTCTTCCTTACATGCTAACATCTAGAGGCTAAATGCTTGTTTAAATATCCAGGCTTTCATCATTTTCCTGAATCTAGCAATTGATAGCTCTCCTCTTAATGCTTGTGGTAACGCATTCCATGGTTGTGTTCCTTGCACACAAAACAAATGCTCATGCGATTTTTTTTCAGCTTGCTTAAATAAATGAACAGTGGAGGTTATGAGGAGCAGCGTGTGCTTAGCACCATACAGTGAGATCAGTGACATTGATTAAATTGTTACAGATGTGTTTGGAGCAAGCCTTTTACCTCCTCTGCCAAGGATTGACAGAGGATGCCCACAGCATCCTGACCGTTGCTGAGAGCTGGCGATACGGAGTCAGGGTGGACTCTCAGGAGAAACTGATGAAGCTAATCCAGGCGTACCGGGCGCTACTGGATCACCATGCATGGTTGAAGAAGAGGGATGCCATGCTAGCGGAGGGTGAGCTGCAGATATCCTTGTTTTAGGATTTCACAGGGTAAAACAACGCCAGTTTTTTGTTTTTTTTCAAGCTTATTTCTGTTTTGTTTGTTTTTTTTTGTTTTGTTTTGACCATAAAAAAAACAATTTGTATATAACAGATATAATGAGGCCAATATTCCAAGGCATTTAGTCGGATAACTCGCAAGATACCTGCCTACATGCTAAGTTTCCAAAATCACCAGTACTTATCCAGCTTTTAAAGCATTGCCCAGCCATTCTGGGCAGGGACAAGTTAACTTATCCTGCAAACTCCGATACCAGTTAATCAGCTAACTCTAAAAGTGCCCTGAAGCAGGTCTAAAATTATCCAGGAACATATTTTTGGATAATTTTAGATTTAACTTGTATTAAAGAAAAAAATAGTGGATTACAGGCCTGGTGGCTCTATATTCCCAAAACCCACAAAGTATTCAATGAACATCAAATTTTGAAGAGTTGGCGCCAGCTTCTGCTCCCCAGTCCTGCATACATTTATCTCAAATGAGCCCTCTTCTGGCCCCCCATCTTCCTGGTATCTTGTCAAATGGTCATCGTCATTCAGGTTTGTGGTAGCTGCTACCACCATCCCAGCCAGCACCTCCTACATGGCTGTGTTTAGCTGAACAAGTTATCCGTTGGGGGAGCTTTATTTAAGTATTGGCCTCAATTTGTATGTTCCTGCCTGCTTGGCTTCATTAATTTGGCAGAGTAGCACTGCTAGAGTACATAACTATGAACCTGGAAGGATGACCAGGTGAGTTTTACTGCCTCTAATCACTGACTTATCAGTAAATCATTTAACCTCCCATTATTCTAGATTAAAGTTGTTAGCTCACTGGGAGACCCAAACAATGTAAACAAAATGAATTGCTTTGGCCCCACAGTGCTAAATAAATTGATAAATGCTATTTAGACACTGACACAGCCGTAGGAGCTTCGTGCTCTGCAGTCCATCTAACTTGACCCGAAACTTAATGGGCCCAGAATTCAAAGATATATACAGTTATCTAAGTTATCCAGATATAACTGGATAACTTCTAGTTAGCTGGTTAAGTTCTATCCGGATGACTTTAGACTTGCTTTTCAGCAGGTCTAACTTATTTAGTTAACTTAATCAAATAAGGTCAATATAGGCACTTGTCTGGTTAAGAGAAATGGATAAGATGCCCTGCTTTGATCAATCCATTGCTCACCCCCAAGATAATCCAGCTATCCATTTAACCGGATAAATTCTTATCTTATCTTATCTAGAACATAGCCACTGCTATTAATTGCATCAGTAGCAAGGGATCTTCTTAGTGTTTGGGTAATTGCCAGGTTCTTGTGGCCTGGTTTTGGCCTCTGTTGGAAACAGGATGTTGGGCTTGATGGACCCTTTGTCTAACCCAGCATGGCAATTTCTTATGTTCTTATGTTCAGATATTCAGCAGCTTCCACCTAGCTGCACAAGTTTTTTATTTGGCGAAGTAGCACTACACATCAGTCTCCGAGAATGGATAGCATGAGAGGGGTTTTTTTTTTGTTGTTTTTTTTTTAAATCTTTATTCATGGATTGAAAGATTCCCCCAAGATTTAATTTCAGCCCTGGGGAATAACTTAGTATGTTTCCCTGCTTAACCCTCCCCCCCTCCCAACACCTCCCCCTCTTCCCCCATACATTAAATTTGTTTTGAGAAGAGGCAGCAGTGGGAATACATGGTGAGTGCACGTCTTCTCCGAGGAAAAGCAGGATGGTTGTGCTCACACATGGGTGACGACATCAGATGGCGCCCTGATGTGGAAAACTTATGTCAAAGATTCTAGAATTTTGACTAGGCACACTGAGCGTGTCCTATACCACGTGTCCATGTGGCGTGCCTCTCCAGTCTCTCTTTCTGTGGAGCTCACTTTGGCTGTTTTGGCCTTGTAGAAAACTTGCTTTTTCTCACAATTTTTGTGGGTTGTTTCTTGTTCCATTGCGGGGTCCCTCTCTGTGCCTTCCCATAGTATCTCCTAGTCAGGGTTTTCAGCGATTTGGGTAAGTTTCCTTTCACGTTCGATTACCCATGGCAGCAGTGCATCATGCCTGCTGGCCATTGACACCCTGCCATCATCCTTTTCAATTCATGCCCCTTTTGTTTCGTCAGACGTCGCCACGTCTGGTTTTCGGCGATGCTCCTAGTGCCTGAGGACCCATGACCATTGTGGATCTGCGTGAGATATGTGTCCTCTGCCTGGGGGCATCGCAAGACGTATGGCAGGGGTGGCAAACCCCGTTCCTCGAGGGCCACCAATCCTCCATCGGTATCGGGCCTCCGCAACGGTCTCCACCAGTCCTGATGCCAGTCGCTGATTCACCTTGAGGGTCTGAAGGCGATCTGGCCATGCCTCCTTCCCTGTCGGTGTTGGCATCGGCAGTGTTCAAGGAGGAGCTGGAGCGCCAGGTCAGCTAGCAGTGGACTGGTCCTATGGCACAGACAGCTCTGGACCCAGTGCCACCCATTCCCATACTGCTTCTGGAGAAGCTCAATGTGCTCATCTGTGAGTTAATGACCCAGCTGGCATCTGTTCCCGAGACAGCATCGGTGCCCGATGAGGCACAGAGGCCTCCCCCTACCGATACAGTGGTCATCGCTGGTTCCTCCAAGGAGGAAGCTCCACTGAGGCTGGCAAAGACACCAAGGCCTGCCACCCCCCCCCCCCCCCCTCACCTTACCCCGTTCAGTTTTACCGGTGGTTGCATCTTTTAGACAAAGGCTGAGCACCTAGGGACCTGTCCCCTGTGGCTTACAGTGAGGATCAGGAACCCTATGACCCCCTGGGGGACATGACATTTCAGCGTCCTCTGTGGGTCTTCCTCAGACCCTTCTCCAGAGGAGCAAAGGAAGTCTGAGGATTTAACCTTCCCACGTTTTGTGAGGGTGATGTCGAAAGCCATCCCTTTTCAGTTAACAGAGGAGGATGCCAGGCACAAAATTCTTGAGATCCTCCAGTTCGTGGAATCTCCTAAGGAGATCGTGGCGGTCCCGATACATGAGATCCTTAAGGACTTGCTACTGAGGATATGGGAATACTCCCTCAATGTGCCTCCCTTTAAGAAAGCAGATGGGGTTTTTGCCCAAAAGGCTGCCGGATTCGATAAGCGTCAACCATCCCACCAGTTGGTAGTGGTTGAATCCACTCAAGGGCCAAGCGCTTTCAGACTCATTCCTCGGCACCCCGGGGAAAGACCATAGAGCGATGGATGCTTTTGTGAGGAAGGTATTTCTTCAAGGCACCATGCTCATTGCTCGTATTGCTTCCTACCAGCTCTACATGAGCCAGTACTCATGGGTTAGCTGGAAGGAGGTGCAGGAGGTGGCTGAGCAGCTGCCTCAACAGCAGCAGGATACCCTCATGTTGCTGGTGCATGAGGGCCTGGAGTGAGGGAAAACACTAGGTCCTTGAGACCTACAATGCTTTTGAGACAGCATTGAGTCTCTCTGTGGTGGGAATTGGTGCCCGCAGAATGGCATGGCTGCGGGCCTTGGATCCCCGACCAGAGGTATAGGAACGACTCACTGACGTGCCAAGTACTGGGGAGAATATCTTCAGAGAGAGGGTGAAGGATGCTGTGGCCCAACTAAGACCCTCTAACAATTCTCTGCAGCACTCTGAACCCATTCTTCTCTTCTAGGAGGCTGGCGAGAAAGGGGCCAAGAGAGTCTTTCTTTCGCCAAAGGAAGTAGTATCCTTCACCCCCTTCTTCGCATCAACACCATCAGGGCTCCCATGGCCGTCCTAGTCAGCAGAGAACCCCTAAGCCCCAGCCGTCTTTCAGTCAACTTCAGGGATGGGGTTTTAACTGGGGTGTAGGGATTATAGGCCAGTTGCCCGTACCCAGGACAATGGATCCTCCGGTCGGGGGCAGGCTGCAGTTCTTTGCAAACCAGTGGTCCAGTATAACCTTGTGGATAATACTTTAAAATCGTCGGCTCAGTGTGCTGCAGCAGTCAAAAAAAAGCAAATAGAATGTTAGGAATTATTAGGAAGGGAATGGTTAATAAAATGGAAAATGTCATAATGCCTCTATATCGCTCCATGGTGAGATCACACCTTGAATACTGCGTACAATTCTGGTCGCCGCATCTCAAAAAAGATATATAGTTGCGATGGTGACCAAAATGATAAAGGGGATGGAACAGCTCCCCTGTGAGGAAAGGCTGAAGAGGTTAGGGCTGTTCAGCTTGGAGAAGAGAAGGCTGAGGGGGGATGTGATAGAGGTCTTTAAGATCATGAGAGGTCTTGAACGAGTAGATATGAATCGGTTATTTACACTTTCGAATAATAGAAGGACTAGGGGGCATTCTATGAAATTAGCAAGTAGCACATTTAAGACTAATCGGAGAAAATTCTTTTTCACTCAACACACAATAAAGCTCTGGAATTTGTTGTCAGAGGATGTGGTTAGTGCAGTTAGTGTAGCTGGGTTCAAAAAAGGTTTGGATAAGTTCTTGGAGGAGAAGTCCATTAACGGCTATTAATCAAATTTACTTAGGGAATAGCCACTGCTATTAATTGCATCAGTAGCATGGGATCTTCTTAGTGTTTGGGTAATTGCCAGGTTCTTGTGGCCTGGTTTGGCTTGATGGACCCTTGGTCTGACCCAGCATGGCAATTTCTTATGTTCTTATGGAGCATTGGGTTCTGTCCATTGTCCATCAAGGGTACCAATTTAATCTATTGGGTGTCCCACCAAATTGCCCTCTAAGCCCATCTTTGGGGACTGGTAGTGCATCAGGAGGTACTATTAACAGAGCTCTCCTTCCTCTTAATGGCCAGAGCGGTCAAGCCTGTACCACCAGGGCAAAGAAGGCGGGGATTCTACCTCAGGTACTTCCCGATTCCAAAGAGAACAGGAGGACTCGTCGCATCCTAGACCTTCAACAAGTTTCTAAGAATTGAAAAGTTCAAGTTGGTCTCCCTAGGCACCTTGATCTTCCTTTTGCCAAAAGGGGACTGGATATGCTCCCTCGACCTAAAGGATGCATACACTCATGTTGAGATCTTCACCGGTCCCAGAAAGTATCTCCAATTTGGGTGGGAAATCAGCACTTCCAGTACCGGATGTTGCCATTTGGGCTCATGTCAGCCCCATGGGTCTTCACAAAATGCCTGGCCGTGGTGGCAGTATACCTCTGCAGACTGGGAGGGCATGTTTTCCCACATTGGGATGAATGGCTGGTCAAGAGCACGTCTCGGGCAGGGGCCACCAGGTCCATGCACATGACCATCCGGGCGATGGAGTCACAAGGGTTCGTTGTCAACTACCCAAAGTCCCACCTCAGCCTGTCACTTCAATTGGACTTCATAGGAGCCCTGTTAGACACGGCGCAGGCCAAGGCCTTCTGCCTTGCCAGAGGACCATCACCTTGATGACCATCGCAGCAGAGATCCAACAGAGCCAGCAGGTGTCAGCCTGGCACATGTTGAGGCTATTGTGCCATATGGCTGCAACTGCTTGTCATCTCTTGGCACGTTTACACATGCACAGAGCCCAATGGACCCTGAGGTTGTAGTGGCACCAGATCACTCAGCCTCCAGGATTGTATCTGAGTCAGCCCATCTTTCTGGGACTCATTGTCCTGGTGGTGGGTACTTTCAAATCTGGAACAGGGGATCTCTTTTCAAATTTTTCCTACCCAAATTGTCCTAACCACGGATGCATCCACCCTGGTTGGGGAGCTCAAGTAGATGGTCTCAGCACCCAGGGTCTCTGGTCCATTCAGGAATGCTCTTGACAAACCAGCTTCCAGGATTTTTGGCGATCAGGTACGCACTATGGACTTTCTGAGATCTGTTGTCCAACAAAGTTGTCCTGATCCAAACAGACAACCAGGTAGTCATGTGGTATGTCTACAAGCAGGGAGGCATGGGATCATACTTCTGTGTCAGGAAGCGGTCCAGATAAGATTAGTGCCCTGTCCCATGGGATGGTGCTCAGGGCCATGTACCTGGCCAGGACAGAGAACATGGTAGCGGACAGGCTGAGTTGAGCTTTCAGACCTCACCAGTGGTCCCTGGACCAGGGGGTAGTGAATCATATGTTCTGCCTCTGGGGGAACCTGGTTGTAGATCTGTTTGCATCCCCCTGCAACATGAAGGTGCCTTGGTTCTGATCTCTATACAGATAAGTCGGCAAACCAGCCTTGGACACCCTTGCCCATCACTGGAGCAAGGGTCTTCTATATACGTATCCTCCTATTCCCTTAGTGGCAAAGACTCTCTCTTGAAGCTTTGCGAGGTCAGAGGGACTATGATCCTCATAGTCCCTCATTGGCCGAGACAGACCTGGTTTCCACTCCTACAGGAGTTGTCTATGCAGAGACCGATCAGTCTGGGGACTCCCCAGTGACTGCCATCAAAATTATGACCACCTAGCTCAGGTACTTCAGGTCAGAGATGCACAGAGCTCAAAAGGAGCTTTCAGCAGCTGAGCTAACACCACATTTAAGCCCCAAGACACAGCGGGAGGCCCTATGGTGTGGCCTTCTGCTCACACCATATGGAAAACCTCCTCCACTTCAGTCCATAGGGCTTTTTAAAAGCCACCAGGACCCGAGGTACATCCTCTGAAAGATCAAGGTAGGCTGTGGCATCCCAACCTCCAGGCCCTGTCGCACACACCTAGATTTTGAGAGGTTAATCGTGCAGGCGCTTGATCTTTCAAAGGATGTGTCTCGGGTCCTGGTGGCTTCTAGAAAGCCCTATGGACTGAAGAGGAAGAGGTTTTCGTATGGTGTGAGCAGAAGGCCCTAGATCCATTCTCCTGCTCCACACAAAAACTGCTTGACTACCTTCTACACCTATCAGAAGCTGGCTCAAAAACCAATTCCGTTAGAGTTCATCTTAGTGCAATTGGCGCGTACCACCAAAGTGTCGATGATATGCTCATCTCTGTACAGCCTTTAGTTGTATGTTTCATGTGGGGCCTGCTGTAATTGAAGCCTTCGCTAAGGCCTCCCACTGTGTCTTGGGTCCTTAACTGATGAAAGCTCCTTTTGAGCCACTGTGCATCTGTGACCTGAAGTACCTGACCTAGATGATCATATTTTTGGTAATGGTCACTTCCAGCAAGCAGGGTCAGCAAGCTCCAGGTCTTAATGACTTATCTACCTTACACTGTTTTATCATGATAGGGTGGTCTTGTGTATGCACCCTAAATTCCTGCCTAGGATTTCCATCTTAACCAGTCAGTCATCCTGCCAATATTCTTGCCCAGGTCCCATTTGCACCAAGGCGAATGAGCACTGCACAGTTTGAACTACAAGTGAACCTTAGCCTTCTATCTGGAGCAGGCAGAAGTCCATAGAGAGTCCACCCAACTTTTTTGTTTCTTTTGTTAAGAATAGGTTGGGCATTGCTGTTGCCAAACACACACTATCCAGTTGGCTAGTAGATTGCATCTCCTTCTGTTATGCCCAGGCAGGACTGCATCTTGGGGGTCATGTCAAGGCTCATTCTGTCAGAGCCATGGCAGTGTCTGTGGCCCACTTGCAAGCAGTTCTCATGGAGGAGATCTGCAAGGCTGTGATGTGGAGTTCTCTCCAGACATTCACATGTCGTCATTGTCTAGATGGGGGTTGGCAAATGCAACAGCAGGATCGACCAGTCCTCCGGTACCTGTTTTGAGGTTTAGAACTCAACTCTCCCTATCTAAGGCCTGTTTAGATTCAGGCTGTCTCCCCCTCTATTATCAACAGCATTGGTGTTGTGCCCGATGGCACCTAGGTGTGTGTGTGTCTTTTTGTGGTAGGGAACAGCCTGTAGCTAGGGATTCACCCATGTGTGAGGACTGTCATCCTGCTTGTCCTTGGAGAAAGTAGAGTTGTTTACCTGTAACAAGTGTTCTCCGAGGAAAGCAGGATATCAGTCCTCACGAAACCCACCCGCCACCACTCAGAGTTGGGTTTCTCCTATCTTTTATTTTAATCATAATTCTATGTTTCGAGACTGAAGAGGGGACCCCACGTGGATGTATGGTATAGGGCATGTTGGATGCAGTGTGCCTAGCCAAAGTTCTAGAAACTCTGACAGAAGTTTTCCGCATCGCGGCTCCATCTGATGATGTCACCCGTGTGTAAAGACTTAGCATCCTGCTGTCCTGGGAGAACACCTGTTATAGGTAAGCACCTCTGCTTTCTTGCCCACCCTATCCAAGTACAGTCCATTCTTTCTTCAGTCTCCTCCTCACCAGCTCTCTTGTTCGTGTTTTTTTTCCTCTCATCTCGCTTCAAAATTCCTTCTTTTCCTATTCCAGACGCAGCCCTCTCCCTTTTTCTCCTTGCTGCTGCCTCCCAGGCTTCAAACCTGGCTTCAGACATCTCCCTTACTACTATTTATCCTATCTGTAGTGCTAATCGATGTCCACAGCACCCTCCCTCGGGGCTGAAGATGCTTCCATCTCCTCTTGCTGGGGCCCTGATCAGAGGTGAAAACGCTCCCACAGCTTTTCTTGCCAGCTGACAAAATCCACTCGCTCCAGTTGAGTGCATTTTCAAAGCCCTGATTTTACTTACCTCTGAATGACAAGCGTGTTTGTGCCACACTGAAGCCTGTAAGCAGGGTAAACAATGAAAGGATAATGGATCGTCAAAGCATTGCCTGCCTAAAGATTACTCTGAAGCGCCGTTGGGTTAATGTGAGAGAGAGGAGGGCCTAGTGATAGTGTTCCCTCAGAGTGAAAGCAAACATTGGTCTGATTTTTTTTTTTTTTTTTTTTTTTTGGGAGAGCCCTAATGAATGTTCATGAGGTTTATTTGCATGCAGTGGCTCTGCCTGTCACTGTCGATAACTGGCCCAGGCAGCACAGGTGTACATGCAGCACGAGTTGCCTATGAATAATACCAGACTTTTTTGCCTTGTGTCTTAAAGGGCAGACTGACTGCTGCTGGTGCTGCTGCCGCCATGTAGGTAGAATTACCGATCCCCCTTCTCTCTCTCTCTCTCTCTCTCTCTCTGGCACTTTGAATCCCACCCACCAGATTCTCCTCTGTATCTATTTACATTATACTCATCTAGGTCACCTCAAGGGCATGTTTTTTTTATTTTATTCTCCATTGAATGTTATCTGTTAGCTCATAGCTCGCTGGCCTAAATTTTATGAGTTTAGTAAATGACACCAGACCTGTGATCTACATTGGCCACACTCTCAGTGTCGGGAAGCTGGGCTTGATGGACTTTAGATCTGCTGCAGCATGGCTCTTCTCATGTTCTTAAATAACAGCAGCTGTCTGCAGGAGTTTGCTCTCGTGGATTTCTCTGGGTCATGTTGAGTCCATGTATGTCAAGGGCCTGATATCTAAGGGCTTAGCTGAGAGGGAACCTGTTTGGGAGCAAGATCTGGGGGAAGCCTGCGATGAAGGGAATCGGATGGCAACAGTACATGATCAAGCACCACATGGGTAAATGTTGGTAGACCGCTTCGCAGCAAGCTGCCTCCTGAAAGATGGCGTCTGCTGCTGCACGTGGGCTGAAGAGGCAGTATGACTTTTTTTTTTTTTTTTCTCGTTGCAGGTCAGGAGGACGAGTCCACGTCTTCCCAGGGCTTGCACAGCTACTTTCGCCAGGCAAGCCTGGCTCTCCGTGAGATCATTCAGTTCCCAGGAGTTTGGGACCCCTTTGTGCAGAGTTACGTAGATGTAAGAGAACTTTTTTTTTTGATTTGTGTTTGTCTCTCGGGACAGGTGAAAATTTTTTTTTTTTATTCTTTTTTAAAATAGCTGTAAGCTGCTTAAGGGCAATCCTTGGGACTGATTTACCTACAACAAATTTCAGAAGTTAGTGAGACCTGTGCCCACCCAGAGAGGCCATGCCATGCCACAGTGTGCTGCCTAGCGAGTCGCTGAGATCCGAGTGCCACGTTAGGCTCCTGCTCCTTAGTGCGAGGTACGGTATCGCTTCAGCCGCAGGGCAGCTTTAGAAATGCTGCAGGCTCCTCCTTCCTACATGGAAAGAGATGGGAAAGGGGATTCCTCGTGCCAGACATGTGAGGAAGGGGAGAATCTTTGCAGGGAAGCTGGGTTAAGTGACCAAGCTACTGAGGCTTGAATTGGCGGGAGAAGAATTTTTCTGTCACAGATCGGATTTAACCAGCTTTGATTATAAAATATTTTGCCATAATATATATTCCTGCTAGAGCTATCAAGTTTCCCTCGGTGGTCAGAAGACTCCATTCTCCTTGACCAGAGGGTGCTTTTTATCCTTTTTTCACCTGTTCTCTAGTGCAGCGATTCTCAACCAGTGTGTTGCCACGCAGCGGCAGGTGTGTCGCGTGCTACCAGTCTCGCGCTGCTCTTCCCCACCTTCCCTCACCGAGTGAGAGGGATAATCTTCCACTGCTGCCGTTGCCGCCTGGGCTATCAGCACGTTCAAGCCTGGATGGGAACGGCAGCAGTGTTAGTGGAGGCTGGAAACTGCGGCTGGGCCTTTTCTTCTTCCCGCACCTTCCCCCACCCTGGCCCAGAACAGGAAGTGATGTGCAGTGAGGTGCGCGGGAAGAAGAAAGAGCCATGCCGCATGGAAAAGTAGCGGCGGGCAGCATCTGCGCCCAAAGCAAAATCAGAAGCAGCCAGAAATCAGCACAGGAGACAGCAGCTTGAGCCTCTCGTGGCCGATGGGATTCTTCTTTCTTGGCCTGCGGGGGCTGGAGGAAGAGGCTGCTGCAGCTACCATTTGTGCTCGGGAGGGGGCAGGACATGAGAGAGCCAGCCAGCCTGTCTGTAAGTGAATGTATGTGTGATTGTGAGTGAGAGCCTGTGTGTAAGCAAGAGCATTTGATTGAGGTCATCTGTGTAAAGTGTGTGAGAGAGCATGTGTGTGTGATTGAGAGAAACTGGTCAGAGAGGTGGTGTGTGTGTGTGTGTGTATAGGAGAGACAATGCAAGTGACTGGTGAGGGAGATGACTGGAATGTGTGTGTGTATGAGAGAAAGTGATTGTGGGAATGAAAAGCCTCTGCATGTGGAGAGAGCTAGCATAGGAGTGAGAAGCCTGTGTATGTAAGACAGAACATGGAAGTGGGAAGCGTGTGTGTGTGTGAGAGACAGAGAGACTGGTCGTGGGCCCTAAGGAAGAGGACCATGAGTACAGAGCTTCAGCCACTACTGCTTCTGCTGTGTGCTACGGCCTGCATGGAAGAGGAGTAGGAGAGCTGCTGGAGGGGGATAGTAAAGGTGGGTTTTAAGTTTATTTTTCTTGATTGACTGCCATTTTAATTACTGAATATTATGTGATGTGTCTGCTGTTTTGAAATATTTTATTGGTGGTTGGAGAATTTTAAATAATTTTTATGAGTTATTAATTGTTGGATACAGGTGTAACTGTGTGCGGATTAGTTTATGTGCATTACTACAGATCCTGGGAGTATGTTAGGTCGGTTCTGTGTCTGTTACCGAGATGAGATATTTTACTAGCATGTAAGCATTTGTATCAGTCTTATTTGTTGTGTTTTCTCAAGAGGACATGCATTGGTGGTAAACTGCTGTCTTTTCATAAGTAGGGCTATTGAGCCTGGTAGTTGAGGTTTATGTTGCTGTTACTGAGATGACCCTAGAATCAGAATATATTTTTTGTACAGTGAGTCGTATGGGGAATGTCATAATTCTGCTTTACATCCATAATTGTGGGTCGGGGGGGGGGGGGGTTCCCGTGGATGCAAACTGTACTTTTACATCTAGCCCCGTGACTACCATGGGTCAGTGTGTCACGCATGTGAGAACCATCTGTCAGGTGTGTCCTGACAGAAAAAAGGGTGAGAACCGCTGCTCTAGTGTGTTTCAGAGGCATCGCTCCTTTTACAGTGAGGAGCTTATGAAATAAAACTCGCGGTATAGAAGTTTAGCAGGCTAGTTAGTGCAAAAAAAATAATAAATTATGTGCATGGTAAAATGCTCCTTAACAGGCTATGCAAAGTATTTTTATTGTGCACACATTTCATTTTTTCTGCATTAGCATGACCATGTTAGCAATATGCACAGTAACTTAAACAAAAAAAAACAGCTTATGCTATGCTGTCAGGTGTAAGCCTGCTGAAATCCTCATGCTAGCCAGCCCTTTCACTTTTGACTGCTCAGCACGAGGGATTTCCTTTCCCTTCTGCTGAACTCTGCGCAGAGGAGGAGGTCCCCATCAGCCAGTGCCCCACCTGCCCCTCCGGACCCAGGTTTTATCAGCGCAAGAGGGGCGGAGGGAGAGTTCCTCACAGGCATTGGCTGCCGTGCAGGCAGGGGGAGGGGCTGTGGTGAGAGATTGGGGATGGATCTCTGGTGTACTGGGATGAGGAGGGAGTGGAAATTCCCTGTGTTAACAGGCTGAAAGTGTGAGGGCATGTCAGCAAGGGGGATTTCAAGACTTTCTGTGAATGGTAGCACCTAGTGCGAGGCAGGTGTGCTACCCTTTTCCAAGGCCACGGAAAATAGTGGGTGAGATCAGCATAACACGCTATTTTCCTGTGGGACCGGTGATGTCTAACTCATGCATGCTCCAAGACTCTGCTAATTTCAACATGATCTCTTTAACATCCTGAGAGCATGTCGTAATATGCACGTTAAGGCCTTGCTGCATAACTCATGGTTTTTTACCGCTCACAGAAGGCCCTTAGCATGCATTTTAAACTTTTATTGCACAGGCTCCTAATCTTCCTGGTAAGAGATTTTGGACAGAATCGCATGCATCACTCGCACAGAGTCGCCAAACCATGCAGCGGAAAGTTAGCATTGCCCAGTTGCTTTGAACGCTGCCTCTGCAGCATCCTCTGTCCTGTCTGGGCTGGGGAGCGAAAGAGCTGAGCCAGGAAGAAAGCCAAGGTCCTCTGTGTAGCAGCAAGCAGCACTCTCTCTCTTCACTGGGCCAATCCCCAAAATAGTGACGTTTTGAAATGTCTTTCAATCCAAGAACCAGCTGTCTAAACCAGGTTTACTGAACTGCAGGGTGTCAAAGTGTGATCCCCAGGTACTGGCACTACTGGAGATGGGGGAGGAGCTCAAAGCCCATTTCTGCTAAACTAGTTTCTTCTCTCTGTAGCTTCTAGATCATTATGGCCACTGTGATGACGTTGAGGAGATGCTGAGAAAGTATGCTTACGATTCCAAGTATCCGTCTAATCCCAATGCCCACGTGTACCTGTACAAATATCTGAAGAAAAATCATGAAGCCCCAAAGAAACTGATACAAGTTCTCAAGGTAGGGCACGCATTGAGCGTCGGGAGTGTGAAATGGCGGGGGTCTGCCATGGAAGCCTCTTTCATGTCTCTCTTATTGAGAGGCCTTATCGAGTTTTTTTATTTTCTCTTTGGTCATGTCAGAGCTGCAAAATGCTCTGAATTAGTAAAATATCCCTGGCCACTAAATACTTTTTGGTTTTAATTTGTTTCTATTTTTTGCTTAATATCAGGAAAAGTGAATCCTTTTTATGTTGGATTTTAAATCAATTTGAATAAACTCCCTATAAAACACCCAAAAAAATTTTTTTAAGGAAAGAGTGGAAAGTTTCATATTTATTTTATTTATTTATTTAATCGTTTTATATAGCGAAGTTTAGCTAGATGCCTTCACTCCGGGTTACATTTGGAACAATGCAATACATGTGAAGAGACCATAAAAACGCAATACAGTAAACTGGTTGAGCCGGGCGTGTTATATGATGATATAGTATAAAACGAGATCTAACAAGGTATAATAGTATGATTAAATAGAACAAGAAAACCGGTAGTTCAACGATTAGGATACATTACCTCCATGTAATGTACTGCTTTTAATCATTAACGATCCACCTCCTTCCTAGATTTTTTTTTAATTACTTTATATAAGACGTGTATCAAAACAATTTCTGAAAACGTCCTTCAACTGCTTGTCTATCGATATTGTTTTGTTGTTCAATCTGACCTTTTAACGCCTAAAAATAGCCAATTTACCTTCAGATTTCTTTACTCCATAAATCACAGTGAAAACGTTTCTTATATTAAATGTAAAAAACCGACTTGTATCAGTCTGTCACTGTCCACTCGACAAGGCCTTGTATCGGACCCGGAACGAGTCTTTCCTCAGGGGATGTGCCTGGTTTACAGAAAGTCTGATTCGCTGGTTGGTGCATTTTATAGCGATTTTTTTTTTTTTTTTTTTTCCTCTGGGTCTTTTTCAAACCATTAGGTTCCTCATAATTTTCCCTTCGCCTCCTCAGTTTGAAGATCTCAGGTGTTCATGGCTTCTCTTAAGAAACGCTCTAGATACGCACCTTAGCTGATCCTTTTATGCTCCCCCCCCCCTTCATTCAAAACCAAGCAATCGCGCTTTACATAAATTGCCGTCATCTCCTGTTGTCAGACTAATGCATTCCAGTCTAACTCTCCATTTATACGATGCGGCGTTTGAGTTTTTAAAGTGAATATCCAGTATTTAGTGGACAAGGATATTTTTGGAGTTGGGAATAACTGAGTGGTAATATCCTATCCATAAATTTATGGTGCTCGGTATTCAGAATTAGTAAAAGGCATTAGAGCCCGTGACTTGGCCCTCACCAGGGGACTTATGCCTACGAAGTATAACGGGCCCTTTTTCTCTAGGGGCCTGCATTCAAAAACATGGAGAGCAGGATTAGATTTCAGAGTCTTAAATTGCCACAGTGACTCTGGAAATTGGGGAAAGCACAGGGCAAATTTGGAAAAACTGTATTGCTTTTTTGCCCCTGGTCACTTCTCAGGCCTTCCTATAGAGTAATTTAGTTTCCCATAAACTAAGATGCCTACAAAACCTTGCCCAGGTGACTTTCAGTGAGGCTGTTTTGGGAAGTCCCTGAATGCTGAGCTCCTTCGTGAGATGGGATGTGTGTGTGTGTGTAAGCAGGATCTGGAGGAAAGCCCTTAGATTTTATTGGGGAGGTTATTTTTAAAAGGACGTGCATACATAGACTCAGTTTTTGCATGCAGAATTGCCTTTTGAAAATCAACTGGGGTTCGGCACATGTAAAATAATGTATGTAACTCGATTATGCGTGTATTTGGGTTTTTTTGCATAAACGCAAGAGGCATTCTTGGGGTTGCAGTTGAGGGCAGTGAAAACATTTCCATGCATACTTTTGAATTTTGAAAGTATGCACATAAATCTTCAAGCATGAAATGAAAGGTAGTCGGGAGCAGGTGTAACTTCGTGTGTATGTCAGCACATACCTGGAATGCCTTTGTATTTTCAAAGCAGACTTGTGCATGTATCAGTTTGCTGCTAAAACTTTACCCACATTAAGGTCAGGATCCAAGTTTCAGAAGACCAGCTGGCAGTGTTACAGGATCACATGGGTAAAAATCTATGGTAAAAGCACTGCAAAATATCCACCCTGAAGGTATGTTACTTTGAGTACACTCCTCAGAGCTCTTATAGGAAAGATTATTAGTATTATTTTAAACATTTTTTTAGCTGTAGGATTGCTAAAGTATGGGTTTATATAGAAATTTTGGTCAAAGCCAGGAATCCCAGATCTGGTGGCACCGATTATCTCCAGAGGTGAGGCCTGAAATCACCCTTGAAGACTTCTGAATCCACCAGATGCTTTAGCCTCCCGCAGTTTTAAGCTAAGGGTTGTCGCCAGCAAACCTGCATACAAAAGTACACATGCACCTTAAGGGTGTGGCTTTTATTCAGGACATCCTGCAATAGCTGCTGTTCTGCAGAGGCCCCAATCCAAGCTTTGAGAAGTTGCTGGACAGTTAATAGTGCTGAGTACCTCTTTAATGTCAGTGTGCAGCTGCTGTCCTCCATGTGTCATGCAGTACAAATATTGCCCCACCCTGCAGTGAGAATCGGTGGTGTTTATTATAGAAGAAATGTTTGTGGTTTTCTTTTTTTGTTGGCAGCAAGCTTGAGGCATAGATATTTCCTTGGGATTCAGATCTGGGAGGGTTGGCGTGTTAGAGAGAAAAATGAAACATATAGTCGTCTTTTTTTTTTTTTTTTTTCTTTCGACAAGCAGTGCTGAATTAACTATGACATATGAAGTGACGACATCCAGTGGCAGTGAACAGACCTCGCTCCAAGCATGTGCAGGAATTCCTGCTCGGGTGTTGCCCTATGAGTCCCCATAGGCCTTATTTTATTTTATTTTTTTTCTTTTCTTTTCTCCCTCCAAGCAGTGTGGCGATATGAACTTCTATCTCTCTAGCTTTCCTTGTTGTATCTAAATTTTTCTATCTATAAAGTAGACTCAGCCCTAGGAAGATGTACTAACTGCTTTGCAAACCGATTCAGCTCCTGCAGTGTTTGGGATGCTTAACACGTTTTCAAAAAATCAACTCTGATTCCACCCTGGAGGAGACAGCATGCCTTCCCTAAGATCAAGTGAATACTCACTTCACTTGCACACAGGGTACTCGCACATCAATCTACAGCTAGAGAAGTGATGATGGTTTTGGGCCACACGGCAGCAATCCACGGGATTGCGACACCTCCAGCGGGGTTTTTGTTTATAGTGGGATCAGCTGACTTAACCTCTGACTACAAAAGTACAGATTTTGATTGAAATGAAACAGGATCTACATTGGTGGCTACACCCTCTCAGTCTTCAAGAGGGTTCACCATTATGTTCCACTCTGCACTAAGTAATGTGGGCAATGGATGCCTCCACACGAGGTTGGAGATCACACACAGGCTCTTTTCGGACTCGACGAACTTGATCATGCCAAGAAAAATTTTAAATCAATCTCCTAGAATTGAGAGCAGTCTGATACGCTCTAAAAACCTTTACTAGACTCAAAGGCAGGAGCGTCCTTATCCAGACAGCCAGCCAAGTCACCATGTTCTGTGTAACCAAACAAGGAGGCACAAGGGCATGGGCTCTTTGCCTAGAAGCGATAAAGATATGGGGATGGGCAACCAAACGTCACCATGCCATCGTCCCTGCAAGCCTGCTACCTTCCAGCGATTTCCAACACAGCAGATTGTCTCAGCAGTCTGTTCAGCTGAACCTTCAAGGTGCTTCTCCTATGTTTTTATCACACCTTGGCTGACCACGAACCAAAAGGAAGAGAAAAACTCAAGATTCAGTCTGTCTTAAAAATCAAAAGTTTCTTTTTACTTTATGCCGGGATAAAATACAGTATGAGAGAGAATAACAGGCAATCGATTGGTTGGTGATTCTCTTCCTGGGAAAGGTGTTATGACATACACAAGCTAGACCGAAACACTCTCCACTGACTCTGTTCTTATCTTTCTTTTATGCAACTTCTCCCTACTGCAGTTGTGTGCAAAACATTTGATCTACGCATTTCTATTTCTAAGATGTTGTTGTATTGTTCTCTTATCTGCCTCTCAGAAAGTCCCTTCTATCTCACTCTGATACCCCACACGGTTCTTTCTGGGCGTTCTGCCAACCAGACACCTGTGTGTCCTCCGAATATGGCAAGTTTCCCATGGCTGTGCTTGCAAGAGATTCTGCCAGCACCCTCAAATTAGCTAGGGCACAAGTTAAAACAATAACAATTCTTTTAGAGCTGGCCAGACTCATAAGACCGTTAGCCAGTAAACCATTAGCCACAATACTGCTGACCCTCTACAAGTCTCACTTGACCACACATATGGTCTCTATAACAATGAGCAGCCAACAAGCTTTTTCGTCTACGGGTCTTCCAGCAATCAACCTGCTTGCATCGGAGCAAAACGGAAAACTAGAAAACATTTGCTCTATTTCCCAGCAGTGCAGGATGCTTTTCTACTTGACTGGAATGGAGATCTCATGTATGCTTTTGCACTGATTCCACTAATATCCAAAATGGTGCAAAAAAAAAAGATTTTCAAGGATCTAGCATGGCCCAGGCAAGTTGGTTTGTATGTCTGTTGCAGCTGTCCAGCAGTTCTCCCAATCCATCTAGGATCAGATTAATCTTTATTAACCTCTTTTTCATCCAAACCTCCCATTCCTCAATCTGGAGACTTTGATGTTGAGCACTCAATAATTGCCAGATTGTTATTACTAAAGAAAGTTAAAGACAAATTAGTATCCACCAGAAAACCATCAACTAGGAGAGCCTACAACTTTAAATGGAAAATATTTCCTCATGGTGTCAACACAGTTCCTTGGACCCATTTTCATGCAAGGCCAAAGAGTTACTTAACAATTTGCTATCTCTTTCTACTTCAGGTCTCAGCATTTCATCAGCAAGAGTACATCTTAGCGCTATAGCTGCTTACCATACACAAACTGATAGGTGTACTATCTCCACTCATCCATTAATTTCCAAGTTCATGAAAGGTTTACTTGCACATTAGTCCTCCAGCTGTAAAACCTCCTGTTCCATGGGATCTAAACGTGGTTCTGGCACAACTCATGAAATTGCAATTCAAACCTTTTTAGAGTTGACTTCTCTCAAGTTTCTAACATGGAAAGAAATATTCCTGGTAGCAATAACAGCCAGAAGGATCCGTGAATTTCAAGTTCTAGTTTATCGTTCCATATTAATCAAGCCATTGTGTTTCCTACATTCTTCCTAAGATCACATATGTATGATGGTGAAAAAGCCCTAAAAAGACTTTGGCTTTACTACAAAAGAACTCAACTACATCACCAAGCTTTGCAGTTCTTTGTCTCTTACGCTCCTAATCAATTAAGCATAGTAGTAGCCAAACGAACATTGCCCAATTGGCTGGTATAACACTGTTATACTCTAGCAGGCATCCAAATAACAGATTTTATCAAGGCTCATCAAGTGAGAACCATGGCTGCATCAGTAGCTCGTCTACAAGCTGTACTTCTCGGAGACCTCTACAAAGCTGTAATACACACCTTTACTGTCTTAAACCATCTATCAAACAGTGACAGTAAATCTGCACAAGCAGTTTTGCGCAGCCTGTTCACCCAGTAGTCCACACCCAATGGTGGGTTCAGGTTGCTTTTGTAGTAATCGCTCCATTGCAACCCTCAGCTTGGGACTCCAAGCCCTGCAAGTTCTGCTTATCGACGGAAAAGGCAAGTTTGCTTACCGTAAACGGTGTCTTCTGTAGAGAGCAGGATGAACTGGCCATGCTAAAAAGCCACCTGCCCCCCTGACTTGCTTATTTTAGCTTTCAAATCGACTGAGGGAGCTGACGAGGCAGCACCAGGGTGGGAATTCTCACATGTGCTGAGAGAAAACGCTCTACTAGCTTGGAGAGAGAGGTCCGTTCAGTGCCGCCAGATGACATCACCCCACAGGTCATGGTTAATTCATCCTGCTATCTACGAAAAACACAGAGTACGATAAGCAAACCTGCTTTACGTAGCAACTCACAAGCGGGCTGATTCAGTAAATCGCGCGGGAGAGCCAGCGCTCCGAGGTGAGTGCCCACTCTCCTGAGCACGCGATAGAGTATTCAAATGAGGGCCCGCGCTAATACGGAGGCGCTAGGGACTCTAGCGCATCCCTAGCGCCTCCTTATTGGCAGAAGCGGCGGCTGTCAGCGGGTTTGACAGCCAACGCTTAATTTTACCAGCGTTGGTTGTCCAACTGCTGACAGCCAGGGGTTCGGAAAACAGATGCCGGCAAAATTGCCAGCCGAAATTAACTCCTGCCTTTGGGCACGCGTTAATTTCTGAGAGTAAGATGTGCAGCTTGGCTGCACATCTTACTTTCTGTATTGCGCAGGACTAACTAATAGGCCCATCGACTTGCATTTGCATGTTGCGGGCGCTATTAGTTTTTGGGGGGTTGGACACGTGTTTTCCTCGCGCTATTACCCCTTACTATATAAGGGGTAATAATAGCGCGTCGAAAACACGTGTCCAGATGGGGGCTAACGGTTCGCTCGGCCTGAACCATGGGAGAAGGTTTTTTTTTCCTTTTAAACTGCGCACAACTTTAATTCCAGCAGTGCCCGGTTTCTGAATCAAAGTTGGGTCATGGCTGCATTCCAGTTCCACGTCTGCTGCCTGCAGCCAACCTGCTGAACCTGTGTTGAGCTGTCCTGCCCACCTTCTGCTTGCTGTAACCTGTGGCCTGGGGAGCGAGGTGGGGGAGCTGCACTTGTTGCTCGAATGCAATCTCAACATCTCTTGCGATCAGGTACTTGGAGGGGAAAACCAACGTGACCTGTGTGCAAAGAGGGAGGGAAATAATATGTAGTGGGATGGATACTGGGAAAGGGGGGGGGGAGTACAGGGATATAAAGAGAGGAGGTAAGTGAGCTAGAGGTAGAAATGGAGGGTTGGTGTAGGCGAGGTGTCAGGATAGGAAAGGAGGTAAAGGGCTAAGGAAATGATGTGGGAGACATAAAGGGAATGGAAGTGTAGGAGGGAGAAAAATTGAGGCCTAGATGAGAGGGAACTGAAAGATGCGAGAGAAGCTGATTAGGAGTAAGGAAAGGGTAGTGAAGATGGAGCCTAGGTTCCTGGTGGCAGTGCTATGGTGGGGGGAGGAGGCAGCAGCACAAGGTGAGGGGGACCCCCCACCTCACCCCACTCATACGCTCCCAAAGTTAAGTGCAAATCAGTAGTGTGCACCCCCTCCCCCCAATAAACAAATTGGAGGAAACGGGAATGCAGAGCGGTGAGAAGACACCCCCCCCCCCCCCCCCACACACACACACACTCTCACACACACCTCCCCCTGCACACAGCCATAAAGTGCAAAGGAACATGATATGGGAGGTGGGCGGATGAGCTGGCGCTGGTCTTGCCGTTTAACCTCCGACATTCTGTGTAACTTCCTTCTGCCTTAAGCTGACTTCTGTTAAGCTGAAACCTTAGGTCCTATAGTTAGGTTTTTCTTAGTTCTTGCCCCTGCACTAACCAAGCTGTTGAGAGAGTTCAGCTTGACTGATTTAGCTGCTTGCTGGCTTTAAGCCCTTTGACCTCTGTTCCTCCTCCCTTTGGGCCGCCTGCACTTTTCTCACTGTAGCTGCAGTTCTTTCTTTGGCCAGCTGGGGGCACCAGATATTAGTTTCATGAGAGCAGGCGCCGCTCCACCACTCCTGCAGCCCTTCCTTGTGTGTTTGGGGGGGGGAGGAAGAGACGATTGGATGCTTAACCGTCAGAAGAGAATTTCATTTATGGCTTTTTATTTCTTTTACATAGAAATAAACACCAGCAAATAGACTGTAGTTGATAATCTTCTGTTGGACCAATTTCATATATTGGGGACTAAATATTTAAATTACGGGTTGCATTAGGGGTGGTGATTGATTTCAAAACTGTAAATTGTAAAGTTAGAGGGGCGAGGTGATGTGTTTACAGAAGGGTGAGACAGCTGACAGAACTGGTTGGAGTTAATCTTACAAGATTAATTCAGCTATAGCAAAAGCTTAAACTTTTTAAGATCGGAAGTTACATGAAGCAGATAGAAAAGAGCTCAGACTAAAATCGATGTGGTGGAAGCTTTCTGTATTCCTTGTTTAATTTTTTGATTGAGTACACGATGGGAGCATTTGCAAGGGAGACAGTTTTGCCGGAGTGTATGTCCCACCTTGAATGGATGTGCATGACGCCTGTAGGCCAAACAGCCCACAGCTTTCTGCTTGTAGAGCACAGGGCGGTGGGCAATCCAGGAAATATTTTTAGACTTAAGCATTTGCCTAGCTCCTTTCTGGTATCTCTGATCAGTTGAGGCTACTCCTTGTGACCTCTGTGCTTGCCCTCGTGTTTGATCATTGAAACTAGTTTCTGTGGCGGAAGAGGAACACACACAGGTTGAGGAAAATACCAGAATTTAGGGGTGGTGGTTTGTAACATAAGATATGCCATACTGGGTCAGACCAAGGGCCCATCAAGCCCAGCATCCTGTTTCCAACAGTGGCCACTGCAAGTCACAAGTACCTGGCAAGTACCCAGACATTAAATAGATCACAAGCTACTATTGCTTATTAATTACTGTAATAGCAGTTTATGGATTTTTCCTCTAGGAACTTATCCAAACCTTTTTTAAACCCAGTTACACTAACTGCTGTAACCACATCCTCTGGCAATGAATTCCAGAGCTTAACTATGCACTGAGTGAAAAAATTTTTTTTCAATTTGTTTTAAATGATCTACTTCTTAACTTCATGGAGTGCCCCCCCCCTGGTGCTTCTATTATTGGAGAAAGTAAATAACCGATTTACAATAACTTAAAGTCCTTTCATGATTTTGTAGACTTCTATCATATCCCCCCTCAGCTGTCTCTTCTCCAAACTGAGCATCCCTAACTTCTTTAGCCTTTCCTTATAGGGCAGCCGTTCCATGCCTCTTCTTTTGGTCACCCTTCTCTGTACCTTCTCCTTCGCAATTATATCTTTTTTGAGATGCGGCAACCAGAATTGTACACAGTATTCAAGGTGCGGTCTCACCATGGAGCAATACAGAGGCATTATGACATTCTTCGTTTTTTATATTCCATTCCCTTAATTCCTAACATTTTGTTTGCTTTTTTGATCATCACAGTGCACTTGGCCAACGTTTTCAATGTACTATCCACTATGACGCCTAGATCTTTCCTGGATGGTAACTCTTATGATAGAATCTAACATTGTGTAACTACAACAAGGGTTATTGTTCCTTATATGCATCACTTTGCACTTGTTCACTTTGGGTTTCCAAATGGCAGATGAAATTTTAATCTTCCAGTCTTGCAAAGTCCTCCTGCAATTCATCACAATCTGCTTGAGATTCAACTACTCTGCATAATTTTGTGTCATCTGCAAATTTGATCACCTCACTCATCGTATCCCTTTCCAGATCATTTATAAATATATTGAAAAGCACCGGTCCAAGTACAGATCCCTGAGGCACTCCACTGTTTACCTTTTTTGAGTATGAAAATTGACCATTTAATCCACTCTCTGTTTCCTGTCTTTTAACCAATTTGCTATCCCATGACTCTTTAGTTTTCTTAGAAGCCTCTCATGTGGGACTTTATCGAATGCCTTCTGAAAATCCAAATCCACCACATTTACAAGTTCACCTTTGTCCACATGTTGATTCACCCCTTCCAAACAAAAAATGTAGGAGATTTGTGAGGCAAGACTTCCCTTGGGTAAATCCAATGCTGGCTGTGTCCCATCAAAACAGGTCTATATAAATGTTCTGTGATTTTTATTCTTTATAACTGTCTCCATGATTTTTCCCAGCACTGAAATCGGGCTCTCCTGTCTATACATTTTTGGTTTTGGGGGTTTTTTTGGAGGCAGTTAGCAGGCTCAGCTGAACATTAAGAAGTGTTAATCAGTGGATGGCGTTAGCTAGACAGTAACGATAAGAACCGAGCACTCTGCAAACCAGAGAGCAAGCTAATGGGGTAGTTCAGGGGTCGGGAACCCATGGCTCGCGAGCCAGATATGGCTCTTTTGAGGGCTGCATCTGGCTCGCAGACAAGTGTCGCCACACTTTCCAGTCCCCCGCTGACCCAGCTGCTCCCCGGTCCTCCTCCGCCCGGGCTTAAAATGCTGTCAGCCTGGGCGGAACGCAGCAGAATAGCTGGAGTCAGCAGCACCGGCGTGCTCTCTTCTTCCCGCCCCCCGCCCCCCCCCCCCCCCCCCCCGCGGCCCAGAAGAGGAAGTGGTGAGCGTCTGGTGCGTGCGCGGGAAGAAGAGTCTGAGTCGGTCCGACGAAAAGAAGACTGCAGCGTGGCTCGGAGGAAAATGAAGAGCTTCAACCGCGGCCGATGGGACTCCGCCTCCGTGAGGGCTGAAAATGAAGGAGGTTAGCGTTGGGAGGAGGCTGCTGCTGCCGCGAGTTCCCGGGGTGGGGGAGGGAGAGTGAATGAGCGAGCAAGCATGTGTGTTTGAGATCCTGTGTGTGTGAGTGAGAGATTGCATGTATGTGAATGATTGAGAGCCTGTATATGTGAAAGAGAGTATGTCTGTGATTGAGAGCCTGCCTGTGAGAGAGAGAGCATGAATGTAAGTTTACCATTGGGAACCTGTATGTGTAAGTTTGTGATTGAAAACCTGTTTGTGTGAAAGAGTATGTGTGTATGATTGAGATCCTTTGTGTGTGAGAGAAATCATGTGTATGTATGATTAAGAGCCTGTGTGTATAAGTAAGAGAGAGATCATGTGTGTCTGTGTGTGATTGAGAGCTGGTTTAGGTGAGGGAGCATGTGAGTATGTGATTGAGAGCCTGTGTGTAAATGAGAGAAAGAGCGGACATGTTTGTAAGCATGTGAATGAGAGTCTGTGTGTGAGAGAAAAAAACAGCATGTATTTATGTGATTGAAAGCCTGTGTGTGTGTGTAAGCGTGAAAAGATAGACAGCATGTGTGTAAATGTGTAATTAAGAGCCTATATAAGTGAGAGAGAAAAAACATGTGTATATGTGAGTACTGAGAGCATGTGTGTATAGGTGTGTCATTGAGAGCCAGTGTGAGAGAGAGCGCTGGTATGTGACAGAGAGAGGAGAAAGTTCCAAGCAAACCACCCCACCTCCTGCTAATTCAGAACAATCTCAGGACACCTGGATATCAAACGTTCCCAGGTATGCAGAGCAAAAAAAATTTTGTATCCTTATTATTTTTCATTACTGGGTCTTTGTGTCTGCTGTTTTGAAATATTTTGTTGGTATCTGGAAATGTTTTATATGAGTTTTTAATTATTGGATAGTCCACTCATCAGCTGTTTCGAAATATGTTCTTTTTGTTAGTACAGTTTTACTGCTGCTGATTTTGTATTTCTTGATTTGTTTTATAAGGATGGGTGATGTTTCTTTTTTCCTTTGTTACACTGCATACAGAGACTCCGGCTTGTTGCAGTTTCCAATTCAGTTTTTTCTGCATGCTTCTAGTTATGGGTTTTGGTCTCTTTATTCTATGTTAGGTGAGGGACAGCACGTGATTCAGGTGAGGTTCTGTGCTGGCGTGTAGTTTGTGTAGGACTCTATAGCAGCCTGACTTGGTCCGTTTTCCTAATAGGAGATGTATTGGTGTCTTAAGGCCTGGTGTAATATTTTCAGAGACTTATTGTACTTTAAAAGTGTGATCTTACATAAAATGCACACATTTACTTGTATTTAGTTTTAAACATATTGTATGGCTCTCATGGAATTACATTTTAAAATATGTGGCGTTCATGGCTCTCTCAGCCAAAAAGGTTCCTGACCCCTGGGGTAGTTGGTACTTGTGCCTAATTTATAAACACCTTTTTTGAAGGAGGCAAAACCTACAGCCTTTAACCCACATAGGGCAATAACGAACAATAAATGCTTAGTCCAGGTGGGAATTTACTATTTAAAACAGAGAGAGAGATTTTTCTATGGGGGAAGGAGGGGGAGAATGGAGGTTATAATATATATTTTTGAGAGTTGATTATAAACATTCCAGACAGTTACTTTAGTGAAACTGAGCAGTTTCAGTAGATTACTGTCTATTTTAATTCCCTGTATGTACCCGGATCAGTCCAGACTGTGGGTTGAGCCCCCTGTCCAGCAGATGGAGACAGACCAAAACTGAAAGGGTATCCTATATCAGGACAGAGCCTACCCTGCAGCCCTTCAGTATTTCTCTGTCTCCAGTAGATGCAGGCAGCTCACCCTGCGGTTCCTTTTCCTTCTTAGTTTGCCATTTCCCTGTGGGGTTTTTCTCTCATTCTTTTGGCAAGATCAAGCAAGTATCATTTATCTTAGCAAATTAAAAAGAAAAAAAAATGTTTCAGAAATCTGTTTATTTTCAGGAGACAGCTCTGTCTCCTCGCTCTTCAGGGGGCCTAGGGGGGCTTTCCCCTTGATTACTCCGCCTAGGCTCCCTTACCTGGTGACCTGTGTGTTTTGGGGCGATACTGGTGGTCCAGTCACTCCCCCTAACTGGCTGCTTTGGCCCCAGGACTTCTAATTCCCCGGGTGTTCTGGCAGGGAAGTTTATTCCCCTGCAATCTCTTTTAAAAAAAAAAAAATAGAAACACACAGAATAAGTAGTTTGAATATTTGGAACAAGGCAGCCTTATTTTTACCCCTGTTTGAGTCAGGGACAGTAGCAAGCAGGGTTCAATCGCCTGCACTCGTTCACAGGGGCAGCACAGCTCAGCTGTTTCTCTCCTTCGCGGCGGCTCTTCCTTTTGATCATGCCGTGTTCAAATCTATGCTTAGCCTGCGGGGAGCCTGCCACACAGCTCTCCCTTGATGGGCTTTGCTCCGGGTGCCTGCCGGGTGGAGAGGGCCCCTCCACGGTAGCATTTAAGCCAGCAACCCGGGGGCGGACCTCCCACCGCATGTTCAGCCGTTCCCTGCTCAGCAAACCGTGGGAACAGCAGCCATTTTGGGAATCAATATAACTTCAGAATCGGGGCTGCAGGAGGGAGAGGAGCCAGATTTACATATTTCTACCCCCGATTTAAGTCCCGTGCGTCCTCCGGAGGAGATCCCTGACCCTCCTTCCCCTGCCCCCCAGCCCTTGCATCCAGGCCATGTTTTTCAACTGACTTTGTGCTCTTAATGCACAAATCTTATCTGGCAGACCTACAGGAGGCGGGATCCCCCCATGCTAAAATCCCTCGGATGTCTGCCCTGCAGTCTCTGGCTGTGCCGGAGTCTCTTCCCCCCCCCCCCCCCACCCCCTCCGGATCTGCCTCAGCCACCCACGGTGCCTGACTTGGACCGAGATTCGGATTTGTTGCTGCCAGGTCCACCACTTGAGGGGGATGACCCCCGAGTGCTCAGTTTGTTTCAAAGGGAAAAGCTGGAGCCGCTCATTCCCTTCATTTTGTAGGAGCTGGGTATTGAGGTACCACCGGAGGATTCGGTTACGGCCATGATGCCTGCTAAAGTGGACCCGTTCCTGGCGGGACTTAGGACTCCTCCACGCACTTTCTTGTTCCATCCCATGCACAAGCTGCTGCTCCTTCGGGAATGGGAAGCTCCCGAGGCGGGGCTCCGAGTGGGTAGAGCGATGGACAAGCTCTATCCCCTCCCCGAGGAATGCCTAGAGATGCTTAAAATTCCCAAGGTGGTTTCTTCCGTATCCGCTGTCACCAAACCCACCACTATCCAGGTGGTGGGAGCCACAGCTTTGAAAGATGTCTAAGACCGCAAACTCAAACTTTATCTCAAGCGCATCTTCAAAATCTTGGCCTTAGGAGTCCAGGCGATGATCTGCAGCAGTCTCATGCAGCGGGCAAGCCTTAGGTGGGTTCAACAATTGCTCAGTATCCAGGACCTCCCGTCTGCAGAGGCAGAGCAGGCAGAACGGCTGGAGGGCGCTGTGACGTATGGGGCGGATGCCCTCTACGACTTACTCCGCGTGCAGGCCAGAGCAATGGTCTCAGCAGTGTCGGCCAGACGTCTTCTCTGGCTGCGCAATTGGTCTGCGGATTCTTCCTCCAAGTCTCAGTTGGGCACACTTCTTTTCAAGGGTAAGTTGCATTTTGGCGAGGACCTTGAACAGCTTATTAAATTCCTGGATGAGAACAAGATCCATAAGCTGCCGGAGGACCGCCCTAAATAACCGAAGTCATCCTTTCCTTCACGCTCCCACTTTAGAGGCCAGTGGCGGTATAATAACAGAACGCGGGATTCCTTCCCGAGGGGGTCCTCCTCCAGATCCCAGTCCTGGTCTCATTCCTTTTGAGGCCCCCGTGCCTTCCGAGAAGGTAACCCACAACTCTCGGCCGCAGAGTCTGCTCCCCAATGAGATCCAGCTGGCCCATTCTTCCATTCCAAACTTAGGTGAGAGTCTCTCCCTGTTTCTTGAGGAATGGGTCAAAATCACGATGGATCAGTGGGTCCTTGAGGTGATAGTTTGCTCAGAACTTGCCGGATCTTTACATAGTCTCTCCCTGTGGAAGCCAGAAGTGGTCAGCCATCTGCCAAACCCTCTGCAGACTCCAGGAGCTGGGAGCCATAGTCCCAGTCCCAATGGAGGAACAAGGTGCCGGCCAGTATTCCAGCTACTTCATCATGCCCAAAAAGGACAGTTCTTCTGCCCAATCTTGGACCTCAAGAGAGTCAACCGGGCCCTCGGGAATCCCCATTTTCGAATGGAGACCTTGAGGGCTGTGATGGCGGCGGTTCGCTCAGGCGAATATCTGGCCTCGCTCGACTTAACGGAGGCTTACCTACACATACTTCTGGTGATCGTGTCATATCGGTATCTCCGCTTCAACATTCTGGAACAACACTTCCAGTTCAGGCATTCCCGTTCGGCCTCACCACCGTGCCACAAACCTTTACCAAGGTCATGATAGTGGTGGCGGCTGCTCTCCGCTGGGAAAGGATCCTCGTCCATCCTTACCTGGACAATTGGCTCATTCATGCCACGTCGATGACTCTCTGCAGGATAGCAGTCGACAGGGTCCTGGATCTCCTCACCTCCCTCGGGTGGATAGTCAATTTTTCCAAGAGCAATCTCCAGCCCTCCCAGGTCCTGGAATTTCTGGGGGTGCGCTTCGACACCCGAGTCGGCAAGGTGTTCCTGCCGGACGCTCTGGTGCTCAAACGTACGGATCAAGTGTGCAACTTTCTCTCTCTCCCGCTCCCCACGGCCTGGGATTACCTTCAGGTCCTGGGGACAATGGCTTCCACTATCGACCTGGTTCCTTGGGCTTTTGCGCATGTGACCATTACAGAAAGCTTTGCTATCCCACTAGAAGCCGGTTTCTGAGCAGTTTCAGATGGCTCTCCAACTCTACCATCGCCAACATACAATGGTGGCTGTCGCTCGTACACCTTCTGAAGGGGATGCCTTTACAGACTCCTCAGTGGATCGTGGTCACGACGGATGCCAGCCTCTCAGGTTGGGGAGCGGTGTGTCAATCCCAGGCTACGCAGGGATACTAGTCCCCCAGCTGGCACATCAATCGGCTGGAGGCCCAAGCGGTCCGCCTCGCTCTCAAGGTCTTCCTTCCTGTGATTCGTCACAAGGCGGTGCGAGTGCTCTCGGACAACTCCACTACGGTAGCGTATATCAATCTGCAGGGGGGAACCAGGAGTCATCTGGTGGCCCTAGAAGCCATCAAGCTCTTCACCTGGGCGGAGCAGCACCTGGATAGCTTAGCAGTTTCCCACATTGTGGGGAAGGAGAATGTGCAAGCCGATTTCTTGAGTCATCATCGTCTAGACCCCGGCGAGTGGGAGTTGTCAGACGAAGCGATGTATCTGATCGTCCGCAGGTGGGAGTCCTCCTCACCTGGACCTGATGGCTACTTTTGAGCAATGCCAAAGCTCCCAGATTCTTCAGCTGCAGAAGGGAGCACTGTTCGGAAGGGGTGGATGCCCTGGTCCTTCCCTGGCCTCATGACGTTCTCTTGTACATGTTTCCCCCTTGGCCTCTAGTGGGAAAATTACTCAGAAGAATAGAACTTCACCGGGGACCCGTCGTTCTTGTGGCACCTGAGTGGCCCTGCAGACCGTGCTTCGCAGATCTGGTAAACCTCATGATGGACGGCCCTCTTCGCCTCTGCCATCTTCCACGCCTTCTCCGGCAGGGTCCCGTATTTTTCGATCAGGCAGCTCGCTTTTGTCTAGCAGCCTGGCTTTTGAACGGCAGAGATTGAGAAAGAAGGGATATAAGGAAGAAGTTATATCTACTGTGCTGCGGGCTCGTAAGCCGTCTACCTCTATCGCTTACATCTGGGTCTGGAAGGTTTTCGAGAATGTATGTGCGGAATCGGAATTCCGGCTCGGAAGGCTCCAGTATCCCAGGACCTTTCCTTCCTCCAGAAGGGCCTCTCTAAAGGTTTGTCTTTCAGCTCGTTGAGGATGCAAGTGTCCGCTCTCGGCTCTCTCTTAGGCAGTATTGATGGTTACGCAGTGGCGGCTCATCCAGATGTCGTTTGTTTCCTCAAGGGGGCCAAGCATTTGAATCTGCTGTCCGGGCTACTTGTCCCTCGTGGAGTCTTAACTTGGTGCTTTGGGCCCTCTGCGAAGTGCCCTTCGAAACTCTCTGCCAGACTACTCTCAAGGATTTGACGTTTAAGACCGTTTTCTTGGTTTCTATTTGCTCCACCAGGAGGGTGTCTGAGATCCAAGCGTTGTCTTGCAGCGAATCCTTCCTACGTTTTTCTGATTCAAGGGTCTCCCTCAAGACGGTACCTTCCTTCTTGCCGAAGGTTGTGTATTCCTTTCACGTCAATCAGTCAGTGGAGCTCCCCGTGTTTTCTTCTGACGACATAGCAAGTACGGCTGGGGGTGATCTTCAGTGTCTTGATGTGAAACGAGTTTTACTGCGTTATCTTCAGGTTACAAATAAGGTCCGAGTCTCAGATCACCTCTTTGTCTTATGGAATGGCCCAAATAGGGGCAACAAGGCTTCTAAGGCTACGATTGCTCGTTGGTTGAAGGAGGTGATTGCGTTGGCGTATATCTGTCAAAGCCAATCAGTTCTGGAGGGTCTAAAGGCACGTTCCTTGCGTTCTCAGGCTACTTCTTGGGCGGGGAGTCAGTTGGTCTCTCCGCAGGAAATATGCAGGGTGGCTACGTGGAAATCACTGCATACATTTGCTCGTCATTACTGCCTCGATGTGCAGGCTCCTGTTTTTGGCTCCTTCGGATGGCAGGTGCTTCGAGCAGGACTGGCTCTGTCCCACCCTATGTAGGGAAGCTTTGGTACATCCCATGATCTGGACTGATCCAGGTACATACAGGAAAAGGAAATTTGGTTCTTACTTGCTAATTTCATTCCTGTAGTACCATGGATCAGTCCAGATGCCCTCCTGTGTACTGTCTGTCTGTCCGCTCGAAGTTTTCTTCCTCTGCAGGTAATTGGATACCTTAATTTTATATTATAGTTTGAGGCATCGGAAGCATCTACTAGATGACAATGGATATCTATGCAAGAGCGATTATATAGAGTTCATTCAATCGTTCAATTTTCTCAGTTCTTTTGTTGCTTGCTTGATCTTCTACTGGTTATCTTTAGTTATCTGCTTTGATAATGTTTATACTGAAGGGATGCAGGGTAGGCTCTGTCCTGATATAGGATACCCTTTCAGTTTTGGTCTGCCTCCATCTGCTGGACAGGAGGCTCAACCCACGGTCTGGACTGATCCATGGTACTACAGGAACGAAAATTAGCAGGTAAGGACCGATTTTTCCTTTAATCAGACTGTTTAGAGAGCAACCAGGAATTTTTTGTGCATGTGTGTATATCTATATCTGCACACCCTCTTTTTTTTTTTTTTTTTTAAATCTACTGGAACAAACTTCCATTCTGTAAATGTGACACTGAATGACCCCCGCCCCCTGTGTTTCAGGTTCTGCATGGCCTGGTCCCTTCTCATCAGCTGATGCTGGAATTCACCGAGCTGCTTCAGCGGTCAGGTACGTCCTGCAAACTTCCAGATCGCTGAGTAAACTGCTCTTCTCCCACCTCACCTTGCCTGGGGAGATTTGGGAGTTTCCCGTGCACCACTGAATGAAATGAATGAAAGGGCTGGCAGCTTGTTGATGGGCCTGCCGTGTTTACCCTGTCAGTATTTATTTTTGCCGGGGCTGTGTGACTGCGCATGCTAATGACAGACTTGAGCTGCGTTTCATGCCACCAGATACCAGGAGAATGAAAGAACTGATAAGCACATGGGTTGTGAAAGGCAAAATAAATGATGCCTTTTCAGTCAGCCCTTTGGTTAGTCTGTTTTTATACAGCTGCACTCCTCCTTAACTATTGTGTATATATATATTTATTTCAAACATTAGTATACCGCGATAATCCAGTGCTCTTGGCGGCTTACGATAAAAACATACATATTTACAGAAAGCAGTATAGTAAACTAAAAGGAGCTGCCGCTCTCCCGCGGTGATTTCTAAGAAAGGAAAAGTGGCTTTACCAGTGGAAGGGGAGGGGATAGTGAGAGCTGCATTTGGTTAAAGGCTACGCAGACATGGAGGAGACTGAGAGGGACTAGACAAAGAGTTGCCCGAGATGGAAAATATATACGTATACACGCAAGAGCGGGTAGAGGGGAGTCCCTCTTCTGAGAATGGATTCTCTCCAAGGATGCAGGTGGGACAGGTGTGGGGGTGTATTCTTCTGAACATGCGACGTGCTGAAAAAGGGGTGCAGTCTTCACCATCCCGGGGTTGCTTTCTCACAAGCACGGTTCAGCTTGAGTTGTCGAGGCCCCCCCCCCCCCTGAAAGGCGCAGGGGCGGGGCCAGTGACGCTTCTAGTATACGGTGCTCCGAATGTCACTGGCCCCCACCCCCTGCGCCTTTCAGGGGACGGGTCTGATGAGGCACTACTGCTTGTGAGAAGGTGCCGCCAGGTGCCTAGAGGGAAGTCCCGGCTTTCTGCCGGCATGTAGGCAAAGCCAGAGGAAGAGCTCCCCCTTCAGTCTGACTGTAGCATGAGTTTCTAGGCTCTGTCCTTTCACAAGAGCAGTTCAACACTAAGGGCCTTTAGTTTAGGGTTAGCAAAGATCGCTCGACACCTCCCCTTCCTTGAATATCACCCTCTATTTTGAAGACTTAAATGCCAAAAATACATACAAAATGTAAAGTTTTAATGGTTGATAATATTCTCCTGCTCCTTTTGGGTTCCCAACTCAACTGGGACTTGCTTCTACTGGTGCTACAGGGCCATGGGGCTCCATTCATGGCTGCCTGGGCATTTTACCTCCTTTTTTTGTAACTCTTTCCTCTCATCTAACCCAGCCATATCAGCATTAGTCCTTGGCCAGAGAACACAGGCCAGGGCTCCCTCCAAAGCTTGGGACGTGTGCAGTACAGCACCTGCTGTTATGCAGGGCACGGGTTTCCTCCTGTGCCCTGTGAATGAATCTTGCTTTTGGTCTTCCTATTATTTTATTTATTTATTTTGTGTTATAAGCTATGATCTTCAAAATTGTCATTTGGGACTGAGTACCCTGCTTGCCAAGCACAGGGAATTCGGCCTTTTCTAGCACTAAGCCTGTCTGAGCCCCCTCCTGGGTGGCTGAGGTTGCCCTGCTCTTCGCCGATCATTTGGCTGCTTCCTCCTGCCCCGAGTTTCATGTTTACAATACGTGCGAACAAGCATTTGAATAGCGGGTCTCGTGTATCCATGAGCTCTGTGCAGACACTAGCCTGGCCTTTAGGAGTGAGACTGATTCTGTTTCTTCTTGATGATATTTATTAAATGTGATGCATTGCTTGTAAAGCAGTTTATCCAAGCAGTTCAAAGTACGTCTACAGCCCACTTTTCTCACAATGACTCAAAGCAGCTGGCATTGGAATATAATATAGTAAAAAAAAAAAAAAAAAATTCCCTCCATAGTACGCAGCATGAATTTGGTGCATAATAAATAGGTAATAGGTAGCGACGTACTTTTTCTGTTTTTATTTTATTTTGTCGGGGAATTTTAATATTACAACAAAACAAATCGGTGAGAAAAGGACTTTGATATAACACACAGGAGATGTTTTTTTTTTCTTTTTTGTTCTAACATTGAAATTCCCAGGCACAATAAAATAAAAACTGAAAATGAAGGCCCTTAGAATTGCAATCAAATAATTCTCAATCCCAAAGCATCCCACCCACCTAATCTGGCGCTCTCCCACCGAGGGGCTGCGCAGTCAGTAACTCCCACTTGACTTGCGAGCTTCCAAAGAGATTGGTCCGACTCTTCACCCTGCCACGGGCCGGCGGGCAGGAGCCCCAGAGCTCCTGATGCAGCTGCCATCGGAAAGGGAAGTTATTTTCCACAGGTTCTGCCACTGTTGTAGTAATTTTGGTATTTCGTTCTAATTTCAGGTAAAGAGAAGCACCATAGAATGGCTCTGCAGGTTATTTTTGATGTCCTGGATTTTTCAGAGTGGAAAGAGAGCACAAAGGCCTGGACGTGTTTAGCCAAAAAAATGAAAAAAGCCCTTAAATGGTAAGCGTTAGCACATGCCGCGGGGGGAATAGAAGAAAGTGGTTTTGTAGGCGGCTTCCTCTCCAGTTACTGGACAGCTGTGCAGAGTGTAAAGGCTGAAAGGAATCCTTCAGTCCTGGGAGAAGGGCTGGCAAAAGTATCTCCCCCCGATGCTACTACTTATCGTTTCTCTAGTGCTACTGGACTTGCACAGACATGAGCTTGGGTCTTCTACGTAAACGTTTGGCCACCAGACCACAGCGCTGCCTTGCAACCCATGCCCCCCCCTGGTCCACCCCGCTCCCATACCACAATACGTTTTAAGTCTGTTTCACAGGGAAGGGCCCAAACAGGAAGTCGTCTGTACGGGTGAATGCAATTGAGGGACAAGATGACGCTCCCTCTCTGCCCCTCACCACCTTGATCTATTTTCTGGTTATGGATCGTACAGCAACAGTTGTCCAGATACACATTTGGAAATGTGTAGCCAATCAGTAAATAAGCACATGGATGAACCCACTGCTGCATTTCAGCGTAGACTAGACCCTGTAACCCGGCCAGCCCCCATTTTAGACAAACTTAATGCCTTCTTTCCCTGGCATTTGGATATCAAATGCCACAAGCTATATAACCAAGTCGCGCGCGGAAGCACAGAGCCTGACTGCAGCTTAAGTCCAGGTGGCTCATCCCGACTGCCCCTTCTAAACTCTGAGACTTTGAAGAGTGTTGCCTTCCGTAACCATATATGTATTTTATACTAATTCTTATACCTCCTCTCCCCTGCAATTAATCTTGAAAAGGCAACAGCAAATGTTCAAGCTTAACAGAGGCGTGTACACCATGTGCTCAGAAACAAATCCGCATGAAGAGTCCACCGCTGTGCATTTCATCAGGTCTTGGAGGCAAGGAGAAGTGGGCCAACTACCCGGGCCCCGCTGTTCAGGGGAACGCCAACGTTTTGCTGTTAAATATATTCTGAGGGGGAGGGGGTGTAACATTTTAACACACTCCTATTTCTCTAAAGAGAAAGCAAACATCTTTGCCTCTTTCTTCTGCACAAATTATCCCAGCTCTGGTTCCGAGGCCTTTGCCATTCTTTTTCCGTTGATGCAATGCGTTTATTCGGACGGCCGTACAGTTTTTAATAAAGCCTCTGCGCGTGGGGATTCTGAGGAAGGGGCCCGCCCTTTGCTATTTTGCCAGTATGAGTTGTGTGCTCAGTAGGGGCCACGTGTTGCATCCTCTCGTATTGACTTCAGCGAGCTTGGCAGTCATTCAGTGGGTCGGTGAGCGGGAAATATTCAGCAGCCTGGAGCTGGATAAGTTTTCCGCTGAACATACCCGAGTTACTCTAGGGCCAGCTGTTTTTCCTGATCAGCCTTACCTGGCTAACCTCAGCTGCTTTGCTCTGAAGATTGGCACTGGTGGCTGACGTTCAGCCCTGCCTCCAGAGTGCCTACATCGCTGCCTCTCTTTACCAGGTAATAAGTTACCTGAACACAAATTATCCCGGGAGCAGGGATGGAAAGGTATTGCGTCATGAAAGATCCCAGTTTGTTTGTTTACTTCCAAGCCCAATGTGGCTGCCAGAGCTACTTAATGAGTAGAGCGTTGTACAAAAACAGGATGAAAATTAAGTGCAGGAGCGCCTTGCTGAAAATCCAGCACACGCATCTTTATCTGTGCTTGGAAGTCTGATCTTGGCAATCTGTAAGCTGGATCACCACTGCTGCCTGAGAAATGTGCGGTCACTTGATGGCCAAGCAGACTCCTAGTGGGATCGTCTCAGGCGGGGCCAAGTGGTGGTAGGATTTTATTAATTTGTTATTAATTTCTTTTAATAAAATACAACGCAGTTGTTTGTTTTTTTTCTTTTGGGCTTATAAATTTATAATTTTTTTTTTTTTTCCACTTCCTTTTGTAGCGGTCATCGTGACTGGGTGCAGGCGGAGTGGAACTCCAGAAAAGGCTGGTGGCCTGCCTTCCACTTCAGCAGTTTCTTGGCCAGGGAGGACTGGCGGTGCAGTAAACATCTTGCCTGCAAGAAAGCCCTGGTGGCTGGAATTGTGATGTGGAAAGGTACTTTCCTTTCATTCTTGGATGGTTAAAAAGAAGAGTTTTCTGGTTAATGGGGCACAGAACAAGCTCATGAAAGATCCCCCGCGTTCTTCGTGTTTGGCTATCAGCTGAGTTACCTTTCCTGGTGCCGTGTGACTGCCCTTCCAGGACTGGGTTTGAGGGCCGGTGTCTTAAGGATTGGATTCCTGCTTTGCTCGGGGGCTCAGAATCTGTTGTAGATCCGAGGCAGAGATTTTTCCCCAAGTTAAAAATATTGGCCCTTTTTTTGTTTGCACTAAAATGTTCTAGTAGCCAGAAATATGAAGCGTTGCCCTCTGAACCCATTTTAGAAGTGCAGCACTAGGCAGAACAGCAGCGTGGCTCTTTTGCTTCCCAGCCTTTTTTTTTTTTTTTGTCCTTGTGTATTCTTAGTTTTGCGTTTTTTTTTTTTGTTTTGTTTTTTTTTTAATTTTATTTATTTATTTATTTGGAATACTAAGTCTTGCATATCTTTCTCTATTTCCACACTCCCTGTTTTTTTCCTCTGAATTTACTCTTCGGTTATTTATGCTGTGGCAGGTGTCCGTGTTATGCTGCCCAGCAGTCCACTGATGGCCTTGGATCAATAGGGAGGGCTTCCAAAGCTGTGTCCGTGTCCCTGCCCCTGTGTCCCCTCCCCACCCCCTCAGTCAGGCGTATCCTCTGCCAGGAACCTTAGGCACAGTGCCCCTTATTTTTACTCCCTGTAACCCGGCCACGGTAGTTCACTGTCGTGCGATTTATAAACCATGAAAGGGGGGAATGAGTATCGCTCGTTGTAGGCACATTTTAAGTCACTCCATGCACGGGAGGGCCTGTGGCTTTCTTTTGAGGTTTTTATATCTGGTGATTTGCTGCAGTCTGTGTGTCTGGAGAAACTGTCAAACAAAATATTCAGACTTTTTAGTCATCCTCCCATCACTAAATCTTAGTTGCATTTTATTTTTTAGGTTCCAAATATTTTACCTCCATTTTACATCAAGGTTCCAAAGTCCAGAAGGAAAACCTGAAGACCATGAAGAGATTTGTGAAGAAGCACAGCCTTGCAAAGCCGCAGTAGTCGCATCCTGGGTTGGGAGATGCTTGCTGACTTACTTAATTTGTCTGAGGTGGTGTTGAAGTGCCTACAAAACCAGCAGATTTTTGTGGTGTCTGCGTGTATTAGTTTACTCTGTGCTGCTGGCTCGGTGCAGCTAAAACAAATAAATATATTTTTCAAGGTTTTTTTTCATGGTACCCTATAGGTACAGATGCTGTAAAAATAATTTTGATATCTGGAAGCAGAATAAAGGAGACTGGGTTGCAGCAGCTCAGTGTCTCGGTGACTGTATATTTTGGTATTTGCTTGTACCCAGCAGCCCAGGAATTCTTCAGGAATGACGAGTCGTTGCAGCCCTAAACGGATCTTCCTAGCCTGCAGGGATTGCGTTGCAATAGAACCAGAAAGGAATATCCCTGGTCTCTGTACATGGGAATGTGCAGAGCTGTGTGAACAGCCGTAGAGGAGAGTCCAAATCCCAGCATGGGTTAACTTGGCCTTTCACCTTTCCAGGTCGCAGAGATAAGACACCTAAGCCACCTGCAAACTGGAGAAGTTGTGAGCCGGCTGCGAAGCATTTTCAGATCACATCATTCAAGCTGCTGTTTGTGTACGCACAGGGGCCTTTGTTTTCACTTTTTATTGTATTTGTTCTGGGAATTCATCAGTGGGAGAATCGGTGGGAAAAAAATGATTCCTTATTTTTTCAGTTTTTGTTTTTTTGTTGAAACTCGCTTTTTGTTAAACTCGGACAAGGCATTTAACAATACAAACATCTTTGCTTATTACACAATTGCACAATGATAATATTGCAATACAAACCATGTTAAGACTTTTTTTTTGAGTATTATTCAAAAATGCAATGTTAATTCTTCTGAATGTTAGCTTCTCAGTTCCCCCAGACCCACCCTCCCTGCACCTCCCAACCCAAAATTCAAAATGACGACTTTCCAAAGTTCTTCTAACTGGTTCCTGTTCATTCTGCAAAAAGGAATGCTTCCCTCTTTACTTAGCTGATAAATACGCCGGTTCTATCATTATACTTTGTTCTTCAAACTACTCTTTTAAAGTAGGTGACCCTAACTTTACTGCAGGCTCACAGAATCACTCTCCTTCCAACTAAGATCAGCTTAAGAACATAAGACTTGCCATACTGGGTCAGACCAAGGGTCCATCAAGCCCAGCATCCTGTTTCCAACAGTGGCCAATCCAGGTTACAAGAACCTGGCAGGATCCCAAGGAGTAGATAGATTCATCCTAAGAATAAGCAGTTGATATCTTTAACTCCATCTTAATAATGGATTATGCACTTTTCGTCCAGGAACTTGTCCAAACGCAGATACACTAATAGCTTTCACCACATCCTCTGACAATGAATTCCAGAGCTCAATTATGCGTTAAGTAAAAAAAAAGTCTCTTATTAGTTTTAAATGTATTACTTAGTAAATTCATTGTGTGTCCCCTGGTCTTTGTACTTTTTGAAAGAGAAAACAACATTTACTTGTTACATTCCACTCATTTTATAGACTTCTTTAGCCTTTCCATCCTCTCTCTCATTTTGGTTACCCTTCTCTGTGCCTTTTCTAATTCTGCTTTAGCCTTTTCAGAACTGCACATAATTCTCAAGATGAGATCACACCATGAAGCGATAGGCATTATGAGATTGTGTTTTATCCTCCATTCCTTTCCTAATAATCCCTAGTATTCTGTTTGCTTTCTTGGCTGCTGCTGCTGCACACTGAGCAGAAGATCTCAACGTACTATCAATGATCCTTTTCCTGAGTGGTGACTCCTAATGTGGAACCTTGCATTGTGTAGCTATTATTTAGGTTACTCTTCCCTGAGTGCATCACTTTGCACTTGTCCACATTAAATTTAATTTGCCGTTTGCATGCCCAGTCTCCCAGTTTTGCAAGGTCCTCTTGCAATTTCTCACAATCCTCTTGTGATTTAAGAACTTTGAATAATTTTGTGTCCTTGGCAAAGTTGATCAACTCACTAGTTCTTATTTCCAGGTCATTTATAAATATATTAAAAAGCAGTGATCCCAGAACAGATCCCTGGGGCAGTCCACTCTTCACCTTTCTCCATTGACAACATTTACTATTTAGCCCTACTCTGTTTTCTATCCTTTAACCAGTTGGCAGACCACAGTAGGACACTGGCCCCTATCCCATAACATTTTTATTTCCTAAGAAGTCTCTCATGAGGGACTTTGTAAAATGCTTTCTGGACATCCCGTTTATACTATATCAGCTGGTACTATCCCAATTCCCCCTTTTCAGTTTTAAGCCAGTGTTTGACGTTCAGATACCTTGTTCCACTACAAGAGCAAATTAAACCGGGGCTATCAAGTAGTACTCGCAAAAATTGGGCAGATTTATAATCCTCATCCATTTTAGGCCTTTGCAGTATTTTCAAACTAGGGCGATCTGTGTCCCATAGTAAGCCTGTATGGAAAAATCCAGCAGGTGACTCCAATGGTAACATTACAAAAAGATGCAAAGTGTGTGGCAGCCAATTCATCATAACCGCATTAGCTCTCCCCAACCAACTATCATACAACCTTCTTCACTTAAGATTATCTTCCCTAAACACTTTTGGTAAAGGAATGTAATTCAGCTGCTCAAACTCCTCTAAACTCGGTGAAATCCATATTCCCAAATATTTCAAACCCCTGCTGTTCTACCTAAAAGGGTACCTATTTTCTCTAAAAAGGGGCATAATTTCAGACTTTTATACCCCAAAATCTTTCCAGACATTTCCAGTGCTCCCAATAATGCTGGTATCAAATTTTCCATGTTAAATACACCAAAATATTGTTGGCATATAGTGCTATCTTTTGTACCTCCACCGTCCTTCCTTTAATCCTGAAGGCGTTCCTAATACATTCAGCAAGATGGCTCTTATTACTAATGCAAAAAAGCAAAGGTAAGAGGGGGCCACCCCTGTCTAGTTCCTCTATAAAAACTGAAACAAAAAATCAAGAAAATCTCATTCACACTCACCTCTCCCCTGGGGAACTATATATTGTAGTTTGCACCCACCTTATAAAATTAACCCCAAATCCACACTTGCCCAGAATTTCAAACATATAGTGATATTCATCTGGCACAGGCCTTCTCTGCATCCAGTGCAACTCAGGCAGCATCCTCATTCTTAATTTCAGCATGAAGGCCAGCCAGTCTCCACCAGATTATCAGTAGAGTACCTCCCCAAAGTGAAATCTGCTTGATGTTGGTATTCATTTGCTCGTGTTAAGATCTAACTTATTTGCTAGCACCTTTGCAAAGATCTTCATATCGGCATTCAACAGCAAAATAGGGCAATCAGAGGTGCACCCCTCCTGCGAATAACTGTTACGGCAGCATCAGACATTGACTTAGAAAGTTTCCCTGAGATGAGGAACCCTTGGATAAGCGGGGCCACGAACTTGGAGAATTTTTTATAATTCTCTACACAGAATCATTTGCACGAGCCTTCCCTCCTCTCGGCTTCTTAGCCGCAGCCATTACTTCCATAGCAGTGATTGGGGAATCTAATCTTGGTTCAACCTAGGAAGATAAGTCACCCAGCAAGCTTCACCTTCACAGCTCCCTGAAGTGTACAATCCTTTATAAAACTCCTTGAAGGTATCGCCTATACCTATAAAATGTCCTCCCACTTTCAACTACACACTTCTCTCATTAAATCATACTCTTTCTCCTTACAAGCAATGAGCCATTCTAATTGGCTAATTCGAGCCGCCATCTTTTTTTTTTTTTTTTTTTTTAAGTTGTAATAGAAATAAAATGTCCTCTTATATTTTGCCTGCTTCCCATAATGTTTCAATGCCTGTCTCTGGTAAATCGTTAAAATCTATGAATTCTTGCTATTTATTTGTAAAACTGCTGCCATACCTCGGGATCCTGTATGAGAAAGTCATTGAGTGCCCCATCTTTTTTTTTCCCAGCCTCCCAGAAGGACCACACTAATTCTAAATGTAAAGGGGGGGCATAGGTCTACGCTGTTATTAACCCAACTTCGCACCCTCCACACGCCATCTTTTCCCATCCACCACATGTTTTGTTCTAATGTAGGTGCATAGGTAAAGTGGTCATTGGTTTACCTGTTCTAATTAGAGGGATGTGAGAAGAATGCGAGGCTGTCCCAGCCCCCCCCCCCCCCCCTAAGAAATTCAAGACAGGGAAATTTTCGATTATCTGATGTCTTCAATAGATAGAGAATTCGTTTCACCAAGCTGTCGGTCACCCTCTCTTAGCTGCAGGAAGATTATTGGTGCCAAGGAGGTGGGCTTTGTTATTGATTTGTTATTGCCAGGTAGTAGGTACCCTCTGGAAGTGGACACAGATGGAGGAAGGCCCTGATGCTTGTGACATCAGACCCATCGCCAGCGGATGTTTCACACCAGAGAACATCGCATCAGAGTATGCACAGCAACAGGCAGAGCTTGGACCAAGACCCAGAAATCTCCAGATAAGTGTGCACACTTTCATCTGCAAAACCATACTATACACTAGGTCTGGCCAGACTAGCAGTCTAATAAAATTTATTGAGTTCAGTAGGAAAGCACCACAAAAAGACAGACAAGACTCAAAAAAACAAAACAAAACACATACAGAGAAGAAAAGACAAGGATACTTACATCAAAGGGACTCTGTTTCAGAAGAGCCTAAAAGAGAAAACACCACAAATACTCAATTTCTTAGGTACAAATTTGAAGTCTGGATACAGTCAGGATAAAATAAAGAGAAACACACAATAAAGTAATACTTATCTGAATTACAGTTGCTCTGAGTTTAAGATTCTATAAAAGAGAAAAATAATTGTTAATATTACTTCCAAAGTATTTCTATGTTAGAGAAATAAGACGTTTGAATTTGGAAAAATTTCATATTATCTACCTATAAAAAAAATATGAGAAAGTTGTTTTGCAGTATAGTTTCGCAGATACATGTTGAAAGATCTTGAATACTTACCATATTGTTTTTAGTCAGATAATTCCTAATATTTTCTTTTTAGTAAAATAAAATTGTTGAACCTTTTCCTTCAAGAATTATTTATTTCATAAGTTCTCCATACAAAATTCTCACTCGGGACATGTCTCCTAAATTTATCCCTGCTTACCCTACCAACATCTGGGAGTCTTTGCTGGATGGGTTTTAGAGCCCTTTTCTGCATAGGATATCCAGTTGGGAAGAGGGCATCAGACCCTGTGAGGTTCCAACCAGAGAACTTGCAATACAGAAACACCTACCCCCCCACCAACCTTGGCCACGACAGTGGGGAAAAGGGCTCCGCCACAGAAAGGCACTATTTAGACTTTTATCATTTTAGTTGCCCTTCTCTGTATCTTTTTTTAATTTTGCTATAACTTTTTTGAGAGACGATGACCAGAATTGCACACAGTACTCAAGATATGGTTGCACCATGGAGCGATACAAAGGCAATATGATATTCTCTGATTCATTCTCCATTCCTTTCCTAAGAATCACTAGCATTCTAGTTGCTTTCTTGGCTTTCGGTTGTTCCTTTCATTGTCGCATGTCAGTGAGAGGACCAATCCCCTTTCAGAATTCTGAAAGGCCAGTCTTCTGAAGGGATTGGTCTTTTCACTGACATGTGATTGTGGACGGACCAATCGGCAGATAGTGAAGGAGGGAATAAATGAATATTAGGTGACCAGCATATAAATATTTTTATATCAAATCTTTTTATTAAGTCAAAATCGTGAACATCACATACATAGCAGAGTGCTTGGTTTCTGATACACCCTACTATTATAGTACAACGGTCATAACATTTATATAAAAACATTTTTTAAAGTTCCAAAAAATCTATAAAAAGTGTCAAAACACTCAATAATAATTAAAACTAATAAGGATGAATAAAAATTCCCCACACTCCATACCTGGAAACTCTTGATTTCTAGTTACCCTGAGATTGCTTTGAATTAGTCCACTCTCTGTCATGTGTGTATTTATGTATATATGTGTATATATATGTATATATAGGTGTATGTGTGTATAAATGTATGTATATGTGTGTGTATATATGTGTATGTGTGTGTATATATATATGTATATGTGTATGTATGTATATATATGTGTATGTATATATATGTGTGTGTATGTATGTATATATATGTGTGTGTGTATATATATGTATGTATATATATATGTGTATATATGTGTATGTGTGTGTATATATGTATAAAAATGAAAAAATCCGCTTTGAAATCTGAAGGGAGAACAATGAGAGGAAAGCAGTGAGTAAGAGACCCGCCCCACCTCTGACATCATCTCGCCCAGCGTTGAGCCGGTAAACGGCGCCATTCCACCAGGCACCTATGAGGAGGGGGCAGCCCACCAGCACCGGGCACTTTTACAATCAATCACTGTGAAGAAAAAATGAAAAAATCCGCTTTGAAATCTGAGAGGAGAACGATGAGAGGAAAGCAGTGAGTAAGAGACCCATCCTCCTCTGACGTCATCCCTCCCAGCGTCGAGCCGGTAAACGGCGCCATTTCACCAGGCATCGCGCACCAAAGGGGTACTCCCCTTTGTGCACCCCTTCGTGCAACCCATTGTGCCTCCGTTTAATTTTTAAACTTCTGTGTTTCTTCCTCTTTTTTGTTTTATCTTTCTCCATGTTTTTCTTAGTTTCAACCCTTGTTAACAATTTCCTTGTTATAAATGTTCAATGTATTAGACAAAGGAAACATTTTTCTTGCATCTTCTGTTTTAATGTAAACCGGTAGGATTTGTATCTTATACAAGAATGTTGGTATATAAAAATTAAAAATAAATATATATATATATATGTGTGTGTATATGTATGTATATATATATATACATGTGTTTTAGTATATGTTTTTTGTTTAGGCCTTTTATAAAAACTTTGTAACAAATCAAATAATTTTAGGATGTGTTTTTATACTGTCTGTATTGATTTTTATTTTATTTCATATTGTGAAACTTTGTAAACTGGTTTAGAAACTTTTTAATAAGTAAATAAAATTATATACACAGGGGCAGCGGAACACTTTTTTGATTGGGACGGCCAGCCAAGCTCCACTTGAACTTCACCCCCAACTCTTCTGCAAGCACCACCCACATTCCCACTGCAATTTGTTTACATTACTTTTGCAGTTAGTCATTTTATCTTACATACATTCTTCGCATAACTCACACAGTATAATTCAGGGGTGGCCAACGTCAGTCCTCAAGAGCCACAAGCAGGCCAGGTTTTCAGGATATCCACAATGAATACATATGAGAGAGATTTGCATGCATTGCCTCCATTGTATGCAAATATCATGATATTGTGGACACATCAAATAACACCACAAAATTATAGCTAGTAAATATTTAAAAATCTCCCATTCTCCATACCAGGGATCTTTTGAGGGCCAATCACCCTGAGAATGTTATGGATTGGGGAGTGGGTGGCTATACAAACGTTATCCTCTCTCTCACATTAATATTTATGTATTTATATTTATGTTTTTATATGCAGTTGTGTTGGCTGGGCCCGAGGAGAAGGAGGCAGCTGCCATTTCTGCTGAGCCCACACAGCCCAAGGAGGAGGTGACGGCTGCTGTATCGGCTGGTCTGTGTGGCCTGAAGAGGAGGAGACAGCTGCTGTGCTGGCTGGGCCTGTCCAGCTCAGGAGGAGACTTGTGTTGGTTGGCCCGCGGGGCTGAAGAAAGAAGGCTGATCCTGCCTGCACCCTGCACACTCTGGGGAAAGAGAGACAGAGAGAATTTGTGCGGGAGACAGCATGTGTGTGAGACAAATAGAGAACATAAGTGTGCATGTGTGTGAGACAGAATGAGTGTGCATGCATGTGTGAGAGAGGGCATACACATGGATGTGTTTGTGAGAAGCAGCATGTGTGTGTGAGAGCATGAATGTGCGTGTGTGAGAACACGTGTATATGTATGAGGGACAGCATGTGTTTGTGTGAGAGACAGTGTGTGTTTGTGTGTGACAGAGAACAAGTGTGGATGTATGTGCGAGTGAAAGAGATGCTGTGCGAGTCCAGGGAGGAACCTGCTGTTGCCTATATGCTCCAGGGAGACAGAGTATGTATTTGTGTGTGAGAAAGCATGTGAAGGACTGTGCCTCTGTGTGCACGTGTGTGTGTATTTGAGAGAGCATATGGTAAGGAGAGAGTATATGTGTGTGAGCAAGTGAATATGTGTGTGTTGGAGAGAGAGAGAATAAGGTTTGTGTGTCATCTTCCTCATGAGACGCTTCTAGGAAAAGTAAAAAGTCATGGGATAGATGGTGATGTTCTTTCGTGGATTACAAACTGGCTAAAAGACAGGAAACAGAGAGTAGGATTAAATGGGCAATTTTCTCAGTGGAAAGGAGTGGGCAGTGGAGTGCCTCAGGGATCTGTATTGGGACCCGTACTTTTCAATATATTTATAAATGATCTGGAAAGAAATACGACGAGTGAGGTAATCAAATTTGTAGATGATACGAAATAGTTCAGAGTAGTTAAATCACAAGCAGATTGTGATAAATTGCAGGAAGACCTTGTGAGACTGGAAAATTGGGCATCCAAATGGCAGATGAAATTTAATGTGGATAAGTGCAGGTGATGCATATAGGGAAAAATAACCCGTGCTATAGTTACACAATGTTAGGTTCCATATTAGGAGCTACCACCCAAGAAAGAGATCTAGGCGTCATAGTGGATAACACATTGAAATCACATAGAAACATAGAAGTGATGGCAGAAGAAGACCATACGGCCCATCCAGTCTGCCCAGCAAGCTTTCACAGTTATTTTTCACATACTTATCTGTTACTCTGACCACTGAGGTCAGGGCCCTTATTGGTAACTTTTTGGTTCTAATTTTCCTTTCACCCCTGCCATTGATGTAGAGAGCAGTGCTGGAGCTGCAGAAAAGTGAAGTATCAAGCCTAATTGGTTAGGGGTAGTAACTGCCGCAATAAGCAAACTACTCCCATGCTTATTTGTTTACCCATCCTGTGCAATTTAGTCCTTGTTGGTTGTCTTAATATAAATCATCTTTTCTTCATTCCCCCTGCTGTTGAGGCAGTGAGCTGCGATGTATATGTATTCAAAGTGAAGTATTAGTTCGGGGGTTGTAACCGCCGCACCAAGCAAGCTACTCCCACGCTTATTTGTTTTCCCAGACTATGCAATTCAATCATAGTTGGTAGTTGTCAGAATGTAAATCCTCTTATCTTCATTCCCCCTGCCGTTGAAGCAGTGAGCTGCGATGTATATGTATTCATAGTGAAGTATCAGGCTTAATTGGTTCGGGGTAGTAACCGCCGCAACAACAAGCTACTCCCACACTCATTTGTGAATGCAATTCCTTTGTCCCACATTTCCTCTTGCCGTTGAAGCATAGAGCAATGTTGGAGTCGCATTAACCGTGTGTATGTTTATTGAATAAGGGTATTAATCACCAGGAAGTAGCAGTCATTCCCGCAAGTCACCCCATGCCTCTTCTCTTCATTCCCATCCTCCAGTCTTTATGGATCCACAGTGTTTTTCCCACGCCCCTTTGAAATCCTTCACAGGGGCATGGGAAAAACACCACTTCCTCTGGAAGGGCATTCCAGGCATCCACCACCCTCTCCGTGAAGAAATACTTCCTGACATTGGTTCTGAGTCTTCCTCCCTGGAGTTTTAAATCGTGACCTCTGCTTCTGCTGATTTTTTTGTAATGGAAAAGGTTTGTTGTTAACTTTGGATCATTAAAACTTTTCAAGTATCTGAAGGTCAGTATCATATCACCCCTGCTCCTCCTTTCCTCGTTCAGTGTGCTGCGGCAGTCAAAAAAGCAAACAGAATGTTAGAAATTATTAGGAAGGGAATGGTTAATAAAATGGAAAATGTCATAATGCCTCTGCATTGCTCCATGGTGAGACTGCACCTTGAATACTATGTACAATTCTGGTTGCCGCATCTCAAAAAAGATATAGTTGCGATGGAGAAGGTACAGAGAAGGGCAACCAAAATGATAAAGGGATGGAACAGCTCCCCTATAAGGAAAGACTAAAGAGGTTAGGACTTTTCAGCTTGGAGAAGAGACGGCTGAGAGGGGAAATGATAGAGGTGTTTAAAATCATGAGAGGTCTAGAACGGGTTAATGTGAATCGGTTATTTACTCTTTCGGATAATAGGACTAGGGGGCACTCCATGAAGTTAGCATGGGGCACATTTAAAACTAATTGGAGAAAGTTCTTTTTCACTCAACGCACAATTAAACTCTGGAATTTGTTGCCAGGGGATGTGGTTAGTGCAGTTAGAGTAGCTGGGTTTAAAAAAGGTTTGGATAAGTTCTTGGAGGAGAAGTCCATTACCTGCTATTAATTAAGTTGACTTAGAAAATAGCCACTGATATTACTAGCAGTAATATCAGTGCAGGGTGCAAAGAGTGTGCAGGGTGCAGGCAGGATCAGCCTTCTTTCTTCAGCCCCGCGGGCCAACCAACACAAGTCTCCTCCTGAGCTGGACAGGCCCAGCCAGCACAGCAGCTGTCTCCTCCTCTTCCCTAACATGGGATAGACTTAGTTTCTAGATAATTGCCAGGTTCTTGTGGCCTGGTTTGGCCTCTGTTGGAAACAGGATGCTGGGCTTGATGGACCCTTGGTCTGACCCAGCATGGCAATTTCTTATGTTCTTATTGGTGCTTGGGAAATTTAAAAGAAAATTTATATGAATTTTTCATTATTGGTTATTCTTTTTGTCAGCTGTTTGGAAATGTTCATTCTTTCTCTAAGTACGGTTTTATTATTAAGCTGTTTTATATTTCTTGGTTTTATTTTTGATGTTTTATGTGGAATGATGCTTGTATTTTTCCATTGTTGCACTTCATACAGAGTCTTGCTTGTGTTGGTTTCAAGTTGTTTGTCTGTATGTTTCTATTAATATTTTATAGTCTCTTTAGTCTGTGTTTGGTGAGGGTTTGTCTGTGTTCTGCATGTGTGACCAAGATGAGGTATTTTGCTAGCTTGTAGTTTCTTTGTAGAGATCTATAGCAATTTGGATTGTTCTATTTTCCTGACAGGAGATTCTCCAAAAACATACACTCCACAACCCCTCTGATCTCCTGAGTCTCACACACATACACATTCCCTCCCTCAGATCCTACTTCACACACACATCCCTCAACAGATTATCTCACTACACACACACACACACTCTCCAATTTCTCACTCACTCTCACACATATATACCTTCTGATCCGCTCCCTGATTCCACACACATATTCACAACCCTTCCAGTTCCCTCCCTATTACCCCCACACCCATGCCCCCTTTGATCCCCTCACTCGTATCAGCATTAAGCCCCTCTCCCTGATGTCAAATTGTGCTTTGTCAGAGCACAGCAATGGTTGTCACAGCACCTCAGAGCACATCCTTCTCCTGTGTGGCTCGGAGCCAGAGTGTCAAATTTTGACTCGTGGGGCCTACTGTAACGCCGAATAGTTCAAAACACAACATTCAGGCCTGGGCTGCACAGGAACAGGAAGTGGCTCGAGGCACCATGTCACCACTGTTGTGCTCTGATAAAGCCCATGTTGGCATAGGGAAGAGGAGAAGATACACGAGCCACTGCTGCCACTTGTAAATGGCAACTCGGATCTCCCACACTGATTACGCAGAGAAGGAATTCTGTGGGAAGGGCCAGATTTTGTGGCCCCCCACACAGCCATGGGATCACAGGACATTTGGGCTTCCAAACTCAATTGAAATTTGCCTTTATTGGGCTACAGTGTCATAAACCTCGATTCCCAACCAGCCAAGAGTAATTCTTCCTCCTCAATCTAGCTCAGCTATTTCAGCGGCATTCATTGGCCAGATTGTGGTTCCTTATGGAGCCCTGCTCCTATTCTCTCTGAATCTAGCTACTAGGTGTGGCTATTATACAATGGCTGAGACTCCCTCCCCCACCTAGAGGCTAATGGGCCAGCTAGCCCAAGAAGCAGAAACCCTCTTAGGAATCAAACTCCCTCCTGCATGGTGGCGGGCAGTATTGCACCAGCTCCCTCTTGGGTTATCTGAAGCGCTACAGATTCCGTGAAAGATTTTCACCGCAAAACTATTACGCAAAGCTCAATGCTAGCTGCATTGTATTAAGAAGGCATCGAGAAGTCTGGGAATGGGAACAGTTGTTGTTGCTGCACTATAAAAATACGATATAATAATACTGAGGATAATCTTTTAAATATGACTCTCTATGACTCAATCATAAACTCTACTACACAAATAGAGAGAGAACACATTTACAACATGTGTAATATTTTATTGCGAGCATTCACCTATTCACCTATATAGACACTTTAAAAACTAAATTAGCACACACACAAATTCATACAACCCAATTAAAACAACAAATGTCCATTTGAGATTTTGATTTAAATAGCATATATCATCCTTTCCATATAACAATACCTTTTTAACTAAGAATATATAAAGTTAAATGTTTACAGACATTGCTTTTAAATATATATATCTCGCTTGTGACCATTATATCCTCTTCCTTAATATGACAATCTATCCACATTCTGTATATCCTTGCTTGTAATCACCAGACCATATTCCTTAATTGTCACAATGTATCATGTCCAGGACTAACAAATTGAGCCATACCAAGAAGATTCATGACTAAGCCTCTTTCTATAAGCTAGTATTATACAGCAATGAGAGCGGGTGGGATGAAAAGACAGCGCTGGGTGCAGTCGGAGATTGGTCTCCACTGCTGTCTTGTCACTCTTTCGCTGAATTTCACACATCTGGCTTGAGTAAAGCATTGTGGTTGCTGTGTTAGTGCACTGAAATACATTCACTGTTGAGTGTTATCCAACCCACGGTGCTGTTGTATGTTCGGACATCCTCCCACTTAGCTCATTTTGCACTGACCTGACGAAAGGGACTCATCCCTTTCGTCAGGTACCTCCCTCCATGTGCCAAGGGCTAGGATCCTGTACACTCATGAGCAGGTTCTTAAAAAATGGTCAAGCAGTTGACATAGTGAACCAGGCTCAAAGGGGGTTTCTGGTTTTTTCAATTTGGTTTTTTTTTTTTTTTTTACTGGGCAGGGCATCTTTCCTCTCTGGACGAGAGAGGTCATTTTCTCACTTTCTGTATTAATTTAAAACTGTGGTGTGATAGCATTAACTGCTGACACTCAATGTGCTTTAGATTGATTCTTTCACCTTCCGAACTGACTACTGGCACTTCCACCTCTTGCAGACCCAAATCCTGCCCACAACCTTGTCCAATATGTGGTGAAAATTTATCAGGCAAAAAAAAAAAAAGCATATGGATAACTTCACATATTGAAAGTCCACCTGATTTCACAGAAGCAGGTACAGTCAATAGAAAAACACTTAACAATCTCAGTAGCACCGCATACCTCCTCTGCATATGGAATTCATTTTCTGACAAAATATTCAAGCACAATCCAGCAGTGCAAAATCAGTCACTTACCCTGATCAGAAGTTAGGATACAGAATGAGTGGCCATGCTGTTTCCTTTGGTAGTATCCCTATCATTACTTCCAGGGTCTCTTCCAAAAGAAGCTGGACCTTAAGCCTAGAAGCAGAGTGTTTACGTTTATTCCCTCCATGGTTAAGTTAGCCGGCTAACTCCGATATTCAGAGTTAGCGAGATGACTTCGCTGGCTAAGTCTGATTGGGCTAAAGTTAGGCGGCTATAGTTAGCCAGCTAATTTTAAGATAGCCAGCTATATTCAATAGTGCGGTTTCTCTACTGAATATACCTCCAAAGTAGCTGGATATGTTTAACCACCTAGCCGGACTGTGTCTGAATATGGATATCTAAGTAATTTTCCAATCTTGCTTGTACCTGTATAATTTTTTTTTTTTTATTGGGTGATTTAAAGGGATCTTAAGTATCAGTACAGGGATGAGATCTCAGGGATGGGAAAAAGAGAAGGAGAGAGGGTAAGGGTGAGAGGTCCAGGGATGGGGTGAGGAAAGGAGGACTAGGAATGGGGAAAGGAGAAGGTGAAAGGACTGGGGATAGGAGGGAGGACTATGAGAAGGAGAGAGGACTGAGGATGGGGGAGGAGAGGTAATAAGGATTGAGGATGGGGAGGATGGGAAAGGGGGAAATCAGGAATCTGAAATGGAGAGGGAGAGGGATGGAGGTTCTGGGATGGGGAAAGGGAGTAGGACGTGTTGGGGGGGGAGGGGGGTTCCAGGATCTGGAGAGAAGGAAGAGGAAAGCAGGGAGGTTCCAGGATCTGGGGGATGGAATCTGAGATCAAGGGAGCGAGATCCTGAATTGCAGTAGGTGGGGAGGGGGAGAGGAGAGGAGGGAGGTATCCGTACCGTGCTCTGGTCCTGCCCCCCCTTACACCTCCTCTCTGTCCTCTCAATCTGCCACACACACACCAGCATCAATCCCTTCTCCCTCCCTCACACACCAACACTGCCCTCTTCCCCCCACTCCTCAGCCTCTCTTCTCACCCCCAATGAGCCCCATTCAACCCCTCCTAATCTTCCCAAAATGATCCCCCTTTGCCAGTGGCATGCGGTCAGGACCTTCAAGGGATTCAGTGAATCCCCAGCCCATAGGCATCACTACAGGGTGGCAAGTGCCACCTCAAATTTATACATTGGATCGGGCAGGTATAAACCAAACCCCTGCCCAATCCAATCAATGGCATCACACTTCACTACAACCCCCCACCCATGGACAGCAGGAGTCGCATTTATCCATACGTCATCTCCTGTTGCTGCAGGGCTGGTCTTGCAGCTTTTACCGCGAGACTAGCCCCTGCAGTGGGGGTGGGGATGTAGGTTATGTGTGACTGCCTGTGTGTGTGTGGATGATGGGTGGGTAGGTGGGTAAGAGCCTGGGTATGTGTTTTTGGGTGGATGATAGCTGTGTATATGTGGGTGAGAGCTGTGTGGTTGTTTATGTGAGAGAGGCTGTGCGTGTGTGTGGGGGGGGTGACAATTTGTGTGGGTGATTGCCTGTGTGTGTGAGGGGGTGAGCGCCTGTGTGGGTGTATATGAGTGACTATGAGGGTGGGTGACTGCCTGGTTGTGTGTGCATGACTACCTGGCCGGGTGGGTGACAGCCTGGGTTCATGTTTGTGGGTGAGATCCTGTGTATGTGTGGATGAGAGGCTGTGTAGGTGTGTGGGGAGGGGTGGGTGACAGCCTGTGTGTGTGTGTGGGGGGGGGGGGGGTTTGAGAGCCTGTATGTGTATGTGTGACTGCCAGTGTGTGGATGATTGTGTGTGTTTGGGTGGGTGAGAGCCAATGAGTGTGAGCTTGTGTGTGGAGGAGAGCCTGTGTGTGGGTGTATGTGTGTGTGGGGCAGTGAGAGCCTGTGTGTGTGTTAGTGAGAGGATAAAGTTTGTATAGCTCTCCATCTCCCAATCCACAACAATCTCAGAGTGGTTGGGAATGGAAATATCCCAGGTATGAGAGAGAGAACCTTATGGGCATCCGAAGAACTGTAGGAAAGATACATAATGCTATCATCACTCTAATTTAAACTAGAATGCCAGTTTAGGTACTTGTCTTCCAAAAACCTCAAGGGAAGGAGTACTCAAACTACCTGATTAGCTGAGGAAAGAAGAATACGGTGGCAGATTAAAAATAATGGGGATGCAGTCAGTGATTTCAACACAAAATTGTTTACCATAGGCGGTGCGGAGCACATGACAAATGCCTCCTGGTGCCATTAAAAGCAAATCCAGAATTAATCTATGGTCTTGTAAGGTTTCTGTTCTCTCTCTTAATTGAAGGACAGTGTGCATGTGGATTTCTACAGTAATGTTCTTACAGATTTCCACAATAACTTGAAAGTGCAAAATGCTCATTGCCAGTCTGGCTGTACTATGGCCAGCACCAAATATAAATACTGATCAGGGTTAAAGGATCCCATGTAATTGCTTCTGCTAGGGTGGAGCACTTATTACATGTATGTATTTTACCATAATTCATGTGATATTTGTAAATGATTCTAATACAAAGCATGAAAAATGCAATATAAAGCAATTAAAACAATCAAACCAGTCTTTTGTATAGAATGTTCATAACAGTAGTCCAAGAAATAGAGATGAAACAAGAATATGCAGCATAGTTGATCATTTGCACCTCTGCTTTCATCAGGACTTGTGAATTCATTCCTGATGACAAACAGGAAAGCAGACCCAACAATGTCCCAATATCTTTCAGCATTAACTCCTGTCTCCAGTCATCTCCTCAGCAGTTCCCCATCCCATAATTCAGTCTCCAACATACAAAATACTTTCACTAAAGAGGAAAAGCAAAGTCTATTAGTCCATTGCTCTCTCTCTCTGTAATTTTTAAAGCAAAAAGCAGAAAAGTAAAAAGGAAGTTTATCTTATCTCATATCAGATCTCTGTATAAAACAGGTACAAACATTGGCTTTATTAAAAGATCAAAGCACTCAGAAACCTAATTGCATTTTTCAACTCATTCTGCAATGCATGCTATAATGGACAGGGTCCTTCACCAAATAAACAGTATCTAAAATATTTCATTACAAATAATAGGGATAAATATAAAAACTTATGAACACAGTTAGTAATGTGACAGGCATTCTGTTGATTCAGGTCCAGAAAGATGCACTTTTTTTTTTCTTTTGCAGCAGAATGTCAACAGTAAAGATGTTTTGTTAGATTTCGTGGACTCTAGGATGGTAGTGACCCACTACCACAGGTGGATTTCTCACGGGTTAAGCCCTAAGTGTTGTCGGCTGACAAGGCTTAAGTGGTTACCTGGGGTAGAGACAGATCCAGTGAACAGGCAAGTGGTTGGGGCAGGCGGCAGGCAGGAGATTCAGTGAACAGGCAAGTGGTCAGAGCAAGTGTCAGGGAGCAGATCCGATGAACAGCAAGATCCAGTTCCAGGCAGAGAAACGGGACCAGACAGCAATCCAGCGAAGTCCAAGTCCAGGCAAAGGTCAAAACCAGAAAAGCAATCCAAGACAGGCAATGAAGGGACCAAGAACAGGAGAAAGGCAAAGAAACCCAGCACACGGGCAGCACAGGGAACCAACAAGGAAGCAACACACACTGAGAAACCAGGTGTTCAAAAGACCTGTTGCCAAGGCAAGGAGTAGTGAGAGGAATGGCCCTTTAAAGAGCTGATGCCACTGTCGTCACTTCCTGTGGCATCCAGTGGCACACATAAAGCGTGGGTCAGCAGCATGCTTGGTCTGGTGCATGGGCAGGAGGAAGCTGCTTCTGCTAATAGTGGTGGCATTTCGGCATGACAGGGGAGCATCAGGTCCCGGTAAGTTTGCAGCGGAAGTGTACTCTAACAGTACCTCCCCCGCAAGGTTCCCTTCCCTGTCTTCTGGGTCTGAATTTTAGAGGAAAACGTTGGTGAAATTTGTGGATAAGTTGAGGGGCTTGAATATTGCTGGCAAGCTCCCAAGAATTCTCCCCAGGACCGTAACCTTTCCAGGAAATGAGGTAAAGGAGATGTTTCCTTACTCTCTTAACGTCTAGGATCTCTGCCACCTCATATTGCCTCTTAGCTGCAGCGGTACACAAGCACAGCTTTTTAAGAGACTTGTGTGCTGCACAGAGAAACTACGTCTCCAAATTGTTTGCAACAAATATGGGATTTTGCTGAAATTATTTCCAACAACAATTTATCTCTCCCCTGAGGGAGGAGGGAGTTTCACATCCATATATTGGGGAAAATCTCTCAATCAGCATCCCATTCACTTTTTGAAGACATCTTTAAAGATAAGTGTTGTCTAATATTTTTATATGCATAAAAATAAAAAAAACAAAAGGAGATTAGTTGTTCAGGGCATACAGTGAGAGGAGGTCCCTCACTTATTTAAGAATGACTGATGATTAAAAATATAAATACTTGATATGGGCAAAATTGCAACATCATCAGCCTGTGTTTTGGATTGGGTAGCAGCCTGTTCCAGGAGTTGTTGTGTGGTCTGCCAATGATGCTGGTGGCGGGACGGGTTGATAGCATAGCTACTGGCATTGGTTCCCGAGGATGTCGCCCAAAACTAGGTAGAACAGTGAAGTCCCCGTAGCTCGGTTAATGTGGTTATTGACATTGATTCACGTAATATTGTAGAAACGTTTTGAGCGAGTAATGCGTTCTGCTAGTCCGTTTGATTGGAGGTCGTTAAGCCGAGGAGAAATCAAGATGAATTCTGGACTTCTTACACAAGCCCTTCCAGTAGTGGGCGGTAAACTGGACCCACTAGTCAGACAGGATGTGGTGAGGAAGACCATGAAAACGGAACACATGTTGGACAAACAATTGTGCTAATTCCGGGGCAGAGGAAAACTGCTCTACGATTACCCAAATTGTATTGATCCCTTTAGAAGGAGGAAAGTCCGTGATAAAATCAGTGGCCAGGTGGGGCCAGGTTCTCTTAGGAGCCGGTAAGGGTTGATATCGTTTGGTGTCTTTTTCCCACTGAGACCACCAATAGTGACAGAAGAGGAGCTCCTTGGTGCATTGGAGCCCTGGGTGACCAGCAATATGTGAGTCATAGGCCCAGCGGAGAACTCGTTCTCGCAGACGCTTGGGAACTACTGTCTTCCCCACGGATACCGGCAAGGTGGAAGTGATTAAAATTCTGGCCGTATTGATGACATGATGAGATAGGTCAGGAGGTTTATTGGAATCAGAGCTCCCGAATAGGGCATCAGCCTTCTGGTTCTTCTCTGCTGGGCAAAAATGTAGATTGAAATCAAAGCGACTAAAAATTAAAGTCCACTGGGGTTGTCATGGATTAAGACGTTGAGCATGTGATGGGTATGCCAAATTTTTGTGATCCGTATAGATAGTCACTGGGTGACTGGCTCCTTCCAACAGAAGCCGTTCTTCCAGGGCTAACTTAATTGCGAAAAGTTCTCGATCTCCTATAGTGTAATTCCTTTTGTTAAAAGAAAACTTCTTGGAGAAATATGCACAGGTAATTAATGTCCCATTGGTGTCTGGTTGCAGAAGGACTGCCCCTACCCCTAATGAGGAGGCATCTACCTCAGTGATGAACGGTTGGGAGGGATTCAGGTGTCGCAAGCAAAGGTCCTTGTGAATTCTTTTAATTGTTGAAAAGCCCGGATCACCTCTTGGGTCCAGTTGCGGGCATCCACACCCTTTCTGGTTAAAGCTGTGAGAGGAGCTGCCAGTGAGGAGTATCCATGGATGAACTGGTGGTAGTAGTTAGAAAACCCCAAAATTCATTGTAATGCCTTGAGGCCCACCAGCTGCAGCCATTCTAGAATGGCCTTGAGTTTTTCCGGATCCATACATAGACCTGCTTGAGGGATTATATATCCAAGAAAAGGCACTTCCTCTTGATGGAAGGTGCATTTTTCAAGTTTGGCATAAAGTTTGTGTTCTCGTAACCACTGCAGGACTGTCACATGTGATCTTGATGCTGGTCCGATGTCTTAGAAAAAATGAGAATATCATCCAAGTACACCACAATGTGTGAATATAAAAGGTCCCAAAATATTTTGTTTAGCATAGCTTGAAACACTGCGGGGGCATTAGCCCAAATGGCATGACTAAAAACTCATAATGGCCGTCTCGTGTACTGAAGGTGGTTATGCACTCCTCTCCATCTCAGATTCAAACCAAATTGTAGGCCCCCTGCAAATCCAACTTTGTAAATATCCGAGCCTCTTTAAGCTGGTCAAAGAGCTCCGTGATCAGCGGCAATGGGTATCTATTTTTCTTTGTAATGGCGTTAAGCTCAGATAGTCGATACAGGGCCATATAGACCCATCCTTTATTCCCACGAAGAAGAACCCGGCTCCCGCTAGGGAAGAAGATGGTCTGATAAAGCCTCTGGCTAGGTTGTCTTGAATATAATGGGTTATGGTCTCACTCTCTGGGGCTGACAATGGGTACACCCTTCCATGAGGAGGCATTTTCCCCGGCATCAGTTCAATGGAACAGTCATAATCTTGATGTGGAAGCAAGGTCTCCACCCACTGTTTGCTGAAGACATCAGTGAAATCCACATAGGAGGTGGGTAGCCCAGACATAGTTGGAATGGAGCACTGAAGTTTAAGTGCCAGGACTCTCATTTAGGCCAAACAGTGTTCATGGCACATGGGGCTCCATTTAGACAGTCGCAGGGTGCCCCGGTGAATCTGGGGGTGGTGCAGGACCAACCATGGCAACCTCAGAATTACCTAGTTTACAATAGAGGGAAAGACGTAAAGGCTAATTTGTTCCTGATGTAAGAGGCTGGTGTTCATGGTCAAAGGTGCTGTGATTTGGATAATCCTTCCTGGAAGCAGCTTCCCCGAGACAGAGGAGACCTGTAAGAGCAGATCTCAAGGGGATTTGATATTCCCACACTAATCTTTCTTCTATGAAGCTCCCTGCAGTGCCAGTATCCAGGAAGGCTTGAAGATGTAGTCTGATCTTTCCCAAGTGAAAGCTCACGGGGAGTAACATCTGCAGAGAGGAGCCCGAAGGACTTAGGGTGGCCTTTCTTACTAGTCCTAGGTCCGAAAGTTTCTCGCCTCGAGGGGACAAGAAGCCGTATAATGTTTTGCCAGATTATTTCTACCTTGTTCATTGTTTTTATGCAGGTTATTTCTACCCTGTTCATTGTAAAACAAGACTGTGTCTCTGTTATTTTTTTTGCTGGTTGTAATGTAAACCGAAGTGATAATTAAGCTTGTTAATTGAACCTCGGTATATAAAAATTTATAAATAAATAAATAAATAATATCAGAGATTGGCATGGTACAGGCACAGACTGAGTTGCCGATGTCGCTGACATTCTTTGGGGGAGATCCTGAGATGATCCACTTGCATTGGTTACTCAGGCAAGGCTCTAGGTTCCAGAGGCTTGGCCGGAATGAATGGGTGTTGGAAAGCGGGGGCTAGTGGGACCGGATGACGGGTTGATGCCCTCTCCCAGGACCACTCCTGAAACTATATGTCCAAACGAATTGCAAGCCAGATCAAATCTGTTCTGGTGGCTCCCATCCGGCCAGGTCATCTTTAATGGTTTCGGATAGGCCTTGCTGGAAGGATTGCCATGAGGCTGTCATCTCCCCACTGTAGTTCGGAAGCCAGAGTGAGGGCAAAGGCGATCGGCGCCATTTTGAGTATTGGCATCGGACGGCCGGCGTGCAGGAGGTTGCTCCCGGACCCCCGCTGGACTTTTGGCAAGTCTTGTGGGGGTCAGGAGGTCCCCCCAAGTTGGCCAAAAGTCCGATGCCAGGACTCAAAATGGCACCGATAGCCTTTGCCCATACTATGTCACAGGGGCTACCGGTGCCATTGGTCAGCCCCTGTCACATGGTAGGAGCACAAGATGGCACTGGTGACCATGTGACAGGGGCTGACCAATGGCACTGGTAGCCCCTGTGACACAGGCTATCGGTGCCGTGATGAAACCGGCAATCGAGGGTGTGAGAATGCAGGGATGGCTTCTGGATTCCCCCCTGGACCACCAGGGAGTTTTGGTAAGTCTTGGGGGGGTCAGGAGGGTGGGGGGTTTGTCGTTAATTTTAATTTTAGGCGGGACACGAATTTAACTCGCCGTATTAACGCATCGGGACGCCATACGGCCGAATGTAAAGCATTTGTGCCCCGACGAATCCAAATCACGAATGCAACTGAAAACATTTTGGCTGCACATCCCTATTAATTAGTTAGGGGTATTAACCACCACAATAAGCAAGCTACACCCATGCTTATCTATTTATCCAGACTATGTAATTCAGTCCTTGTTGGTTGTTGCCTGAATATAGAGCCACCTTTCTTCATTCCCCCCTGCCGTTGAAGCAGAGAGCCATGCTGGCTATGCATTGAAAGTGAAGTATCAGTCTTGCTCCCCTGCTGTTGAAGCAGAGAGCTATGCTGGATATGCGTGAAGTGTCAAACTTTCTCCCCTGCCGTTGAAGCAGAGAGCTATGCTGGATATGCATTGAAAGTGAAGTATCAGGCTTATTTGGTTTGGGGTAGTAACCGCCATAACAAGCAAGCTACTCCTTGCTTTTTTGTGAATGCAAATCCTTTTTTCCACATTTCCTCATTGCCGCTGAAGCTTAGAGCAATGTTGGAGTCGCATTAACCGTGTGTATGTTTATTGAATAAGGGTATTATCACCAGGTAGTAGCCGTCATTCCCATGAGCCACCCACTCTTCATTCACATCCTCTAGACTTTATGGATCCACAGTGTTTATCCCACACCCCTTTGAAGTCCTTTACAGTTTTGGTCTTCACCACTTCCTCCGGAAGGTCATTCTAGGCATCCATCACCCTCTCCGTGAAGAAATACTTCCTGACATTGGTTCTGAGTCTTCCTCCCTGGAGTTTTAAATCGTGTCCCTGGTTCTGCTGATTTTTTTCCAACGAAAAAGGTTTGTCGTTATCTTTGGATCATTAAAACCTTTCAAGTATCTGAAAGTCTGTATCATATCACCTCTGCTCCTCCTTTCCTCCAGGGTGTACATATTTAGATTCTCCTCATAAGTCATTCGATGAAGACCATCCACCTTTTTGGTCGCCCTTCTCTGGACCGCCTCCATCCTGTCTCTGTCTCTTCGGAGATACGGTCTCCAGAACTGAGCCTCACCAAGGACCTGTACAAGGGGATCATCACTTCCCTTTTCTTACTCGATATTCCTCTCTATGCAGCCCAGCATTCTTCTGGCTTTAGCTATCGCCTTGTCACATTGTTTCGCTGACTTCAGATCATTAGACACTATCACCCCAAGGTCTCTCTCCTGCTCCGTGCACATCAGCCCTTCACCCCCCATCGAATACAGTTTTTCCGGATTTCCACACCCCATATGCATGACTCTGCACTTCTTGGCATTGAATCTCAGCTGCCATATCTTCGACCACTCTTCCAGCTTCTTTAAATCCCGTCTCATTCTCTCCACTCTTTCCGGCGGGTCCACTCTGTTGCAGATCTTAGTATCATCCGCAAACAGACAAACTTTACCTTGTATCCCGTCCACTATGTCGGTCACATAGATATTGAACAGGTCCCTACAACAGAGAAAACTAAACTAAACTATACTTAATATATATATATATAAACTATACTAAACTCTCTGTTATTCAACATACCTCTCACCACCATCCAACCTCTACAAATCCTACAAAATACAGCTGCCAGAATCCTCACAGGAACAAGAAAATTTGATCATATTACTCCAACCCTCATTTCATTACACTGGCTGCCAATAAAATACAGGATTGACTACAAAATACTATCCATAATTCACAAAATAATATATGAAAAACAAACAAATTGGCTCAGTGCATTCATAAAACTACACTCACCAAATAGAAATCTACGATCAACGAACAAAGGCCTACTAAAAATCCCACCATCCGTCATAAACTTATCACAACTCAGAAGAGAGCTATATCCCTAGGAAGCCCTGAACTTTGAACTCCCTCCCAACGGAACTGAGAACACAACAAAATTTAAAAACATTCAAAAAAGAGCTAAAAACCTGGATGTTTACAAAAGCCTACCAAATCTCCTAATGACACTATGCTAAAGACTTTACCAGAAGAGCCCAGCCTATACCTTAATGACTCGTTGAAAGAATATATACAAGAATGTCTAAAAAAAGCCATGTTAACAAATGTATGACTGTAGAAATCGATCCTTTGTAAACCGTTGTGATGGTGAAACCGAATGGCGGTATATAAAACTCGATAAATAAATAAAACAATAGGAATAGATTTTATACTTACAACCTCCTGTCCTTATGGAGTTTGTCTTTGTACGGCTTCACTTACTGTTGGGGTGGTAATTTATTCTTAGGTGTTTTAAGATTAATTGTGAATTATTCATTTAACACAGGTCGGGAAGCGCATCAGTCAGCATGCGTTAAGTGAATTATCTGAACATGAAAAAATGTTGACTTTGATGAAACGAGTATAGTGGTCTGACCATCAGAGATGGCCAGAATTATGGGAGTTCCTGTCATATAGATATAATAGCGAAATAGGTGAAATAGGCGAAATGAGATTGTTTTTAATGTAAGGAGGGCTTTGGGTCACATAGCAGGACTTGTATAAAAAGTATATAAATGATAATGAATTAAAATTATTGTGTACAATAAACTTTTTTGCATTATATATATTGCCGAGTTCCTCTGGTTGATTACATAGCAAATTCTTCTGAGACATCTCTGCCAAGGCTACTTTATCTCTCCATTCTGCAGAGGAAAACAATTGCTGCCTTCCAGGCCATGCCTGGGAACACATCTTGGTCATCAGAATGAAGGCTTCTTACAGTGCTTATCCCCATTTACAGATAAACAAACACGGTACTCAGTCAGTTTAGAAGCATTTATTGGTATGTAAAGCAGACTGTTGGGAAGGAGGGACAAATGACTGACCTGATAGTCGCTGTCAGAACTCCTTCAGTTCTCTGCCTGCACATTAGCTGCTTATAAAAAGAATACCAACTTCCTCTTATCTCAACACATCATGACAGCTGGATGTTTCTTTTCATCCAAGCCCACTATTGTTGCCCCAACATTTGTATCTTTCTTGTTCTCACACTCTCTCTCTTCTATCTGAGTTTCAGCTTTACCATGGCACCTGTGGTTCTGGCATCATGAGTGCCTTTTGTCCGGTTGTCAGTTCTCCCCACTGGCAATGTTTCTTGAGCAACACAGCTGCAGTTCTGCACATACACAATATGTCTGCTAGAGCTGTCTCTCATTTGCAGATATACAAAGCCCACACTCATTACATGTTACAACAGGCCTACTTGAGAAAGTATGATATTGCCTGGTGAGGAGTGTATTTTTGTCCAGCTTTAAGGGAAGAGGAGAGAGTGGCTGATTGCATGGCATGGCAGTGTTGGAAAAAAGAATTGAATGGAGACTCATTTTTTAATAACATTTGTCAGAAAGGAGAATTCCATATATGAAGTTGAGAATATTTTGAAGATGCTGGTGTGAAATAAGGATGGATGTTGTCTGATGGTTTTAACTTTATGAAGAGGAGACTGCACCATTATATGCCAAGGATCTTTAGTGTCCCCGGAAGAAGCCTTATTTAGGTGAAACAGATCAGATCTAGAGTCTGTAGGGACCAATTGAGTAGACTATTGGAGTTGCTCAGTGAAATCTGGTTTTTCATGTATATGCAAGTGTAGTATCGTAGTTGGGTGTATGTGTGGGGAATAATGCAATATATATTGATATCATCAAACATTTATGTTAAATATGGTGCAATTTTCTACTATTTTGTATAACAGTCGTTGTCCATATGTTATGTATTCTCTAAATTTTGGAATAAAAAATTATGTACATTTTTCAAAACATATTCGTGGATTCAATATGATGTGATTTTAATGTATTATATATAGATTCCTTCATGTATATGATGTATTTTCAAATTGGGATCTAAGTTTATCTTTGAGTCTATTTGTACAACAGGCCTAATGGCCTATGGGTTCCATGTGTCTTCTGAATCTAGGAGAGAGGGGGTTGAAGGAGTGAGACTGCTGTAGACCAGGTGGGGGGAGGGAGGGCAGAGAAGCGGTGCATGTGGGAGGGGAGAGGAGACTGAGGGAGTGAGACTGAATCTCCTGCTATAAATGTCACTGCATACCACTGCCCTTTGCTCTGTGTGCGCCAGGCTCTCCCCTCTCCCATTTTGTTTTCTGTATACTTCAAAGGCAGGGAAGGGGATGGATCAAGAAGTAGAGGACTAATCTTTGCTGAGTGAGGTTCAGCATGGCTGGAAGGCAATAAATCTTCAGCCAGCCTTTTGCCCTCCCCCCGATTTTTGCCACCCTAGGCACAAGCTTAGTGTGCCTATTGACAAATCCAGGCCTGTGCATGAGGCCATGGGAGGAAGTGGCCCACACAAGTGCCTCATTTGGGGCCATGAGACAGGAGAGGCAGCAGTGGACTGCACGGGGCCATGTTGAGGATGTAGTGGATGCGGCCCATGTGGGAAAATGCAAGGAAGCAGTGGAGGAGGCCACAGACTGCGCAGGGTTGAGAAAAGAGGCAGCAGGAGCTCATGTTGGGACCTTGGAGAGATAGCAGCAACCCATTCTGGGCTTGTGAGAGGAGGTGGCAATGGCCTACATGGGCTGGGACAGGGCTGGTGGAGCAAGGAACCAATGGTCTAGTGAGGACAGCAATAAGCAGTGAGGGGAGAGGACAGGAGTAAAGGCAAGGATGGAAGAAGAGGAAAAGGAGAGGAAAATATATTCATATTTCAAATTTGTTGTTCTCCGGAAGGATGGGAGTTATCTTATATTTGAGGCAACACTGAACATGATGGCAAGATGAGAAGCTCAAGGTCTATCTGGTCTGCTCAGCTTCAATTCTGCTGCACTGCCATAGACCCCACTTGATCGTTGGCTTTCCTCTCACTCCTCTATGCTTGTCCCAGGCTTCTTTTTCTTTTAAATTCTGTCACTGTTTTTGTATTCACCACCCCTGCAAGAGGCCATTCCATGCATCCACCACACTGTCCCTGAAGAAATATTTTCTGATGTCGTTCCTGAGTCAGCCTCCTTGGAGCCTCATATTACGACATCTTGATGTAGAATATTCTTATCTCTGACAAAGGCTTGCTTTATGTGCATCATTGATACATCTGTGGTATTTGAATAACTCTCTCATTCTATTCAAGCCCCATCCCACCATTGCTCTTCTCTGTAGGATAAACATGTTTTCTTAAGTCTCATTTCATAGGACTTTTGCAAAAGACCCTGCACCACTTTGGTAGCCTTTCTCTGGACCACCTCCACCCAGACTATATGCATTTGATGGTACAGTCTCCAAAAAATGGATGCAATATTGTAGGTAAGGCATTATCACCTCCCCCCCCTTCTACTGGTTATGCCTTTCTCTCTCTGCACCCAGCATCCTTCTGTCTCTGGCCACCACCTTATCGCACTGCTCCACTACCTTGAGACCATCATAGGTGATTGCCCCAAGGTCTCTCTCCCAGTCAGAGCACATTAGTATCTCAGCCTCCCACAATGTATCACACCTTCGGAATTCCGCTCTTCAAAATGAATGATGAGTCTGCATTTTGTTCCACTGAATCTCAACGGCCAGGCACTTGCCTACTTCTCAAGCTTTCTTATTTCATATTTGGGCCAATATGATAATTTTCAAGTGATTGATGTCGTATTAACATATACATCAATTAGCAGACAGCTTCCTTTTCGTAGTTTCCAGTGAACTATGCATAAACATCTCCATCTTGTTACTTCCCCCCCACCAGTTTGCAAGCAGCAGTACTAGCTAGTTTGCTCAAAATATCAAGCTGTCCATGTCTTGGCTCTATTACTTCCTATTTTAATCTTATATCTTTGTTTCCTTTCTTTGTCCTATTATATTGTATTTCTTGTATTTTCATCCTTTTAAAAAATTAAGTGGCAACTTTATTGTGGTCCTACCCTATTGTGTATTTTAAAATCTTCTCTGGTTCACTCTCCAGCTATTTGGCTTATGCTGTATGTGTGCATGTTTCCTGCCATCAGTGTGATGCCCACCTAGGGGCTTAGCTAAGTCAGTACAAGGAGTTTTCAGAGGCTTTAAATGCTAGTGTCTCCTCGAGAATGCAGTCAGAATCAGGATGATTCATCAGGAAAGTCTTCATGATTTTGCTACTTTAAGTGCTAGCTCAGTTTGCCTTGACACTGTAAGTGTTTTGCCACTCCTTCCGCTTTAATGAAGGATAATACTGCAAATGTGTTTAGTGTCCTTCCTGTCTCAGGCTGAAATCCATTTTGGCACTTTTCAGCTCAAGTAAAAATGCCCTTAAGGTTGGTCTATGACCAAAGTGTGTTATTTGTTTTTGGTTTGTTTGGTTTTTTAACCTATATTATGCTTTGTTTTTCATTATGCCCGCCTCTTTGGTTTGGACACTGGAAATCTAAAAAACTGTACTCTGAGTGTACATTTTGGATTGTAATGTTTGTAATTGTATTTTGTACCTTTGCCATGCGTTTAAAGGTGGAGGATTTATAACTCTCCTTGAGCTTGTTGGGTAGGGTGTATAATCAGCTGGAACTAACTAATAAGCAAATAAATAAACGCATGATTAGAGGGGAAACGCGTGAAGAAGCTGTTAATTACATGCAAGAAAGAAGAGAAAAGGATTGAAGATCGACTCAGTGACCTCGAGGTTTGCCCGGGGCTCCGCAGAATCTTTAGATGCCTCTCCCTCATCCCAGGAGCCCTGCTTTGCCAAACATCAGCAGTTTAGGCACAGTAGGTGTGAGGATCATAGATCTCCAAGCAGCCTGCCTCTAAATTATTATTTTTTTTTAATGATATTAACATTTGATATTTTGCGTTTTCCTACAGGTAGGCAGGCAGGCACGTAAGCGTTCAGAGAGGAACATCGATTTGATGATTTGTCTACTATCCAGGTCCTGTTAACTGGGGGAGAACAAAGCTGTGGTATGCGAGTGACGTGTACAGCACAGAGCAGGAGAGCCTGGAATGTCTGCCCCCTTCCAGCCCACACACACACCCACACCCGCACACACATACACACCCACCCACACACACACACCCACACCCACACACACACCCACACCCGCACACACATACACACCCACCCCACATACACACACCCACACCCACATACACACCCACCCACACCCGCACACACACCCACACCCGCACACACATACACACCCGCACACACATACACACCCACCCACACACACACACCCACACCCACACACACACCCACACCCGCACACACATACACACCCACCCACATACACACACCCACACACACACCCACACCCGCACACACATACACACCCACCCACACCCGCACACACCCACACCCGCACACACATACACACCCACCCACACACACACACCCACACCCACACACACACCCACACCCGCACACACATACACACCCACCCACATACACACACCCACACCCACATACACACCCCCCACACCCGCACACACACCCACACCCGCACACACATACACACCCGCACACACATACCCACCCACCCACACACACACACCCACACCCACACACACACCCCACCGCACACACATACACACCCACCCACATACACACACCCACACACACACCCACACCCGCACACACATACACACCCACCCACACCCGCACACACCCACACCCGCACACACATACACACCCACCCACACACACACACCCACACACACACCCACACACACACACACCCACACCACACACCCACACCCACACACACATACACACCCACATACACACCCACCCACACACACACACACACCCACACCCACACACACATACACACCCCACACACACACACCCACACCCACACACACACCCACACCCGCACACACATACACACCCACCCACATACACACACCCACACCCGCACACACATACACACCCACCCACACCCGCACACACACCCACACCCGCACACACATACACACCCGCACACACATACACACCCACCCACACACACACACACCCACACACACACCCACACCCGCACACACATACACACCCACCCACATACACACACCCACACACACACCCACACCCGCACACACATACACACCCACCCACACACACACACCCACACACACACCCACACACACACACACCCACACCACACACCCACACCCACACACACATACACACCCACATACACACCCACCCACACACACACACACCCACACCCGCACACACATACACACCCACACACACACCACACACCCACACACACTCGCTCTCTCTCTCTCTCTCTCTCTCTCTCTCTCTATCTCACTCTCTCTCTCTCTCCCCCCCCCCGGAGGAGAGCGCGTCCAACTGAGCAAACAGTGCGCCGCGCCGAGTTTACAGCCCAGGGGAAGGAGCGAGCAGATGCCCGGCAGCAATGGCAAGAAAGCCTGCGCTCACAGCCGAGGCTGGCAGGCAGGGGGGCAGCAGCAGCAGCAGGGCAGCAGCTTGCCCCTTCACCTGCCTGGCTTTCCCTTCCCTCTTCCTGCTGCTGGCAGGGCACCCGCAGTGCCTGGACTATGGGCCCCCTTTCCGACCCGCTTTCCACCTGGAGTTCTGCACCGAGTACCAGAGGTTCGGCTGCTGCGACCAGGAGAAGGAGAGCGCCGTGGCGGCCAGATACTGGAGCATGATGGAGGCCTTTGACCTCCAGGGCTACAGGCTCTGCGGGGGGTACATTAAGGATATTCTGTGTCAGGTAAGGGCGCTGGGGCTGGGGGGAGGGGGGGGTATCTCTTATCTTTTTTTTTTTGTTTCTTTCTTTCTTTCTTTCTTTTGCTCTTTTCTCTCCCCCTGCAAGTTCCAAAGATTGCAGTTAACTCAAATATTTGCCACCAAGCCGATCTAGGCTTGCCAGACTTCCTGGGCTTCCTGGATGCCATGCGGCTAAAAAGACTTCGGCTCTCCCCCCCCCCCCCCCCCTTGCATTCTCCCGAAGCCCTGGGGCGGTCAATTCAAAATAAAACCGCAGTGTCCAGCTCAGATAGTACGGGATGCGAAGTGGCAGAGAAATGAGCGGCTTTCTGCCGTGCCCCAGCCCCCCCTGTCAGAGCTGCTCAGGTTAAAAGCAGTCGGGGCTGCTGGTGGGGGGGGCCTCACACAGGACGGTGGCAGCGCTGCAGCCGGTGCACTGAGGGCAGGGGGCCCTGCTTCACCCTCCTGCTTACAGGATGGCAGAAAGAGCCCATGCCGGTGTGGTCAGTGCTGCTGTATTTTGCTTTAAGGACAAATAACTGGCTGCACCTTTTTTTTTTTTTCCTTCAACAGGACGGTGGGAATTTCCTACACATCACGGAACAAGTGCTAAGCAACTTGAGCTAAATATTATTGTAGAAAGAAGGGGAAAAAAAAAAGTGCCTCTTTGTGGTGAAATTAACACCATGCAAGACCAAGCTTTCCTGTCCCTCTCACCGGGCTCAAGCTCCTCTCTCTTTCAAGAGTGCATTGTAGGTTAAAAAAAAAAATTGCTTTCTTTTTAAAAAAAAAATCTGAAGACCGAAAGAATTATTTATTTATTTATTTATTTATTTAAAAACTTTTATATACCGGTATTAGTATGCATACATCATACCGGTTTACAATGTAACTTTAAAGGTAGAAATTACAATGAACAGGGAGGGCGAACAAGGAGGAGTATACAAAGAGCAGGAGGTGGAGGAATTAAAGCAATAAATAAAAACTGCAACGGACTATTTACAGGAATATACAAGGCGTAGGCAAGATACTTGCAGAATTAAAGTGATATCTGATGGCAACAGATACTGCTTTGGAGGGAAGTTCAGATTATCAATGTTTTTTTGTATATAGCTTACCCCAACTCCCCTTCCATATATAGCCAATCCAAAACCTGCAAGCTTCTAATATTTGGTAAACTTTTGTTATTATTTATGTGCCATGTATACAGTTTCACCCCTTGTTCCTCCCCCCTGTAGCTACAACTCACTGTTTAATTCCATTCTTTTCTCTGTAAAGCATATTTTGCTATTGTTATGCTTTAATGTAAACCGATGTGATGTATCTAACGAATGTCGGTATAGTAAAAACTTTAAATAAATAAATATGTTCAGGATTGTTAGCTTCCTCTATAAAAGGGAACTCTAATTTTTGATTTTCACAGGCCTAGCAAAGTCAGAACAATCCAAGTATAAAATATCGCCTGTTGTGCTATCTTGTTGCCATTCCAGCTATAGATTTTCACCTTTTACATGGCTGAAGGTGCTGGTGGCCTCAGAAAAAAAATCAATTTGCTTACCTATAAAAGTTTTAAAATCTAAATCCAACTTCACGCTGACCCCTAATTTTTAAGTACCCTTAAAGGTAAGTTTTAAAATACTGGCGCAGGCCGAAATCTGGAAATGCATGCACGAGCCGGACTCGCGCGCACCCACCAAATTTTAAAAACCACCCAAACGGGTGCCCACCTCCTGCTGTGCGCACATCTCGCTTGATTTAAAAGAGGGGCGTGGTGTGGGTGTATCAGGGCGGGGCCAAGAAATGTGCACGTTATTACTTGTGCAACCTGGTGCACACTCAGGTCCACTGCTGCATAAGTTTACTTCTGCTATGGAGGAGGAGTAAGCTGTAAAATAATTTAAAAAAAAACCCAGCCGCTCTGGAGGGGTTTAAAGGGTCTGGGATAACTGGGGGCAGTGCAGGCTATTAAACCAATAGCACCACCTTTTATGATGGTGCTATCGGGTGCGAAAGCCGGCAGCGATCGCACCACAGAGGTGCGATCGCTGCCGGCTTTCGCAGGCCCGCCCCCTGCCCCCTGCCCCCCCCCCCCGTACTGTGCAATTCACGCCGCCGCGGTGTCTTAGAAAATCTAGGCCTTAGCCGGCTATGTCTTCAAGCTAACTCTGAATGTAGGAATTAGCCAGATAACCTAGCCAGCAAACTCAGCTCCTCTCGGTTCTGCCCCCAGAAATGACCCTAACTTATCCAGCTAAATTCTATCCGCTTATCTTATCAGCCAGCTAGAATTTAGCCGGGGAAGAGTCCAAATATTGATGGAGCTGGATAACTTCTGAGTTACCCAGCTAAATGATTTTGAATATGGGCCTTCTAAAATACTAAATAACTAGCAGTGAAAGCTCATCCAAGGACAGGGAAATACTGTGAAGTGTAGGAAGTGCATAACTGAGATGAGTGGTAGTGGAATCACACACCCATCCCCAGCCCCTCTTTCCCTTATTCCCCCCCCCCTCTCAAAGTCCCTTTGATCCCCTCTCTCTCTCTCCCTCTTTCACTTTGGTTTCCCCTCCCTACCCCCATGTCCCTGGTTCCCCCCACAAACCCCTCACTCACCCAGGTTTACTTCCGACTCCCAAACCCCTCACTTGCTCTGGTTCACTACCCCACCTACAAACCCCTTATTCACCCTGGTTCACTCTCTTCCCTCATCCCAGGAACCTCCTCACTTATCCTGGTTCACTTACCCACATATCCCCAGTTCACTCACTCAATCCCCCCCCCCCCCAATCCCTGGTTGGTTCATTCTCTTCTCCCACCCCTGCGATCCCCGGTTCACTCTCTTCCTGCCCCCCCCCCCCGGCCCCCCTCACTCACCAGATCCTACAGGAGGAAGCAGAGGGGAGAACGCATCAGAGGCGCACTGCAAGGCCACCGTCCTTGTCATCGACCTCCTCTTTGAGTGATAGGAGCCGGTGCATGAGGGGGTCCCAGGGGAGGATGGATTATGCTGTCCACTGCCACCTGTTATGTCTCTTCAGGGGCGGGTAGATGGAAGAGGGTAAATGCACCATCCACTGTCGCCAACGTTTCTCTTCTGGGGAGGGCTCAAGTTCCAGACAGAGAGCGAGAGGGGCGGAGCTCAATGTGTATTCCAACAATGCAGGAGCGGGGCACCTTTCATAAGAACATAAGAACATGCCATACTGGGTCAGACCAAGGGTCCATCAAGCCCAGTATCCTGTTTCCAACAGAGGCCAATCCAGGCCATAAGAACCTGGCAATTACCCAAAAACTAAGTCTATTCCATGTAATCATTGCTAATGGCAGTGGCTATTCTCTAAGTCAACTTAATTAATAGCAAATAATGGACTTCTCCTCCAATAACTTATCCAATCCTTTTTTAAACACAGCTATACTAACTGCACTAACTAACCACATCCTCTGGCAACAAATTCCAGAGTTTAATTGTGCGTTGAGTAACACATGGTTACTGTGACTCCAACATCACTCTAAGCTTCAACAGCAAGAGGAAATGTGGAAAAAAGGATTTGCACTCACAAAGACGGGAGTAGCTGGCTTGTTACGGCGGTTACTACCCCAAACCAAATAACCAAATTACTACCTCCACCTTCCTCTATTCCTGATGCCTTTCAACTAGCTTGATCACTCCATTCTTATACTTCACTTTCAATGCATATCCAGCATAGTTCTCTGCTTCAACAGCAGGGGAGAAGAAAAACTGATACTTCACACATCCAGCAGAGCTCTCTGCTTCAACGGCAGGGGAGAAGAAAAAAGGGTTCGCACTCACAAAGCGGGGAGTAGCTGGCTTGTTACGGCGGTTACTACCCCAAACCAAATGTGCCTGATACTTCACTTTCGATGCATATCCAGCATGGCTCCCTGCTTCAACGGCAGGGGAGAAGAAAAACTGATACTTCACGCATATCCAGCATGGCTCCCTGCTTCAACGGCAGGGGAGAAGATAAACAACCAATAAGGGCTGTATAACATAATCTGGGTAAAAACAAATAAGCATGGGTGTAGCTTGCTTATTGCGGCGGTTACTACCCCTACTACCTCTAACTAATCAAGCTAGATATTTCACTTGGATGCAGCTCCATCACCGCTCTCTACATTAATGGTGGGGGTGGAAGGGAAATAGATCCAAGAGCTAAGAGAAACAGATAAGTATGAGAGAAAAAATGAGGGAAGCTTGCTGGGCAGACTGGATGGGCCATTTGGTCTTCTTCTGCCGTCATTTCTATGTTTCTATGTTTCTATGAGTAAAAAAGAACTTTCTCCGATTAGTTTTAAATGTGCCCCATGCTAACTTCAGGGAGTGCCCCCTAGTCCTTCTATTATCTGAAAGAGTAAATAACCGATTCACATCTACCCGTTCTAGACCTCTCATGATTTTAAACATCTCTATCATATCCCCCCTCAGCCATCTCTTCTCCAAGCTGAAAAGACCTAACCTCTTTAGTCTTTCCTCATAGGGGAGCTGTTCCAGTCCCCCTTTTATTAAAGTTAAACTTGTAACTTCTGCGAGCTGGGGACTTTTGATATTTCCTCCGCTGTGGTGCTGTCCTCCTGCCTAATTCTCTTTTGCAATATGCCAGAACACTGCATGAAGCAGCTGTAAGGGGTTCTTCCTTCCCTTACCACACATTTTTTTCCCCTTTTTTTCATCTTTCGAGCAAAGTTTTGACATTTTTGGATCTTCCCCTAGCTTGGTTGCTGGGATTGGTCAAAGCTCCCCCTATATAACAACGTGCAATGAATGTGTAATTGGTCGTAGCTTTTGGTTTTGGAGGGAGTGGTGTGGTGTTGGTGGTTTCCCCAAATTCAGGCCCCACAGCCTATTCGAAGGGGTCAGACTTTGCCCTACTTGCCAGTGCTTTCAGAGACCTGGAAGAGGGACTGTCCTGTGTGAGGAGAAGAGAAGAGAGAGTTCTCGCCTTTTATAGAAAGTTGGGTTTGTTTCTGGCCTGCTCCCAGCTCAGGAGAGCCTTTACCCTCTGCCTGAGGGGATTAGGATTGGGAGCTACTTTGCCCTGCGTCCACTTAAAGTGGGGACTGTCATTTGCCAAGAAGTAAGAACTGTTGCTGGAGAAGTATTTTTGGATGGAAGGAAGTCTTTGTACCATCACCTTTCTACTCACTTTCTTTTTTTTTTTTGGAGAAGAGATTTTTCAGGTCTTTGCTGTCACCAGGAAGGGACATTGACTCAGAGTTGGAGACAGAGAGAGAAAGAAAGAGTCGAAGGCACTTGGAGTTTCATTCTATCTGTGTGTTGTGATTTTTCTATTTTTATTTTCACTCGAGCTTTTACGAGTTGCAGTAAACCTTTTTGCTTGAATGCCACTTCAAGTGTGTTGCCCGCTCTTTCTGAATTGGAGAACCCTTGTGAGAGAGGTAGAGAGAGGCACAGTGATCCCCACCACGAGTGCCCCTCTGGCTGACAGTGGTGGTAAATGGAGAGAAGAGTTAGAGGTCGGGGAATAAAGATTGGCCCTGGGGATGCTGTGTGGCCCTTATATTCTGGACTTTAAACAATGCAGGTTTGTAAGTAGCATTGCTGCGAAATGGGCAGATTTGGGTTATTTTTTGTTTTGTTTTTTTTACTTACAGTTTCCCAGATTTCTATTGGTAACATCACTGTTTTACTGACGCACTGGAAAGTCACATTGTGAATACTACCAGGGGCACACAGTTTGCATCGCCAAAATATGAATGCACTACACTGTCTCTAATGTTTTTGCCCCTTTTAAGGGCAAATCAACAGAGAGGTTACCCCATGAATGTCCTAAAAAAAGCATACAAAAGAGATTTACTATTGACCCCCATTGGTTAGATCTACACAGGATGTGGAAGAAGACAGAACGGTATGAGTCTTGCCGTACTCTCTTATGTTTACCGTGTACAGAATAGTATAAAGAGACATTAGCACCTACTAGGGTTACATCGAATATTTAATAACATCCCACGATTTGCCCTTAAAAGGGGAAAAAACATTAGAGACAGTGTAGTGCATTCATATTTTGGCGATGAAGTCAGAATTAATATACCACAAGGTAATATGTTAAGGGGACACTATCCATGCAACAAGTGTTCCGTGTGTGATCAATCTTTTAGAGGAGAAGAGTTACCCTTCTTTAAGGGGGGCAAATTTTGTTTAAGAATTTACACTGATTGCTCAGCGGTAGGTGTAATTTATGGGATATGGTGCCCTTGCCCGCTTTTATACATTGGTAAAATGAAGCAATGCTTAAGGGTTAGGATGGTGGAACACAGAAGCTCAATAGTGAGACAACGTATTGAGTCACCTTTAGTTCAACATTGTTTGGCGAAGGGACATTCATTTGGTGACCTGCGATTTGCAGTAATTGAACACCCTAAGCCGTCTGTACGGGGCGGTGATTTTGATAATGTTCTATTGCAGAAAGAACAGAAGTGGATACATTATTTCAACACGGTAGCCCCTGGTGGGCTGAATAAGGAAATAGACTGGTCTGTGTTTTGAGTCTGGCTTCTTAGATGTGGTTGCATCGGCAATTATAATTGTGATTGATAGATTTGACTTCCAGGGAGGGAAGTGGAGATATAGGCTAGGAAGAAATGAAGGAGGTTTTGAACGCTAAGGCGTCATTGTAGGAAGAGAAGGAATACAAGAAGGAGCGAGTTTTCGAACGCTGTGGCATCTACAAAAGTGCACAAAGAAGAACGTTTTGACTGTTCACTTGAGGAGTTTAATTGTGGGTATTTAAGTAAATCATATAATGGATAGCAGGGTGTATGTGATATGAAATGCATGTGGTGTGAGTGTTTGTGATGGGAATGTTTTTAATAGTATTTTTATTTTAGGTTAATAAGTATGGGTAAAAGAAGCGTCCGGATTGTATGTTGATAGGAGGTGTCCCCTGACGAAGGCTGGAGACAGCAGAAACATGGTCCATGTTGGGCAGTGTTTGGAACGCTGCAGTGGGATCTAAGTATTTTTTTAAAATATTAAATATGTCAGTTTAAGAAAAATAAAAAATTGTTCTTTGGATATGGAATTTGGGCTTAGGATATAGTTTAATGGGTGGTTAATGGTTGGGGTGCAACGTCAAGTGATTACAATACAGTGCTTTTAAGCAGCTGATGCTGTTTGCGGCCCATTGCTTGGCGAGAGACAGTGGATTAAAAGTGTAGCACTAATAATCTGATGACGTTGTCCTCATTAGTAAAATAATTTTTGGGTAGTGGTTGGTGAAAATTTGGATTTCTTTCCTCTGTTTGTTTGGATATTGTTCCCAAAAAGTCATACATGTGTTTTTGGTTTTGCATGCCACGACACATTCAAGTTAATAATTCATCTTTACACACATTTTTTCCTTTCCAAATATAACTGTACATTTGTTCTTTCTTTCCCTTCCTGGCAGGAATGTTCTCCATATGCTGCTCATCTATATGATGCAGAAGATCCTCGCACCCCCCTCAGAAACCTCCCAGGGCTTTGCTTTAACTATTGCTCTGAGTTCCATGTTAAATGTCGTTCAGTGATTACACTTCTTACTGACGACCAAAAAATCCAGCAATCTTGTGAGAGGGATCGGACCCACTTTTGTAACCTGCTTAACCTACCGGACCAAGATTACTGCTTTCCAAATGTGCTGAAAAACACAGATCTCAACTACAATTTAGGGTCAGTTGTGGAAGACACTAAGGGCTGTCTTAAACTTTGTTTGATTGAAATCGCCAATGGGCTGAGAAATCCTGTCCTGATGCTTCATGCGAATGATAACACCCATCGCATGTTTGTGGCTGAGCAGTTGGGATTTGTCTGGGTGTACCTGCATGATGGTAGCCGGTTGGAAGAGCCCTTCTTGGACCTCAACAAAACAGTGTTAACAAGTCCATGGATAGGAGATGAGAGAGGCTTCCTGGGAATGGCTTTTCACCCCAAATTCAAAAAGAATGGGAAATTTTATGTTTACTATTCCTTCATGGAGAAAAGCAAGGTGGAGAAGATCAGGATCAGTGAACTCAAAGTCTCGTCTTCTGACATGAACAAGGCTGACCCACGCTCTGAGAGGTAAACAGTAGGGTTAAATATTACTCTTATCATGAAGTGAGGATAGTGAGGCCTTTGGCCACTGTTAGGTTGTATAAACTTATCTTGTGTGAGCACAAGATAGGCCTTAACAGGCAGCGGCTGATACACCACAAGACAAGACCTTCTGCCTGACCAGTCACCTCCTCCTTGGGTTGAGCCCACAGGTTTTGGCAACCAACAGGGCTTTTCAGGCCAGGTTTGAAGAAAGTAGAAGCACACAAGGTCAGTGGCCATGCTGAGGTCAGGGCAGGCAGACAGCAAAGCCAAAGACCAGACTGAGGTTCAAGGCAGGCAGAGAGCAAAGCAATGAAAAGTCAAGGTAATGAGAAATCAGGCCGGGGGGGAGAACAGTCAGGAGAGGCCAGGAACATAACCAGGACAACACTGAGCAACTACCACTGCAGAACAAGTAGGAGACCTGTTGCAAAGGCACTAGAAGGTGTCTCTGAGCTTCCTTTTTATACTAGGCAGGATGTGATGTCACCTGTGTGTGTCATAGGAAGTCCAGCCGGTCCTCTAAAAGGGGCAGAGGAAATTCAGCCATGTGCCTGGGATGCAGCATGATGCCAGAGGCTATTCCAGAGGTGCTTCAGACTAGAGGTGAGGGATGTTACAACTCTAGTTAAAGTACTGAATAAACAATATAATTTTTTATTTTTTTTTTACTGAGAGGGTGCTAGATGCCTGGAATAACCTAGCAGCAGAAGTAGTAGAAACCAATACTGTAACAGCATTTTAATATGCCTGGGAAAGATAGAGAGGGCAGTAGTAAAAGACATGGGGGTGGAGGCTGGCTGTTGGTTTAAGGATAAAAAATTTTGTGCTCATCTAAAATGGTAGAGAACCAAAGAGAGAAAATTACAAAACTGACTTGGATAAAGAGCAATATCCTGCAGGCAGTTAAGCTTGCACCACTGACAGTGGGGTTATATCCATAGCTAGAACAGGGCAGCCTGGAGGACTGGGTGAGCCAACTCATTATTTTATAGACATCTATCATATCTCCTCAGCCTTCTCTTCTCCAAGCTGAACAGTCCTAACCCCTTTAGCCTTTTCTCATAGGGGTTCATTCCATCCACTTTATCGTTTTAGTTGCCCTTCTCTGTATCTTTGCTAATTCTGCTTCATCTTTTTTGAGATGTGGTGTCCTAATACCAGAAAATCAGTGCAACAAAATGACAGCAGAGAACCCAACAATATGCCCTTGATTATCTGTCTTATAGGGTTGTGCATGAGTATTTTTACCGTTTGGGGGGATTTCATTTCCTTTGGTTTGTTTTTATGGGGTTTTTTTGTTTCGTTTCATATTGGTTTTGGTGCATTTTGCATAACAGCTTGCATTAAAATCAAAACCCGTCTGCCTGGTTTATGAAGAGACCTCGCAGGGCACTGCTGGACTCCCTCTTAACTTGCTGTGCTGCCGGGGTCACCACCTTCAGGGACAGGAGTGATCCTCGGTCACTCGAGCCCTGCCGGTGGTGTTTCTGTCCAACAAAATGGAGCCAGCTAGGAAAATAGCATTTCAGTGTACAGCAGAATTTTAAAATTGCGCTGGTCTCAGTCGGCTGGCACCATTATCAGAAACAGCACTGGCAGGTCAGGAACAGCCGGGGAAAGCTCTTACTCCCGTGGTGGTGGGATACCCCCAAAGGTGCTATAAGTTAAGGGGGGGGGGGCCCACAGGGCGTCAGAGAAAGCCTGGGGCTGCTGATTCAAAAAGTGGTGACACGAATCAGAATGAAAAACAAACATTTCATTCATTCTTTCATCCCTGTCCCTATGTAAGACTTGTAACCTAAGCTAACAGAGAGCCAAAAGCAATACTCCTGAAAACTCTCTCACCAAAACAGCAGAGCTTCGGCACGTGGCCAGATCTCGGACAGCATGACCAGCTTGTGAGGACTGGCTTAGATCTTTATCAGTTAGCTAGCCTCTTGGCTCCTCTCTCTCCTGCTTTTATACCCAATAATTTTACGTCAGATGCTCATTCTGTTTGGTTACCTGCATAATTATAAAGTGATGTTGGTTAGTGATTGGTGTTTCTCTTGCTGTGAGAATTTCTCCTATTGTCTATTTTCCATTCCCCGTTTGCGCTCTGTATCATTAGCTAGGCCCCATGAGAAGGATGGCTCTTTCTCCCTGCCACAAGATCAATTTTATCTTACACATTTTAGTAGGGAATGTATGCTCATGTCTTTGATGTTGGGCCAGTGTGAGTTCCTGTAGCTGGGGTTTTGTTTTTTTTTGTCTCTTAAGGCAATTTTCCAGTGATATCAAAGGTCTGAGGCCGTCCGGGCCTGGATTTCCCACATGGCCAATGAAGGAAATTGCCTATGGTGCCAAATTAGGAATGTTCCATCTGGTCCCGTCACTAGCACCGGCTGAGCACTAAAACCAGCAGAACAGCTGGGATCTTCAGGCAGCGCTGGCTGTGTCCACATCAGCAACAGGGGGAAAAAAAAAATCCTGGAGCTTGTGGATCAAAGCAAGCTCAGACTCAGGCAGGGCCCCATCCCTTATGTGGGTTTTCTTATTAACAGGAAGCCCCTGTGGGAGGATCGGTGAGGCCACTGCAGAGCTTGTGAGCCTGCACATGCTGAGCTGATATATTTTTTTTTTTTTTTTGCCATCACCTGACGATCTCTGTGATTGGGGAACAGCACCAGCCAAAGAAAAGAGGAAGTGAGTGGGGGATGAGCCCAGGAGAAGGCCCTGAGGGGTAACAGAAGGGGAAGGACCTGAGCAGGGGCAGCCTGGTGGGGAGCCCCCCCCCCCCACCACCACCACCACCACAAAGGACATTTATAAACTTATAGGTCCAAAGTCAAAAGGTCCAGGTACCTAACTTCAGGAATTAGATCTGTCAAACTGACAATTTCCCCCAGAAAGAGCCTGAATTTAGATGCCTCTAGGGAGGCTGGTCAGTGGCGAGTTCAGGTAGGGGGAAGGAGGTTAGGTGCATAGTTGCTAATTTTCACAGCTCGGCGCCTAATCTAGGCACTGTCAGAGCAGCCCTAAATCTGCCTGCCCATACATATCCTCCTTCCCTCCTGCAGGGGGCTGGAGTGCTGGCAACCAGCCTGCCCCGCCGCTATCCTTTCCTGGCACAGTAACTAGCATGTGCGGAGGCTGGGGAGAGGAGCCGACAGCCTCCTCCTCTCCCCCGTCCCTCCCTCCCCTCCGCCAGCCCAGCATTAATTAAAAAAAAAAAAAAAGATAACCGGTTCCATTCCCCATGAGAATGGCCCCATCCCTGCCTATCTACAACACCTTTTCACAGTAACACTGGACACCAAGCCAGGAAGATTGTAAGAGCTCTTGGCTTGGCCAGGGTTGTTTTGGCCAGTATGGGGAGATGGGGGGGGGGCTTGTTGTGGTGGGTGGGAAGGAGATGGCACATGTTTGGGGTGGGGCAGTTAGATGGGTAGGGGCATCATCGGGGGGAAGGACTCAGGCATCTTTGATTAAATTAATACCGGGCCAGCTGATGGGGGAGAAGTATCATGGGGTGAGGGGGCTGTTGGCTCCCCCTCCCACGTGTCACTTTGCTGGGATGGCAGGGGTTGTTGACACCCCCCCCCCCTCACGGAACCTTTTTAATATTGCATGAGGGAGAGGGGCTGGTGCCTTGTCAGCTCCGCATGTTAAATAATTAGGGGTGGGTGGGGAAGGAACTAGCCTGCTAATGCTGACTTTCAGAGCCAGCTGGTTAAACCTTTGGTGCCCAAAAGCTGAATGGCCTAATTCTAGAAGGTGTCCATAGCTAAGTTTTAGCTGCTTAGATTTGGGGTGCATGGATTTGGCCAAAAAATCTGCTTAACAAAGGTACTCTGCAGGTTTTTAATACATAGGCCTATTAGTACTGGCACTAAAATATTAAATCTGGTCTTGACACTGCCTGAGCACCTTGTCTGCTTCAGGTTGATTCCAGAAAGTTGTCGTAGAGCTGCAAAGTCATCAAACCGTTAACTGAGTTTGGCCTTTGGCTTCGGCCTACAACTTGGGATGCTAACTGGCTCCATGACTGACTGTTTGTTTGTTTTTTTCAACGAGATGGATCACGTCCTGCTTTTAAACCTCTCTTGCATGCATGGATTTGTAGATCTTCTTTTCTTAGATAAATCAGCCCTGAAAGTCCATGCATGCAGTGCAGGTAAACTCGAGGCTGGATGAAACATTTCTGGGAGGTGGGGAAGGAAGAAAAGAAATGGAGCCGGCTGATAACTCTGTGGGTCACTCTGGAGCAGTAACCGAAGTATCGTGCGCCTGTGATATGTCTTGTAGGCAGATTCTGGAGCTGAAAGAACCAGCGTCCAACCACAACGGCGGGCAGCTGCTGTTCGGCCTGGATGGCTATCTGTACATATTCACTGGGGACGGGGGGAAAGCTGGAGACCCCTTCGGAAAATTTGGCAACGCTCAAAACAAGTAAGGAGCTTACTAAATGCCTGTGGCACTTCTGTTTTGCTGTAGTTTGTTTATTCCGGGAGATGTGCCGAAAGTGACATTTTCCATGCAAACGTTTCATAATTCTAAGGTGGAATTTTTCAAAATAATCAATAATCTGCATAGCCCTTTTTTTGTTTTTAAAGAAAAGCCCCAGGGACAATAAATAAGAAGAGAAACATGTGCAGATTATTATTTTTTGTTTTGTTTTGTTTTTGTATATAGGAATACGCAGTTTCACATCTCATTGTGGCTGTGGTTCATCTACGATTCCATCGTATTTTGAGAAGACTTTTTTACACTAATGACAGGCTGGGAGGTTTACTCTCTGCATTATAAAATGGAACGGATTGAACAACGTTCCTAGTGGGATGCTAGGTGCAGAGGGTGATGATATATATGAAAATGTATGTTAATCCAGCTCATGTTTTGGCTACACACTAAGGGCTTGATTTTCAAAATGACGTGTGCACATAAAACCCTGGTTTATGCAGGTAAGTGGCATTTTGAAAATCCATCAGGGTCCATGCGCATAAAAGTGCATGCATGAGGCGGTTTCACGTGTACTTTTATGCCCACTCCAAAGGAGCATTCGGGAGGGGGGGGAGGGCTGTGGAGTCAGGGCAGGGAAACCATTTGCATGTACTTTCGATTTTGAAAGTATGTGCATAAATTTACCTGCATTCATTCACACCTACTCGAGAGTGTGCGTGTGTGTGTGCGCGCGCGCGTGCACCCTGGCACTGGTTCTGCGCACACCTGCTAATTTTCAAAGTGGATTAATGAACATAAGTCGTCTTTGAAAATTCAGCCCAAAGCCATGCGCAGGCAAACTTTAGCCCCAGGAGGGTTTGCTGAAAATTGTCCTCTGTAAGGCTACCTTTGCTGTTTGATTACAGTTTACAGATCGGGCAGATTTACCAAGATGGGCTCCAGATTTAGGAATGAAAACCTCCCAGTATTTTTTTTTTTTCCAGAATAGTATTTTTATTGGTTTGAACAAGCAGCTTGTTACCAAGCCAACACTTAACAACCCGAACAGTAACTACAACGAACAGTATACATGATGAACTTAACACTCCCCATGTTTGTCAAGGTGACCCCAGCTCGTCACACCATTTTATCCCTTATCCATGTGTACCCCCCTGTCATGCTCCTCCCTCCCCTTCCCCCTCCATACTGAGAACATCCATACCACAACCATTCCACACACACATTAACCATTAAGTACCCCCCTCCCCCCCTAAGAGACCCAATCAGATGTGTATCCATTCGACCGGAGATCATCCTGCAGGTCAGTAGGTAAAGCTTTTACACAATTGTCCCAACAAACACAATAAGTCTTGTCTGGTGTCCGGTGACCCAACAAAAAGTCCAGTCGTTCCAGTTGTGCCATGGCTGCCATTCGGCGGGCCCAAGCTTGGAAGGATGGGTGGACGTCCGGTATAAGCCAGTCTGCCAGAATGGTACGGCAGGCCTGCATGACTGCCGCCCTTTCAAATTTAACCTTAGAATGTCTGTCTAGCAAAGCGTGGGGAAGAGAACTGCATAAAAGCACCAGTCCTGTAGGGTTTATGGTGATCCCGATGCAGATAGTGAGTATCCGTGTCACAGCCGTCCAGAAGACCCGGAGCGTGGAACAATCATACAACCGATGAGCCAGGGTCCCAGGGAGCGATCCACATTTGATACACACTGGAGTGGGGGTGAGTCGCATTTGCGACCTCCGAACATCATCACAGTACAGCCAGTGCAGAATTTTAAATTGAGTCTCTCTGAGGCCGATATCCGGAAGAGACTTCCTCAGGCCCACAAACGCCGCATTGATTTGGGCACCCGTAACATGAGACGTAAGTGCTGCTGACCACCGACCGGCCAGATGAGACACTCTGTCCACGGAGCGGCGCTTCTGCCCCAAACGTTTCCAAGCCGTAATGGTGTTAGTGATGTAAGCAGTATCAAAGAACTCGTTGGCAAATTTAAGCTCCCCCACAATATCCGCAGTAGTCCACGCGCAGGATCGAAAATAGTGTCTTGCTTGTAGAAAAGCATAAAACTGTTTAGCTGGAATATGATAAAGTTGTTACAGAGCAGCAAAGTCCAACAAGTTACCGGACGTACCATCCAACATATGGTATAGAAACAGTAGTCCCTTATCCACCCAAGACTGGAATATCCCCTCACCCTCCTGCCCCGGCAAGAATTCCACATTACGTACCAGGGGAAGTAGTAAGGAGCGCACCCCAGGTCTATCATTCAACTGTCGCCACCATCTCCAGGCCTTGATACAAGGAGACAGCAGGACGGTAGGATAAAGGGCAGCGCCACGCGCCGCTTCACGGCATTGCGCAATGCTCACCGGGGAATTAGGGGCTGACATCCGCTCTAGCATGCCCGCCGCGCATAAGTGGTATGTGCCCGTGAGCCATTCTCCCATGAACCTCAGCTGACATGCCACATTGTATAAACGAAAGTCAGGCATGTTGAGTCCTCCCCGGTCCCCAGGCAACTCCAAGAGAGCATATGAGAGCCGCGCCCTCTTCCCCTGCCACAAGAACTTCTGTATACTAGCACGTAAGCGCTTTATATCCACCCCAGTCAACCAGCTAGGAATCATATGTAACAAATAGAGAAGTTTGGGTACCAAGACCATTTTAACCAGGGCACAGCGACCAAAGAAGGACAATGGGAGGGAGGTCCAGGTGGCTAAATGGTCTCGCAATCGGTCAATGCAAGTGGTAATGTTTAAAGCATATAATTGCTTAAGATCCCGTGGGATCCAAACTCCCAAATATTTAATCCTCGATGGAGCCCAGTGAAAGGGAAAGGGCCCCCCCCACGTGTCAGGCAATTGCGCATTAAGAGCCAGAGCCTCCGATTTCGTATAATTAATACGGATGCCCGCTACTGGGGTAAACTGATTAAACAACTGGACAATGACCGGTACACTGGTACGCGGCCGACCCACAAAGAGTAAAATGTCGTCAGCAAATAGCGCTATTTTCAGTGGGTGGCCGCTTACACTAAGACTATAAAATGCCCGTTCCCCCCTCAAGCGACTAGCTAATGGTTCCAGTGCCAGGACAAACAGTAAGGGGGACAAAGGACAGCCCTGGCGGACCCCGCATCGTATGGGAAAAGTGTTCGTGGGCCGCCCATTCAGCAAAATGGTAGCACTAGGGTTCTGATACAAGGCGGATAACCATCCCAAGTAGGAGCCCGAAAAACCGTATTTATTCAGCGTCCAAAACAGGTACTCCCAAGATATCGAGTCGAATGCTTTTTCAGCATCGAGACTCAGTATAAGGGCCTCCTGTTAGGATTGGTAACTAAGGGCCGCCAGAAGACGCCGAACATTTCGCACTCCCTGTCTGCCCCTCACAAATCCAGTCTGATCTTCGTTAATCAAGGCGGGGAGCAACCCCTGCAGCCGAGCAGCCAGGACCGAAGAGAGAATCTTAATATCCACATTAAGCAATGATATTGGCCTATAGGAGCCCACTTCCAAGGGGTCTTTCCCAGGTTTAGGTAATACCACGATAACCGACCGGTTCGCGTCATCCGATAGGGACGGCCCGGTTAAAAGGCTATTATAATAACCCTGTAACGGAGCTAGGACAGGATACCCCAAGATTTTGTAAAACTCCGACCCGAACCCATCTTGCCCCGCGGCTTTGCCCAATTTGAGGCCCTGAATAACTGAGAAAATTTCTTGAGTTGTAGTGGGACAGTTCAGGACCGAAAGATCCTCCGGCCGTAAGCTGGGCCAGGTCTGCCCCTGAAAGAGATCCTCCGCCTGTTCCACAGACATAGGTTTGTCCCCATAGAGCTGCGTGAAATACTCTAGAAACCTGGCCGCAATTGTCTCGGGATTCGTGCAGTGGGCCCCCTGGCCATTCCGGATCCCAGATATGGACACTCTTTCCCCTTTAGGGCGTACTAAATGGGACATAAGCCTGCTAGGCCTATTACCAAATTTATACAGTTGATAACGATAAAATCGGAGGGATTTGGAGGCTCGTATATGCAACAAGTGGTTAAGGGCTGTGCGGGCCAGGTCTAGAGATGCCTTATCCTCAGGCTTTAAAGTGCCCTTATGGGATAGTTGAGCCGCCTGCACCTGCGCTGTAAGCCGGAGGATCTCCGCATTACGGTGCCTATTTTGTTTGGCCACATAGGCAATTATGGTCCCCCGCATCACCGCTTTCCCCGCTTCCCACACCGTCCCGGGTCCTACATCAGGAGTTTGATTATGCGCCACATACTCCGCCCAGTTGTCCTGTAAATATTTTTTAAAAGTAGCATCCTGATATAGGTCGGGTCGCATGCGCCACGAAAATGGCAAATGTGAGCTGTGCCCCCAACGCAAAGTAATAGTAATTGGAGCGTGATCTGTCAAGACAATCGGTTCAATGGTAGCTGCCTCTAACTGGGGGAAACAGCGTTCAGAAAGTAACAGGTAGTCTATTCTAGAATAGGTGTTATGTGGGTGGGAATAGAAAGTAAAATCCATTTCTTGGGGATGGAGCACCCGCCACACATCTAAAAGCTGCAATTCCTGGCATAAAAGGTTAACTCCCTTCCCCGCGTCAGCAGTAGAAGACAGCTTGGGAGGCTTAACATCTACATTCTTGTTTGCCACTATGTTAAAATCCCCTCCCACTATCAGGCTGTAATCGGAGTACTCCATGAGCAGGCGAATGAGCGTGGTAAAATACCCCGGTGCATACACATTAGGGGCGTAGATGTTGCAAAATACTACTTTCTGTTGGTATAGTGTACCCGCCACCAAAACATAGCGTCCCTCCTTATCCTGGCTAAGCCGTGTAAGGTGAAACGGCAGATTCTTATGTATGAGAATGGCCACGCCCCTCCTACGCCGACTATAAGAAGAGGAGTAGCATTGTCCCACCCAGTCACGCTTCAATTTAGCATGCTCCTCATCGCCAAGATGCGTTTCCTGTATAAACGCAATTTGCGTCTTCAGGCGTTTAAACAGGTGCATACAATTTGGTACGTTTTATAGGGGAGTGGATGCCGTCCACGTTTAGGGAAACTAATTTAACCTGTGCCATGAAGAGGCCATAACTGCATAAGGAAGGCTCGGAGCCCCCTAGGGCCCCAAAATACAATGCTCAAAAATACCCCATAGCCTCCCAGCCTAGGCCATGAGGAAGAAAACCATTGTGGGCAGTGAACACAAAACCAAGCCTTGCAGGACACATCGAACACTTTGGGCCTGTCAGTAACCCCTAGAAAATCCCCATCCCTACTAACACATTCACACACATTCATACTATCAGAACCACTCTCAATCTTATGAATTCCCACTACTGCTCCCAGGAGCCGGGGTCCCACCGTCTGCAACCAACCTCTGGGGCCCCAACTCCCGGCCCCGCTCTCCCCCCCTCCTCCCGCCCGACAACCACAGCCCCCCATCCGCTCATTGAACTAATGCTGAGCAAGGATACCAAAAAGGGAACTGAATCCCCATGAGTCGTGGTGCAATAGCCAAGAAAAGAACTGCGTAAGATAATGAGTACGACTGTACACACGCGCCCAGGTGCCCCAACATACAGGACGGAAAACATGTGCATAAAAGTCACGTAGTCCAAGATGGATATGGACAATGATGTGTAGCTATCCGCCAGGATTTTCAGCCCCGCAAGTCCCACAAGGCTTTAACCGTCCAGCACGAAAAGCAGCGGGCATTATCAGTCCGCAGGTGGCAGAGAGGCGAGGAATCCATCAGCCTCCGCTTTGGTAGTAAAGACGTGCGTTTGATTATTGTAATGCACCCGCAACTTCGCCGGGTATAATAGGGCAAATCGAATACCTCGTTGGTGCAGCACCGTGCATGCTGGGGCGAGGAGCTTCCGTTGTGCCGCTGTGCCAGCTGAGAAATCGTTAAATAGCAACAATCTGTTCCCAGAGTGTTCCAGCTTCTCCTGTTGTCTGTAGGCCCTCAGCAACTGTGTCTTATGAGTCCAATTAAGGATCCGGGCCATGACCGGCCGTGGTCGGCCTTGCCCCTCCCGCATTGGGCCCACTCGGTGCACTCGTTCACACTGAAGGCTGCCCTCCGCCAATTCCAAACCCATCTGTCTTGGGAGCCAGTTTTCCACCAAAGACCGGAGCTCCTCCTCCCGCACAGCCTCAGAGAGCCCGATAATTTTTAGATTATTCCGCCTGCCACGATCTTCCTGCTCCTCCATTTTAGCCAGCAACTCCCGTTGTCTGCTCTGCAACTCTGCCACGTGGCGTTCCGAGGTCGCTAGTCTGTCTCCCAAGTCAGAGAGGGTGGACTCCGCCACATCAAGTCGTTTGGAATGCCCTTCCACAGCTGTTTTGACATCTTCAATAGAAGTTTGTAACTTGATTAGTCTGCCATCAAGTGCCTCCGTGACACTGTGCGATATTTTTTGAAGGGCTTCCTCCGAGATGGCAGCCACCAGAGGCTCGGCAGGGCCTGCCACCTCCGCCATCTTGACACCTCGTGCTCTGTGCGGTCGGCGCTCCACTCTGTTTCGCGTGCCGGTCCGGCGCATCCCACGCCCCTCGGGCTCTGCAGTATAGGCGGCGGTTCTACCCACAGGCGTCGGGAGGGATTCAGGGGCAAACACAGCGGCAATTAGTGTTTAAAATAAGGTAAGTCAAGAGCGGGGCCGCGGAGCTCTATTCTCCTGCTTCCGTCTCGGGCTACGTCATCGCCGGAAGTCACCTCCCAGTATTTTAAATGGGAAAAGGCACCAGGAAAAATAAGCAGAGCAAACATTTGCTAAATCTGCCCCTTAGTGCTCCTATAAAGGCACCTGGGCCTTATTTAGATAGGAGTCATAGTCATTTAGGGAGGATGGCCAAATCCGTTATTTACACTCCACATAAATTTCACTGCATTTTGTGCTATACTACGGAAAAGTGTATGTAACTAATGCACGTTAATCTCACCCCCATCTAGCTTAAAGGTTTATGCACGTGGGCACGTAGATGCAGCAACCGTTCCCTAATGGCGCTCCCCTGGTCTCTTCATTATGTGTGACGTGCATAAAGCACTCAAGAGATTCCCCTCCTGCCCCCTGTGTAATGCTCAAGTATTTATTTATTTGTTTGTTTTTATTTATTTATTTAATAACTTTTGATATACCGACATTTGTAGGGCACATCATGCCAGTTTACAATCAACTCAAGGAAGTAGAAAGTTACATTGAACAGGGAACAGGAGAAGGGGAGCAGGCAAGAAAAGGAGAGAGGGGACCAGGAAAGAGCAGGAGGAATAGAAAGGCAGAAGAAGGCGAATGAAGAGTAACTAAATTAACATTACTGACTTATTAACAACATTTCAAGGATTATAAAAAAAACATTTCAGTGGATTATTAACATTTCAGAGAGGATTACATAATCAACATTTCCTTAAGGTGTGTCATCAAAGTGCGGGGAACATGGAAAGATTGTGTAAGGGGGTGGCGAAGGAGGCGAGAGTTGAGAGGCAGGGGATATATAAGTAACGATGACGTAACTGTTATGTCACGGTTCTGTTTTAGCTTGTCGACCTGCACAATCCTGCCATGGGCTAACATCCTCTCTTGTTTCTGAATCGGCTTCCTTCCAGGAGCACCTTACTGGGCAAAGTTCTAAGGATAGACGTTGATGGGCCTGGATCCGATGGCAAGCCCTATGCCATCCCACCCAATAACCCTTTCATCTCCGTTCCCGCCGCTTGCCCGGAGATCTATGCCTACGGGGTCAGGAACATGTGGCGCTGTGCCGTGGACCGAGGCGACCCAGTCAGTGGAAAAGGGAGAGGGAGAATATTCTGTGGGGACGTTGGCCAGAACAGGTTTGAAGAAATCGACATCATTGTTAAAGGAGGGAACTATGGCTGGAGAGCTAAGGAGGGATATGAGTGCTACGACTTGAAGCTTTGCCAGAATTCCTCCTTAGGTAAGGAAGACGTTTGCTTCAAATTTCTTTGCTTGATACCCTTTCTTCCTCTTGTTGCGGTCTTCCCGATTTGCGTTCCTCGTTTTTCCTGTCTGCTGCTCTTTCTTTCTTCTTTTCCATCTCCCTCTGTTTCTCAGCCCCTTTAGTAATTCTGCTGTTGCCTCTTTTTTTTTTTTTTTTTTTCATTCTTTATTTCTCATTTTCATTCCAATTTTACAAAGAAATTATTTGAAACATTCATACATACAGTTACCTATATCCTAAATATACAGAAATAAGGAAATATTCACAGTTCGACATTCCTAAAGAAATTCAATTAATTTCCCCATATTAGGACTCAAGGTATGAATTCCAATACTCTCCAAAGAAAAAGAAAAATTACATTTAAATTATACATTGTAACTCTTCCAAAAGGAATAATAGGAGGCTGAAGTTAAGTAACTAAGAATTTAAGGAGACATAATGCAGTAATAAAACACCTTATAATTAACCAACTATTCTATTTCTAGTCCCAGCATAGCTGCTCACTTGTCTATGTAACACTTGTAGGAGAAGATTCTGCTAACGGCATCTCTGTTGTAATTGTATTAGTTTGCTGTGATTCAATAAATTGCTGTAATTGATTGACTTGGTAAAATATATATGCTTGCTCTCCCTTTTTTAACTCACATCTACATGGAAAACGTAATAAGAATACAAATCCCAAGGAAACAATTTGCTGACGTAAGGCTAAAAATTCCTTACGTCTATTTCTGGTAACAGGTGCCAAATCAGGATATAATTTAACCACCTGATCGTGAAAAGTTATTGGAAATTTTTTAAAATATTTTTTCATGACAGTAGCTACGTCTTGGGTTGTTACAAAGGAAACTATTAATGTATTCCTATGTACGACATCTAATGATGAATCTTCCAGAAAATTAGTCAGATCTGCCGGAATTTGGGATCTATTAGTGAGAAAATAACATGTATTTATTGGAGGAATTGCTTCTTCCACATAAGATAATTTATCCCTGAAAAATCTTTTTAATGTTATATATGGAATTTCTCCCAGTATCTGTGGGAAATTGGTTATTCTGAGATTTAAATGTCGCATCCTGTTCTCTAATAGTTCCAAGCGTCTAGCACTAGCCATTTGGTCTTTAATTAAACACACATTTATTTGTTGCAATGATTTTAAATTTTTTTCATTTTCAGTCAATCTACGTGTTGTCTCATTATTCTGAGTCTGAACTATCGATAATTTCCCTTGAAATTCTGTTGTTACATTGTCCATTTTCTTCTCCATACGAGCCATAGCATTACTCAAAGTATTGACAGCTTCTAATATCCTTTCAAGAGTTACCTGACCCGGTTCGGATGTTGACTGCAGTAAATTCTGGACCAATGGTTCCCCCTGTTCTGCAACCCTTTCAATTGGGATTTGCAGAGCTTCACCACTGTCCACACTGCGTTGAACCGGAGGTGGGCGGCTGTCCGGGCTGAGGGACGCTTCTTCCTGGGGGGTACCTGAATCTCCATTTCGTGTACCTCCAACGGAGTCCTCAGCTCCTCCTTTCTCTTCTAGTTGGATTAAAAACTTGTTGATCTCCAGCTGAGTCAAGGCAGATGATGGGGGTGTCGAGGGATATACCCTCACCCTGCCTTTCCTTTTCGCCGGCATAGCAAGTCTTTGATGGTAAAAATATCCTTAACCTCGATGAGTGAACAAGGTAAATGGAAATCGCAAAATTTGCCCAACTGCTTCTGCTGCTCACCTTCTCATTCTTCTCAAGCTTCTCAAGCTTCTCAAACTGAGTCGAACAGGGGCGGCTTGGCGACGCGCCGGCGGCAGTGACGCGCCACAGGAGTGCGCCTTTTAAGGTGTTCTTGGGCGCCTCCCTCTGACGTCAGGGTCGGCAATCGGGGCTGGCACCGGAGGAAAAAAAAACAGGCAAGTAGAAGCGATTGCTCAGTTCAAGAAAATGTCTCACCGTCAGCCTCCTGTTGCCTCTTTTTTAACATGGCTTTGCCGTCATCCTTTGATAATTGTCGTCCTTAGGATCCCTTCAGTAGAACAAGGTCTGATCCACCGTTTCAGATGAACCCTGCCCTCTGCCTTCGCTGTCAGATGGAGCCTAATACTCGAGAAGGATGATTACCAAAATGATTTTATGCAGCTGAAAAAAAACGTTTTTCCTGCATTAAACAGCAATCTGAAACTATCCCTCCAGGCGACTAAGAGTACGCGCATCCTTTGGGCCGCATTAGGAGGAAGTGTTCTTGAGGGTGTGTGTAGGTCAGAGGAGAACAGTGCACGCGGGATACGTTTTCCAATCGACGCACATTGTTTTCGACGAGGAAAGGCATGTGCAGAAAAAGCAGGCGCGAATGTCTGTGGGTACCTTCAGACTGAAACTTAGGAATGAATTTTCAAAGGAGTTACTGTGTGCATGTAAAAGAAGCATATGTTGTAGCAATTTTAAGAAGCCCATTTACACACAGAAAACCCTTTTGAATGTTCTGCCCTAGGGAGGGAATTTCCAAAGTTATGGTGTGTAAAAGCAATTTTCAGAACCCATTTATGTGCGTAAATCCTTTGGAAAATTATTTCCTAAGCATGTGCTTTCACTTTGAAAATGGGTGCAAATTCTATGGGTTAAAAGTAGCAGTGGACTTTGTCTAAATACAGTCAGATGGAAATTTGCCCCTATACATAGTAACATGGTAGAAGATGGCAGAATAAAACCAGTTGGTAATCTTACCGTAACTTATTGAAGTTAAGTTGATCAGTTTGGCAGAGTCACGGGAACATTTGTTCTTCGTGGCCAGCCTAAACTTCTGGAATGCTCTGCCTGACGGCCTTAAAGCTGAAAAATCTATAATGGCATTCTGTAAATTCCTGATGGCACATCTTTTTTTTTTCACTGGCTTTCCAGTGTCTTGTCGCTGGTTTAGTCAATAATTCAGGTCAGGATGTTAGCCAGCAATAGCCTGCTAGAGGAAATTTGGTTTTCTGGCCACTATAGTTTTTATGATACTATAAACTAGTTGAGCTGTAAATGTTTTATGTAATGTTGTTTTATGTATTTATATGTTCTTATTTATGATGGTTCATGCTGTTACCTGCCTAGATGTTATGACAATGCAGAATACAAGTCCTTTTTAAATAAATAATAATCTGTCCTGTTATTCTTGTCCACACTGCAAGGATATGTCTCAGCTGCTGGCCATAGAAACGTGACTTCTTGTAGGATTTTACTCCTTATCCAAAGTCAGATTTTATTTTATTTTTTCCTTGTTGGGCAGATGAGCATGCAAAATCTCATGCTTAGTCCAACACCCAGTCCCCTAAGTCTTACCAACAGGCTTTGTAATTATCTAAATGGCCACCAAAATTACTGAAGCTGATGCTTGAATATCCAGCCTCCTAGGCCCTCTGAGCTTGCCGGCCAATGACTTGGTTTCTGGAGAGTTGTAGTCTGTTTCCACTTTGGATACGCCAATGGTTTGTGGTGTGTCACCAAGGGCATGCTTCTTTTTTTGCTGCCCCTTGTTTTCTATTTATCAGCTTGCTGGATAGTACCCGACCACCACCCATCTACCGGCACTAACATGGTTGATTTATGGTCAATTATCATGGTAACGTAGTAAATAATGCTCTGAATGAAGGAGTGGTCTAGTGGTTAGAGCAACAGCTGAGAGCTAGGGAAACTGGGGGTTCACATCCTGCTGATGCTCCTTGTGACCTTGGGCAAGTCACTTCATCCTCCATTACCTCATGTACATACACAGGGGGTAATTTCAATAAACTGGTGACAGCTTTACCGTGCCTTAAAGCAGAGATAGCGTGTGGTATTCCAAATACCCCATGTTATCTCCCCCTCCAAGAACCCAGCACAATATGGGAACTATAAGCATCTGCTTTACATGCAAATACATGCAGATCAGAGCATTAATCATTAATCCTATGCAAATCAAATATTGTGGCTTGCCTCAAAATTCACAAGCCGCATTATTTGATGGAAAGTTAGCTAGATCTCAAGATGTGTAGCTAACTTTCTCCAAAAGCACTGGGATGTTAATACACATCCCAATGCTCCCAGGATGTTTCCTTAAAAGGCTCAAGCAGCTCACATACAGCCCTCCAGCCCTCCTACCCCCTGTAGAGTAAGACATGCTAATGGGGGGGGGGTTCTATTGAGACCCCTGCTCCAGCCCCCCACCACTACCCCATGAAGCAGCCAAAATAGAATAAGCAATGCAAAGAGGTACGAAGGCCTGGTTTCCCTTTCCAAACTCTGACACCTTTTGAAAAAAGTCCACCACCCACACCCAATCCCCTTCCAGTACTTACAAGTCCCCTGGGGTCCAGTGGAGCCTAGAGGCCCCCTCTATGATGCTGACTGGTGCCATTTTTTAAATGACAACACCAGGCTCAGAGCCCTAAGGGCAGTCTAAACGCCATTGGACCACTGAAGATTTGTTGTAAATACTGAGGGGGTCACGTGGGCCAGGAGGAGTGGGGGAATCTTGTATCTTTTTTACATTACTTTTTATACTTTGGCCGCTTTGTGGGAAGTTGAGACTGGAGGTAATATGCGGGCCACTTAGGTCCTTTGAAATGGTGGCCATGGGATGTGGGGGCCACAATTTCATGGTGATTTTTTTTGGGTCACCTCAGCTGTGGTTACTGCAGTTTAGTAAATAGACCCCTTAGATTGTAAGCCCTCTGGGGACAAGAGAATACTTACTGTACCCGAATGTAATGTGCCTTGAGCTATCAATATAAAGGCCTGAACTAAATCTAAATAAATACAGATCAAAATGGCCGACCCAGACTGCCCTGTTGAGATTCATCCTCTTCTGGCAGATATATATATAAAATTCTCAGATGCAACCCAACTCCAACACCCCACTTTGGGTCTTCCTCCCAATCTCTCAACCTTCCTTTCACTTCTGTCCCAAGCATGGCCAAAATCCATCACATGCTTTCCTGGAGCCATGACGCAATCATACCACTGCTGTTTTGGGCTGCATATGCTGCTCTGTGCAGGTTACCCCAATGTGCTTTTCCATCTTCTTGCAACCATGGATCCTCTGTGCTTTTTCCATGCTTTTTTGAATTCTGTTACTTTTGTTTGTCTCCACCACCTTCTCCGGAAAGATTTAATAGTTTCCAGTTTTGTTTTACAGTAACTGTATTTGTCTGCTTTACTATTTTTATCCTGTGCAGGCTGTGAGCCATCTTGTCTGTAGCCAACAGTCTTATGCTGCAATTTTCGTCTTTAGCTTTGAGATTTCCTTTCTTTAGTGATTCCTATGTCAAGTTTTGATCTACTTATGACTGAAGGGACTTTTTACATTTTCTGCTGTATTTATGCTCTCGCCAACTATTTTTCCTTGTTTGCTGGCCCAATTCTTTAAATAGTTATTTTTCTTGTTTTGCAAATTCTGTTGTCTCTTTCCCACATGTCCTAGTAGATTCTTACTCAGTCTTTCTACTTGTTGGAACGCTTGTCCAAATTTAAGGATAGAAACCGATTTTTGGCTGTTCACTTTCATACTTCGCTTTTTGAGTATTTGGGTCTAAGTGGTTCGATATGCCTGGAGGCCTATTATAGCAACTCTCTGTGTAATCTATTTCTATAAGGCCCATACTGCCTTTAGCTCTTTTTAATTTTTATTTCATTTCTTTTTTTATAAAACAAAAGGCACAATAGTGACATCTTACATATGAAGGAGAAGTAAACATGTACATACATAAACAGCCCAAACTATGGCGCAAAACATTCAACAGGTACTTAAAAACAATTATGCTGACCAGGGGATAGTCTACCTCATATGGTTAAATTAAAAGGTAGCCACCCACAAGCCCAATAAGGTCCCCAAATCTGATCATAATATTCATTATTCCTTTTCAAAAAGTACATGATCCGTTCCATGGATGCAACTTCTACCAATACATTTTTCCAATGATCCAGACAAGTTGCAGATTTCCAGTAGTAGGCTATGGTTAGCCGGGCAGCTTGCAGGACATGAGAAACAAGAATACGCGTTCCTCCTTTAGACCATTGATATTGGTGAGACTTTCTGATGGCAGGCTTTTTTGGCTCCTGTTTCATTCATTTTTATAGAAGTGAACAGGCATGGTCAATGCATATGGATGAGGGCCAAACAAAGCTTTTGACTGGAAGCTTCTCATTTTTTTTCTAGAAGTTCACTTTAGCATAGAGAAGTGCATGGACTCAAAGTGGCATTAGAGATCAGAGTCTCCCGATCAGTGCTTGAGCTCTTTGTTTCAGCAAGGCTGATGTCAGACAGTCTGGCAGCAGTGCCAAGGATATATTTTTTTTACAACCTAAGCATACTTTCCAATACCTGCGGTTATCACGGTTATTAGTGATATCAAGTATAATATCACTAATAGCATAGAAATGTGACGGGTATGGCTTATTTAGTCTGCCTATCCACCCAACTAATTCAGCTTTACAATTCCCATCACCCCCTCAGAGATCCCCTGTTTTTATCCCATGCTTTCTTGAAATCAGATACTATTTTTGTCTCCATCACCTTCACGGGGAGGCTGTTCCATGCATCCACTAACCTTTCTGTGAAAAATGTCCTTAGATTACTCCTGAGTCTACCCTCTTTCACCCATATCCAATGACCTCTCGTTCTAGAACCTCCTTTCCATTGAAAGAGGCTCACCTTCCTGTGCATGGAAACCTTGGAGATATTAAATGTCTCTATCATATCTCCCCTATCCCCTTGGGTATACATGTTTAGATCTGTATATGCTCTACAACAAAGACCACTGACCATTTTAGTAGTCACACTCTGGATCAACTTCATCTAGTTTATATAAAACTGGTAAACAAAGTTTTGTTTCCTTCAGACTTTATGGTGTTCCAAATAGATTTTTTAATGCTGATCACAGATATTACTTCGAAATTTCTACATCATCATTGTGTTACAATAATTGTTTCCACGCATAAGTGACGCCAAGATAAAAGAAGGCGTTTTTGTTGGCCCACAAATCCAAGCTGTGATGAAGGACAGCCAGTTTGTTGATCTTCTGCAAGGTACAGAACGTGTTGCATGGATAGCCTTCAAGAATGTCGTTTGTAACTTTCTAGGCAACTATAAGGCAACAGACTATGTCGAACAGGTTGAAAATCTGCTTCAGGAATACAAATTGATGAAGTGCAACATGTCATTGAAGATACATTTTCTTCATTTCCACATGGACTTCTTCCCAGACAACCTTGATGCTGTGAGTGATGAACATGGTGAAAGGTTTCATCAAGACATTGTCAAAATGGAGAAATGGTATCAAGGCAAAGGGAACCCCTCCATGCTGAGTGACTATTGTTGAACTCTCATCCACGAAGCTTCGGACAGTGATTACAAATGAAAATCTGCAGCAAAACATTTTTAGTTTTGTTTTCTGGTGCCAACATTGCCATTATAGCTTATGCCGCTACAGACTCGTAACAATGCTTAATGTATATCGCACTTTTCTGGCAAACGGTACGTGATACAGACATAATAAATGCATATTTGTGTTCAGCTTGTTAAAATCTACTTGTTTCACCGAAGGTTGTGGAAGAAACAAAAGGTTCCCAGAAATTTGTTTACCAGTGTAATTTATAAAGTATGGTCTCTAGAATTGTACAGAGTATTCCAACTGAGGTCTCATCAGAGACCTATACAGGGGTAATATCACCTCCCTTTTTATACTCGGCTTTTTATACCCTTTTAAACCCTTTTTATACCCTTTTAAACCCTTTTTTATACCCTTTTATACTCGGCTTTTTATACCCTTTTAAACTCGGCTGCCAGGATTCTAACCAACTCTAATAAAGGTGAACACATCACACCTATTCTAAAGAACCTACACTGGCTCCCCATTAAATCTAGAATCATATTCAAAGTACTATCCATAACACACAAGACCATTCATTCACAAACATCGCTAGATCTGAGCAACCCACTTCGTCTTCACGCATCACTGAGACCCATCAGAACCAGCTATTTAGGCACCTTATATGCACCTCCAGCCAAGTCACTGCTCAAGAAACGAGCTTTCTCGACTGCCAGCCCCTCTCATTGGAATGCACTCCCCATGGACCTTCGTCTAGAAACCTGTAATCAAGCATTCAAAAAGAAGCTCAAAACTTGGCTTTTCACTAAGCCTTCACTTAAAGGTCTCCCCCTTAGGGATTAACTTGCGCATTTCATACTCCAAGACGCTAAATGTCACATGCCATAACCTTAAATCCTCCTAGTTAGTTAGACTTTATACTGTTAGGTCATAAATCCAAGCTTTAGACTGTTATTGGTTAGCTGATATCTGTAATAAGTTATAAGTTATCTGTAATAATTTAATTTTAATTTTAAGTCTTTCTTAGCTTATCTATAAGTTCCTCGAAGTTAGCCCTGTTAATTGTTCCCTCCTGTTTGATGAAATTTCCAACTTTGTTTTATGTAAACCGACGTGATATGTACCAGTACATGAACATCGGTATATAAAAGCCTTTAAATAAATAAATAAATATACTGACCATTCCTCTTCCTATGCAGCCAAGCATTTTCTGGCTTTTGTAGTCACATTATCCACCATTTTGGCCACGTTAAGGTCATTAGATCCCACTCTTCTTTATACTTAGAAAAATTTCACCCCATACTGTACCTCTCCCTTGAATTTTTACATCCTAAATGCATTATTCTGCATTTTTTAACATTAAATCTTAGCTACCAGACTCTAGACCATTCCTCAAGCTTCACTAGATCCCTCTTCATATTTTCCACACTTTCTTGGCTGCCTGCCTGCCCTGTTGCAGATTTTAAGGAAGAATTCCAAAAACAAAGCGGTAGTCGGTCTAAGGTAGCCACGAGTGTGAAAAAAAACAAAAGAAGACTGATGCCTTGGAAAGAAATGTATTAGTAATAACCGCCCGACTCTGGCCAAGTTTCACCCTTAGGGCTACATCAGGGGCTCTTGGAAAAGTTTTGTACTTGGGCACACTAGATAGTGTTCCAATAGCACACTGATTTGATTTTATGGAATGGATGTGAAACTGATTAGTGAACCATATGTTGTGAGGTAATCCTAGAACAGTATTCCTATTCTCCGTTCAAATAGGACAGACTGCTACTTGTTGAGTGCACTGCATGTATATTTCTGGCGAAAGTTGAAGTTCTTTTCTAAAAAATGTGATATTGAGTGACCCACGAATGCAGCACTACACCATACACTTAATGTGGATAAAGAAACTGCATCAGTCTGTCCTATTTGAAAGGAGAATAGGAATACTGTTCTAGGATTACCTCACAACATATGATTCACTAATCAATTTCACATCCATTCCATAAAATCAAATCAGTGTGCTATTGTACTCGGGGACACTATCTAGTGTCCCCGAGTACAAAACTATCTATTTCCAAGAGCCCCTGATGTAGTCTTAAGGGCGAAACTCGGCCAGAGTCGGGCAGTTATTACTAATAAATTTCTTTCCAAGGCATCGGTTCTTTTGTTTGTTTTCACCCTGTTGCAGATTTTGGCATCATTGGCAAAGAGACAAACTTTTCCAATAATCCTTTGGCAATGTTGCTCATAAAAATGTTGAAAGCACCAATCCACCTCTTCTAATGCCCGCCCCCACCCTTGGAGTGAACTCCATTTATCACTACCCTTTGTAATCTCTCATTCCGCCAATTTCTAACCTAGTCAGTCACTCTACGGGCCGTAGGACACAAAATTTATTTATGTCACCTATGCAGAACCATGTCAGAGGTCTAACTGAAATCCAAGTATACTACATAAGAACATGCCATATTGGGTCAGACCAAGGGTCCATCAAGCCCAGCATCCTGTTTCCAACAGTGGCCAATCCAGGCCATAAGAAACCTGGCAAGTACCCAAAAACTAAGTCTATTCCATGTTACTGTTGCTAGTAACAGCAGTGGCTATTTTCTAAGTCAACTTAATTAATAGCAGATAATGGACTTCTCCCCCAAGAACTTATCCAATTCTTTTTTAAACACAGCTATACTAATTGCACTAACTACATCCTCTGGCAACAAATTCCAGAGTTTAATTGTGCGTTGAGTGAAGAAGAACTTTCTCCGATTAGTTTTAAATGTGCCACATGCTAACTTCATGGAGTGCCCCCTAGTCTTTCTACTATCTGAAAGAGTAAATAACCGATTCACATCTACCCGTTCTAGACCTCTCATGATTTTAAACACCTCTATCATATCCCCCCTCAACCGTCTTTTCTCCAAGCTGAAAAGTCCTAACCTCTTTAGTCTTTCCTCATAGGGGAGCTGTTCCAGTCCCCTTTTCATTTTGGTCGCCCTTCTCTGTACCTTCTCCATCGCAATTATATCTTTTTTGAGATGCGGTGACCAGAATTGTACACAGTATTCAAGGTGAGGGGTCTCACCATGAAGCGATACAGAGGCATTATGACATTTTCATTTTATTCACCATTCCCTTCCTAATAATTCCCAACATTCTGTTTGCTTTTTTGACTGCCGCAGCACACTGAACCGACGATTTCAATGTGTTATCCACTATGACGCCTAGATCTCTTTCTTGGGTGGTAGCACCTTATATGGAACCTAACATTGTGTAACTATAGCTTGGGTTATTTTTCTCTATATGCATCTCCTTGCACATATCCATGTTAAATTTCATCTGCCATTTCGATGCCCAATTTTCCAGTCTCACAAGGTCTTCCTGCATTTTATCACAATCTGCTTGTGATTTAACTACTACGAACAATTTTGTATCATCTGCAAATTTGATTACCTCCCTCGTCGTATTTCTTTCTAGATCATTTATAAATATATTGAAAAGTAAGGGTCCCAATACAGATCCCTGAGGCACTCCAGTGCCTCAGGGATCTAGTGCTCTCCCTTCATCCAACTCTCTGGTCACCAATCAAAAAAATGAATCAGATTCATTTGATAAGACCTACTTCTGGTAAAACTATGCTATCTTAGATCTTGCTATTCATTGGATTCCAGAAACTGCACTATTCTCTATTTTAGCGGTGATTCCATTAATTTGCTCAACACAGAGCAAAATGAATAAGAGTATGATAGCCTGCCCTATTTGTAAAAGGTACTTCCCCCATCGCTATAGAGGGGGTTGCTGAAGTCCTTCTGTTACTATTTCTTCAGGCACTGATGAAAATTCTTTTGTTAGCATATGTTATGTTTGCAGAGGGCCTATATGTAACAGAAATATACAAATCAAGAAATCAAATGTGCGGATGGCACAAAATTATTCAGAGTAGTTAAATCTCAAGCAGATTATGATAAACTGCAGGAGGACCTTGTGAGGCTGGAAGATTGTTGTTATTTTATCTAACCTGTTCCATGTAAACCGATATGATGAGCAAACAGTTATCGGTATATAAAAACCTCTAAATAAATAAATAAATAAATAAATAAATAAATAAATAAATAAACAAATAAATAAATAAAGATTGGGCATCCGAATGGTAGATGAAATTTAATGTGGACAAATGAAGGGTGATGCATGTAGGGAAAAATAATCCTTGCTATAGTTACACGATGTTAGGTTCCATATTAGGAGAAAGATCTAGGCATCATAATGGATAATACATTAAAATCGTCGGCTCAGTGTACTGCAGCAGTCAAAAAAGCAAACAGAATGTTAGGCATTATTAAGATGGGAATGGCAAAATTGAGGATGTCATAATGCCTCTGTATTGCCCCATGGTGAGGCCGCACCTTCAATACTGTAGGCAATTGTGGTTGCCACATCTCAAAAAAAGATATAGTTGCGATGGAGAAGAGAAGGGCGACCAAAATGATAAAGGAGATGTAATGGCTCCATATGAGGAAAGGCTAAAGACGTTAGAGTTTATTCAGCTTGAAGAAGATACGGCTGAGGGGGGATATGATAAAGGTCTACAAAATCATGAGAGGACTTGAAATGGTAAATGTAAATCGATTATTTACTTTCTCAAATAATAGAAAGACTAGGGGGCACGCCATGAAGTTAGTAAATAGCTCATTTAAAACAAATTGGAGAAAATTATTTTTCACTCAATGCATAATTAAGCTCTGGAATTCATTGCCAGAGGATGTGGTTATAGCAGTTAGTGTATCTGAGTTTAAAAACGGTTTGGATAAGTTCCTAGAGAAGTCCACAAACTGCTATTAATCAATAGGGAATAGTAGCCTGGAATCTATTTAATGTTTGGGTACTTGCCAGGTACTTGTGAGTTGGATTGGCCTCTGTTGGAAACAGGATGCTGGGCTTGATGGACTCTTGGTCTGACCCGGTATGGCATGTTCTTATGTTATGTTCTTATGTAATTAAATTGGTTAATTATTTTTTATGTTGTAGTGTTGTCCCGCATGGCAGAAAAGCACAGCAATGATCTTCTATTGCTGTTGAATCCCTCCTGATGTCCGAGCCACTGAAATCTGTTCTCTTCCTCTACCCTTACAGATGACATCCTTCCCATCTACGCTTATGGGCACAAAGTGGGGAAATCTGTCACTGGAGGCTACGTATACAGGGGTTGTGAGTCCCCCAATCTGCATGGGCTGTACATTTTTGGTGATTTCATGAATGGGTAAGAGAGACTCAAGTTCATTTCCTCTTGAGTGGTGTTTGTGGGAATAGATGGCCCTGGGTGAGGGTGGCTGTCAGCCGCTTGGGGAACCAAAAAAACCCAACAGGTTTGGGTCATGATGAGATTTACCATTTTAGAGGGACATGAAGAATGGGAACTCTTACTTCAAGGCGACAATACGATACCAGGACAATATAGCAACTATAATTCAAGAGGTGGCAGAGCGGAGTGGAGGGGTGGGGGGAGGGGTAGCTGAGAGACAGGTGGAAGAACGCTTTCTTGGGGGCAGATACCATCCGGGAATCCCTACGGCCTCTGGAGTAATGATTATATTTTTTAAGGAGAATTACAAGGCACAATTTAGGGCTTCACAATAGACTTCTACCATTTTCACATATAGTCTTCTTCTACTTTTAAATGAGCCACAGATCGGCTGATAAAACCTATTGCAAATTAAAGGAGGTATGTTTGGACCACAGGATGCAGGCCTGCAAAGATTGTTTTCAGTAACTTAAATTACACTTTTGTTTTTCCATAGGTACAACTACAGTGGGCCTCTAGTGAATTACCCAATTCAGCTCTAATGAACTTTAGGATTATAAGTAATAAAAAAAAAAAAAAAAGTTGCAGGATACCCAATATGTGGGGAATGTATCATGTCACATATATGTAAATAGTATTTGATGAGGCATGAACACAAATACACAATTACTGTTGTTACTCCAGGAGCCAGAAACCGGTCATCTACTACATTACATAGCGATGCTTAGAAAGTTTAAAGAAAGACTGAGCATCAGAAAGAGTCAGCCCTTTGTAATGTGAAATTTGGGAGGTGTGCTCTCAGCGGGTGAGTGCTGGAGACACGCTGCAGGCTAAGTATCTGCAGATACATGGGCGTGTAATGGGACTTGGGAACGCCGCAGAACAGGCTCCTCCCAGAATTACGGTACCAGTTAATGACCAGTAATTACTGTTTCAGCAGGAATTAACCCCCCAAAATGGAAGCGCGGAGCCCTAAAACATAAGATTTTATTTTTCATCCAGTCGACTTATGGCTTTGCAGGAAGATGAGAAGACGAAGGGATGGAGGAAGCGGGACATCTGCATGGGTGACACAAAAACCTGTAACTTTCCCAGGCTGATCAACACCTACCACAAATATATCATCTCCTTTGCTGAAGACGAAGCAGGTACAGTGATGCGCTCACTGCCCACCTCTCTCTCTCTCCTCTTTACTCTCTGAACAGAGCCGGGACCAGCTTTTCCTGTGCCCAGGGCAGATAGACAGAATTACGGCCCCTCTGCCTTACCCGTGTCGGCTCCCGCACCGCGCTTCCTCCTTCAGCCGCAGAGGCACAGCTTTCCTTATAGTGGCGGCAGCATCAGCAAAGCTCCCCTCCTACCCAGCACCCCCCTTATCCTCCCACCTCATGCCCAGAAATCCCATTCTCTTCCCCTCCCCTCATTTCCCTGTATCCCCTTCTCCTCTCACTCCACTCTGTGCCATGAATCCTCCTATTTCTTCCCCACGCCTTCTCCTGCATCCCCTCAATCCATTCCGTGCCCTGCGTCCCCCCTATCACTTCTCCAGCACCCCCTCCCGGATGCATACAGATGTCTTGCATCCCCCTTTCACCCCACCCACCCCAAGTCCAACAGCAGGAATCCCCCCTCTCCCCCTCTCTGCCCAGCAGCCCCCTCACTCTTGTTGCACCCCCGTCAGTCCCTTTGCCTTCTCCTCTTTACCTCTGCTAAATGGAGCCCCCTCCCCTCGCCCTCTTTCTGTCTCTCCTCCCTCCTGTGCTCTTCAGGCTGCAGCGCTGTCGATCTCTCTGCAGCGGCAGCAGCAATAGTTGGAGAAACTTAAAATCAGCGCCGAGCCCGTGAGTGAGCCGAGAGGCAGCCCCTAGCTTTCTCCTACCCAAGCTTATTCATTGCAGTATCCTGACCACAGTGGCTGGGGGTCCCCCCTGAACTTAAGATCAGCGCCGAGCCCGTGAGTGAGCCGAGAGGCAGCCCCTAGCTTTCTCCTACCCAAGCTTATTCATTGCAGTATCCTGACCACAGTGGCTGGGGGTCCCCCCTGAACTTAAGATCAGCGCCGAGCCCGTGAGTGAGCCGAGAGGCAGCCCCTAGCTTTCTCCTACCCAAGCTTATTCATTGCAGTATCCTGACCACAGTGGCTGGGGGTCCCCCCTGAACAGGTTTGGAGACCACTTCCCTAGGCCTTCAGCCTTGTGCATCCTCAATTAATTTTCAGGCTCATAGGCTCCCCCTGTGATTTTATAATTAAACTCGACTGTCACTATGTCCCCTCCTCAACCCTTCCCAGAATAACCCTGTAAAATCCCATAACTGGTCAGCATACTTTTAAATATTAAACTTTGCTTTGCTAAATATATGTTTCAGAAATCATGTCACAGGGTCTGATGAATGTGTGTGTTCTGTGATTTTTGGAAATAGACTGCAAAAAAAGAAGATCCCAAAAAATGTATCAAGTAAAAGAAATTCATACTACATTGGTTGAAGGCAATCTCTGAAAAGGCTGGGCCGAACTGCAATTTTTTCTCTTTACTGCTCACCATAGGAAGAACATTCAAATGATGTTGTTCCTTCAGTTACAGTGACACAAAGTCCCTCTGATACCAGGCACTTTGGGAAGTAACACACAAACCCTGCAAAATGTTACTCAGAACCTATACAGCAAGCCTGCCATTCCAACACAGCACTAACTCCCAGAACCCATGCAGCAACAACCCTGCACGAAAAGACAACACTGCAAATATTCCACCTGGACCTGAAGCACCAGTACACCTCCTGGTGGGAAAACAGAACAAGCTGGACTGCTACAGAGATCCCTAGCCAGAAGCCTACACGCTAGCAGAATACTTCACCTCCGCACACAGTAGATCACAGCCAGACCCTCACTGAACACAGAATAAGGGATCACAAATTAGAAATAGAAATATGCAGATAAAAACTGCAATCCTCTCCAGTCCCATCCCCCCCCCCCCATCCCCCCCTTATGTTCTCTGCAGATAGGAGAAGGGGCTGGATTAGGGATGGGAGGGGTTTTCTTTGCTTTGCAGTGCGCTCCCTCTACTCCAGGCTCCCATCCATCCAGTTCCTTGCATGCTGCCTGGGAAGGGAGGGGCTGGAGTAGGAGGCTGAGGGCTGATCTCTGCTGCCTGAGATTTTGGGCAATGGACAATAGTCATCAGGGCAGAGACTTATGTGCTCATGCCCACAGGTAAAAGCAGCCTTGCTGATGATGCCTCCTTGGGCTTGACACCTGGGGCAGCCACCTCCTTCACTCCCTAGTCCCAACTCCGATTCTGAACTCAGATGCCCCCCCCACCCCTGCACTCTGAGCATATGGAATCAACCAGCCCTACAATATTCACATTCAATCTTGGTACAAATCCAGAGCCGCCAACTGATCCAGCTCAAGGAGGGAAACCTCTGGCCACTCTTGGCTTTTGAACTTCCATCCCAAGGCATTGTGGTCTTTGTAGTCCTGCCTTCTACCATTTGAAATCAGCCCTGCAGGTACCAGAATGCATCTGAATGGGGTCGTCAGAAATGCAGGACTGACCTAAAATCTCCTTCCTTGAACTGGATCACTTGGCATATCTATAAGTCTGTCGTTCGTGCTTTCACAACTGGAAAATGATGCGAAGTTGCGTTTTCTTTTTCTTTCTTTCTTTTTTGACTCGGCAGTTTCCTCCTGTATTTTTTGGGCTTTCAGCTCAGTCTGCTGGGATCTGATATCAGGAGCCTTCATTAACAACTATCTGGGGATTATTCCCCTTATTTCATATTTTCCTCCCAACTCACTTTAGTCATTGGAGCGTGGCCCCTGGCCGAGGACTATCGCCACAGGGTTTCTTCTAAAACCCTGCTTCTGTGGGCCCTGAATCTGCCATTGCACAATGACTGCTGGGAATCCCTTCCCTCCACTAGGGGGCAGCGAGTGCTGCCTCCACAGCTCCCCCTAGCCTTGGCATGGTCTGGGGAGTGGAAGGCTTGAGCTGGAAATTTAAATCCAGGCCCCTCCGCATGGCTTTTCACATTTATAGGTAATGCTCTCGCACACGGTGAGTGATATCTGCTGGCTGACAGGGGTGCATTTAACATTTTTGTGGAGCTGAGTGGCAGACCAGCAGGACTCTAAGGGCTGAAGTTGGAAGCCATGGGTATGCATGAAGCCGGTCCTGTTATGCCCGGATAGTGGAACTGCTACTTTAAGTGTTTGGCTGCTGATTGACTGTCAAGTTATATTGTAATGTAATGGATAAAAAGTTCATTTTTGGAGTCCTGGTGTACAAAGAAATGAAAATTTGTCTCTGTTGGTCACACAGTCTATATTGGTCACATAGAGCACTTAAAGCAACAGTGCAACATAGAGGCATAGCCAAGACAGTTGTTAAAATGTCTTTCAACACCTACATTTGAAGTTTTCTTTATTTTTTTAGAGCATTTTCTTTCCTTGGTCAGTCCTGCTAATGTCTGGGGCTGCCAGGCTCCTGTATCTGCCCGAGACTTCTCTCCTCCTCCCAGCTGGTTAAGCTGCAAGCACTCACTGCCTACACCACAGGAGAGATGGGAAAAATCTTCCAAAAAAAAAAAAATTCTCTTTCCAGTATTATATCTATTGACTCCAAAAAATATGGGCGTGGAAGAAGGGTAGGAGATCACCGTGCATCTCACGCACGTCTGGCCAAAACTGAGCGAGGACGGCGTGCTGTTGCTTTAAGCATCTCAAAGTATTAACCCTGATGCATTACTCGGTCAAGAGATGGAAGAAAATGCACGTGCACTGCCATTTGAGATAACATTTCACCCCAATCCTGCTTTTGCTTTTTTATTTTATTTAGGAGAACTTTATTTCATGGCTACTTCTTATCCAAGTGCGTTTGCACCCCAGGGAACCATCTACAAAGTTGTTGATCCTGCAAGGTCAGTATTTATAGCGTCTGCTTTATATGTGGATATCCAGTGCTCTCATATATAAATTGTTTCAGCTCTGCAGCATTGTCTTTCTTTATAAGATGGGAAAGGTAAAAGTCTGCCGGTACTCTAGCCCGAATTTAGCGGACTTTTGCTCAAACTTTCCAAGCAGACTTCTGCATGTCCGTTTTTAAAGAATCTGCGAGTAGTCCCAGGGCTTGCGGACGCATACGAATTATCCCTGCTTTGGAGCCGTTGTAACTTTATGTGGGTGCACATTTTCAAAACCTGAACGTGCGCACACAAATGCTTTCCTCGCCCCCCCCCCCCCCCCCCCCCCCGTCAAAACGCCTACCTCAAGTGCGGGGGAAGCGCAGGCATGGAATCGAGTTCCTCGCATACTTTTCCCCCTGCCACAGCCTTCTCCCAGGGTCATTTTCATAAGCCAACTCACAAGCATAAATCGGAGTTTAGGCACGTAAATTACTTGGACAACGGCCCCCATTAAGCCCAGGCCGCGTACGTTAAACGTGCTGCAGTGATATTAAAGACTCCGCCGTGATGCACGCATGCAACCCAGACACACACATTAGGGTTATAAAATCTTGTTGGTGCTAAACGATGCATTAGCAGGGTAATTTTAGAACAGGCCCCCCGTAAATTTGTGCACTGTATTCAAAGCAAAAACTTTCAACCTGGGTAAGTCCGTTGTGAAAATTACTCCGGCAAAACCGCATGCCCCACGATCGCACCTGTTGCTTTGGTGTGCATGAGTTGGGACGAATCTCGGTGCACGTGTGTTAAAATCACAAAGCAGGCATGTAATTCCCAACTCTCCTGAGGCATGTGAAAGGAATTGCCTGCAGTGTGCACCAGTGCCATTTTATGCGCAGTTTTCCAAAGGACCATTTCAGGAGCGAAAGCTCTGCTTTACACACGTGAAGTCCCTTTGACACTTTACAATTCTCTGTGAGAATCAAGGCTTCCATGAACAATATCCACAACCAAGCTGCAAAGGATCTAAGAAAACCACCTTTGTCGGCTCGTGAAATGAGTTGTTCTGCTTTATGACCCGGGCAATGTTAAGCCTTTGCGGATTTGTAAAAAAAAAAAAAAAATTAGATTTATGTAGCAAACTTCAGTCTGTATCCTCAGATCATGCCACTTCGTCCGACAGGGGTTGCCAATGTTGGGGCATTCGCTTTCCATCCCTCCCTTCGACCCCCTGGCCTCTGCAGCGTGCCCAGGTCAAGCCAGTCCTGGCGGATGGGGATACTGAACACTGCATCCTAAGCGCAACTGTAATGTTACTCTATCAGAAGAACGATAATGCAAAGTAACTGCAGCATAGAGTAGAGTACTGTACCTTTAGATAAATCATCATTAAACTACGATTCTGGATAACACTGGTTAAAAAATAAAAAGCAGTGGGCTTGGGGTAAGGTAATCTCCAATATAAAGCTAATGAATGCTTCCAATTGCCAGCTTTCAGAATTATTAGGCAATGCACTTCGAACATCCTCTCTAAAGCTTGCATCATTAAACCTTCATTAATCTGCTAAAAGCAACATCCCTAGCCAATAACTTTGCTGGTTTTCCTTTAACTAATTGTTTGGGGTTTTGTTGGGTTTTTTTTTGGTGGACTACTTTATGTACCTCATGGCAGGGATGACTATTGCACAGGGTACTATTAAGTACTCGTGCTCCTTGGATTATCGCATCTGCAGCTATTACGATAGGGGGTCACGTGAATTAGATTTTGGCTGCTCCCTTATCTGCTTCAATCCTGAAGTGGCTTCCTCTCATGAGAAGGCACACGTCAGCCACTGCCGGTGGTGCTCCTGCCAAGCATTGTTTCAAGGGGACAGACTGGACCTGTTCTTGTTAGGCCAAACTGGCCGCTTATAGGGGCAACCCCTCCAGGACAGGAGCAGCTGGCAGGCTGCATTCAGGGATTTGACAGCCTGGAGCAGAGACCGGGGGACAGGTCTCTGCTCCACCTCCCCCCCTCAGCTTCTGGTGGCCGGCAGGACGTGGATGGTCCAAGGACAAGGGACTAACGGCCACCCAAATGAGCAGGGACCTGCACCCACAGAACTAGATGCCCACAAGAGACGGACAATACTAACAGAGTCAGACGCACGTGAAGGCCACGATAATGGGGCCAAACACAGAACAAGCACAAGACAGGGAAACGCACAAGGCAAACAGCAACGGAAAGCCAAACAGCAGCTAAAACGTAAGCAACAAGAGCAATGATGGCCACAACTACAGCAAAGGAGACCTAAGCTGAGGCAAGGTATAGTGAGAAAGGCAGGGCTTTTAAGCCATGGCAGAGCTAACTCAATATCAATATATTCACACCCACCAGCATTTAACGACCTCTTCAGAAGGGAAACTCTGTGAGAAGATGAGAGAAGAGGGAGACTTCTCAGTAAAATGCACTGCAATAGGGGAACAGTAGTCAAAAATCACATTTTGGCCCAAAAGGAAAGTTCTTCCTAAAGATAGAGTATGTTAACGCCTTGTTCCACCCTGATTGGTCAGCATTGTGACATCACAAGGGGGAATCTTCCAGGGGCAGGAAGATGATTGGATAAATGGCATAGAATGAGATGTAAAGATCTGTCAAAAGCAGGGAGAAATGCAAAATGCCTGCAAGTCAGATTGCTTGGATGATTTTAGAGATCCTACCTTCACCTTCACTTCATTTCTTGAATTTCTTTCCTTTCAGAAATTTTCACTGAAAAAAAAAATTATGCATACAAAGACTTGTGCAAAAAGTGCTGTGGGGCTTTTGCACCTAAGTTTAAATGTAATAATTGGGGTAAACGTCCTACAGAAGCTTTGTACATAAAACCTTTGCTTGCATTTTTTCCCCTGTGGATTTGTCCCCTTCCATATATCTGGCCCCTAGAATCTGCTGATGGTTTAATAATGTGCATTTGTAAGCCAAGCAGGCTCAGAGTTGCCTGTCCATTTGGAGCACTTCTGAAACATGCGGTCAGCTGCCTCTGTGATAACGGCAAGAGCTGCTGGGTTTGGCGCATAATCCACCAGCAGGAGTTCTCCACGCAGCCCTTTGGGACCCACCCTGGCCAGTCTGGTTTTAAGGATGAATGTGCACGAGAGAGATTTGCATTTATTGCCTCTAATCTATGCCAAGCTTTCTCATGCATATTCATCGCGGCTATCCTGCAGAACAGACTGTGGCTATGTGTCCCTCCCCCCAAGGAACAAGTTGAGAATCCCGCTTCTAGAGCTTTGAAAGAAGCACTAATAATATCGATAAAGCAATTACAGGTTTCCCGGCGGGCAGAGCGAGTCATGGGGAGGTACTGTCATGTGTGGACAGGTCACGCACAGAGCCAGCAACAGACCTGAGCTAAGAATTCACAAGCCCCTCCCCCCCCAGGTCTCCTAACTCTCAGTGCTCATTGCTAGGATAAACCTCCTACAGAAAAGATTTCAAAAAAACATTTTGGCTTCAGACCTGTTATTTACATTTCTCACTTTCTGCAATGGACTACTTCTGTCCCAATGTGACTCTGCCACTGCAGCCATCCCCGATGTCAACCTTTCCCCACCAGAGAGCTTGACTTACCAATTCACGGTGTATAGGCAGAGAATCCTCTTTTTTTATAAACCATAAGACTTTTCAAAAACTTGGCTCTTTGGAGATGCCCCGAGGAATGGAATTGGAAATGTGTGTGTGTGATGTGAAAGAATCGTTCCATTAGGCCCGGCTAGGATTACTCCACAGTAGCACAGACCTCAAAGGGTTCTGAATAGCAGTAACACACTTGCATTTTCCTGACGCCTTGCCATGATATGCTTGGCAGGTTTGCGTGTTTGGGATGTTGGTTCCTATTTGCACTTTGTTGGCTCAGAAGGGCTGCCACATAGGAGGGCACAAAATCCTTCCTTCCTGCTTTATTTTAAGTTTCTGTGGATGGTAAATGTTTAACCAAGGAAGCACATCTGTCTTAGGCTGCGTTGGCAGGGCAAATTTAGCACAAAAGTCAGTACAGATGCCGAGGAAACGACATCTCTCAATCGCACAGCAATTCCCAGATCGTGTTTTTGTTTTTTTTTTTTATATGAAGCCCACACAAGAGCAACGCCAACACTGGGACCCATCACAAAATCACATCTCTCAAAAAGCCTGGTCTTTAACAGTCCCCCATCCCCAGCCATGCAGACTGTAAGACTTTTAAATAAATAAAATAGTGTGCGCCAGACTAAACCACCTTGAATTTTTGCATAATACCGTGTCCAGAGGGAACAATGTGTACTGCCTGTTCAAAGCAGTCTACTTGAATACACATAAATGCAGGTCACTAAACAAAAAAATAAAAGGCGCTGCCTTTTTAAACTCCCAGAAAGGGCAGGCAGGCTATTGATTTTCCTAATGGGGCTTCACGCTGACTGCCTTGCAAGTCTTCTGTATCCCACTCCAGGGACCTCACCGATGGTTTGGAAATGACAGGGCTGGTGCTAGAAGAAGAGGAAGACTTTACCTATACTGCTGCAAATTAGGACTAAACGTCAGCCCGGTTGTGAATTGCATTATTATTATTATTATTATTATTTTTATCAGGAATACTGTTTGCACTGCCTACACTGTGAAAGAGCCTGTTAGGTATGAAGTTACCGTGGAAGTGCAAGATATCCGTCTTTGCTAGCTGTAGAGGATATGCTTTTAAAACCTGCACACTATTATTTACTTCTATTTGATATTTCACTTTTCCAAGGAAAGGCACATTAAAAGAATGATGTGCTGTGCATACGTCAGGGGTGGGGGGTGGGGACAGAAGGACAGAAAACAAACACGACCTGTTTAAACTTTCAGTGCCAAATATTCACCTGAATTAGACTGAAATCTTTTTAATCCAGTGGTGTTGGTAATCAATAGAATGATCTATTTTAAAAAAATAATAATTTTGTAGATTTATTTATAATATTTTGATCTCGTTGATTCACCAGTCTCAGCGGGTAACAGAAAAACCCCACACAAAATACATGAAATATGTTGCGCTCGGGGGTGGACCCTTGTCCTGGAGCAGTGTGGAACGGCTCCCTGGTAGGGACCAGGAAGCACCTGCCCCCAGGGGGCGGAGCACAGGAGGAGACAGAGGCTAGGATGAGCTTCACCACTGGAAGCCCGCGGTCCCCCCCTATGGGTGGAGCCCATAGGGACCCGGGCCGCTTGGACTTAGGTGGGCCTCACAGGGTCTCCCAGAGAGGTAGTAGAGAGGCGTGCCCACAAGCAGCAAAGGAGTGCGGTCAGGTCTCCAGGCTGTAGGTCTGGAGAAGCAAGGAAGGCCAGTACAGCGTAGGTGATGATAAGGCAAGGGACAAAGCCAGAATCAGGAGATGTGGTCAATGGCAGCTGGGGGTCAGTTCCGAGGATCAGTCCGAGGAGTAGTCCATGAAGCAAGGGTCAGGGTTCCAGAGATCAGATGAGGTCACAAGGCAGACAGAGGTCAAGATCCAGACAGCGAGCAGAATGGTCAAGGAACAGGCAGAGGTCAGTACCAGAGAGTCAGTCCGGAGGTACTACTTGAGATAGACAGACATTGGAGCAGAAGGATGCTGGAACAGGAGGACGCTGGAACAGGACTGGAACAATGGTATCTTTAATGCCACCTGATGTGCATGCTCACGTTTAACCTGTCCCTGTCGCTCTTCATTTAACCTCACCAGTGGCTAAAATATCAATGAAGAGTTGGCAAATGCTACCCAGCCAGTGTACTTTATAGCAATTGTAGGCAAGGCTGCTCTAATTGGAACTTTGCATATCTTCTTTTTATGAATTGCATATGTAAATAAGTACAAAAAGCATACTACCATGGAGAGTATTCAGGTGTGGGAGAGGCGTTCTTGTAAACCTGAAAGTTTCTATCCAACCAGCATGAAACTCGGCATATCACAACACGCTCCCGGATCACACAAGACGCAGCATCCTACCTCCCGTTATTCTGCTTGCGATATGAGGTCACAGACAGATGGACGGACAGGATCTACCTCTCAGGTGTTCTTACTGTACTTCATTCAGGAATGCCTCTAATGGGATGGGAGGGGCCAGCCCACTGGCTCAGTTGTAGTACTGTGAACTGTTGTGTGGAAAATCTCTCATTTGATCTCCGAGTCAAATCTTCCGCTCTCTGGCTGGGCAGTGGCTGTGGATACTGTGGAGGCAGCATTAATAGCAGCTGGGGGTGGGGAGGTGTCATGGTCATTGCTTAAGAGTGGTGGCCACATTCAGGGTCCATGACAGGAGAGTTCTGGAAGGATCCCTGGTCCATGGCCTGGTATTATTTCTGCAATGACCAGAGCAGACATAGTTTCGGGGTATAAAAAAGGGGGAAAGATCCATGAGTTGTGAATGAAGGCTCATGATGCCAGATCCCAGCCTTGGCTCCGATTTAACTGGAAGTACAGAGGAGCAGGACAAAACTGGCAGCTCAACAACAACAACAAAAGAATAAAATAAAACAATTAAATAAAAAAAATTAAAATAAAATTAAAAAAGGGGACTGTAGGCCAGCTTGATGGCTCAATGGCAAGTGCTTCTGCACACCATGTTCAGAGGGTCTGGGTTTGGGTCCCAGGCCAGGCTTCTGCTTCCTGGGCTGGCTGGGGCTGGGATGCTGCAGAGGTAGCGCGCTGCCCCTGAGAGGTGGGAGTCTCAGCCATTGCTCAGTAATGACACCTTCTGGCTGAATGTACATTGATAATTACTCATAATTACTGTAGATACAAAATATATACAACTTTCCTTTCTCCTAACTGGTGATTTGTAATATTTCTGTGCCCATACATGACCACTCCAGGTTCTGTAATGTTACTGTCCTCTAGGGATGTGCACATGCAATATTTTTCATTTTAGTTTATTCATTTTATGGGTGGATGTGTTTATTTTTCATTATCAGAGTTGTATTTGTTTTTTGGGGGGGGTTTTCATTTTTTTCATGTTTTAATTTTCAGCAAATAGTATGAACTATTTGAAATGATGTGTGCTATTTGTAAATAGTGTGAACTATTTACGAAAATGAAAAAAACCCCACAAATATACAGTATTTGTGTTTTTCTTCCCTCATTTGAAACACAACATAAATGGGCTCATTTGTCTTGTTTCAAATGAATGCACACCCCTACTATTCTGTTCTTCTCCTCTCCTCCCCAAATTGAATTTTGTGCTGGCTGTGATATCTTTCATTAAATCAGTGTAAGAATGCTAAGATGATATTATATATATAAACTTTTAAGATCATAGATATACAGTATAGCTACAAAACTCTCTTCAGCTTCAGACCTTTTATTAAAACTTTTAATACAGTCTAATACCTTATAGCAGCATTGTTTATCTAGGAAGACTCACTTAAGTTTCTTTTAGTCTGTTGTCAAAAACTAATGTACAATGAACAGGATTCTATAAACAAGCAAGAAATTTTCAAATGGCTGATTATGATCTTAAAACAATTGACAGAACAGAGACAATTATGTTCAGTTTGTACTATGGCTGCCTCTTTATTGAACATCATAATCAATCATGGTAACTAACAGATAGGGTCATTTATCAAAATGCTATAAGGTGTTTTCGCATGTGAAAAGTGCTGTTAATGCATATGATAGCACCATATCGTGTGGTGTGATGCAAATCTAAAAAAGAGGAGGAGTTTACCATTTTGTGGAGCCCTATTGCACAGCTTTAATGCTGATTTTAGCTACACTTTTTTCAGTAGTGTTAAGCTGTGAGAAAGAGAGAGAGAGAGAGAGAGAGAGAGAGAGAGAGAGAGAGAGAGAGAGAGAGAGAGAGAGAGAGAGAGAGACTAGCCATGATTCCCTGACACTAGATAGGTATTTATATCTCTATGGGAGTCCAACCTAGTAACTCGAGGTAAGGTTTAGGTATTAGTGTAGGGGTTAGGGGCCACTTTGACATTCAAAGTGAGACGTACAAACAGAACAGTGCTCACTTGTGAAGATTTGATGACCCTTGGAGTGAGGACGCTCACTCAAAGATGAGATTTGTGCAGTGTTCTCTCAACCTAGCTTGATGGACTCTCTACCTGGGTAACATCAAGCTAGGTTGAGAGAACACTGCACAAATCTCATCTTTGGTGAAAGCTGGATCTGTGCTCTTGGGTCAGACCAGGTGTTGTTGAGTCTGCTCCAGGGCCCAGATGGGACTTCCCTGAGCGCAAGAACAGAAAGGGCCTCTTCAGCAAGGTCCTATGGTGAGCCAGGGACTCTGTTAAGCACCCCATGCCAGTTCAGAGTGGAACATCGTGGAATGTCCATCCACTCGATGCATTGAAGCACTTCCATCCACTCAGTGCATCCAAGCGCTTCCATCCATTCGATGCATCCAAGCGCTTTCGCCAAACCTGACCCATCAGTGTGCCTCGTTGAAGTCGAGGCTTCCACGTCAGTGGCGTAGCCAGAATTGATTTTTTGGGTGGGCACAAGGTTAACATAGGTGGGCACAAGGCATGCAGGTCTACTAGTTGTTTTCTTACTGATAAATAATGCCATATACTGCACCCTAGAATGGCTTTCTAAGTAGTTTGCAACAGCCATTATGTGTCATGTATGAAACTTTAAAATAATTTACTTCAATTATTTCAAGTATAGAAAACAATCAAATCCAATCATATAATAAAACAAAAATTAATGTATTCTTTCATGAACCATCTTTGCAGAAACCCAGAAATCTTCATAAATACAATAAAATATAATTAATCATCAGAACAGGTGCAGCACAAAGCTAGGGCAATTCACATTACAAGTAACATGAAAAAAAAATTCAAATTCTGGTGTAATCTCAGCAAAAAATAACCCTCCACTGCTATTTTGTGAAGTAACAAACTCTTGCAAAGAAAGAGGCATCTGGAACCTTGCCAAACAATCACAGCACTGACTCTCAGGATTCAAACAGCAACCTTATGAAAAAGCAGCAATGCAAATACTACACCAGGCCCTAGAACATTAATACATCACCTACGGGAATAACAGAACAGGCTGGACTACTACTACAGAGAAACTATATGCTAGAAATACTCATTTCTGTCACAAACAGGCAAAACTGAGACTGACCCTTACCTAATATAGAAATAAGAGACTATAAATTAGAAACAGAAACATGTAGATAAAGCCAAAATAGAAAGCCTGAGAAACTAAAATGTCTGAACAGTGGAATACTTAAGAAAGAGCAAAATACAAAAATATAAGAATGCACATTCCCAAAGATGACATATTTAAATTGCTAACATCTCTCTCTCTCTCTCTATATATATATATTTTTTTTTTACCTTTGTTGTCTGATCTTTGTATTTTTCTAATCAGTTGGTCCTGGTCTCTCTTTCCCATTTTTTCCCTTGTCGCTCATTTCCTAATTCCTCTTCAGTGTCTTTTCTACTACTGTCTTCTTCCCTTCCACACACACACACATATATATACATAAATGCTTTCTCTCACAGACTTCCTCACACACTCAGGCTCTCACTCTCATATGCTCTCCCCCCCCCCCCCCCAAGCTCACATTCTCTGCAGACACACATACAAGCTCTCACTTTCTCACCCCTCCCCAGGCTTATATTCTTATGCACACACAGACGCACATCCAGGCACCCATTCTCATCCACACACACAAACCCATTCTCCCATTCTCACCCATACATACACACTTTCAAGCACCCATTCTTACCCACATATTCAAGCTTCCATTCTCACCCACACACACAAACCCAGGCTCCCATTCTCACCCATATATATACACATTCAAGCTTCCATCCTCACCCACATATTCAAGCTTCCATTCTCACCCACACACACAAACCCAGGCTCCCATTCTCACCCATATATACACACATTCAAGCTTCCATCCTCACCCATATATACACACATTCAAGCTTCCAACCTCACCCACATATTCAAGCTTCCAACCTCACCCACATATTCAAGCTTCCATCCTCACCCACATATTCAAGCTTCCATTATCACCCACACACATTCAAGACTCCATTCTCACTCCCATACACACCCAGGGTCCGATTTTCACCCACACACACACAAGGCTCCCATTCTCATCCTCACATACACATTCAAGCCTGTGCACAGTTTCCGCTTCCTCCCCCCAGAGCAGGAAGATCAGCTGCCTCTCCTGCTGCCACTGGCCTCCTGCTATCTTCGGGCCGTATGGCCGACCGATCTTCCTGTTTTGGGGGGGGGGGAGGAGAGCGGAAGCGCCGCGCACAGTTTCCGCTTCCTCCCCCCAGAGCAGGAAGATCAGCTGCCTCTCCTGCTGCCACTGGCCTCCTGCTATCTTCGAGCCATACGGCCGACCGATCTTCCTGCTGGGGGGGGGGAGCGGAGGCTGTGTGCGGCGCTTCCGCTCTTCTTCCCCCCCCCCCCCCCCAGGAAGATCGGTCGGCTGTACGCAGGAGGCCAGTGGCAGCAGAAGAGGCAGCTGATCTTCCTGCTCTGGGGGGAGGAAGCGGAAACTGTGCGCGGCGCTTCCGCTCTCCTCCTCTCCCCCCCCCCCCCAAACAGGAAGATCGGTCGGCCATACGGCCGCAGCAGCGCTTCCCCATGTGTGCCGTGATGGCGCGCCAAGCATGGGTTCTCCTCTTCACTGTCGCGGGGATGGGATCCCGCGACAGCCTTGCAGTTCTGGTGTCAGTTGGGTGGGCCTGGGTCTAAATTGGGTGGGCAGCTGCCCACCCAGGCCCACCCGTGGCTACGCCACTGTTCCACGTGCTTCATTGATGCGATGCATCTGATGTATTGAAGCATTTGCATTGAAGTGTCGGAGTGACTGGTTGAAGCTGGAGCACTGGCTCATTCAGCAGCGGGTGTCTTCCCATTTGGGGATCCCAAGCTGCGTACCCCCCTTCGCTGGCACAGAGGTGTCACGACCTGATTGAGGTGCAGGGGAGAGTTGGCCGACGCATCGACGTGCAGAGTCGATGCTGGAAGTACGCTGACCTGTGGAGGCATTGCTCCAGCATAACTATAGGCAAGGCCTAGGAGGCCAGTCAGCAGGTGTACATGGACTTACCTTGTTAGGCCTCATTGGAGGAGAGTATTGCCAGTCGTTGAGATGACTCTAGCACTTCCGAGATAGGCTCTTCGAGAAACTCTTCCCATGCACGTCTACTGTAATAAGTTGTTTTATCTGTAAACTGGAGTGAAGGCTTGCTCCAAACTTCGGTATATAAAATCACACAAATAAAAGTAAATAAATAAATAAATGCAAGCCTATGCTCAAAACTCTCCGACTGAACACCTCTCTGTTCAGGATGACAGAGTGGTGAGGCGGTCAGTCCATCTTGCTTACACGCATGGGGTTGAACCATCCTCTTGACTAAGAAGGAAGAATATGTTTCTCCTGTCCAGCGCATTGGTCATGTTGATTGAGGTTGCCTGACCCCAGGATGGAGGTTCATGGCATACTACAACCTCTTCAGATATCATCAAAGCAGTGTTAGTTGCGACTGGGGCGCCAATGATCCTGCCACAGTGCAGTCCAGCTTCCCTGTGCTTCATTGCGATGGGGAAGCCTCGGGGAGGCAGATCTCAGGTCTACCTCTATTCCCCCGGAATGAGACATCTTTCTAAAGGGATAGTCACCCACTCAGAAAATAGGTGACACAACAGGTTTGTTAACTGGAACACCAGCAACTGGCAGCCTTGAAGGCCAGCTAGCCACCAGCAAGGCTGAGGAAGCTGGCCTCACTATCAATCACATGGGGCTCAGACCCTTCAACTCACTGGAGGAAGGAATGACTTAGGGGTTCTAACAATGTGTTACAGACCAGGAAAATGAAGCGCCAAATTTGGCAAATTTCTTTGACGGTCCTGGGCAACAGTTGGCATAAAGGAAAACAAAATGTGACTACCCAAATCCAAGGACCATGGCCTGCGGCTAGATTAGTGGCAGGGTGCAGTGCCCAGCCAGCAACTGTCAACCAGGAGGAAAATGATAGCGGCATCAGCCATGCAATTATACGTAACCCACTAATAATCAAGGCAGGCAACACGGAGATGCAATGCCTGCCCCCCCTCACCAGGCCAGATCGACATATGAAGAGGGTAAGAGATGGCAACTCTGGTGCTAGTCACCCTCCATGGCGGCCCAAAGGAAGGCAATCTGCCAACGGATGTACCATGCTTCCAACAAAGATGGGGTCACCATACACATCAGATTCAAACCCAGTGATTCCAGTGAAGGCGGTAATCATGGCCCGCATAGGTGGCCAGAGGACAATCCCCTATACAAACGAAGGAAGAGGATTGACTCTGCAGACGGCCGCCGAGAAGTGGGACTCATCTGGCAGTAGACAGGAGTCCAGGCCTTCACACTCTGAATAGCCATAGCCTGTGCAGGGATTCCACAGTAGACAGATGCGGTGATACCATACTCCTGAGAATGGGAATCTAGCATTCAGTGGCAGGTTACCTCGTCAGGTGGGGGACCGCCTTAGTACACCTTGGTCACCAAAAGCAACAGGGAATCCAGGCTTCCCCCATCTGCCCACACGGGCTTCACCTAGTACAAGATGCTTCTCTGTTCCCAGAGATGAAGAGGCTACCATATAATTTCCTCATATCCGCATATAACAAGGACCACTCAGAGATGAAGCTCGAATGGGATCAGTATCACACTGAGGACCTCAATGGTCCACAGAGACTGTGGGATGCTTGCCTGATTCGTCCACCCATTGGGAAGCTAACACTCATGGACATACACAAAACTTGCTGTCAGGAAGGGTGATCCTTCCTCCACCCAATGCGCTCCTGCTAGCATCCAACATTGGGGAGGTTGAAGGACACATCAACATACCTGAACCTACCGTGGAAGAACCTACCTACTGGAAGACCCCCCTACACCGTGGAAGCACGGTGTAGGGGGGTCTTCCAGTAAGTACCCTGCCTGGAAGGACTACCACAGTAATTGTGCCAAGCACGCAGGTCGAGTGGAGAACATGGATCGAACCTTCTCCGCTACCCAGGAAGTGTGAAGAAGATTTTCTCCCCCAGGCCGAGCAAGAAGGGCAACGGCATCGGACAGGACACATGAATGCCATTGTAGCCTATCATCTCCTCAGGATGACTCCCTGGTGTCATACCTAGCATTTAACTCCAGATTGCTGAAGGATCTCTCGGCTACGCCAGCAATCAAGGAGAGTGGTCCCATGAAACGCTAGCCTGAGCCTGAGTCAACCCATGTTTCTGCTATATGCATCATCGGACAGCTGTCACCTGGGACATCGTGCTGAGGGGAAGTCTGCCCGGGTCACCCTCAGTTCAGGAAAGAGGGTCAGTGAAAAACAGGCGTTTATCCACTGCTTCATCTAATTTATTTATTTATTTAGGGTTTTCATATACCGACATTCTCGATATAAATATCTCGAATCTCACTGAGACAGGGCAGTGCTATGAACAAGCCCTCACCTTCCTGGGGTTATCTCGGATCTCTGTTTTACTCGGGCGATAACTGTGCCAGCCATCTCCCAGAGCCACTTAAGGCAGACACAGAAGGCGTCTTCACACGTTGGATCCCAAATCTGCCCAACCTACTGTGACTGCTGCGTACACTCGGAGTCTAGCACTCCCAACTGGGGCATCCTTCAAGATGAAGTGCCCAGGCTCTGGGTCCTAGTGCATCCTGTCTTGCTCCAGCAAGCAAAGTATTCTGATGCTGCACCGAGGCCACCAAGACAGAGCAATTGTGGCATCCATTGCACTTCGAGGGATGCATTTGTCATGGACATTCGTGAGCTGCCATGCGAACATTGTTGTATGCCTTACACAATAGATCACTGCTGGTCAGCAGGTGGCCACAGAGGGTAGAGAGGATCGACCCCTCTTCTATCGAGGACAAATGAGAGACTGTCTGCAACCACTGGTCAGGTTGATCACGTCATCAGAAACTGGAAGAGGCAATACACTGCCCTCAGGGGGCGCCAATGCTCTAACCTTCCAGCTTGGGACTCACCAAAGTCATGGCTAATTCAGCCTGCTTATCTGCGGAAAAGAGCAAGTTTTCTTACCGTAAACGGTGTTTTCGATCGTTAGCAGAATGAATTAGCCATGTAATTTCTGCCCGCCTCCCCAGTGAGGACTCTGTGCTTTGAGAAAGCTCTGCCACCTAGAGTTCTGGAGGATGTTCCCCAGAGTCATGGCTACTTCATTCTGCTATCCACAGAAAACACCATTTATGGTAAGCAAACTTGCTCTTTGGGTATTTCCTGTTGCCCTGCACAGTTGAGGAAAAGTAAAAAAGGTGTAGTAAGGCTGAAAAATATAGATTATTTTTTTTTTTAGGAAAATAAAAAAGCAGTCAAAACAAGAAACAAAAGAAAAGGTTTATGCAATAGGGATGCGTGCATTAACTTTTATCTTCATTTCATTTTTTTGTCTTTTGGAGATTTTTTGTTTTATATTTTTGGGGCTTTTATTTTATTTTTATCTTTTTGGGAAATAATGTGCGCTGTTAGCTAGCAAATAGAGCATCTTGTTTTGCTAATAGGCTGACTGTTTTACTATTAAGGCACATTATTTCCCAAAATAAAAAAAAATTGATGACTTTCATTTTTAATTTTTCAGTTTGTGAAATGAAACAATAATGGGCTCTTTTGACTCTTTTTTTTTTGTTGTCTCAAACAAATATACATCCCTATGGTGCAACAGCCATTACAAAAATTCCTGAAGTGTGGTGCACTCCAGTTCCTCCGTCTCGTGGTCAGTGTAGGGATGAGATTTTTTTTCCATGGCTTCCAAAAGCAGAAAAGAGAGTGAGCGTGGGGTCAAGGGTCTTCTCCCCTGAAATCTGGAGGAGAGAGGAAGAAAAGTCCCCAAGGGACTAGAGATCTCCTCTCTCCGGGCTGGGAGGAGAGGGAAGAGAGGCGAGTTGTTACGGGACCTGGAGTTTACTTTATTCATATACATTTTCATCTGGAAGTGTTCTGGATTTGGTTTTAGACTTTAAATACACAGATTCCTCAGCAATTGTATATACAAATTAAAAATGAAATTCCTGAACCTGAAATTCCACCCATGAAAAATGCACACCACAACCTCCTCTTTCTTTGAGGGGTGAGCAGGCGTTTTCATGACTGCGGCGTGGCTTCTTTATCCACAGGCAAAACTGATATCTACAACTGAACATAAGACTGTATTCCTGACTACTGAGAGTAGCTGGGGTTCTGATGACAAATCTGCTCCAAGTTCCACTATAAATGCAGAAAATAGGGAGAGCCAGGTTTACTAAATATTTTCCAAGAAGCTTACAGAAGGCTTCCAGGTGGCTTCTTGCCTCTCGATTGGCACACACCGATGGCCAAGTGCTGATGGGATGGAATCCACTGCCAGCAGCGAGCCCTGCACAGCTTTCCCTCTTGGCTGGCATTGATAGCTCTTGCTGTGTGTGTATCTTTCCGAAGTTGGCCCAGTGAGTCTTCTCTCCCTCTGCAGAAACTGTGGCATAGATTTATTAGACTGAATAAAGACACAGGTGCATTGTATGCCGCTTACCTCCAAGTGTCCCAGTCATTTATCTTACCTGTCATCTAGCCCTGAACCCAGTTCCAGAGATTTTGTTAGCAGGTACCAGTATGACTGGTTTATGTTTAAGTGCAGCAGTGGAAGATGCCTCAGCAGGATCTGATGGTGGGTTACGCCAGACCTCCATTATTCTGACTATAAAGAATTAATCTTTTACCCTGTAACTCCTGGTCCTGCCATTCCTTGAATAGTTTCTTGTTTGTACAGGCTTCAAATGCTTACACAGGTTTTATCATAGTCCCTATCAGCTCCAGTTTTCATACTCAGCGCCCAGGTTTTAAATTCTCGTCTGTCCAAATGTGAGACTTGCTTGCTCAGTCCCTTTGAGATGTTTAGTCTCTTTGAATTCCCACTTCTTGTTCATAACATTAAGATGACTAAACCTGTACTCCATGTTCCAGATAAGGTGTTATGAGCCTTGTACAATGTTACCTTCACCTCTTTTCCCCTACTGCTAATTAACCCTTTTCAGGCAAAGAAGGATTCTTGATGATTTCTTATTTACTGTAATCTAGTGGCTAATTAAATTGCTCTTTTCCCTGTTTGGCTAGGGTAAATTAAATTGCATAGAAGATCACCCTTGGTCACATCCCATTTGAGTCAGAAATGCCAGGGTAGAACAGCAAATGTTCCTCTGAAGCTAATAGAAAAGTTGTTATTACTTCATTGTGATGTTTATTACCTTTGTTAATGTCAGTAGGGGGGGTGCCTTTGGCTGGAAGGCAGTGCTGGGTTTTTTTTTTTTTGCTTGGCTAACAGAGACACCAAGTGGACATTCCTGGAGGGAAAGATGCTAGGATTTATTATAATCAACTTTCCATGAAAAAGTAAGTTATATTTGAAATGACAAATGGTATATTTTTATTTATTTATCTATTTATTTAAAATAATTTGTTTCCTGCTCCCTCCAAGGTTTGGGCTGGGGTACATAAAAATATACATAATAAAGCTGGCAATGCATACTCTTGCAGAAATAACAGTTAATATCACATGGATACTGCTTAGACAAAGATAAGACAGACAATATCTCATGAATGCTGCTCTATAATTATCTGTTAAGCTGAAAAGGGAGAAAGCAGTGATCAGGATGTGCTGGGGATCTATGTATGAGATTGAATAGCTGAGAACCTGTCACATAATGAGCTGCTTGAGAAAAGCTGCATCATTATCATAGAAATTGGTTTATGAAGTGTAGTTGCTAAGAAGCTGTGATTGTAATGGGGAAGGCCATCTTAAATAAAGCAAATTTTAAAGCTTTTCAAAAATCTTTGGGACCTTTTATTTTATGATATGTGATATAGGAAGAAATGCATTCCATAGTATGGGACCAGCTCCGGAAAAAAACTCTCTCTCTTGTTATACTAAGACGGGCTAAATGTGAGGAGGGAATATCAAAGAGACTTTGATTGGAAGATTATAGTGTTCGAGAAGGGACATATAACTTTAGGGGGTAATTTTCAAAAGGATTTACATGTGTAAATTTAGTTACTATTGTAGCAATTTTCAAAAGCCATTTGCCTACATAAAGTGCACTTACACAGGTAAATTCTCTGTATAATTCAATGGCATAAATTGTAGCAATTTTCAAAAACCCACTTACTTGGATACAGTGCATTTGCTTGTGGAAAACCCATTTTTAAACGTGTAAATGCTTTTGAAAATCAGGCCTTTAGTATTAATGTGATCCAGGGAGATATTATATTAGTAAGGAGATTATGTATTATAACATCTAGTTTGTACTGGATTTGTTAATGCACTGGTAACTAATGCAGTGATTGCAAAACAGGGGAAATATGTTCATGGATGGCAGTTCTTGTAATCATACTGTATATTGACCAGGGCTTAATTTGTAGACAAAAAGGAACTGGAACGCGTGCATGGGCCAGTCTTAAGCAGGTGTGATGGACAGGACACACACACACCTCTTGTCTCAGAGTAAGCAGCTCTACCCTTCTTTGCATCCTCCAAGGTCTGGGAGGCCATAAATAATCCATTCCACTACTGTTTCCTTGGGTGAGCCAGTATTGATATATACTGCCAGCTCTGTTCTGCTTTTTCAGGTCCCAAATAAAAGGTGGCAGAATGCTGTTCTTGGTTTTTCTGCCAAAAATGAAGCCCTCGGCAATGGACACAAAAAGGGGTTGAATAAGCACAAAATTAAAAGCTGTAAGTAGCAGCACCATTTATCAAAGGTAGGATTGAAGCCTTGACAATTGGCACTAATGCTCACAAATTTAAAACTTGAACTGATTCAAACTCTATTTGTGTTACGCCTGTCGGTCGCAGATGGCTGCAACCGCTGTTGCTCACCTCTTTCTTCACATCCCTGACGCCATTGGGAAGGCTGAGGCCTCAGCCAGCCATCGCCGGCCTGCCTACCACTCCCAGGCTTCCCGGGGCGGCATGGACACCACCGACTGCCATCTTGCCTTCGGAATCACTTAGGCGCATGCGCATGGGCCAGTCTTAAGCATGTCATGGTGGGAACCTCGGGGGCTTCCCTTCCGGATGACATCAATCCTCCTGCAGATTTAAGCCGGCTGGCCCTGCCTACTTACGACTTGGCAACAAGTTCCTTCTTGCTAATTCTGCTTCGCTCACTGAAGGACCTTTCGTTCCAGCTTCTACTTCCGTGGCGTGAGATGTCCTAGGTACCTGCTCTCTGGCAATCCGCTCCTCGGAGAGCCTAATGCCTTGGACTTCTGCCTGCCCCATTCCCTGGGGCTTCCCTGGAACCATCGCTGCTCCAGTCGTGAGTACTCCACTCTGCGGACTATTACCTTCTCTACTGAGGACCTCTCTGGTGTACACCCGCTTTATTCATCTAAAGCTACCATCAGCCCGCTTCGCTCCCAGATACATCGGGCCGTTTCCGGCACTTCGCCGGCTGGGGCCGGTCACTTACAGCCTTCGTCTACCCACATCACTCAAGATTCATAACGCCTTCCACATCTCGCTATTAAAACCACTCATCCTATCAGAATTCTCCAAGAAACCTCCTGAGCCCCAATCTTTCTCTTCAGAAGAAGATATAATGTATCAGGTTGAAGACATCTTGGACGTAAGGAAGTGCGGGAAGCGTTAGGAATATCTGATTTCGTGGGAAGGATTTGGCCGCAAAGAAAATAGCTGGGAGCCTGCAGTCAATATTTTTGACAAGGAATTGATCAGACAATTCCATACCTCTCATCCAAGAAAGCCAAAAACCCAGGAAGGGGCTCTAAGAAGGGGGATACTGTTACACCCATCGGTCACAGATGGCTGTGACTGCTGTTGCTCACCTCTTTCTTCACATCCCTGACTCCATTGGGAAGACTTGAGGCCTCAGCCAGCCATCGCCAGCCTGCCTACCACTCCCAGGCCTCCCATGATGGCAGGGACGCCGCCGACCGCCATCATGCCTTCGGAATCACATAGGGGCGCGTGCGCATGGGCCAGTCTTAAGCACGTTATGGCGGGAACCTCGGGGGCATCCCCTCCGAATGACATCAATCCTCCTGCACATTTAAGCCAGCTGGCCCTGCCTACCTATTACTTAGTAACGAGTTCCCTCTTGCTAATTCCACTTCGCTCACTGAAGGACCCTTCGTTCCAGCTTCTATTTCCATTGGGTGAGACGTCCTAGGTACTCGCTCCTCGGGGGCCTCTCCTTCATCTCTGGCTATCCGCTCCTCGGAGGGCCTAACGCCTTGGACTTCTACCTGCCCCGTTTCTCGGGGCTTCCCTGGAACCATCGCTACTACAGCCATAAGTACTCCACTCTGCAGACCATTACCTTCTCTACTGAGGACCTCTCCGGTGTACCCCGCTCTGCGGTCCATAACCATCTCTACAGAGGACTTCATCAGTGTAACCCGCTCTGCGGACCATTACCATCTGTTCTGAGGTACCCTCCTTGGGCATCCCCCATTCCACTGCCCAGTGGTACCTCAGTGCCTGAGAGACTTTCTCTGGCACCTCCCGCTCCGCGGGTAGTGCTGCTCTTTCTCTTTAATAAAGACTCTAGACTTGAACTGTGTCTGATATCAGCTGAGACCTCTCCTCCCGACAGTGAGGCTCATGGGGCTCCTCCCCCTGGGCAGTGCTATCTCTCACCTCGGCCCAGGGCCCACACACCCATCAATCTTAACAATTTGTGTCAATTTTTTTCCCCTATAGGTCTGCATCCCTTCCCCTTCTCTTCCTTGCAATATAGGAGGAGAGATGTGGGGAAGGGGGGAACAAGAGGGAAGGGGTTGGATGAGGGAGCAGAGTGGCTGATCTTTGCTCCAGGCTCACCCTCTCTTCTCTTCTTCCCTGCAGGCTGCCTGGAGGGGAGTGGCTGGAGCAGAACACCCCCTGCTGCTCTGCCACTTAAGCTTGAAAAGAAATGGTGGAACTGCATTCTGGCCATTCCCCCACAAATTAAGCCCTGTTTCTGACAAAAACAAAAAAACCCAATGAAGCAGGAAACAGCAAGTTCAATATGCATCAAATATTCCACTCAGTTGTGTAAGCGTGTTGCACATGCTCATTCTAAATCACTCAGCGGAGAGGTGGAGTTCTTGATGTGGCCCCTCCCACTGGCGAGGTTTACACTATCTTAGGCAATATTTCTAATCTGCACCTGTTTCACAAAATGGCTCCCTTCTGCTTCTGCTATGGGGCTAAACGCCCTGTTCAATTCATAGTCCAGTTGGCTTTCAGACATCTCTGCTGCTTTTATCTTGTAGTGTTTTCTGTTCCGTTTAGCAATCTACATAGTATGTAGTAGGGATGTGAATCGTGTCCTCGATCGTCTTAACGATCGATTTCGGCTGGGAGGGGGAGGGAATCGTATTGTTGCCGTTTGGGGGGGTAAAATATCGTGAAAAATCGTGAAAAATCGTGAAAAATCTAAAAATCTAAAAATCGCAAAACCGGCACATTAAAACCCCCTAAAACCCACCCCCGACCCTTTAAATTAAATCCCCCACCCTCCCGAACCCCCCCCAAATGAGTTAAATAACCTGCGGGTCCAGCGGCAGTCCGGAACGGCAGCGGTCCGGAACGGGCTCCTGCTCCTGAATCTTGTTGTCTTCAGCCGGCGCCATTTTCCAAAATGGCGCCGAAAAATGGCGGCGGCCATAGACGAACACGATTGGACGGCAGGAGGTCCTTTCGGACCCCTGCTGGACTTTTGGCAAGTCTCGTGGGGGTCAGGAGGCCCCCCACAAGCTGGCCAAAAGTTCCTGGAGGTCCAGCGGGGGTCAGGGAGCGATTTCCCGCCGCGAATCGTTTTCGTACGGAAAATGGCGCCGGCAGGAGATCGACTGCAGGAGGTTGTTCAGCGAGGCGCCGGAACCCTGCAGAGTGAGGGCATCGGCACCACCGCATTACGTACGAGCCGCCACTGGTATTAAGTAATATCCTGGGCAAAGGCGCCAGCTCTGTGGGTGCTTGAGCACCCCCAATACTGAGCAAACACCTTCACTGTGCCCAGGGGGGTGTAATTTGTGTTGAGTTCAGCACCCCCAATCATTTTGGAAAGTTGGCTGGTATGGTCCTGGGCGAGTTGATGCGGAGACCTTTTAGAAAATCAGTAGCTTTGGTGCAGTCAAAAGTAAGAAGCAGCCCATCGGCTCACCCCGCTAAACAGATGCCCAGTATCCCAGAGGTAGATGTGCAGTTCTTACATGTAATTCTCTCTTTAATGTGTGTTTGCAGACGGGCACCCCCTGGGAAATGTAAATACAAGCCAAGTCCAATACAAGTGAAGAGTAATCGTATCCCATTCGCTCCAGAAGCAAGTAAGTTTTCCTTTTTTTTTTTCTTTCTTTTCATGTGCTTCTCTACTGTTCCTCATAAAGCACTACTACCGCATTCAAGAAATGGTTTGTTTTTTTTTTGGTAATTCAGTCATCAGTTAGAATAAAGCATTCCCACTTGTTCTTTCCTTATTTCACTTTTGAGGCACAAGAGGAGGAGTTTAGAAAATTTCTCCTATCTCACAACAAATCTTAAGTCAATCAGGCCGTTGCTGTACTGCTTGTCAGCAGAAACATCTGCTCTCTGATTCACCCAAAGAATCCTGCAGCACCAATACCTGAGCAGTACCCTCAGAGAGGGAGCCTTAAGGAAAGATGCACTTTTTTTATGGGCTGTCTCATTCAGTCCCAAGGAAATCAAAACATCTCGCCATCATTTTTTTTTTTTTTTAAAAAGACAAACATAGAAGAATAGAGAAAACAAACAGGAGGAAGATTGTTGATTTGTGTAAAACAAGTAATACACAGGAGCACAGGACTTGGTGAGAGAGGTAACGGTGGTGGGGCCGCTTGGCAATAGTGATCATAATATGATCAAATTTGATTTAATGACTGGAAAAGGAACAGTGTGCAAATCCAAGGCTCTCGTGCTAAACTTTCAAAAGGGAAACTTTGATAAAATGAGAAAAATTGTTAGAAAAAAACTGAAAGGAGCAGCTACAAAAGTAAAAAATGTCCAAGAGGCGTGGTCATTGTTAAAAAATACCATTCTAGAAGCACAGTCCAGATGTATTCCACACATTAAGAAAGGTGGAAAGAAGGCAAAACGATTATCGGCATGGTTAAAAGGGGAGGTGAAAGAAGCTATTTTAGCCAAAAGATCTTCATTCAAAAATTGGAAGAAGGATCCAACAGAAGAAAATAGGATAAAGCATAAACATTGGCAAGTTAAATGTAAGACATTGATAAGACAGGCTAAGAGAGAATTTGAAAAGAAGTTGGCTGTAGAGGCAAAAACTCACAGTAAAAACTTTTTTAAATATATCCGAAGCAGAAAGCCTGTGAGGGAGTCAGTTGGACCGTTAGATGATCGAGGGGTTAAAGGGGCACTTAGAGAAGATAAGGCCATCGCGGAAAGATTAAATGATTTCTTTGCTTCGGTGTTTACTGAAGAGGATGTTGGGGAGGTACCCGTAATGGAGAAGGTTTTCATGGGTAATGATTCAGATGGACTGAATCAAATCACGGTGAACCTAGAAGATGTGATAGGCCTGATTGACAAACTGAAGAGTAGTAAATCACCTGGACCAGATGGTATACACCCCAGAGTTCTGAAGGAACTAAAAAATGAAATTTCAGACCTATTAGTAAAAATTTGTAACTTATCATTAAAATCATCCATTGTACCTGAAGACTGGAGGATAGCAAATGTAACCCCAATATTTAAAAAGGGCTCCAGGGGCGATCCGGGAAACTACAGACCGGTTAGCCTGACTTCAGTGCCAGGAAAAATAGTGGAAAGTGTTCTAAACATCAAAATCACAGAACATATAGAAAGACATGGTTTAATGGAACAAAGTCAGCATGGCTTTACCCAGGGCAAGTCTTGCCTCACAAATCTGCTTCACTTTTTTGAAGGAGTTAATAAACATGTGGATAAAGGTGAACCGGTAGATATAGTATACTTGGATTTTCAGAAGGCGTTTGACAAAGTTCCTCATGAGAGGCTTCTAGGAAAAGTAAAAAGTCATGGGATAGGTGGCAATGTCCTTTCGTGGATTGCAAACTGGCTAAAAGACAGGAAACAGAGAGTAGGATTAAATGGGCAATTTTCTCAGTGGAAGGGAGTGGACAGTGGAGTGCCTCAGGGATCTGTATTGGGACCCTTACTGTTCAATATATTTATAAATGATCTGGAAAGAAATACGATGAGTGAGATAATCAAATTTGCAGATGACACAAAATTGTTCAGAGTAGTTAAATCACAAGCAGATTGTGATAAATTGCAGGAAGAACTTGTGAGACTGGAAAATTGGGCATCCAAATGGCAGATGAAATTTAATGTGGATAAGTGCAAGGTGATGCATATAGGGAAAAATAACCCATGCTATAGTTACACAATGTTAGGTTCCATATTAGGTGCTACAACCCAAGAAAGAGATCTAGGTGTCATAGTGGATAACACATTGAAATCGTCGGTTCAGTGTGCTACGGCAGTCAAAAAAGCAAACAGAATGTTGGGAATTATTAGAAAAGGAATGATGAATAAAACGGAAAATGTCATAATGCCTCTGTATCGCTCCATGGTGAGACCGCACCTTGAATACTGTGTACAATTCTGGTCGCCGCATCTCAAAAAAGATATAATTGCGATGGAGAAGGTACAGAGAAGGGCTACCAAAATGATAAGGGGAATGGAACAACTCCCCTATGAGGAAAGACTAAAGAGGTTAGGACTTTTCAGCTTGGAGAAGAGACGACTGAGGGGGGATATGATAGAGGTGTTTAAAATCATGAGAGGTCTAGAACGGGTAGATGTGAATCGGTTATTTACTCTTTCGGATAGTAGAAAGACTAGGGGACACTCCATGAAGTTAGCATGGGGCACATTTAAAACTAATCGGAGAAAGTTCTTTTTTACTCAACGCACAATTAAACTCTGGAATTTGTTGCCAGAGAATGTGGTTCGTGCAGTTAGTATAGCTGTGTTTAAAAAAGGATTGGATAAGTTCTTGGAGGAGAAGTCCATTACCTGCTATTAAGTTCACTTAGAGAATAGCCACTGCCATTAGCAGTGGTTACATGGAATAGACTTAGTTTTTGGGTACTTGCCAGGTTCTTATGGCCTGGATTGGCCACTGTTGGAAACAGGATGCTGGGCTTGATGGACCCTTGGTCTGACCCAGTATGGCATTTTCTTATGTTCTTATGTTCTTAATACGGGTACACTTATATTGTCACATCTAATAATAATTTGGATTTTTAGCCCACCTTTCCAAATAAAACTCAAGAAAGCATACAGCATTATTAGTAATTCAGATACAATAAATCCCTGCCCTTAAGAGCTTACAGTCAGGGAGGATAACTTTGAAACATGGGTGTGCACAATTTTACAATGGTATTTTATAACATGCGCTTTTCACATATGCTCATATTATAAAATGCATGCATGTTTGCTACACACGTGCGTGTATGTAGGCCTACACGCAAATACATGCAATACATTGAAACCACATAGCTATAAACGTATTGAACATGCACGCTTTACCCACCTATTTTAAACATATACGTGCATATAATTTATGCACAAAACCGAAGACTTACTTGCACAAGTCCCTATTTGCACGCCTAACTCAGTTTTATAACGTGCACGTATCGAGGCAATTTCCAGTTTTGCCAATTAGTCCACCAGTTCACCCAGTGCTTCTCCAGGTCATCGAGACCCTCCTGCTTCTTCAGCCTGAACTCCCCGCAGTTTGCCCAGACCTGTCCCCCAGTCTTTTCTACGCGATGAACACGTTTATTATCACTTATGCCAGATATAATTAGTGATGTAAAAATACGCAAGTAAGCTGGAAAAGGTATGCGTGGACGCGTCTTTGAAAAAGGCGACTTATGCGCGCAGGTGTGGGCCCTGCTCCAGAACGCCCCTGTTTTGCACGTTTATATTCGCGCGCAAATGTGAATATACTGTACGCACGTGCAGCTTTTTTAAAATATGAAATTTGCACCTAGCAGCTACGTATGCATGTATATGCTAATTTTTGTGCTTTTAAAATTTGCCTTTAAGTGGGTACCTGAAGCACAGAAGATAAAATGACCTGTCCAAAGTCATGAGGAGTGTAAGTGGGGGATGTGAGATTCATACGATGGCTTTTCTGATTTCGGTGCCCATTCTTCTAGTGACTAGGCCACTCCTTCTCCTAGGGGCTGATGCAGAAAGATGTGTTCAGTGGAGCGCACCTTTTAGCCTGCATTTGTGCACGTCTTTTCTGCGGGCAAAACTTATTCCCAATGCAGGAAGGAGTTTTGCCCGCAGAAAATGTGAGTACCCGCAAGAAGAGTAATACTTAGCGCCCTGCACGGAAATCCCATGCAAATGAGAGATTGCATCGGACCAGCGCACCTTCTTTAGTGCTGGAAACTTAATGCCTGGGTCAAGGCTGGGGTTACGTTTCCAGTACTACAGAAAAAATAACTGAAAAGGGAAAAAAAATGTCCGGGCGGGTAAGTGGCAGCAGCCGTCGCCACCACCTAGCCAGATAAGTATCGACATATTCATCTATCTGGCATGGTCACCGCTATGTAGTACTTTATCCGGCTACATAGCGGTGATTCACGCCAGACGTTTGAATTTCAGACTATGTCACCGCTTATAGAGACAGCTCTCCTCTACCTGCATTAAAATGTGCGTTGGCCTGTGCCAAACGCACATTTTATAGTTTTTATGTATTTTGTACTCCCATGCATTAGAATATCATTAGCTTATTGCATCTAGAGTAAAAAAAAAAATAAAACAAATTAACCCGAGCGTTAAAAATGTCCACTGGAAGCCAGCGCACAGTTTTGTAACGCTCAGATTATTTGCATCAGCCCCCCTAGAGTCTAGCCTGATTTTGCCCACCCCTGTCCTAGACACAAATGCTCACGTTGTCACTGCATCCATCACATATTATCTTCTGTCTCACACCGAGAATTGCAGAGTGACAGAGCCAGTGTCTGTGTCAAGGTGTGACGGAAGGGCGTGTGTGATACACACACTGATGGTAAATGTGCCTAGATGTGAGAGAGACAGGGGAGCCAGTTGCACTACCATCAAGAAAAAAACTGTCATGCCAATAAAGTTTCTTGTGTGTGCCTTGCCAATATAATGCATTAAGGTAAAAAAGAAAGAATTACAAAAGGACAGAAAAGTGATAAGAGATTCCTTCTTGCATGACACAATGGGGATCCATATTCAGCCGCTGTGCTAGTTAGCTGATTATACATAATATCAGTGCCTGTTTTGAGCATGCGTCTTATTGCATCGGCCCCATTATGTGGGGCTTCACATTTGGCACAAGGGGAGGAACTCTCGGGAGTTTCTTTTTTGTCAGGTAATGGTGGGGCTGTTTCTGTGATTGGGGCAGAGAGTACTCGGGGGCTTCAAGCCCCTTCAGCCTTTATTGGGGTGGAAGGATGGTCACACGTGACATTACCACTGCTGGTAACATCTGTGTGCTCCTGGCTTCGGAAAGCACAGTTTTTTAATGTTCAGATTATTGTACTTGAATGTAACTTGCCTTCAGCTACCAATGAAAAGTCGTGAGCTAAACTCTCCCCACCAGTGTTGTACCCTCTGCAGCCCTGAAGGGCATTCTTTACCCAACCCCCACATTATTCCTTTTGTCCTCCCTAATAATATCCTCTCCCCTCCCCCCATGTTACTCCCTCTATGCCCCCTAAAAACATCCTCTGCTTTTACCCCTCACATTACTCTCCGTATGCTCCCTAATAACATCCTCCCCCCCCCCCCCACCACCACTAATCTCTTTGCCCTTCTAGGTAACATTCTTTCCCTCCCCTCCACCATGTTACTTCCTTTGTCTTCTCTAATAATATCTTCTTCCCTCCCACCCTGCCTTACTACTTACATCCTCTACCCTCCCCATGTTACACCCTCTATGCTTGCTAACAACATCCTCCTTTCTATTACTTCAGCTGCCACTCCTCCCCCCCCCCCCCCACCCCCATTATTACCTTGCCCTCCCTTTGATTTCAATTCCCTGTAACATACTTGAAGCTTACGGTTGCATTTCTTCAGAAGACGTTAAACAGTGAAACTTAAGCAAGTTTATATTTTCCCCAGAAACTGTCCGTGAAATTCTTACGGAATTGGCCAAATCCCCGAAGACATCTCTTACTACCTCTCTGACTCCACTGTCGTTAGAAAGACCAAAGCCAAGGAAGAAAGCCTCTCCAAGGAAAACCATACCTCCAAAGCATTCAAAAAAAGTCTCTTCCGCGTGGGCTAGGAGCATTAAACCTGCACCCGTAAGCACAGGACGTCTCTCGGGGATGCCGGCAAGACCAAGAAGGAAGTCCCCAGCCATGGGCAGCCAGCACACCAGGGCCAAACCCAACGATGAGCCTGGCACGGAAGGGCAGGCAAAGAACACTCACCACTTCCCTCCTAAAGCTGGAGCTCCAAGGCCAATGACAGTTCCTTCCCAAGAGGAGGCCAAAAGGCCTCACCCTAGAGTGCAAAGGGTCATAGCCAAGGAGCAAGCAAGGAAGACAAAAAAGGAACCAAACCAAGGCCCAGAACACGAGAAGAATCTGAAGGATAAGAGACAAAAGAGAGAGCAGCCAGGAAGGAAGAGGAAGAGCAGCCTGTTGTAAGCATTATAGAAATAGAGAAAAGGACAGCAAGGCCCATCCAGTCTGCACATTCCTCAGGCAATGCTACGGAGCCTCTCTGATCTCAGGATCTACCCTCACATTCCCTGGATCCAAAGGTCCTCTATGCTTATTCCAGGCCTTCTTCCGTTCTGGGGCAGACGATACTGCTGACCAACCTTCCATTCCTTGTAAACAACCCAATAATTATATTTATTATAGGCCGTTCTTTCCAGCACCACTTCTAATGTCAGCAAAAGTCAACTTTCCCTTGTATTTCTTCTTACCCTTCTGAAGCAGTCCCTCGGGCTCTACTATAGACAGTCAACAAACCACTCATGGGGGATTTTCTAGTGAATGTGTTTATGTGCGGTAACACTTAACCTTATGAGAACCACTGTAAGGTTATCTTTTTGTTAGTGCATAACCGTATTTAATTTTAATCTTCAAATGTATTTATATTTTTTCTTTTTTCAATTTCTCTTTTTTTTCTTTTAAAATGCTTTGATATCTTATGCTGTACCGGCTCCCCTATTTGGGCAGTCGGACCAGACCCACGTAATAAAGAGATGGGAAGGATCGAGGTCCTCAGCCAAAATGGAGCTAAGTAATTTGCTATACAAATAAAACAAATTAAGTGGGTCGGGATCTCCGAATAGGGGAGTTGGTACAGCATAAGATATGGTTCTCATAAGTTTAAGTGCTACCGCACATAAACACATTCACTAGAAAATCCCCCATGCGTGGTTTGTTGTTTATTGAATAGTAGAGGGGATATGAATTGATCAAGTGTTGTTGTGGTGTCTACTGTAGATAGAAATTTACCCTTAAATGCCCTAAGTGCTTGGAGTTTCCACCCCACAAAGACACCAGGTGGCTGTGTATATTTCAGGGGTGCATTTAAAATTATGGCACCCATAGGCAGAGAACGCAGGTTAGGGGAATTTTCCTTTGGAAATCAGAGAACAGTGTGTGTGTGTGTATGTGTGGTGTGGGTGTGGGTGTGTGTTCGTTCATTCGTTCCAGTTTTTGGGCGACTTCAGAATTTGGCATGTTCCCTATGCCTAAATCCAGCCCGATGCACATTGTGGGCCAATGAAATAAACCTCCCGTTAAAATTGGAATTAAATTTTAGCATGAGTTTTACTTAACCCACATAAAAAACAGGGGTCCCCATGGGATGCAGTAAGATAATGGGATGCATGCTAAAATGTGTTAAACTGAAAAACTCAGCACTAATGCAGAAGACGTGCTTTCAAAAGTGCTTTAATTTTTGGCTGTGGCCGTTTCTTCCACTCAATAAAGGTTATCTTGGTTTACCTACTCTGTTGTCGTGTGGTCAAGGGTGGGAGGGGCGGTCGTCCGTAAGCTACGGCGTGCCCGAGTTAAGGAGTGTCACCAAGATGACCTTGCATGCAAGATTGGCACTGGGTATCCTGACTTGGGCCCACTCTCTCATGCAAGGCCCTTTGGGCAAGGCATGCCAAGTAAAATCAAAGAGTAAGCTCTCTAGGGAAGGCACCTGGTGCTGTTCAACTCAAATGGCTGCAGTTGCCTGTTCCAGAGAGCTTTGATTTCATTTGGTAAAATGACCTTGCTATGTTTATCATTATCATCCTTACTATAATTGTAAAACTCTATGTTCACAGTTCATGATATAATGCCTGGTAACATTGTTCCAGTTGAATAATGAAAAACTTACTAAACATAAATTAAAAAAAAAACAAAAAAGACCTTGCATGCCAGATTGGGACTGGGGATCCCGACCTGGGCACAATCTTGCATGCAAGTTCACTTTGGTCACACTCTTTCTGGCTTCAAGGGCTTACCACCTTACTCCTGCTTTAATGCACCTAAGTGGATTTTCAGGTTCACTCCTTGACCTGAGGCGGAGTGCACATTAACTCACATTTCTGGTGGCCATGATATTCTGTTGCCTTGCCCATGTGGTACTGTCTTTCTACCAGACGGGGCACAGCAATAGAATAACTTTGGCCACCAGAAATGTGAGTTTACTCCACCTCGGACGAAGGAAGGTTCACTTACAGCTGAACAAAGCATAAGCTCCCTTGGGAAGGCACCTTCAGCTACATGGTATGCACTTGGTGTTGTGCATCCTGACTTGTTGTAGGTGCCTGCCCCAGAGAGCTTAACGTGGGAATGTAAATCCTCCTGTGTGTGAGGTGGAGTACCACAATTGGGCACAACAATAGACAACATTTTACCACCAGAAATATGAGTTTACTCCACCTCAGACCCAGGAGTTAAATTTCCAATATAAGCTCTCTGAGGCAGGCACCAGTCGCAGGTTTTCTTTGTTTCATTGAACAGTTGGCAGCACCACATATGCTGTACTAAAGTGTGTACTGTTCAGCTGTGGGTCCCTACCCAGACAGCCTATGCTTGGTTCATCTAGCTGTGGGTGCCTTCCCCAGAGAGCTTATTTTTTTTATTTTACCTGCCATTCCTTGTCAAAATGGCCTTTAATGAAAGAATGTACCCACAAGTTGAGATGCACAGCACCAATCTCACATGCAGTGCCATTTCGACAAGGCATGACAAGAAAAATCAAAGCATAAGCTCTCTGGGGCGGGCACCTTCAGCTGAACAGTGTGCACTTTAGTGCTGTGCATATGACTTTGGCATCCTCTTCAGCTTTAAGTGCCCCCCCCCCCAAGAGATGTTATGCTTTATTAAGTTAGCTGTAGGTGCCCGCCCCAGAGAGCTTATGCTTTTGATTTTACTTGCCATTCTCTGCCAAAAAAGGCCTTGGATGCAAGAATTTGCTCTTTGGACTGGGCACGTATAGCCAGCTGAACACATGCACGCTCCCTGGGGTGGGCTCCTACAGTTAAACAGTACCCTAAAATTGGATGCACAGCGCCGGTGTAATTTTCAGATGTAGGTGCCCTCCCTGAGAGCACCAGAAATTAAACTCCTGGGGTCGAGGTGGAATAAACTCACATTTCTGGTGGGCAAAGTTATTCTATAGCTGCACCCTGCCTGGCAGAAGCAGCTAGACACTACCACTCTGGGCACAGCAATAGTATAATATGGCAGCCAGAATGTGAGTTAAGTTTTACTCCTGCTCTGACTCGGAAGTTAAATTTGCAGTGTTAAGAAAATGTGCTTTAAGCTGTCTCTCCTTTAACGCAACTCCCTGCATTGCTGGGGAACAGCTAATGCCTTCTTTTATATGGGCTTTGCATGCACCCGCACTAATCTTAGTGCTGCTTTTTACTCCAGTTTTAGCACGCATCTTTTAAGAATTAACACCGGTATGTAACAGAGGTTTTAACTTGCACCAGAAAAATGCGTGCATAAAATAGGAGTGCAAACCTGCACTAAGGTTAGCGCCCCCTTCTTCCATTGGCCCCCTTGTGCTTAAAGATCAGCTTGTTATGTGGCTAAAAGTGCATGCGTGCACAGAAGCAATGTTAAATGAGGGCATAACGTACTTTGCGGCATGCCGGCTGCACGCGTACACATTTAAACTCTAAATGTACATGCAGTGTTTTCAATCCTGCCCACGCTCTCAAAAAAACAAAAAACCCACGCCTCTCTTTAAAGCGGCCAAAAATAGACATGGTGTGACAGCATGTGTGTACTTTAAGGAGACTGAAAATCCAATAAGTTGGAATCTGATCAATTTCTTTGACTGGATGACCACAGAGGTGGATCAAGGAAAGCGCTATAGGGAGTGTACCTGGATTTCAGTAAAGGCCTTTGACTCTATTCCGCATGGGCTATTTATAAATGAATTGAGCACCGATGGTATAGGACCTAGAGTTACCGACTTGGTTAGAAACTGGCTCAGTGGAGATGACACAAAGCAATGGTAAATGGAGTTCACTCTGAGGAGGGGGGGGGAGGGGGGGTAGCATTACTGCTGGTCAGCCTCAGGGATTGGTCCTGGGACCAATCTCTTCAACATTTTCGTGAGCGACATTGTGGAAGGATTGTCGAGAATGGTTTGTCGGTTTGCCGATTTATACCAAAATCTTCAGGGTAAGCCAGGAAGGAGAGGAAAACCTGAGGAGGGATCTAGCAAAGCTTGAAGAATGGTCTACGGTCTGAAGGCTAAGATTTAATGCCAAAAAATGCAGAGTAATGCATTTAGGCTGCAAGGCCTGACGTGAGAAGTACAGTACTGGAGGTGAAATTCTTCTAAGCGCAAAAGAGCAGCGGGACCTGGGGGTAATTGGATCTGATGATCTTAAGGTGGCCAAACAGGTGCATACAGCAACGGCTAAAGCCGGGAAGATGCTTGGCTGCCTTGGGAGAGGAATGGTCAGCAGAAAAAGGGAGGGGGTATTGCCCCGTATCAGTGACGAATTTAGAATTTTGCTGCCCCCAGGCACTGTTGGTGCAGTTGCTCCCCCTTTTCTCCCTCTTCAGACCAGAGATATCACAGCAGGACATCTAAGGCACAGCCTGCTTTGTTCTGCTCCAGGCTCACCTCCTCCTCTTAAATCCAAGAATGGAGGGATTAGGGAGCAGAGCGACTTTTTGGCTTCCTGCTGTGCTGTGGCCTCACCTCCCTCCTGCTGCTCCCTGCACAGAACAGGAGAGGAAGGGCTGGGGTAGGGAGCAGTGCAGTCTTTTCTTGGCTCTGTCCCTTCCAACCTCACCCCCTTCCTTCCTGTTCTCTGCACTGGAAGGGGAGAGTGACCATTCTGTGCCGAGTTAGATGCAGCAGAACTGGGAGGCAACACATTTTCAGCTGCCCCCCCAGAATTGTGTTGCCCTAGGCACAGGCCTGGTGTGCCTACTGACAAATCCAGGGCTGCCCTGCTGAGAGCTCACTTGGAATACTGTGTACAATTCTGGGGACCGCACCTGCAAAAGGATATAAACAGGATGGAGTCGGTCCAGAGGGCGGCTACTAGAATGACCAGTGGTCTACCTTCTAAAGCTTATGGGGACAGACAAAGATCTAAACATGTACGCCCTGGCGGAAAGGTGAGATGGGGGAGATAGGATAGAGACATTTAAATATCTCCAAGGTTTCCATGCACAGGAGGTGAGCCTCTTTCGACAGAAAGGAGGGTCATGGGATGAGGGTGAGATGGGGGTGGCCTCAGGGGTAATCTTAAGAAATATTTCTCCACAGAGAGGGTGGCGGATGCATGGAACAGCCTCCCAGTGCAGGTGATGGAGAGAAACGTCATTCAAATTCAAGGAGGCATGGGATAAACATGGGATCTCTAGGAGAATGAAGGGAATGGTGAAGCTCAATTACTTGGGTGGACAGGCAGACTACATGGGGCATACCGTCTCTTTTTCTGCTGTCACGTTTCCAGGCTTCTGCAACCTCAGACAGTATACCATGCACGTTAAGCGTGATAACGTTTCTTCTTTTTAAAATAATTAGTGCAATAAATTGAAATTACAGCAAAGCGTGGTCGTGTCAAACATTATTTAACCCAAATGCAGTTAATTGTCCACAACACAAGCAGGGAATTCCTCTCTCTGTTCACAAAAAAAAAATTTTGCAATGCAGAACTGCTTATATTATTTCCTCTTAATCCAACAGTTTATAACAGGATACAGAAGTATTTTGCTTACCTTTTGCAACATCAGTAAAGAATTAGGGTCCCTGCTCAAACTGTCTGCATTTGAGAGATCCCCGGCTTCTGAGCCAAAAGAGAGACTCGGCAGCGGCTGCCCAAACTTTAGTGGAAAGGAGCTCAGCATTTGTATTCACCTCTGAGTGCGGGGAAATCCTAGGAAGGGTTATAGAAGCATCAACGTAAAATGCTTCAAACTGCCAGGATATGATTTGTGGAGTAAATCCCGGAAGGCGATCTGTCGAAGCCAGAAGGCAGCAAACTATGGTGAAGATATCTGCTGCCGGTGTGGCAAGGGCTGTTTTACCGCATGGACCTCCGAATCCGCCATTTCAGGTACAGGACTCCGGGGGGGTCTGACTCGGACCGCTTGGCCCATCGGAGCCAGACCTGGGAGGGGGTTTGGTCAGGTGAGCTGCTGGTGCTGGTCGCCCGATGCTGTCGTGGGCGCACAGCTACCTCTCCTGGGCGCCCGACGTTTTTGAGCAGTAGGGACGCACAATCTGTCCCTGGCGCGTCCTTTTTCACCGCACCGGCTCGTCTCACCATTACCTCGGGTGCCCAGCAGAGGCGGCTGCGCGCGAGTTAGGAAAATGGGCGCTCAATAATGACCACCCGTGATATTGCATCGGCCCCTTTCAGCTCAGAATGGCCTTGTACTACCACCTCTTTTCCAGTACTGGAGGTGCTGGTGCTGGTGCTGGTGCCCCCAAGGCTCCAGCGAGTGTGGGACCTGCACACTCTGAGATGGGAGCAGCCACGCGGCCTTGATTTTTGTGCTCTTTGCTGGCACTGTTGAGGAGGCCGTGAAGGAGAACGGGCCAAGGTCGAGGAGACAGAAGATGAAAGCTTGTTGGCCCCGGTGCTTCTGCTCTCCTGATCGAGGCGTGTGTGAATGTTTAGGAGAGAGCTGACACCTGGCCCTTCCCCCCCTCAGGCTGCTCACACCCAGCGCTGGTCCTGCTCCCCCCTCCCATGCAACAGTTCCACTTCCCTTATGTCTAGCGATGAAGCAGGATGGTCAGCACAGACTCATTCTCTGGAAACTTTCAGCCACGGCCGCCCCGTGTTCTCCACGAGGAGTGCGTAGGTTTCAGGTGAGGGAAAAGCTGAATTGATCAGATCCTTGATTGATCAGCCGAAGTTTGAACAGCCTCATTTTCTAGCAGCCTTCCAGACTCTGAAAAAGCTTTTGATAGGTTTCACCGTGGAGCTTTCTCTGGTCTGGGAGGGGGGAGCGAGCAAGTTTCTTTACCTAGCATGGAGACAAAGTTACGGATTTGTAACAGCATCATCTTCATCTTCCTTTTTGTTTTGGGGTTTTTTTAAATGTGTGTCAAATGTCACCTGATACACTGCCCAGAACAGCTCCAGGCTGGACAGCAGACAGGAAGCAGAAAAAGGGGTCACCCCCCCCCCCCCCAAGCTTGTGACACAATGAAAAGCAAGGAATGGATTCATGAATAAAGACAGTCTTGGTGTGCAAACGTTTGTATTCTTACTAATTTTAATGTAATCATTAGAGACTTAAGTATAAAGCCTTGTCCAGGCTCCTATATGGTAGCAGCATCTCTCCACCTCCACTATTCATTAGTTGATTTGCAGAATGTCTGAATGTGGGAGACTTTCTCTCCTAACAAAAAGAACAAATGGCGGTCACTGGGTAATTACAAATTATGAAATAATTCCTCATATTATGTATATATATATATATATATTTATTATTTTTATATACCGACATTCCACACCGGTTTACATTCAGGTATTTCTCTATCCCCAGAGGGCTTACAATCTAAGTTTTTGTACCTGAGGCAATGTAGGGTAAAGTGACTTGACCAAGGTCACAAGGAGCAGCAGTGGGACTTGAACCTTGGTCCCCTGGTTCATAGTCCACTGCTCTAACCACTAGGCTATTCCTCCTCTATATTATATATATATATATGGAATAGGTAAATCTCATTGTTAATGTAACAGCAGCAGCTAGCCTCAGTCAGAAGAAGCAGCAGCTGGCTCTCTATTTTTGACTTCCTCCTCCATCCAGCTCCTTGTATTGCGCCCAGAAACCACTCCCACCCCCCTGCTGCCTGGGAAAAACAGATGTGCTCTCTGTAACCTCTTCTAGTGGTGCTCCCTCTCTGTTTCAAGTGGTTATCATTCAAGCTGCCTGCGACGCCAGCAGTGGAGTCCTACCTGCTAGATCCACTTCCGCTCGCTTTCCTGCTCTTGAGCGACGTTTCCCCAGCGCTGTGCCAGGGCGCCCTGGTGTGTCTTCAGACCTGATCCGGGGGGGGAGGGGAGGGGAGTGCCACGGGAAAGCCACCACTGCCCGATGCTCAGGTTCTGGCCCAGTACCGGGGGCTCCCGCAGCAAGAGGCGCACACTAGCGTTCCTCTCTGAAGACAGGCGCAACCATGCCTGCTTCCTCCTAGCTGCCGCGTGAGCCTCGGAGTGTGGCGATTAACGGGCAGGGCACCATTCTGAGCAGCACATTCACGCGGCACACAGCACCTCCTCTTTCCCCCCATTGGGAGCAGAAGGGGAGCCCTTTCTGCTGCTGCTGCTGCTCCTTGCGTGGTACCCTGCGATATTCAAAACCCAAGGGGCTAGCACTTTCTCTACGGTGATCTTGTGCATCACCAGATCAGAATAGAGCATCTGCTAACCACAAGAATTTTGAATTCCGTAGGGCAGGAATGGAGGTGAAGCAGCAGAATTGGCTCTCTCCCAGCGGGGTCTTCTTCTTTCTTTGAACACCGGTGGGGTGGGTCCACTGGCAGCCTCCTGGTCCTCCTCCTCCTCTTCCACACCTAGCAGCGCTGGGTCTGTCCACAGTGGCCTTTATTCTTGGGCCGCCAGGCAATGCTGATTTGGTGGGCCTGAGCTCAAAGTGGCCCATCCATGGATAGGCCACTGCACCAATGACCTGTACAGAGGCATTGTCGCCTCCCATTTTCCTGCTGGTTATGCCTCTCCTGATGCACCCTTGCTTTCTTTTAGCTCTGGCCACCTCCTCATCTCCTACTGCCTTGAGATCCTGAAACATTAGAATCCCAGCTTGGTGCATATCATTATCTCACCCTGCATCCTGTACTGCTCTCTTGAATTTCTACAGCCCTCATTCATGAGTCTACGCTCTTTATTGCAGTGATTATTAACCGCCAAGCACTCGCCCAACTCCTTGCACTTTCATTACGTCCAGTTCCTCAGGGGTGTCCTCTCTGTCCATATTAATATCGGCTTTTATTACAAACCTAAGAAAGAGCAGTGATAGCAATCTCGCTTTTCCTTTTTAGCCGAATGGGCCAGAAAATGCAGACACAAAAAAAGGGGTTGAATTAGCACAGATTTAGAACTTATGAGCAGTAGTGACAATCATCAAGGCTTCAATACTTGCAGCTGTCCATTTGCGCATCTTTTGCATACATTCATAATTCAATTATCTAAAAAAAAAAAATAAAGTGGAGGGTATAGCTCACATTTATTACACCAATTCCAATACAACCCTAAAGTACTATATGATTACGTTAACTCACTTACCAAGACGGCTGCCCCCGACATCCCTGACGTAGTAGCCAAATCCAAATGTGAAGATCTAGCCACCTTCTTCCAAACCAAAGTAGACAAGTTACTTTCAAAGTTCACCCCTTGTGCCAGTCCCATCAACATTGTCGAACCCGATTTCATCAATACAAAGACTTGCAACAATACTACTGTTCTCTCCTCCCTAGACTGCACCTCAACATTAGAAATAGAAACCTTTATCAAGAAAGCCAAACCTTCCTCTCACCCATCTGACACCATACCCACAAAACATCTCCTCACAATACCCAATATTATTGCTAAACCATTAACAAATATCATTAACCTCTCCATTAACTTGGGACAGGTACCTCTCCCCTTGAAACAGGCTATTGTCAAACCCATCCTAAAGAAACCCAAACTTGACCCCTCTGATCTAGCCAACTATCGCCCTATTTCCAATCTTCCATTTATTGCTAAACTCCTTGAAAAAACCGTTAACAAGCAACTCACAGAATACCTTGAAGACAATCACATCCTTGCCCCCGCACAATACGGCTTTCGGAAATCTCATAGTACTGAGACTCTTTTACTTTCCCTAACAGACCACATTATTAAAGGATTTGAGAAAGGACAATCATACATACTAGTCTTCCTTGACATCTCCTCCGCATTTGACACCGTCAGCCATCCCATTCTCCTACAGCCATTGACTGAAATAGGCATTACAGGTGTTGCCCACGACTGGTTCAATTCATATCTCAGCAATAGAGATTACAAAATTCAGCTTGGCAATCATGTTTCCAAGGCTATCCCCCTTAATCAAGGTGTCCCTCAAGGTTCATCCCTCTCTTCAACCCTCTTCAATATTTACATTCTACCCCTCTGTCACTTCCTATCCAGCCTAAATCTCCCACACTACATATATGCTGACGATGTTCAGCTCCTCATACCCATCACTGACTCTATTTCTAAAACCATGGATTTCTGGAACGATACTCTCCAATCCATAAACAATCTCCTTTCTTCCATCCACCTAGCTCTCAACACTACTAAAACTGAAATCATGCTCATCTCACCCCTTAACCACTCGATCCTTCCCCCTCTTTCACAGTTCCAATTTGCACAACAAGTCCGTGATCTGGGTATCATTCTCGATGGGCATTTCACACTGAAGAAATTTATCAACAACATACTAAAAGATGGCTTCTTTAAACTTCATACACTAAAAAAACTAAAACCCTTACTACACCCCCCCGATTTCCAAACAGTGCTCCAAACCACCATCTTCGCCAAAACCGACTACTGCAACTCCCTTCTCCTCGGCCTTCCTAACAACGCCATTCACCCCATTCAAATTTTACAAAACACAACAGCCCGAATCTTGACCAACTTACGCAGACACGACCATATTACACCTGTTCTAAAAGATCTACATTGGCTCCCAATAGCTTCCCGTATACAATATAAGACTCTCTCTCTCATCCACAAGGCTTTATACAATCCTGAAATGAACTTGTTTAATGAATCCTTCCGCTTACACCAGTCTAATAAGCCTACTAGACACGCACATCTCGCAACTATGCCTATCCCTTCCCCTAAACTCTACAAACTAACATCTACCAGAGCCCGTGCAATATCAATAGCCGGGTCGACCCTTTGGAACACAATGCCAGTTGAACTACGGCAAGAGGAATGCCTCAAATCATTCAAGCAGAAACTCAAGACCTGGCTCTTCGCCAAGGCATACACCTAATTTCTCCCTTCCTCTCCACTGCCCACCCTTCCTCTCCTCTGCCCCCCTCTTCTGGCCCTCTATCCCCTCACTTCGCCCTTCTCCTACCTTTTTCTCCCCCCCTCACCTCATATACTTTTTCTCCCCCCCTCACCTCTTACCTTTTTCTCCCCCCCTCACCTTGTTCCCTTCCCTCTGCTCGCCACTCCCCCCTCTCCTCCTAGCACCCCTAAACTGCTTATCTCTTAGTGTCTTCCTTTTGTACATATGTATTTAATGCAAATTTCCCCTTGTTATTCACACCCTCATTTATTCATTTGTTAACTTGTTTTATTTGTTCAATGTAAAGCGCCATGCCTGGCGTTTGTTTGTGTTACACTGTAAACCGATGTGATATCCTGGATGAATGTCGGTATATAAAAATTTTAAATAAATAAATAAATAAATAAATAAATAAATAAAATAAATTATGCTTAGATCTGGAGTGGCTGAACAGCATTTAGGCAGCAACCCCTTAAGAAGTTGCTTTGGGAAACTTAAATATCAATAAGTGAAAAGGTTTGTAGGGGGATGTGATTGTCCAGAGAGGGTGGGGTGAAGGTCAGTAATGCCCGTCCTCCTAGCAAGCCAAGATTTCTCAGTTAAACAAAGAAAAAGCACTAGAAATGGAAGACCCATTGATGCTGTCAGCAGTGCAAGTTGTGAACAGATTTTATTCATTTCTTCACCTTATATACAGTACTACCAGTTCAAAACAAGCTCTAGACAGGTTTACAAAAAACATTACAAATTATAAAATACATAAAATGTACAAAGCAAACAAAAACAAATGAAATAAAAGAGGCCTTTTCTAGTGTCTAATATCCCAGTACTCTTCTGATACTCAGAACTTCTGACCCACTTCATATATGCAGATGATATCCAAATACTAATCCCAATACACAACACTCTGGAAGATACCTACAAAAAAACAGCCGATTATCTCACCAAAATAAAGTAACTACTAACAAACATGAAACTCATCTTAAACATCGATAAGACAGAAATAATCATATAGAAAAAACAACTCTCCAGGCTGCAATCTCCCCTGTCACTCATGCCCGCAACCTAGGAGTCATAATTGACAATGAACTATCCTTCAGGAACCACATCACCGCTAAAATCAAAGACAGATATCACAAACTCCTAACCCTAAGACGTCTAAAACCTTTCCATTCTCCCATCAACTTCAGAACAGTCCTTCAACTACTCATTTTCTCCAACCTGGATTACTGCAACACCCTGCTATTCAACTTACCTCTCACCACCATCCAACCACTCCAAATCCTTCAAAATACAGCCGCCAGAATACTCACAGGAATTAAAAAACACGATCACATTACTCCAACTCTTATATCACTACACTGGCTCCCGATAAAATTCAGGATACACTACAAAATACTCTCCATATTACACAAAATAATATGCGAAAAGCAAACAAACTGGCTAAGTACATCAATAAAACTCCACTCACCAAACCAAAACCTCTGCTCAACTAACAAAGGTCGCCTAAAAATTCCACCTGTTCAATCCAAACAACTTACCTCAACCCGGAAAAGAGCCATATCCCTAGGAAATCCCAAACTTTGGAACACCCTCCCAACTGAACTTAGAACACAACAAAATTTAAAAACCTTCAAAAAAGAACTAAAAACTTGGATGTTCACCAAAGCCTACCAAAACACCCAATGATTCTCTTCCATTACTTCCCTCCCTACTGCCCTATGTAACCATATGAGACCAATGTAAGCACGTAATATAACATCCCACCCTGCTCTTTGTAACCATGTGGAACCAATGTAAGCAAGAAATATAACCTGTATAGCTCGATATCCGCATTTATAACGCATTGTCATAAATCTGCTGCTCGGAGTTAGCAATCTGTTATCAATCTGCTCCTCCAGAGGGGAGGAGTAGAGATCTGTTATAATTCTGCTGCTCAGAGATAGCAATCTGTTATCGAGCTCCTCCTGTAGGGGGAGGAGTTAGTAGTCTGTTATGGATCTCCTCCTGGAGAGGGAGGAGTTAACAATCTGTTATCAATCCCTGCTGCTAGGAGTGGCAATCTGTTATGAGTCCGCCAAGGAGTTAGCAATCTGTTATAGGTCACCCTGCTAAGGGGAAGAGCTAATAATTGTAATACTCCGTAGGCGGAGTTAATGATCTGTGTTGGGTTGGCTTCCCACAGAGTGGCAGTCGTACAATACCGCTTGAGTAGTGTAAGGAATGACACTTGAGGTGAATTGGTTAATCCCTGGGCTGATGGCAGATGACAGCGCCCCCAGGAGGATATCCTGAGAGGGACCACCGGCTAGGCTGGAGTATGGAGACAGACACAGATAGTTCTTTATTTAGACAGGAAGTAGAACCACCAGAGGTGGAGGTAGTGAGCTGATGTGCCCGGCAGGGCTGAAGTTCTTCTGATACTGGAATTGCGATCTCTGGGTTGCTGAGCTGTAGAGAGAGACTATAGGTAGTAGGGATGTGAATCATTTTTTGACGATTTAAAATATCGTCCGATATATTTTAAATCATCAAAAATCGTTAGGGCCACGATACAATACCAATTCCCCCGATTTATCGTCAAAAAATCGTAAATCGGGGAAGGGGGGAGGGCAGGAAAACCGGCACACTAAAACCCCCTAAAACCCACCCCCGACCCTTTAAATTAAACCCCCCCCCAAATGCCTTAAATTACCTGGGGGTCCAGCAGCACACTAAAACCCACCCCGACCCTTTAAATTAAATCCCCCCCCAAATGCCTTAAATTACCTGGGGGTCCGTAGCGGCGGTCCATAGCTTAAATTACCTCCGTAGCGGCAGTCCGTAGCTAAATCGGGGGAAGGGGGAGAGCAGGAAAACCGGCACACTAAGGGGCGGATTTTCAGAGCCCTGCTCGCGTAAATCCGCCCAAAACCGGGCGGATTTACGCGAGCAGGGCCCTGCGCGCCAGGAAGCCTATTTTACATAGGCCTCCCGGCGCGCGCAGAGCCCCGGGACTCGCGTAAGTCCCGGGGTTCTCCGAGGGGGGCGTGTCGGGGGGCGGGCCCGGTCGTCGCGGCGTTTCGGGGGCGTGTCAGCAGCGTTTTGGGGGCGGGTATGGGGGCGTGGCTACGGCCCGGGGCGGTCCGGGGGCGTGGCCGCGCCCTCCGTACCCGCCCCCAGGTCGCGGCCCGGCGCGCAGGAGGCCCGCTGGCGCGCGGGGATTTACGCCTCCCAGAGGGAGGCGTAAATCCCCCGACAAAGGTAAGGGGGGGGGTTTAGACAGGGCCGGGCGGGTGGGTTAGGTAGGGGAAGGGAGGGGAAGGTGAGGGGAAGGTGAGGGGAGGGCAAAGGAAAGTTCCCTCCGAGGCCGCTCCGATTTCGGAGCGGCCTTGGAGGGAACGGGGGTAGGCTGTGCGGCTCGGCGCGCGCCGGCTATACAAAATCCATAGCCTTGCGCGCGCCGATCCAGGATTTTAGCAGATACGCGCGGCTCCGTGCGTATCTACTAAAATCCAGCGTACTTTTGTTTGCGCCTGGAGCACAAACAAAAGTAGGCTATTTGCGCGCCTTTTAAAATCCGCCCCTAAGTGTAGTCTTCAGCCGGCGCCATTTTGCAAAATGGCCGCCGCAAAATGGCGGCGGCCATAGACCAAAACGATTCGACGCAGGAGGTCGTTCCAGACCCCCGCTGGACTTTTGGCAAGTCTTGTGGGGGTCAGGAGGCCCCCCAAGCTGGCCAAAAGTTCCTGGGGGTCCAGCGGGGGTCAAGGAGCGATTTCCTGCCGCGAATCGTTTTCCGTACGGAAAATGGCGCCGGCAGGAGATCGACTGCAGGAGGTCGTTCAGCGAGGGTTCCTGACCCCCGCTGAACCCCCAGGGACTTTTGGCCAGCTTGGGGGGGCCTCCTGACCCCCACAAGACTTGCCAAAAGTCCAGCGGGGGTCTGGGAGCGATCTCCTATGCTCCTGACGTCGTTTTGCCGTACAAAATGGCGCCGGCCATACGTGGCCGGCGCCATTTTGTACGGCAAAACGATTCGAGTGCAGGAGGTCATTCCCGGACCCCCGCTGGACTTTTGGCAAGTCTTGTGGGGGTCAGGAGGCCCCCCAAGCTGGCCAAAAGTCCCTGGGGGTCCAGCGGGGGTCCGGGAGCGGTCTCCTACGCTCCTGACGTCGGGGGATAAAAAACAAAATGGCGCCGGCGCTACCTTTGCCCTGTCATATGACAGGGCAAAGGTAGCGCTGGCACCATTTCTACAATGCACCGGAGGCCCGAGAGTAAAAGATCACACCGGGACCCTCGCTCTGGACCCCAGGTAATTTAAGGCATTTTGGGGGGGGTTCGGGAGGGTGGGGGATTTATTTTAAAGGGTCGGGGTGGGTTTTAGGGATGTTTTAGTGTGCCGGTTTTCCCGCCCTCCCCCGATTTACTCGATATTTAAAAAAACAAAACCGCGATGATCCAATTCCCCCCCCAGCCGAAATCGATCGTTAAGACGATCGATCACACGATTCACATCTCTAATCTGTAATGGCTTCTATGCAACAGAGAGTCTTCAGTATATTCAGGAACAGGAGCCATAGGTGAGTGCTGGTTCCTATATGCAGTCTGGAATAAGAACTCACAATATCTGTGTATGAGATATCTTATGGAATAGAAGAGAGTCTTGGAGGGTTTTAGGAACATGGGCCCTTGTGGAGCGAGTACTGGTTTCTATCTGTAATCTATAATAATGACTCACGATCTCCGTACCTGCGACAATGTCTTAGACAGAAGGGAGTCTTCGGGGATTAGGAACATGGGCCCTTGTGGAGCGAGTACTGGTTTCTATCTGTAATCTATAATAATGACTCACGATCTCCGTACCTGCGACATTGTCTTAGACAGAAGGGAGTCTTCAGAGATTAGGAACATAGGCCCTCGTGGAGCGAGTACTGGTTCCTGTCTGTAATAGGACTCAGTGTTCACGTCTGCGATCGCTTCCAGGCAGTAAGGAGTCTTCTAAGCATTCAGGGTCGTAGGCCCTCGAGGAGCGAGTACCGGATCCCGTCTTAGCAATCTGAAATCAAGAAGAGAGAGCGGCCCCCCCCGAGGAGCGGGTACCCCTAGATAAGGTGGTGGAGGCAGAGCAGCATAGGATGAAGCGAGTCGGAATGATCCCCGCAATCAAACCCCTTGCTAACTCGATTCATAGTTGCAAACAAAGACCTTTTAAGCAGGAAGCAGATGACGTCACTATGGGAGACGCCCCCAAGGTTCGCGCCCTTGCCGGTACAAACTCTGGAGCGTGTGTGCACGTGCCCTTACATCATCAGGAACATGGCGGATCCGCAGCGTCAGGCCAGCCCAGGGATTCCAGGAAGTACGGCGAAGAGAAGCTGCGGCAGCATCTGTCCATGTCCATCAGACCCGAAGGGAGTCTCCACCAATGTAGAGAGGGTGGAGCGAGGGCGAGAACAGGCACGAATGCAACACACATACAACAACCTATGTAAACACTCGCACGAACCTTTTGAACACTTTGTTAAAGATCGAAACTTTGTAAACCGTTGGATTGGCAAAACCAAATGACGATATATAAAACTCAAATCAATCAATCAATCAATAAATAAAGGGATGACCGCTCTCAGCATGTCATCCTTTTTTTAGTGGCTATAAAATGATCGCTTTTTTTTTTTATTATTATTATTATTTAGCAGGTGATGTCATGCTCCTGCTTTGGCAATGGTCAGAACAACACTGTGGCCCCGGCGGGGTTGACTGGCAGAGCGCCAATCCCCCATGTGCCATGTTGAGTCAGACCAATGGTTGATCGAGCCTGCCATCCTGCCTCCGACAGTGGCCACTCCGGGTCACTAGGAAGCGCCCGGCCCCTTCTCAGCAGCAGATTTATTCTTTGTTGTTCAATCCCAGCGATACGCGGTGGCTTTCCCCACATTCACCAGGCTAATTAATTGTTTACGGACGTCTCCTCTAGGAACTTGCCCAAACCCTTTTTTAAACCCAGCGCTGGTAGTCACCTTGACCGCATCCTCTGGCAATGAAGTCCATATCTTGATTATGGGCCGGGGGAAAAACAAAAAAGCCTTTCCCAATCTCAGGCAGAACAAGAAAGGATTGCCTTCCAGTACACTTGATGTTTTATTTTTTTTTTTTTAGCCAAAAGGAGGACGAGAAGCAAACCCACGAGTCAGCGATTTGCTTCTCATTATGTTATGAGAAGCGGTGATGGTTTTACTGCTCATTTGTACTGCTTCAGCATCTTTTAATGGCTTTCTCTGCCTCATGACGGCTTGGGCCTGCTGCTGCCCCCATCAGCGCATTAACTGCCTAGAGGTGTCTGGCCAGGGCAGAGGTCAGCAGGTACCGCTCGCTCCTGCTGCTGCCCATTAGATTTACAGACCTGTCAGCCCACTGAACCACTAAACAAACAGCAAGGTTTAAATGCAGGACCCACCATGAGCAGGATCTCGCTGCCACCTAGGAAAATGTCAGTGCTAAATCATACAACGGAGTAAAGAAGGAAGTTGCTGGCGTTTGAACGTCGGATAATTCAGCCCGAGAGGGGAGAATTTTAGAGTGACATCTATCAGCGAAATCTGAATGAAATGATCACCAGCTAATATAAACTCTTAAGCTCAGGTCGGTAAAAGCTTTGCAGCATCTCATTTGAAACTATGCTAAATGCTGTCTTCATATGACGTGCAATTCATAACGATCCATTTAAAAACCACTTCCTTACGCCTTCCAGATATCCATAAAGTCACCACCGCTGGAGTTTTAACTGAATGTTTAGAACGCCCTTCTTCGAGGTGCACCTGCAAGCCTTTCATTTTGGTGCATTAAAAGTTTACTTCTCGCCTTTTGCTGCAGGCAGAAGGGTCAGAGATCTTTAAGATGAGATTTGGCTTGCCTTTCTGCACTAAGACGCAGGAGTATAATTCCCCAGTACGTCCTGTACTTTTGGGAATGCAGTGACTGACTGGCACTCAGATCACACAGGGTTGTAAGAGGGAAATTTTCCTGAAGCTGTATAGCAATACTCGGATTGTCAGCTGTGCATGAATCTGCAATAAGAGTTTCAGTTCCACACAGTATAACTTGGAAAGATAACCCCGTTTCAATCGAGTGACTTAAGCATCTCACCATATAGCATAAAAATGGCTAAATAATTCCAGGTTGCAATTTACCTTTTCACAAACAATTAACAGAGTCCTTCCTGCAGGGATTTTCTCGTAACTAAGTTCCCTTAGGTGCTTCCTGACTAGGTAGGAGAACAGGAGACCTCGAGCTTGCTGCAAGAGGCTGGAATTCTTTTTTTATATATATATATATATTTAGATTTTTATTAACCATATCGCAATAAACAGAGAATCCCATTCAACGAGGGGTACAGATAAATATCAGAAAAATGGTACGGTGCAAGATCAGAGAAAGGAGAGATGGGGGGGAAAGTCAATGTCCCTACCAAGAGACTTGAATTCTTGTAAGGGACTTCATCTGTTTGTGCGTCAGTGTGCATGATATTACAATAGGAGACAGCACTCGGCGCAGGAACAAACAAGGCGGGGGTAGATAGGGGCTAGTCATTCCCCTCCCCCCGAGTCCTGCTTTCCTCGGGCACCTGTTGCTGCAGGGCTGAGAAACCTCACAAGCTTTATATGGATCAAGGCACTCTCCGAGAACTGAGGAATCAATCCAATGGCTGCAATCTAGGTGCCAATACGAGAAAGGATTCAAACTTTCCTTATTGCCAAGAATAGCGGAGAGCAGACAGTGGTCCTACAGTGCCACCTGCTGGGTGATATGGGCTGCATCAGCGTCCAGAGGTTGACATCCGTGTGCTATATATATATATATAGCAGGAGTCGTGTTTAAACACAGCTCCCAGTTTCACGTTCATCTACACGGGAATATACATATCTTTTGCTGGTTTTGAAGGTTATTGTCCATGCTCTGTGGGGGTCGAAGATGTCTTTTCTTTCCTTACCTGGGTAACTGTGCGGAAAAAAATGCGGCATGCTGGCTAAGAATCACAGCGATTCTGGAAGAGCGAGGGAGCTGTGCAAATAAAAAATAAAACCAGCAATATATCACATCAGTGTCCCTGAAGATTGTGTGGGAGGTAGAGGGGGGGAAAAGGCTTAGAGGCCCCAGCGAGGATCGAACTCGCGACCCCTGGTTTACAAGACCAGTGCTCTAACCACTGAGCTATGGAGCCGCCTATAAGCTGTGGCAATCTAGTTTCTTTATATTATTGCATGTAAACAAACTATGTGAAGGTTATTTTTATCTCGTTATATATGCACACATGGAATACTAGAGCATTATGCAGACACAATATATTAGGGTTCTTCCGATTGCTCGAGAGTCTGATTAAACTGTAGAAAATGCACTTTTTCCTAAAGATAATTTTATACATAATTGACATGCTGCAAAATTAATGGAATAGAACTGGCTGTGCCATGTAGGGTTGCTTGCTAAAAAAGGAACGATTCTGCCACATTCACGTGCTCTTCTATCCCAATGCTTCTCACCTCATGCGCCTTCCTCCCTATCACCAGCATTCATCCCTCCTCTCATACTCTTCCCCCACCCCCTTTACACTCTCTTTGTCGTTTCATAAACCCCACCATTCACCCCACCCCCCCCCCCCCCCCGCCTCATCACCGCAGCATCATTCATACCCTTCTTATACTTGCTCCAACTTCCATTTGATCCTTGTCTCTCCACACCATTCACATGCTCATCACTCTCCTCCCCCAGCAGTCACCTCCTTTTCACAATTCCCCCAGCACTGATCCTTCTCCTCACAAATCACCCACAGCTTGCCTGGTGGCTCTCTCCTCCTCCTCTTTTCTCTGTGCCGCTAGCCAGTGCAGAGTTTAGAGTCCAAAGCAAAGAAGATCCGGGGAGGGGAGAAGGGTGTTGCTGCAATCCCTCCTCCTCCTCCTGTCTCCGCAGCAACAGGCAGCGCTTGTGGGAAATGGGAGGCGGAGGAGGAGGAGGAGCAGAGAACACTGCAGGGGAAAAAGAGGAAACGGGAGAATCGGCTCTGGCTCTGCTGCTCACCAGCTCTGTAGCTTTTAACACAACCTAAAAGCAGTTTTCTATTTGCCAGGATTAAAGCGACCCGGCCAGATGGCTTCATGCATTTCAATTTCGTCTTTTCGCTTAAAACCCTTTGCATCTTCAAACTCCAGTCACTGCCAACGATCCAAGGGGACCGGCCGGCAAGCTGACTGGGGATGGGGGGGCGGGGCTAGGAAGATGCACAATCCTGATTAGCTGTGATTTGACGGACGTCATAAAGACCCACGAAACGGGGGGGGGGGAGAAGTGGGCGTTTAAAGTCCCGGCGTGGTGGCTGATCACGTGACTGAGCGAGAACGAGGCTCGCCGGCCCGCTCCTGAAATAGACTCCGGGACGGAGCTGTTTGGCTGCTGCCAGCGACGCCGCGGGAAAGTATTAAGCGGGCGCTGCTCCTCGGCTGTTAGGCGGCGTTTTAGCAAATTGAAATCGTTATACATTTTGGTCGCTTTTTCAAATGTATTGGTCGAACATTGTACGAAGGGCGTAGTTATTATATAATTATGATAATTATTTGGCAACACTGGCTGCGTATCCCTAGTGACCCGGGTCCCCCATCCCCCCCAAAAGTTGCGCAATTGTGTATAAGGAGTGATACGAAAATCTTCCCGGGTGTGGACCTAGACAGTCGCAGAGTCCACAAGCTTAAAGCGACAGGAACTTTTCTTTAAAGCAATTTGTAAAGTAAGGCCGAAGCCGATGGTGATTGATGCTCTGAGAAAGATAAGAAAACTTCCACAGCACATTAAGCTAGCGCTCACACAGGCCGATACAGAACGGTGCGCTCGGCCGCGCGTTTTTGACGCGCTATTATTACCCCCCCCCCCCCCCCCGAAACTAAAAGCGCTCATCACATGCAAATGCATGTTGATGAGCCTATTAGTTAGTCACCGCAATACAGAAAGTAAAATGTGCGGCCAAAGGCAGGAGTTAATTTCAGACGGCACCGGGCAAATGTACAGAAAAGCAGAAATAGAAATAAACATAATATAAAACAGATGGCTGTAAAGTGGCAAGTTCTAGCAATCAAAGGTACTGGATTGTATGAGCTGTGGGATTAATTAATGGACCGTTTTCCATAAGCATACAAATCTTTGAGAAAAGCTCTATGTCAGCATCTGGAAGAAGTTTTATTGTCTTGTGCAGGAATGTTGCATGAAGCATATGACATGCACATGGCACATGTGGAATCTGCAGGTAAGCGGGTAGTTCCCTGGAAAACGTAAGTAAACTGGAGCAGGATATGAAACTACTGACCTATAGAACTTTTTTTTTTTTTAAACTCTGGCCTTATATTAACCCTCCTGGACAAATAAAGAAGCATTGCTGATGTAAGAGGAAATTAGAGAGGGGGGAAGCTGATCCTGAGGCAACCAAAAAACGCAGGGTAAACACTGCAGGAACTAAGCTGGTCTTTGGGCGTGAGCAATGTGCGAGTATCTGCATGTAAACCTGAGGGAATGACGCTTGGCCTTCTGAACCCTCATACAGGAAATAAAATGAGATTATTCCCTAAATTACAGTTCATTGAACAAAGTCTAAATGCCAAAGTACTATACCAGAAACACGTCCATCCCAGCAGGGTTGCTGGCACTCGCTCCAAGTTCAGACACAAAAGGTCACATGCTTTGGTGTCAGGTTAGCCAAAGTCCACATCATTTGAATTTAGGAGGGGCTGTGAATGGACTTAGCTCTCAGTCAGCAGAAGTTATAATTGGCATCACATGTTGTTTTCTCCCTTGGGCCTCATATTGGATGATGTCATGCCCTGTAAAAAAAAAAAAAAGCAGTCAGGGATAGAACAATATGGGAAGGATTTTGCTTTTATTTTTCACTTCTATTCTGCTTTTCCCACAAAGCTCAAAACTGATCACAACAAATTATAAAATACATACAATACTTTGTCCATCAGCTGAGTGTACTTGCAAGGGGAGGTATGCGGGAACTTGACAGCCTTTGATGGGGTAGAGCTTGATTAAATACAGGAAAAAACTATCAGAGGGGAACAGACAAAACCTGGAACTCTGGAACATGACTTGGAAGGGAGTTTGAGCAACTGTTCTGGGAATACTGAATCCCAAGCTGGTATCCAGGTACATAAGAGACATTCCTTTTATTGAGGCAGGCCAGTCCACATAAGTGGGTTATGCACTCCTACCAGCAGATGGAGACAGAGATCACTGACTCACTGATGCCACCTCATATAGTCCTGTACTGACAGCCTGCCATGCATACTTACCTATGGAGGTAAGCCTGCCAGGATTGGGGCAGGTTGTGCCAGTTTCACTGAACCGATTAAGGAAAGTGTGAGGTGAAGGCTTGTAGGCCTCTCCCTCCGCAGGCAGTGGATCGCTTCCAGGAGCTGAAAGGAAGCTTTGGGCTCAGGTCTGTCTTTTCCTCTGAGCCTCTGTCTGCCTCTTCCTCCTCCCTCGCTGGGGTCTTGCATTCATCGTGCAGGCAGGGGAAGGTGAGCTAGCTGGGTCGTAATTGGGTGATCTAATTAAAAAAATAAATGCAAAAACAAAAAAGAAGGAAGGAGGTGTTCCTGGGCAGCTGGGATTGTGCTATCTGGGGCCGAGAGCATTGTGGTGCTTGGGGCTGTTGGAGGCAGGAGAAGAGGCTTGCATAGTTGCAGCTGATCACAGCGTCAGCTTGGGGATAGTCGCATAGCAGGGTAGGCGATCGCCATGAGGCTGCCTTTTGCACGACTGCGTGCGACGTGTTCAAAATGATGCCAGGCGGTCAGCCTGGGAAACATTTTAATGGCTGTGCAACCAAAATCTCTCAGTCTGTGCTAGAAAAGTGTGGTGGTGGTGCAGTGAGAGAGGTCGCAGGGGGATTTTGCTCCCATGGGGGTTAGGTCCCAAACCATGGTGGAAGGCTCGGTAGGAGTGGCCTCCCAGGCGGGTTGCCCCCCTCCTCCACTACGGCCAATTTCCCTGATGGCTGGTGAAAGGGACGAGGCCTTACCTAAAGGGCAGGAGGCACTGCATCTGAGGAAGCCTCTCCAGAAATCATCCTCCCCGAGACACGGAAAGCGTCCAGCCGCTCCCTCCTCCCCTTCCAGGTGACCTAAGCGGCGGAAGGGACAAAAGGAGGACAATGTAGAGGAGGATCAGGATGTCTCGGAGGCCTCTTCGGCAGATGTCGGGGAGGTTGCCCTGGAGTAAGGAGAGCTTCCTCTGGATGTAGAACCCCATAGGACCATGCTACGGCTGTTTCATAACGATGAGTCATCCGGTTTGATAGCCCAAATGCTAAAGACGCCAGGGTGTGAGGATGCTACTCAGAAGAAGAACCCACTTATCCAATTTCTAAGTGGTTCACAATAAAACAATCATAGTAAAAATACATCAACAAAAATAATACACAACACAGAAGCAGGTAAAACTATACAAAACAACATATATTTGTAGCTACTTCAGTGCCTAAATATATCCATTTCCTCATATCTTGAGACATCTACCTGCACAAAAGTGAGCATTTTGTTAATATCATACAGGGCCTGCTTACATAGAAAAAATACTCAGTTTTTATAAATAACACACACTTCGCTACTACTGATGTTGAAAAAGGAGTTGCCTGTTATGTAAAAAAAAAATTAAACATAAATAATACTTAACCTATTGCTGTCTAAAAAATTAAATATTATCGTACACCTGATTAAACAAATGAGTTTTAAGTAATTTACTAAAGCTAAGAAGAGAAGAGTCTTCCTTAATCTCCAAAGGTAAGGAGTTCCAAAGCAAAGGATTTTGGACCATGAACAAACATTCACGTGATTCATCTAGCCTTATCGGTCTAACTGGTGGAACCTCAGTAATTAGGGTGCCAGTCGAAGACACAAGCCCATTGAATCCTTTAAAGACAAACAATAAGACTCTAAATTTGAGTCGCCAAGTAACAGGAAGCCAATGAAGCTGTTTCATGGTTGGAGAAATATGTTTGGCATGTAGGAATTCTGGATATAATTCTTGCTCCCGAATTTTGAACAAATTGTGAAGCTTTCAATGTTACTCGTGGTAAGCCTCAAAATAAGATATTACAATAATCAGGGAATGCACAATTGTTTTTAAGTCATTCTCTTCAATATACAGGTGAATCCTATGAATAAAATGTAATTTATAATACGCATTATGAGCAAGTTGGCCTATATGTAGGTGTCCATAACAGCACCCATATTTCATACTTTGTTTAATATTGGAACAGGGAGGCCATCGTTAAAACAAATTGATAGGGAGATGTACCTCTGGATTCCTTGCATCTGTCTGTTTCATATGCAGAGTCAAATAATGGACTTGATTTTTTCTTCTTTTTTTTTTGTAATTCTTTATTTAAATATGGCATTCAACATTGTATAGTACTTTTTAATCTATCGGCATAGTATTACAATGTAAACAATGACTATCTCATATTGAAACAACATTGGTCATAGAAAGATAGACATATATAATGTGAGTATAAACAGAGAATATTAGAATAAAGGAATATACATTGTTTTTTGGTAAATAACCATACCATGCAATAAACCCTGCATTTGTGTGGAACACCACCGAGTTTTTAATTACATATCCTTTACTAAATACCCTGTGATCACCCCACCCGACCCTACCCTTCCTCCCACCCTCCCTTTGCTTTGGAGAAAAGCCCTGATTGAGTAAATAAACTCTGAATCTGACTACCGGGGCCGCTTGCTCCAAGTACAGTACAAAGCCCATATACCCTGGAATTTCTTCACCCTATCGTTTCGAGTAGCAGTAAGATATCCCAGCTGGTACATTTGATCAATCCGAAGGAGAACAGCTTGTAAAGTAGGTGTTTCAGCTTTCTTCCACCATTGTGTTATTGCTCATCTCGTCGCTATCACCACCTGAAGCATAAGAAGTCTCTGTAACTCTGTCCCAAACCCCTCAACCAGGCTTGAGACATATTGTAGGGTCCCGTGGCACTGGCTCGCCCATGACCTCCCTCAGAAGCTCCATTACTGCGTCCCACGTCCTCACCACAGCAGGGCATGACCGCCACATGTGGAAGAAAGTGCCCTTCTGCTCACACCGCCTCCAACATAGCTCACGGAACTGGCTGTTCATTTTTTGCAGCCTCTCTGGTGTCAGATACCACTTGCACAGGATCTTAGAACCGTTCTCTTTTATATTCGCTGAAACCAAGCTCCTGCCTGTTACCATGTGGCAATGATCTCAATCAGACTCTGATAATGTCACACCCATGTCCTCCTCCCGCCTTAACTAGTAGTTCATCTTTCCGCCATCGAGCCGATGGCGGAAAGATGAATTAAATGGAGCCCATTTAATAACATACAGAGGCGGGAAATTGGGCATTTGAATAATCCTGCATTTTCACAATTTTTCTCAAACAGTGTTCTCCCTTTAGATAATTCTACAGTGACTCTCTCCGATCTAAAGTAATGTGCTAGTTGCAGATAGGTGAACAAGTCTGCCTGGGATAAAGTTATATCTATCCTGAAGTTCAGGAAACAATCAAATGCTGACTTGAAAAGAATTGTCCTAGTCTAGTGAGACCCTTCTGTCTCTACCTTCTAACGAACACCATGTCCATTCCCGGAGTGATGTCTGAGCTTTGTAAGAATGATGTATTAAAACCCTTCTATCCCTGATCACACCTTTCCGCCACTTATACCAATTATGGAGCACTAGCTGCGAGAAGAGAGTCAATTGTTTAAGATTAACTGTCCTCTCATTTCTATGCCACGCCCTCGTTGTCAGGGGTGGTTCACCGGCCACTGACTGTTCAATAGCTACCCATGGTCTCAAGTCCAGCCCCCGGTGCCAGCTGACAACCACTCCCAAAATCGTGGCCGTATAGTGTAACACTAGGTTCGGTATGTTGAGTCCTCCCCTCGCCTTGTCTCTGTATAATACTTTCCGAGAAACCCGTGGAAGCTTCTTTTTCCAAATAAATTGGAATATTTTTCTTTGCCAAATGCACATAGCTCCTTCCGGAACCGCAATGGGCAGAGTTTGGAACATGTAACAGAAGTGGGTTAGCACATTCATTTTGACAGTCGCCATCCTACCCATCCATGATATATCTGTCCTATTCCATCTATCCATATCCCTTTGAATTTGGTTCACCAATGGCTCATAATTTATACCATATAGCCCTTCTAAATCAGAGCCAATCTTAACTCCCAGATACTTTATATGGTGCTTAGCCAATTTGAAGGGTAACTCTCTGTACACCGCAGTATATTGATCCTCCGGTACTGAGACGTTCAATATCTCCGATTTATCTGCATTAATTTTAAACCCAGACAGCTTGCCAAAATAACTGAGTTCCTCTAGTAGAATCCTTAATGAGACCCCTGGGTCAGAGATAGTAAACAAAAGGTCATCGGCGAATAGGGAAATCTTATAATTAGTCCCGCCAATCTGCAGCCCCTTAATCTGTGGGTGATTTCTCACTCTCGCCGCAAATGGCTCTAGAGATAGGATAAACAGGATTGGGGACAGAGGGCAACCCTGCCTAGTGCCTGGTTTAACATCAAATGGGTTGGAATAGGCTCCATTGATTTTAATTCTCACTTGAGGATTTCCATACAATTTCTGTACCCAATTAACAAAATGATCACCTAATTCCATGACCTCCAAAACTTGAGAGATATGGCCAATGAACTCAGTCGAAAGCTTTTTCAGTGTTGACTGTGTTAAGGTTTGCTGCTCGGAGCTAGCAATCTGTTAAGAGTTAGGCTGCGGAGTTAGCAAACTGTTAGGGTTGCTCCTCCCTAGGGGAGGAGTTAGCAGTCTGTTAGGAATCTCCGTGAGGAGTTAGCAATCCTGTTGAGCTTTGCTCCCCCAGAGGGGAGGAGCTAGCAATCTGTTAGCGACTCTGCTAGGTTTAGCAGTCTGTTGGCAAACTGTTATAGAGTTGCTCCCCAGAGGGGAGAGGTCAGCAACCATATAAGATCTGTTCTTCCAGAGGAGAGGAGTTAGTATCTGTTATGGATCTCCGCACAGAGTGGCAACCTGATATATGAGAGTTCCCCTGAAGGGAGATGTCGGCCATCTGTACAGTTCCTGCTAAGAAGTAGCAATTGGTTATGATACAGTTCCTGAGGAAGGAGATGTTAGCAACAATTGAGGGTTAGACTGAAAGGTAGCAGTTTGTTGTACTCAGCTCTTGAAGTGTGAGAGATGAGTACTCTAATGTAGAATGGTGAATCCTTGGGCCAATGGCAGATGACAGCGCCCCCAGGAGGATATCATGAGAGGGACCACCGACTAGGCTGGAGTATGGAGACAGACACAGATAGTTCTTTATTAGACAGGTAGTAGAACCACCAGAGGTGGCAGTAGTGAGCTGATGTGCCCAGCAGGGCTGAAGTCCTTCAGATCCTGGAACTTCTATCTCCAGGTTTGCTGAGCTGTAGAGAGAGACTCATAGACGGTGAGTAGACAGGGTATGCTGGATACATAACCAGAAGTAGATGATACACTCACATAGATTAATAATAAGGCTCAGTAGCTGGAGAGAGTTAGGCCCTCGAGGAGCGAGTACCTGGTTCCAGGGACAGCTCTGAGAGAGCGATGGTAACTCACAGTTATCTATCTCTGTAATGGTTTCTTAGGCAATAGAGAATAGTTAGTATATTCAGGAACAGGAGCCTCTAGGCGAGTACTGGTTCCTATATGCAAACTGAAATAAGAACTCACAATATTTGTATATGAAATAGCTTCTGAAATAGAAGAGAGTCTTCGGAGGGTTTTAGGAACATGGGCCCTCGAGGAGCGAGTATTGGTTCCTATCTGCAATCTGTAATAACTCACAATCTCCATACCTGCGATAGGGTCTTAGACAGAAGAGAATCTTCAGAGTTCTAGGAACATGGGCCCACGAGGAGCGAGTACCGGTTCCTATATGCAACTGGAATAGAAACTCACAATGTTCACGTCTGCGATCGCTTCCAGGCAATAGGGAGTCTTCTGAGCGTTCAGGGACATAGGCCCTCGAGGAGCGAGTACTGGATCCTGTCTTAGCAATCTGAAAACAAGAAGAGAGAGCGGGGCCCCCGAGGAGCGGGTACACCTGGTAAGTTCAAAGAGGCAGAGCAGTGGAGAATGAAGCGGGTCGAGATGATCCCCACAATCAATCCCACGCTAACTCGATTCGTAAGCGTAAGTAAAGACCTTTTATGTTGGAAGCCGATGATGTCACTAAGGGGGGACGCCTCCAAGGTTCGCGCCCTTGTTGGTATAAACTTCAGAACACGCCGTGCGCACACCCTACATCATCATGAACATGGAGGATCAGCTCCCTATTGCTCCGTTTTTACAGGTACAGCCTTGGGACAATTATATTTCAGTTTTCAAAAAGGGCCCAGACCTTTTGTTTATGGTGGCTCAGGGTACTCGGATGTTGCTGTTAGGATGATGAACATGTGATCCTCTGCTGATCTTAGGGTACAGGATAACTAGAGGGCCTACCTCCCCCCACTATCTCATCCCTTGACCCTGTCCTTTTAAAGAAATGGGATAACCTCCACTCACAGCTGGGAGAAGAGGCTGAGATGAAAATGGTAATGGATAACACACATTCACATAGGCAGAGTTTGGGGTCAGGGAGGGAGGAAGGGTAGAAGGGAAGAATGCTGGGGTCATGCCCTGAGAGGAGAAAAAGTGGTGGTGGAGAGAGAGAGAGTGGAGATTAGCAGGAGGGAAATGGATCAGAGAAAGTTGATGGGTGAGGGTGAAAGGGGGTAGACTCTGGATAATCCAAGGAAATATTTTGTTTATGGAGAGAGAGAGATGAATGCATGGTCAGCTTCCCCATGGAAGTGGTGGGGACAAGAACAGAATCTGAATTTCAAGAAAGCGTGGGACAAGCACAGGGGATCTCTGAGGAATTGGTAGAAATTGTAGAGCTGAGCAGTTGGTGTGAATGGGCAGACTGGGCAGGCCGTCATATTTGTATGATACACATTATTCCTTCCTCTTACCTTCCCCCTGCATCTGCTCATGAATATTAATGTCAGGGTGACCACAACTGGGATGTTCCTAGATATGAGGACTGCCTGTTAAGGTGTACTTATCTTTTTTGGGAAAATAGGCCTGCAAACCCTTTTTCCTGCTTCAATTTTTGTAAAATGACTTATTAATAAGCTGCTTTGCATGACTTTCCATCGTAGCAGCTCATTAATGGGCATTTGAAAGCTAAGCACAGACGTTTACTACTGCAAAGCACATTTGCAAAAGGTGTTTTCACGAACAATTTTGTGCAAAAGGCCCACACTTTTGCATTTTTTGCACTTTGATGGGCGTTCTTCTGAAGCCTCAACAAGAAGAGAGAAGATGACAATTTCCCCAAGAAAATATAAAAATGATGATCATGCTTTGCAGTAATTTAAGACAAAGTTAACATTTCACAGTTAAAATCATCAATTCATCGTAGGTTTTAAATAGCTGGTAAATCTTGTATTAATTGTGTACAGTTTAAATACGCTTTCAACACCATGTGAAAGACTTACAGTGCAAATGAGCTTTCTGTGCATATTTTGTATTGTAAATCTTCATCCTGTAATTGCTACCACAGAAAACCAGGGCTTTTGAACATATGCCACTCTGATAGTACTGCAATTCTTTGTTAGATTTCAATGAACTGCTTATGTTGTAATCGAACCCTATAGTAATAAAGGTGCTGTGGAACCGTGGAGGTGAAAGCATTTTCCACAGGACTTGTCATAATTAAATTTGCCCACGATTAGCTTCCAACGAGTATCCAAAGGCAAATGATAGCACTGCCTACGCCAGCTGAAGTGTCACAGCTCGGCAATTTAGAGCAGGGCAGGGTGATTTACCGATAGCCCGAACACTCACAGGGGACGTATATATTTTCCTGTTATAGGATCCAGTAGTACATCATAGCACTAATCCTGGAGGTCACCCAGGGAGCTCAGCATTACAGAGGCTGCCGAAAATCTTTGGAAGAAGACCCACGTTCTGCCTCCATTGCCTCACTGGTTTTCATCAGTAGTTCCGACGAATAATAAGAGCTAGAAGGTATGATGGAGGAGTTTAAGGGAGACACTAATTCAGAATGCTAATTATGTCCCCGAAGATATACAGGATTCTTTTTCTATTTTAGGATATTCGCCTAAGCATTTGCAGAAGAGGTGAGTTTCTTAGGACCACGTGTCTCAGGCATGTGCCTCACTGGTGCCCGGTGAATGCGACAGCTTGGGGAAGAGGGGTGAGGGGTGAGGTCTGAGCTGGCTGGGCCAACCTCTCAACAGGGGGGGGAATGAACCTGACGCCAAATTGGATTGGCCCTCTGGTTCAAGCTGGTTCTTCCTATCAACTTGAAGGCCACGCGGCCACACAACGGAACTCAGTCTGGCCTTGCCCTAGATAGGCGGATGTAATAAGGGGGCGCCATGTGATGTGCACACGTTAGCGTGCTGTTGTGTGCATGTGTTTGTGCACACAAGTTTACTTCCAATTTAACACGGAGTTGTGCTCATAAAAAATGTGCTTTGTGAATTTTACCCCTTGATCATTCCACTTAAGAATGGTATCCGCTTAGTGCTCTAAATTGGCAATTGCAGTAATCAGCCCTGGGCCTTCACTTCTTAGTGAAATGCTTTTATGAAATCTAACAGTTACCAATAACCATCTCTTTATAACCCTCCAATCCCTAAGTTTGGAGGTACTTTAATGTGCTAGTTCTCCCCCACACACACACTCTGCCTCTACAGTGAAACAAAGACCAGCCTCTCTGGCTAATCCTTTGTGTGCAAATTCCCTCCATCCTCTAAAAGCATTCTCTTCCCTCCCTAGACGGAAGCAGAATAATTGCTTTGGACACCCCCCCCCCCCAGTTCTCTTCACTTTGAGGATCCTGCGATTTCATTGTATGACCTGCCTAATCTGTTACACTCAGCACTGGCGCTATCTGCAGCTCCTGTTCAGCGGGCATGGAAGTCATTAATTGCAGGACCGGCTGGAATTCCTGGTCCCAGCTTAACTCTGTCAAGAAGAAAAGAGAAACCCGGAATGCTGGGACACATTCCCCAGATGCATCTTCTTCTTACTTATATCAGTCCCGCCGGGCTTCACCCAGGTCTACACAGTTTCTTCAGATACACTGACGGGCAGTACCTGCCATTCCTAAGTGAGGCGCCCAGCACAGGTCTACATCTGCTGCACTCTGCAGAGTGGTACAGGCAGTTCTACCCTCCCATTCCATCAATGTTTTTATTTGAACTGAATGATGGGATAGGCTTTCCCTCTGACATCTTCTCACCCCCTGGCATCCCTTTCCCCTCCCCCATTGGAAGGGCTGTAGCTGGCAGGAGGAATCCGGTGGTGCGTAGTGCTTCATCCCTCTTGCTGCCTCTTCTGCCAGCTTCCGTCTGCATGGGCCAGCAGGACCTGCAAGATTACGGGGGGGAGGAAGGAAGGAAGTCAGAAGAGGGGGTAGATGGTAGCAGCTGATAAGGAGCGCTGCTCATAGACTCCTCCTGCCGGTGAGAGGCCACAGCGCAGGAGATTGGGGGGGGGGGGGCAAATGAGATAGGAAGACTTTGCTTGACTTGATTGGGTGGGCTAAAGCTGGCTTGGTTGATAGCAACCACCTTCAATCAAAGTGCTCTTTGATGCAAAATACATTGACAGGCCGATGCAATGAGACGCGCGTTAAAGCGCCCTTACTCACGCACAGCCACGTCCCCTGGGTGCCTGATGCGGTATGTAAATGAGGGGCTGCTTAAAAAAGGACATGCTAGGGAAGTATTGTGTGTCCCCAGCACTCAAATGCATCAGCTGCTCGATACAGGTGTCCATTTTTATCCCATTTCTGGCCGACTTTGCTGAGGTTGTTCTAAATTGTGCGTTCACAATTTATTTATTTTTTTTAAATCAAGCCCATAATTCTTTATTTTTAAACACTGCAAGCAGTAAATTTAAGCGTCACAAAACGATACTAACTAGGCAGGACCACAGAAGACCGTATTTTTAAATTTCTCATGAGCCCTTGACTCGCAGATTGACTTAACGCCACCTCCGGGGCTGGAGTTAAATTTTCTATGTTAAAAAATGTGTGTTGGGAGCCCAGTGATTTTTTTTATTTTTGCTCCAGTGGGTAATAGGTAATAGCTTCATCTACATGGAATTTACATGTGATGAGTGCTACTGGCAATGCCATTATTTGGGCATGCGTTTTGGACGCGCTAATCTCCTTATTGCATCAACTGCTAGTCTAGCGCATCCAAAACACGCATCCAACCATGTGTAAACCTGTGCGCTAGGCTGGGCACACATTATTGCATCGACCCCTGGATGTGTCGGGCTGTAAATAGGGCGACCAAATGCCTGATTTTGGACTGGACAGCCCGATTTTGCAACCAGTTGAGTAAAAGCTGATCTATCTCTGACTACTTACCAATCAGCGGTGGCTGCGTGGCACCAATCAGCTGCCTGCTTATTTGTTTTTGGCGGCTGGTACGGCCACAAAAGAGGGAGGAGAGAAGCGTGCTCCTGCGGAGGATGGGATTTTAAGCTGTCCGGCAGGCCGTGAGTGGAGCCTATTCCCCTCGCGGCTGAAGACAAGGGAGGTGCCGGTGGGTGGCGAGCGGGATGCCACGAAATGGAAGGAGGCCCCCATGGACCGCGAGCGGAGCCCATCCCGCTCACAACTGAAGAGTAAAGGTGCCAGTGGGCCACAGCCGAGGAGCAGTGCGCTATACGCTATACGCTACGCGCGTATCTTATAAAATCCAGCGTACTTTTGTTCGCGCCTGCTGCGCGAACAAAAGTACGCGCTCGCACAAGTATTTAAAATCTGCCCCATAATATATATGCACACGTAGCTTTCTGTGTAATTAACAGCAGGACCTTTTTTTCAGACTCCATATAGTCACGTGTTCAGAAAGACCAGGGCTCCCTCCTGAAAATATAAAAAGGATGGTTGCAATTCAAAACAAAAGTGACATTTCCCAGTGAAAGGTTTGTAGCATAATTCTTTATTTGGTAAATACAGTAGTTGGTTTTGCACTTCGTAAATTTTGTATTTGTACACAGTTTAAATATTTTTTAAAAAAATAAACAATGTGAATGGTTTTCAATAAATACTGACATTTTTTTTGCACAGAGGTGTGAAAAATTATGCATATTTATCGCGTAATTGCCACAGAATTTGCTAACTCTTGCTGTAGAATCAAGGAAAATCTGACGCAGGGAATCGGGAGGTACGGCTCTGTGGGCCGCTTAAAATTTCCCTAAAAGAGGACCATCCTGTGCTGCGCAGGGTACCTGAGGAGATGCCAGTGTTTGTGGGGCTTCACTTGAGGTAAATGACCTCTGCTATTTAATGCTACTGAAGTCCAAGAAGACCACTGCTGAGAATGGCAAATAACTACAAAGCAAACATGATTTTTCCATGCTTTTGAATTCAGTGGTCTTGATTAATACTTATCAGCTTGACCAAATGCTATATAAATATTAAATATCGCATGTATTCTCTTATGCACAGTGATAGTGATGCAATTATTTATGTGTTAAAGAACTGAGCACTGGATTCAGCACACGGTTTTAACACACAGACTGAACATTTTTTTAAACTCCTGATGCAGCAAGTTAATGCTATGCTAACGCATTGGGAGTCAAAAAGTGCGTAGACTGAGTTAAAATGTGTGTTCGGCACAGGCCAAGCGCATATTTTAACTCTAGGTGGTGGGGGAGAACCAGGGAAGAAAGAGACTGTGCTGAGAATTAAAAAAAAAAAAAATAAGATAGCCAGATAAATGCCCTCATTAAGTACTTGCATTTTGGAATGCACATTTTCTGCCCAAAACTGCTTGCCGCGTCGGCAGTATGTCTTGAGCACAGAAAAATGCGCGTTCCAGAGCAAGTAAAGCTGTGCATTCGGGTGAACGCACCTTTCTGCATCGGCCTTAGTATTCATTAAAAACCCCCAGTTAATGTTGATTGTATTTACTTACAATGGATTCAATGTGCTGTACAATGGATTAACTGCATAATGGGGAAACATTTTTCAATCCATAAAATTAATAGAACATGCCATGTATTGACAGAGTAGAATATGAAATGCTTAGCATCATAAATCTTTGGCATTGTTTCTTATGTAACCTACAGTAGCAGCAGTGCATTGCATTAGTGGGTCATGCATGTAATGAAGAACAGAATTTAATATTAGTGGTGTAAAATAATGCATTTCTATAAATAATGCAGCGGATATGACAAACATGCTTTTAGAATCTGAGGTATCCGCCCTTACTGCAGAGCTCGGTTTCTACAAGACGTTTCCCCAACAGAGAATTTTAGGATTTGAATTTGCATTGTAGTTGTGTGATTCAGATCCACGGAGCTAAGGATAACTCCTCTAGCTGAGCGAGTAGGACATCCCTAACTTCATCCTGAGAGCCAGCGGAATGCTAGAAGGAATAGGATGAAGGGTAACCACAGCCCCCGCGTTTCCTGCTGTAGCTCAGGGCTGGATTCTGCGGCAAGAGATAGCAAATTCTGTGGGACCTCAGCATACATGTGAATCATTTTGCATACTAATAATGTACATGTGTTTGCATAATAACAATAAAAGAGTTTTTCAATCTTTCTTGTGTGTCTGCATAATTTGTTTGTTTTTGGGTTTTTTTGTGCTTGGAGACCTCCAGTATCAGTATGGGGGTGGAGGAGAAGAGGAGACCCCAGGGATGGGGAGAGAAATGGCATGAAGGATGGGGAAAGAGGAAAGGACAAGGTAGGAAGAAGAGAAGGAGGGAAGATCAGGGATGGTGGGAGGAGAAGGAGGATTGGGGAGAGGAGAAAGAGGGAGGATTGGGGATGGGAAGAGAAGAGAAGAAAGAGGGTAATCTGAGATGGGGAGGGAAGGAGAAGGATCCAGAGATGGGGGACGGCAATGTCTTTCCTCTGGCTCCAGCTGTGGTTCCCATCACATCCCCACCCCCTTCTCTCTCCCCTCAATACTCTACTCTTCTTTCTTATCCTTCCGCAACCCACTTGAGGTGCCCTCTCTCTTATCCCCTATCCCCTATCCCCATTATCAATGCACAAAAACACACATACACACACACTTCTTCCCAGCCTGAAATACCAATGTTACTCTCACAGGGGATTATGAAAGGGGCCTTTAATGATATCAGAGTGTTGCGCGTGCCGTCCGCGGCGGACCCGTGGCACGGCCCCCTCACCTCTCTGCAGTGACTCCGGCTTCTGGTTCCTCCTCTCTGGCGGTGGTGGGCCGCCAGCTCTGTCCTCGTGCCTCCGGCTCAGCTGCTGTCCCTGGCGTTCCTGGTCCAGCCACCACGTCCATTGTTTCATGTCGGGCCTCTCCGCGTGGCCCATGGAGAGACGCTGCTACTTGGCGCTGCACCCCTCCCTAGGCGTGCACGCGTGCATCTTCAAAGCTTAAGTAGGGACCACGGCGGGAACTTGGCCACGGCCCCGGATGTTCACGTCAGTGGCGCACCGGTACTTAAGCCCGGGCTCCTCTCCCTAGCTTTGCCTTTGCAACAGGTCTCCTTGCTGGTCGAGTACTCATTGCCTCCTCAGAGATTCGTCTCGCTGCTGTGTTCCTGTTCCTCGCTTGATCCTGGTTCCTGTCTCCTTGTTCCTACGTTCCTGCCTTGCACCTTTCTACGGACTGCGTACACGGACTTTGACTTTGCTTTGCCTGACCACGCCATTGACTCTCTCCACGCCCGGACCTCTGCTTCATCTGACCACGCGTTGCCTCTCTCAAGACCCAGACTTCTGCATTGCCTGACCACGCCATTGACTCTCTCAAGACCCAGACTTCTGCATTGCCTGACCACGTCATTGCCTCTCTCCAGACCCAGACCTCTGCATTGCCTGACCTCGTCATTGCCTCTCTCCAGACCCAGACCTCTGCATTGCCTGACCTCGTCATTGCCTCTCTCCAGACCCAGACCTCTGCATTGCCTGACCTCGTCATTGCCTCTCTCCAGACCCAGACCTCTGCATTGCCTGACCTCGTCATTGCCTCTCTCCAGACCCAGACCTCTGCATTGCCTGACCTCGTCATTGCCTCTCTCCAGACCCAGACCTCTGCATTGCCTGACCTCGTCATTGCCTCTCTCCAGACCCAGACCTCTGCATTGCCTGACCTCGTCATTGCCTCTCTCCAGACCCAGACCTCTGCATTGCCTGACCTCGTCATTGCCTCTCTCCAGACCCAGACCTCTGCATTGCCTGACCTCGTCATTGCCTCTCTCCAGACCCAGACCTCTGCATTGCCTGACCTCGTCATTGCCTCTCTCCAGACCCAGACCTCTGCATTGCCTGACCTCGTCATTGCCTCTCTCCAGACCCAGACCTCTGCATTGCCTGACCTCGTCATTGCCTCTCTCCAGACCCAGACCTCTGCATTGCCTGACTACGTCTCTAGACTATCTCTGTGATCAGACCTCAGCCTTGTTTGCCACTGCTTCCAGATTGCCGCCAGCCTTGACTCAAGCCTGTTCCTCGACGCTTCTTCTGCTTACCTCCTGGATTTGGTCAATTCAGGCTTCGGCCTGCTCTTGCTCGGGCACCCCTTGTCTACCTTTGTTCCTTAGGCGCCCAAGTCTCCAGGACACTACCTTGTCCAGTGTAAGACTGTACCCCCTCTCTTCTGCTGTCTCTGGGCTGAACTCAGTCTCCTCATCGACTACATACAGAGGCCCACCTAAGTCCAGCCGGCCCCGGCACCCAAAGGCTCAACCTGCGGGGAACCAGGGCTGGTATTGGTGAAGCCCCAGCGGCCTCTGTTCATCAGCCCTCTCCGCCTGTCCCTACCTATGGGTTGTCAACCCCACCTTGGCCCAAGGGTCCACCTCCGGCGCAACACAGAGTGCAAGGATGATAAAGTAGACCTATGTATGTGAGCACAGGTTGAAAAAGTTTTAAAGGTTTTACGTGCTTGTGGGAGCACCCATGCCCCTGGAAGAGCCTCCTGGCCTGGCTGAAGACACAGGCAAGCAAACCAAATATAATAAAAGTAAAAAGAGAAAAGAAGCAAAATAAATTAAAAGGAAAAGGTCTGCAGGAAGTTGCACGGTGACTGCAGCAAGCCCCACTGTAAGTAACAGGACCCTCAGCCCCTCGGGACTCCCAGTAATGCTCTGGGGCACAGGGGAGAAATGGGATAGCAGCAAGGGATTATGGGATAGTCCCTGCTGCTGCTGCTGTTACTGTATGGGAGAATGTATTTGTGCTGGAGAGAAATGGAAGACCCTGAAGGTAAGTCCATGTAGCCCCCGGGGAAAAACAATTTAAATTGAATGATTGGGTAATTTTGAATGTTGGCATGCCCTCTGCTAGCTCTCATCATATATGTAAGGGTGTTTTGGAAGATTTTTGTGGTCAGGGGACAGCTCCTATGCTGGGGCTCCAGTCTAGGCAGGAATCCATGCCAGGTTTTCCCGCAAGCACCTGTGTATTCTCAGGTGATTTGCCCAGCATAGGGACATTAAAAGTTAGGTGTCAGTACCTAGGAACCTGATTTGTGATTGTGCAGCAATTTTAAAAATGTTGCTGCCCTGTCATTAGGATGGCTGAGAGCTACAGCGCTAGGGAAGCTAAGAAGTTTTAAAAGCAGCGCTACTTGGGTGACATCAGAGGTGCAGTGATCTGCTCCCTGAAGAAAAAGGGTCTGCATGTGAGAATCTGAAGAAAGAGCTGGAGCATGTTGGAGATGGGAGAAGCACTGATAATTGGTTCTATCTTCCTCCAAAGAAGTGTAGTGGAGCCAGCCTGCACCAGAAGGGAACAGCTCCAGGAACCAGTAGCACTGCTGATACTGTGTTCCTGAGGAGACTTGGAAGTAGAAGGAGAGGGAAAAAGAAGTTTTATTCCAGATTCCAGAGTGACTCCTGTGCCCTGGAAGGTAAAGACAAAAAGGACATGGTAGTTAAATGTAATAAAGCTGAACAGGAACTTATAGAACTTGTTCTAATCAGAGGGGAGTGTGCAGATATAAAGATTGAAAAAATGAATACTATTTCCCTGAAATTAAAGGCAGGGAATTTGTGATTATCTTTTGTTTTATATAGCTAGAACGATCTTAGGTTTGTGGAAAATACTGAGTATCAGGAAGGCAGTCTTTATTATTGACTTTTTTATAGATAGTTGTAGGACTCCCCCTGGAGGTGGACACTGACAGAGGAAGACCCAACTTGAATGACCTCAGGGCCCATCTCTGGAGGAGATGCGGGCATGCCTGAGACCATTGCACAGCAACAAACAAAGCTTGGACCCAATCTGGCCAGACCAGTAAAAATCTCTGAGTTCAGTAAGAAAGTAACAGAAAAGACAACACAGAAAAAACAAACATATTGCAAAGCAAGACAATGATACTTACCGTAAGAGGGTCTCTTTTTGTGTCAGCAGAACCTGGAAGAGAAAATATAACCCACAAAGATTCCATTTCTAAAAATACAAATTTGTAGTTTGGATACAAGTTTGAGACCCAGCTAGAGTAAATTAAAAGTGATACTTATCAGACTCTGTGTTGAATCCAGCTTGAGGTTCTGCAAGAAAGAGAATAGAATTGTTAATATTAGTTTAGAATTGCTATATGAAAAATACAAGTTTAAAAGCATTTACAGTCTAATTATTTAATTGTTGATTACTGTAAAAGAAGAAAAAGAGGAATTTTCTACTAAAATATTGTTTCACCAATACCTATTGGAAGAACTTGAATATTTGTTATTGTTTATTGCAATTCATAATCTTTTTCTTTTTGGTAAAAATAAAATTGTTAAACAATTCCTGAAATGAAAGGTTTATTACAGAGGTTCTCCATATAACGTCTTTCCTTCAGGAAAATTATCCTAACGTTATCCCTGCTTCCCCTCCCTACCCTGGGAGACTTTGCTGGGTGGGGTCTGGACCCCTTTTTGCACAGGAGACCCAGTAGGGAAGAGGGTGTCGAACAGTGCCCCCTGTGAGGTTCCATCTAGAGACCTTGTAACCCAGAAACATTTCACACCCAGTACCCCACTAACCTCAGCCATGGTAGCGGGAGAAGGTCTCTACCACAGGGAGGTGCTTTAGATATGATTGTGAAAGATGGCTTATGGTGATAACCTAATCTATATAGTTCTATATAGAGCCTAATCTATATAGTTCTTCTTGTGAATTGCAGGGAAAGATAAGCATTTCATGAAGATCTGTGGGAGAAGGATGTCAGAAGAGCAATCAAAGCTAGGGAACGGGAGAGGATATGGCTCAGAGTTTCCAAGGAAAATTCTCTTAGTGCCTTTCAGCAGGAGAGTGGTTCTGAATGTCGTTTTAGGTGGTATTGGTAAAAATGGGAGGTGTGAGAAGAAGTGGGATGTTTGGCAGGTCTTGCACCAAAAGGTAGATCTATTGGAGCAAGGTAATAAAGTGGATTCAGACGATCAGAAGGGAAATTTCTTCCGAAAGACCCCTTTGTACTATTGTATTTATTTATTTGTGTTTATTATGCTGCTTGAGCCATGATCCGAGGCTGTTTACAACAAAACATACACAATATTACTCATCACTTAAAACAAAGCAAATCGATCATGAGCAAGATGATGCTGCTGCACATTTCAGCAAGCAATATTTAGGGGAAAGCTTGACTAAATAAAAGTCTTTTTAATGAACTCGTAACTAACTCGTAACACTCCTGAACCCTAAGCTCCTGCGGCAGAGAATTCCAGAATATGGATGCAGCAATCGAAGAACCGCGTTCTCTTGTGTCAACGAGCCTGGCCTGTTGAACAGTAGGCACATCCCATTCAAGCCCTCGGAAAGGAGCGGAGTAGTAGGATTATGTATCCGCAGCATTGCATTTATCCAGGGGAGTGAAGTAATAACCAGTAATTTATGTATTATTGTGGAGATTTTATATTTGACCCTCCACTGTATTGAAGCCAGCGGAGGTTGAGCAGAACTGGAGATAAGTTGAGCTGCAGTGTTCTGCAGGAGCTGCAATTGTTTCATCATTGAAGCTGGTAAACCCAAGTAGATGGAATTACAGTAATTTAATGTTGCCATTAGAAAAGCCTGTACAACGGAACAGAAATCTCTGGGTTGCAATACTGGTTTAAGACTCCGCGACAAACATAATTTATAAAAACCAGACCTAAAAGCTCTTTTATTGGCAGAACGCATGATAGGCTAGAGTCAATTGTGAAGCCTAAGCTCTGTGCAATGATTGGAAGGTCTGTACCCTTGGTTCAGAGAGTTGGCGGAATTGACATTGAATTACTTTTCTGGATCACCAATATTTCTGTTTTTTGACATACTTAAAGCAAACTTGTTATGGGTAAGCCAACACCTAATGGTGGTCAGATACAATGGAATTATGAGTCCATTGTTATTTACTCAGAAAGTATAAGTTTACTTACTCACCTCTTGATAGCTGCCAGAAGAAACATAGCAAGGTGCTGGAATAAACTGGAAAGGCCTTAGGTTGAATCTTGGTGTCATCGTAGCGATAATTACCCCGGTTACATGGTCACTTGGGGGCCCATCTTGAAGGTTACCTCCAAAGATTTTCCTTTTTCGTCATTAACTTCTTTGCTGTTAATCATGTTGACCTGAAGGTATCATATAGTATGCTTACCCCATGGAAGTAGGAAGTTTGCCTGTATTCGCCTTGTGCATTCCACTCCTTCCATTGAGGCTGACTTCCAAAGACCTTCAACCACAAAGCTTTCCCCCATTCTTCCAGCTTTTCCAGGCTATTAGGTGTAAAAGATGTACTTTCTCATGCATTGTCTAAAGCTCCCCCTTCAGATATTCTTCTCTCACCACTGTGCTGGCTGGCTGTCTCCATCTGTGGGACATTCTGGAGACCTTCTTCGTTCTTCCCTCTCTTCCTACTCCGGTATCCAGCAAATACTGGCCTGAGGTTTTGCTTTTCACCCATTTTAACATTATCGATGTGAGGAGAGATTTGAGGCCAGGAAACTGAAAACACCTCAAAATTCTCCAGGGCATAAAAATCAGTAAAACCATATGTTTTCCAAATAAAGGTCTCAGCCAAAAAGAAATACTTACATTCTAAAACATTTGCTTTTTTTTTTGGCAGATTTAAACCACAGTGAGTGAGGCAGAAAAGTAATTGGTCATGTTAGCTATTCAGAAAAGTAATTTGTTCCAACTAATGAGATATCGTTTAATAATGCTATGGAATTGCTCTTGTAGTGGTAAGGTCTTCAAAAAAAATTTTTTTGGATTGCCTACAGTTGCTTGCTTTAAAATTTCCAGGTCACATCTTCTTGGTTTACTATTTAAAATCAACTCTTCGTTTTTCAGGTCTTGAACTATGAGAACAGACAACATTTTGCACTGCTTGTATTATAACGAAGCAGTGCCTTCCTTCGCGTCTGCTCAGCATATGCGGTGTCCATGCTGCTGGGAGGTTTGCACTGCCATGGATTCTGTTGCATTATGCAGGGCAAGAGCCATCTTATTATTAAATGATCATGTCAGTTCTATTACTTGGCTTAGTCTTTTCAGTTCTGCCCTGTGTCTTACAGTATAGAAAAATTATAATGACATTGTGCAGGCAAGCAAAAATAGAATATTTCCTAAATTATAGCCTACGAATCATTGCCTGCACAGGATGTTTATGAGGTGACAAAATGGATTCCACAAGAACAAAATCAATATGGAAAGAAAACAATCTGAAATGCAAGCTCTATCATTTTAGCATCGGAAGACAATTCAAGGGAATGCAAAGAATGTCTTTAAATTGCTAATACAAAACTCTTTTTCAGTTTTGCACTGTATTAAAGTTTCAGCTGGATGCACTTTTTTTTTCTGGCATCTTGCATATTTTGTTTGTAGCTTTGATGTCATCTTGGGCCGCCATGCAGCTTTATAGACTGAAGGAAAAATAGTGTTTTGTGTGGCTTCCTCCTGCTTCTATGCGCTTCCCATACCACTGGAATGCGACCCAGCCAGGACTGAATTTTGATTTCCTTTTTCTCTCTGTAGAAAGCCTCCCATTTCAGTGACACAATCCTAGGTTGGGATGGAGGAGAAAAGGGAGTGGTGTTCAGACCATGACTCTCTTTGGAAACTGTTATGCAGTGGCTGGAATTCTCTTCCCAGCAGCCTCAGCCCCTATCAGCCTGATAGGCTGAGGCTGAGAATCAAACTTTGCTCTCCCTCCCATGGAAGCGCACAGCACTACCACCAGGGTAGCAAACTGGGCCATGGACTGGAAATTCTAATTCTGCACGGTTTCATATTCTGTCTCTGTGGTGCAGCTGAAAACATTGCTTGGTGAATTTCTTGTAGGTTTCTGTAGTGCTTAAAAAAAGTTATATTGATATTCTGGGGCTAGTGCTTTTTGCAGTGCTGCAATCTGCTAATCTTAGAAGCCATTGCCAGCTTCAGTTTTTGCATCTGTATTAGACAAATTATTATGCTGAAATTTTCAGCATAGAATATGATGTCTAATGTACTGTTCTGTTCTCTTTCTCTTTGATCACTAATACAATAGCAGACAGTTGGGAGAGCTGATATTTTTCAGATCAGAAAGCTGGCTTTTGACCTTTAAATCCTTAGTAGAGCTGCAGAGGCCTTTCCACTTTTCTTGTACAGATAATTAGTTTCTACAAGTGCATACAGGATCTTGACAGATCTTTCCTGCAGAGGTGGATGTGAATTCCCAGGGTTCCTCACTCATTAAAACAGCAGCATTGTCCAGAGCTCAATAATTTTGGATCCCTGACTTTGACAGAAATACACTCTCTACGAGAATGAATTGGTCATTATTTTCCGAGTCGAAGGACTTCATTTTCTCAGTCTGTTTGATGCTGAGTTCTATCGCTCTGAAAATGTTAAGGCTGAGGTTAATCAGTCCAGAATCCCTGTCAACCACTTTAGTGCTATGTCCTTGGAGGATTTTTCCTTCCAGTACTTTTTGATGCTTTTGAAGATGAGACCAGCACGTGGCCTGCGGCTGAGCAGTAGTGGTATTTTCCTCCTGTTGTGCATGACTAGAAGAGCGATATCCTACTCTTGCTTTTCAGTCTTTCCGCTGGGGGGCGCTGTCTTCTGGAGGAGCACATGGAACAATGACTCAGAACATTCATAGCTAGCACGTTCTGAGTTGGTCCCACCCTGAAATTGCAATATCATTAAAGTATTTTCCTACTTTTAGTCTTCCTTTTTCAAAAAGCAAAATTACAAGACATGCTTGAGTTAAAAATTCAGAACTGGACTGGAAACCAGACTTTAAAAGGGGAACATTAGAGCCGCAGGTCTATTTTGCAGGATGAATAGTGGTCATAATGTAATTCTAATGGTTCACATATGTGTAGCCCCTGTCCCACCGGGTAACAGGGCTCAGAGGCTCACTGGGGAGTCCTGGGGCCACATTCTTACCCATGTTCCTGGGTTCTTCTCCTGACAGGGCCGAAAGGAAAAATCTTTCAAGGCTCTTAAGGTTTCCTGGAGGTCTTCTGCACTAGTCCAGTAAAAAGAAACACACAGGCACACACTAGCTGTTCAAAATTAAATGCTTTCACTGAATACCTTGATTGCAGGTGTACACTTCGGAATAATGCAAATCAATATTGAAAAATAAAGTTCCAGAATAAGATCACAGGCACAATCAATCGCATTTCTGCACCCCTGGCAGCAGGTGCTCTTCACGAGGGGCACTTCCCAATGGTACCTGCAAACTGGATGCAGACTCCTTCTCAGCAGAAACACTGCTGATCCCATACACTTCAGAAGCCCATAAGCTGATGATCTCCTTTAAACAGCAGCTCTGTGGGGCTTTCTCTGTCACTCTTCACAAAGATAATCCTTTTTCTCCAAGCACTGAAGAAATCCCTCTTAGACAGATAAAGAGGATGAGCTTAATCCCCTCTTCTCAGAGATCTCTTCTCTGGTCCTTTGGATATCTCAGGGATCTTCTTAGAGATCTCTTCTCTGGTCCTTTGGATATCTCAGGGATCTACTCTTGGACCCCAAGACAAAATCTCCCCGATCCTTGGGTCCATCAGTCATCCTCTCAGGATAGAAGACAGAAAGGAAAGGACTCTCTCTCTCTCTCTCTCTCTCTCTCTCTGAGAGAATCCGATCAGAAGAAAGCAGCTGTGCTGAAGTCTCAGCTAGTTAAGCCACAAAAGAGCCCCAAGTCAAGTGAGGTCATGGGTTTTCTCAAAACCCCACAATAGAAAAGGCACCGCCCACTGGGAGAATGTCAGACAATACCTCCCCAGTCCCTACTCCTGTTTTTGTCATCTTTTACGACACCTGGGTGATGATGAGGTCACTAGGAAGGGACACATATGTGCTGAGACGAATGTAAGGGGGAGTTACAAGTGCCCCTTTCACAGACACTGAATGAGTGATGTCAGCGAGCGTAGGCGGGTGTAGTGTTCTCAGTGGGAGGTGTCCTGAGAAGGAGCGTGTGTTTAATAAAACTCATGAGCCCAGGCAGGTTTCCATCCTGAGAGGGTGGCAGAGGCCTTCCAGTTCGAGGGAGATTTCTTCAGCTCCAAGGAGAGGGATCCATCCTGAGATGGAGACGCGAAGAACAGTGAAAGAGGAGTGAGTCCCATACGTCTTATATTTCACTGTTTGCCTTGAGGGTTTGCAGAGTGGATTTCTGGTTGGAGTCAGAGTAAAGACTGCCAGACTGGGACATCTGCTTTCAGAGTTGCTGCTCAGCGCTGTTAACAGCAGAAGCTTCATCTGTTCAGGAGAGTGTTCCAGTTTGGTTACTGGACCGTAGAGACCTGCTCACCACCATGCAGACATAATAAAGGGGAAACCATGGGAAGATCCCATTCTCCTAAGAGTTCCTCAGAGCTAATGGGGTAGTGAAGGAAGAAAATCACTAGTGTGTGAAGATTAGCAATGCTTGTAACTTTATGGACTCCTGTTGCCTATATGGACTGCACTATTTTTCATTGCGCACCCCACCCACATTTATTCACCTGCATCAATACTCCAGGAAAGGATTTGGTTTTCAACTACACCCTTGTGTGTTGTTTTTTACTGGATGGTGTCAGAAGACCTAGTAACAGCCTAAGGTCCTTTAAAGATTTTACCTTTTACTTTTCCCTCCTTTTGGGAACAGAACCCAGGAGTAGGGGGTCACAACTTGGCCCCAGCACTCCCAAGTGGGCCCCTGCTTCAAACAGGGGAAACACAGAACTGATGGGTCCTTCAGTCTTTACGTCTGTCTGTATGTTTGCGGTGCTTTAGCACATCCCAGAATTATCATCTTTCAAGATGTTGTGTCATCTTGCAGAAGTCACCAGGCATTCTCCTGGATGGTGTCTCTTAAAACAAATCTGCCCTCTAGTAATTCTCTTTTCCAAATGGCAAGTGGATTCTTTGCAGGCTGTCATAGCATTTACTGGACCTACATAAAAACCATGCAGAGGTGATGCTGCACATGAACTTTCAAGGATATGTAGGTCCTTTCTTCAGATGGGCATTATGAGAAGGAATGTATGTGTCTCGAAAGCATTTTGCTATTCCAACAAAAATGATCACAGTCTATAAAGAATAGGTTTATCAGGAATACTTATGTGTGTCAGTCTTCTGCACTACTTTTAAATGGCAACTAATTAATTAAAAGGAGATAAATTGGTTGGCCCAGTAATTCAGCTGTAGTGCTGTGCGCAGCCATGTGCAGAGCTGGCTTTTGAAGTGGGCAACTTGTGCAACCGCACAGGATGCAGGCATGACCAGGGCCACCAAATTAGAGCTGGCAGTTGCAATAAGAGGAAAGGGCCAGTATGAAGCTTGGTAACTGGAAGCCTAGACTGGAGGAGCCTGAGCAGGGGCTGTGAGCACCTGCTGGCTCACAGGCCCCAGGCTGATTTTTCCTCCTTTCGCTACTGCCACCTGAAGGACCAATCAAATGAGGTGAATGGAGGGCTGGCGGTGGGGATGGGGGGTGATCCAGGAAGGTGATGTGGGAGCAGGGAGGGGAGAAGGAGGAAGAGCACCATTTGGGCTAAGGCTGGCCCTGACTATTCAGAAGATCTGGGCTCAATTCCCAGACTTGGCTTTCACTCTCGCCAGCCATGGTTGGGGATGGTGTGCCAGCAGTGTTCACAACCCCTTGGGACAAAGGTGGCAAACTCTGGTCCTCGAGGGCCACAAACAGGCCAGGTTTTCAGGATATCCACAATGAATATGCATGAAATAGATCTGCATGCTCTGCCTCTAACGTATGCAAAACTATATCATGCATATTCATTGTGGTTATCCTGAAAACCTGGTCTGTTTGTGGCCCTCGAGGACAGGAGTTCACCACCTCTGCCTTGGGAGAAAGGAGGCTGAGTCATTACGCAATGGTGACACCTACTGGTTATAGCTAGAGTGCACATATATTGAGTCCTGGAGGGAGTCCTGTTCTGTGGTTCCCAACCAAGGGCAGCTGGGCTAGGGACAGTTATGAAAACAGGGGCTAAACCCCAGGTACTTGCGAATGATGTCTCATGGCACTGTTGCCCACTAGAGGCTGGTTCTGATTGAACTGGAAGCCCAAAAGAGCAGGAGGAAACTGCTATGTCAAAAAATACCATTAAAAACGAACAGTGATTAATAAATGAACGGTATAGCAGATATCACTATTATTAATGATAATAGTGTATTTATGTAGTACTTGTGTACAATGTGATTAACAAGGTACTGTAAACGTTTCAGACTATCTTCATTCTTCTCCCAGCTGCCTCGGTGGTTGACTCTAGAAGTTACCACAATCTACCTCAGAACTGAGCTGCTCCCACCCAGGGCTTCTTGAACAGCTGGCCAGGTATTGGGGAGGTTACAGCTCATCTGCATGCTTCTCCCAGCTGCCTTGGTGGTTGACTCTGGAAATCACCATAATCTACCTCAAGCCTGAGCTATTCCTACCCTATGCTCCTCGAGTAGCTAGCCTGATACTGGAGAGGTTGCAGCCCAACTGCATACTTCTCCAACTGTGGTTGTCTCTGGAAGTCATCACAACCTACCTCAGATTGGAGCTGCTTCTACCCTGTGCTCCTTGAACAGCTGGCCAGATATTGGGAAGGTTGCAGGCCTCTCTTTATTTTCTCTGGTTCCCCTATATTTCCTCTTCCTGTTGTAAATTCTCTCTAATCTTGTTTCCTGCTGCAAACAACTGCTAATACCAAATCTCCCTTCCTTTTTTTTGCCACATTATTTATCTCACCTGTCATTTTGTCATCTGCACGATCCACTATTCTTGAACCAAAAAGTTTTCTTCCTTTTATCCAGCCATCTCCTTTCCCTGACAGCATCTTATCCTTGTTGCTGTTGTCGCACCTCTATCTCTCTTTGACATATTCTCTTACTCCTACTCTCAGCTGGGGATATCAGTTCCAGTCCTGGCGCTCCAAGGCAACTTTCACCCCGTCGGTGCATATCAAACTGTTACCCCTCCATTAACGGCTATTAATCAAGTTTACTTAGGGAATAGCCACTGCTATTAATTGCATCAATAGCATGGGATCTTCTTAGTGTTTGGGTAATTGCCAGGTTCTTGTGGCCTGGTTTGGCTTCTGTTGGAAACAGGATGCTGGACTTGATGGACCTTTGGTCTGACCCAGCATGGCAATTTCTTATGTTCTTATGTTCCAATCTTATCACTATTCCTCTTCTCCTTCCCTCTTCTCTTCTTTTCTCATGGTCCCCATGGAATGACCATTCTATTTCCAAGAAACTTGCCTATATTCACGACCTCTTTCTCTTTCATACTCTTCCTCTCCTTGCCTTGACTGAGACTGGTTTTCTCCTAAAGATGATATCTCAGTTGCTGCTCTTTGTTATGTAGGTTATCTTTTCTCCTATACACTGTGGGGTAGATTTTAAAAAGCATTTACTCGAGCAAAACTGGTTTTTGCTCGAGTAAATACACTTTACTCAAGTAAGTGGGCTTTTCAAAATTGCTACAATATATGCCATTGAATTGTCCATAGGATTTACTCAAGTAAGTGCACTTTACTCGAGTAAATAGCTTTTGAAAATTGCTACGATAGTATGTCACATTTACATGCGTAACTCCTTTGAAAATGACCCCCTGTGCATGGTAGGTTGCAGTGCTGGCGCTGAAATGCTGCTCTTCCACTCCTGTAGGATTCAACCACTTCTTCCACCTCAATCGCACTTTTTTCTTCCTTTGAGGTTCACACCATCCACCTATTTCTATGGGTAGCTATCATTTATCGTCCCCCTGATAAATCCCTCTTCTTTCTCACAAACTTTGATTCTTGGCTTTCCTCCTTCCTTGACCCATCTTCCTCTTCCCTTATTTTTGGTAACTTTAAACTCCATGTCAATGATCCTTCTGACTCTTATGCCTCAAAATTCCTTTCCTTAGCCTTCTCATTTGCTCTCCAACTCTGCCGTACCACCACTATTCATAAGCATGGCCACTGCCTTGATCTAGTCCTTTCCTCCAACTGTTTTATCTCAGACTTCTCCACCTCAGTTCTTCCTATGTCAGACCATCATCTGATAACTTTCATATTAAACCACCTCCACCCCATATCCTCATCCAGTCACCACTAATAGCTTCAGTCATCTCCAAGCTGTTGACCCATGTATCTTCTCCACTATTTTTTCATCTCTCCTTTTCTCCACTACATTATCTGACTCAGTTGACCAAACAATTCTTCTGAGAACATTATACTCTCCTCTACTCTAGACATTCTCACCCCTCCCCTTATCCATCATGTAAGGCATGCCAAACCCAAGCAGGACTGCAGGCCAAGATGGGATTGGTGTCAGGTCCAAGGCTGAGGCAAGTGGTAAGCAAAGCATAATTGGTATCAGGTCCAAGGCTGAGGCAGGCGGCTAGCAAGGTATAATTGGAGTCCGGTCCCAAGTCACTGCAGGTGGAAAGCAAGGCAAGGCCAAGATCTGTTCTGAAGTTAAGACAGGTGGCAAGCGAGGCAAAGTCAGAAAAAGTCCAAAGTACTAGCGAGGAGGCAATGGAGAGGCAGGAACCAGGGCGGATGGACAGGAGGGAAAGAGGCAGGGTAGGAAGGATAATGGGAAGGCAGGACAAAGTGGAATACATTCCACGGGCTGGCACTCGACAGGAGACCTGTTGCTGAGACGATGGAGAACTGCACAGGCAATCAAACATCATAGCTATGCAACAAAAGCAGTTTCCACCACAGTGTCTTTAAGAGCACAGGGATTGCGCATGGGCATGCCTAAGGCCAGGCCCAAACAGACACATCGGAGGCGAGGGCATGATGGCAGCATAATGGCATCTTGAGGCAGTTTCAGATGTAGGCAGAGGGCGCTGGCCGTAGGATGGGTACTGCAGTTGATGAGGCGTTATAAATCATATGTCCATGCAGACTTCATACATTTCAAATTCATGCTGACCTCCTTCCAGTCTGCTGTTGCACTTGCCAAGCAAGACTACTACGTCCATCTGACAAACTCTCTTGCATCCAACCCTCATCATTTCTTTGCCACACTCAATTCCCTCCTCAAACTTCCAAAAGCTCCGGAGCTCCTCCTTCACTCTCGGCCCAGACTATGGCTGATTACATCCATGACAAGATTCACAAAATTAGTCTTGAGTTCTCAACCAAGTCACCTCTACCTCCCTCTCCCCACGTTCCTCTATCCTTTCCCTGGCTTTCACCACTCTTTCCTCATTTTCTGAAGTCACAGTGGAGGAAACTGCTCATCTTCTCTCCTATCCAAACTCATTACTTGTTCTTCGGATCCCATTCCTATCCAGTTCCTCAGCTCTCTCTCCACTACTGTCATCCCTTCCATCTATCACATCCTCAGTCTATCACTTTCCACTGCTATTATTCATGCTGTTTTCAAACATGCTGTGATCACACCACTCCTCAAAAAACCCCTCTGGATCCTACCTGTCCTGCTAATTATTGACCCATCTCCTTCCTTCCTTTTGCTTCCAAACTACTTGAACATGCTGCTCACTGCTGCTGTCTTGACTTTCTTTCATTCTTGATCCACTCCAATCTGGTTTTTGCCCTCTATATTCCACAGAAACAGCCCTTGCCAAAGTCTCCAACGACCTGTTTATGGCTAAAGTCAAAGGTCTTTACTCGGTCCTTTTCCTCCTTGACCTATTTGCTGCTTTTGACACTGTTGATCACCACCTACTCCTTGATACTCTATCCTCTCTTGGATTTTGGGATTCTGTTCTGTCTTGGCTCTCTTCCTACCTCTCTCGTTGCACTTTTAGGGGTAGATTTTAAAAGGTGCGTGCATGTTATAAAATCCGTGGGCCGCACACACATGCGTACCAGATTTTATAATCCGTGTGCGCATGTGTGGACGGCGTGTGCGGGGGTAGGGGAATTTTACCAAATTATGTGCAGCGATGCAATCGGGCCTCCCCCAGTTCCCTCCCAGTCTGCTCCAATTAACTTCACCAAAATCCGTCCCTTCCTTTCTGAATACAGTACCAGAATCCTTATCCATTCTCTCATCTCCTGCTTAGACTATTGCAACCTGCTCCTCACAGGTCTCCAAAATTCAGCTGTGTGACTTATCTTTTGCCAACCACATCCGTATAACCCCACTTCTCAAGTCGCTACATTGGCTTCCTATCCGTTCCTACATACAGTTTAAGCTCCTTATACTGCAGCTCCTCCCTACCTTTCCTCTCTCCCCCTACACCTCTCCTCATGCACTCTGCTCATTAGGCAAGTCATCTCATCTAACCCTTCTCCTCAGCTGCCGACTCTATGCTTTCCACATGGGTACACCGTAAGCTTAGACTTTCTGAGCATATGGCGGGGGGGGGGGGGGGAGGGGGCATCATGCTCTCTCTCTTGCCTTATTTTAATTCTGTCTAAAAACCCACTTTTTTGAGATTGTCTTAGTTACAGCCTCATCAAATTTTTACCTATAGTCTTAATAAATGAAATTCCCAACGTCTCTGCCCTATATGATTGTCTTGATTAGATTGTAAGCTCTAAGGAGGAAACATCTGTAAAATCTTTTAGAAAACAACTAAAGGCTCATCTTTTTGCAGAAGCTTTTAAATGACTTTAAAAGTTTATGGTCCTGCTTGCAGCATCAGTCCTCCCTGTCTTTGATGATTTTACTTATATTTATGTATGTTTTATTATTATTTATGAATTTATTTTATGTATTTGCTCTGATTGTTCTTATGTGTCTGTTTTAAAGTCTTTTATCTGTTTTATTATGCTTGTTTCTCTGTGTGCTGCCTAGGACTTTGGACAGTATGGCATACAAATATCACAAAATAAATAAATGTGTTTATTTGTACAGTGCTGCATTATGTCGAGTAGCACTATGGAAGTGTTAAGTAGTAGTAAGTAGTAGTAAGTAGTAGTATAGAGATACAACCTTTACAAATGGGATAAAGTCAACCCATTTTATTAGACCAGTAATCTTGTTAATCACCCTGCATGAAAGTACGCTAAATTTATTACCAATAAAAATAAGAATTGCTACACAGTTCATTTTCCCCTTCTTGCGTTTAATGGTATTTTTGGCCTGGCAGTTTCCTTCTGCTCCTTTTGATTTTCCAGTTCAGTGAGAAGCAGTCTCCGTCGGGCAACTGCGCTATGAGCATTCATTCGCAAGTACCTGGGGTTTTCCTCTGTTTTAATAATTGTTTTAATAATTGTCCTTGGTGATTTGCAACTCTTTAGTTTGTCAATTTGCCCTATTACATCTTCCAGCTTTATTGAGATTTGTTTCATTTCCTCTGAAACATCCTCTTCAGTAAAAACTGAAGCACAGGAATCATTTAATATCTCTGCTATGGCCTCGTCCTCCATTAGTGCACCTTGTAGCCCTTGATCATCTTTGAATGTACCAGAAAAGGTTTTTGTTATGAATTTTTGTTTCTTCAGCAAGCTTCTTTGTTACGTGTGCCGTCCGTGGCAGACCCGCGGCACGGCCCCCTCACCTTTCCACAAGGACTCCAGCCTCTGGTTCCTCCTCGCTAGCGGCAGTGGGCCACCAGCTCCGACCTCGGGTCTCCTCCGGTGCCTCCGGCTCTGCCACAGTCCCCAGCGTTCCAGGTCATGATGCTACTGCTCGTCGGGCCTCTCTACGTGGCCCGCAGAGAGACGTCACTACCCTCGCTGCGGCCCTCCCTAGGCGCTCACGCGCCCATCACTGATCCTTATGTAGGGACCGCAGCGGGAACCTGGCCGCGGCCCCAGATGATGACATCAACCTCTTCATAGTATTTAAGCTCAGGCCCCGCTCCATAGCATTGCCTTTGCAATAGGTCTCCTCGCTGGTCGAGTACTCTTTGCTACTAAGAGATTAGTCTCTACTCTACGTTCCTGATCCTCGTTGTTCCTGTTTCCTCGTTCCTGCCCTGCCTATGCTTCGGATTGATTACACGGACTTTGACTTTGCTTCGCCTGACTATGCTACAGCCTATCTCCAGACCCAGACCTCCGCTTCGCCTGACTACGCTACTACCTATCTCCAGACCCAGACCTCCACTTTGCCTGACTACGCTACAGCCTATCTTTTGTGTCCGTCGCTGTCCGACATCTCTGCTCCGCCCACCTTACCTTGTTGGCGACTCCCTTCGAGATTGATGGAAGGCTAGCTGCTGCGGCATCTCCAGGCCGTCCTCCTCCGGCGTTCCCGGACCTGCTCGACGCTGCAAGCCGCCATGTTGACCAGATGCCTAAGGGCGCGCACGGCCCGACTGATGTACCAGTGTTAGCGCGAACCTCAGGGGAGTCCCCCTGAGATGACGTCACCAGCTCCAGAAATTTAAGGTCTCATTTTCGCTAACAAGATGAGCTAGCAAGGGGTTCGCTTCCTCCTGGTCGCTGCGGATGGGATTCGCTCTCCGCGACCCTAGCTACTCTGCCTCCTCGGACTTCACTAGAGGTACCCGCTCCTCGGGGGCCTCGCTCTCTCTTTTTCTTTGCAGGTCACAATCCGGAACCGGTACTCTCTCCTCGAGGGCCCACATCCCGGACTTGCTCCTGAATAACACTTCTGCTAAGAAGTCATCGCTGCTTACAACATTGTGAGGTAGTTGAAGTTTCTGATACCTGGAGCATGCTGCACTAAGTAAGTGGCATCTGTTCTCTTATTTACTGCAGGGACTGAGCAAGGATGTTCCCACATTCTTTGTTGCAAATCCAAAAGGACTTCATGGATTGGGATGGCCATAATTTCCTTTGGTGCATCCACGAACTGCAGGACTTCTAAGGCCTTATGTCTGGTATCTTCCTCCGTCTTCAATTTGAATGGAATGGTATCTGCCATTTCTTTAACAAAATTTGTAAATGACAGATCTTCAGGAGGGGATTTCTTCCTCTCCTCTGGTGGAGAAGGCTCAGATTACAGTTCTTCTGACTCTGTGTCCATGTCAACATCCTTCCAAGGTGTATATCTAGGATGATAAGGAGAGTCAGGGTCCTCTGGTTGAATATGGTGTTTTGCCTTAAACACAGCTTTTGTTGGTATGTGTTTTAGCATTTTTGGCAGTGAGGGCATTGATGGGGAATTGATGAGCCTCGATGGCATCGATGGAAATTGACTCCTTGTATCCCCCCGATGGACCTGGATGTACTGGCATCGATAGATCCATGACAGGCATCGAGGGTGTCTTTGGAAATCGAAGCCGATGAAGCCCCGATGGTCCTGGGGCAGAATCAGAGTCTCCACCGTCGTCCTCCGATGATCCATGAATCAGGATGGATGGAGTCACCGGTGGATGTATCGGCATCGATGTCGTCGATGGCTGCATCGATGGGATCGGTGGGGTCGGTGTCGTAGGAAAAACTCCTATTAAGGCATCGAGTCTTTTCAGCAAAGGCTGAAAAATTGACTGGTCCGATGCCGATGCCGGTGTCGATGCTGGTACTGGTGGTACTGTCAGAGGCTGCAGATTTTTCAAAGCCTCGACGATGGCCTGTTGGACTAAAGTAGTCACTTCTTCCCTTGAAATCGGGTCAGTGTCCACTGCCACAGGGGAAGGTACTGCTGGCGCTATAGGCACTTCCACGATAATTTGTGGTGGCACATCCTCTGACACCGAGCCCAGTGGAGAGCGCCATGGTTCCTCGTGTACAGCCGGTGGAGTTAGCTCTAGTACACGGACCTTTTTCGGCATCAGTTCGATGGATTTCAATCCTGACGTTGATGCTTTTCCATCCGCTGGATCGATGAATCGATGGCGATGCCGCTTCTTTTTTCGATGACCCTTCGATGCTGAAGAAGATGCTATCGAGGTCATTGACGGTGCCGGTGATGGACGGTCATCGGTTCGTTTTTCACCCCGATGTTTAGTTACCAAGGGAGGTGTTATCCTTGGGGACGATGTCGACGATGACGATGGAATCTTTTTAAACAATTCTTCCATCTTATCCAAACGGGCATGCCTGCCCTTCGGTGTCATCTGGGCACAGGTTGAACAAGCCCGGATATCGTGGCCTGATCCCAGGCACAGAACACATACATAATGTGGGTCAGTAATGGACATAGTCCAGTTACAATCTGGACATTTTTTAAACCCCGAGGCCATGATAAAGTTGTGGCCTAATAATGGTCGATGACCAGCGGGAATCGATAGTGAGGTGATCGGAATCGATCAAAAACTATCTGAAAATTGTACTCACCAAGACTATGTCGAAGGGAGACCCAATTATGAGAAAATTTGTGACTGAAAATGTGACTGGAAAGTTTTCTTCCCCTGAGAAATGTGAGGGAATTCTTTTTCCAGAGCTCCTGATCTGTTTTGCTTACAGCAAGGCGGAAAAAAAGAGACTGAAGGGAGACCCCTGTGGCTGAGAATATCATGGCATGCTGGGCATGCTCAGTAGGCCCACAGTGCCAGCCAAAAGTTTCTAGAAACTCTTGACAGAAGTTTTCCGTACCAGGGCTCCATCTGATGATGTCACCCATATGTGAGGACTATCATCCTGCTTGTCCTGGGATAAATAAGTATTTACCGTATTTAGCACAGTGGCAGCTGCTGTCACTTACCCAGATAAGTCAGCATCGGGTTGAACCCCTCACATCTGGTCTTGTGAGGAATTCGACCCAATGCTGGCCATCATTTTCAGATAAGTTATAGTGACTATGCTCCCCAGGTGCAGTCTGTGTTATTAAACATCAGCTGGTGTTGGGACTTTTATGTTTGGGACTGTATTTAAATATTTGGGGTTGTTGAAATTGGAACTTCCTTTTTTGACACTTTGTTTGGATATGACTCAGAAAATTTTGCATGAGCGTTAAAAAATAAAAGTGACATTTATGCATATATTTTGGGAAAAAAAAAAGCACCTTCAGGGTTAATGATAGAGAAGACCGGCGTTGGCTATGTTTAAAACCAGCCAGATTACCGGCTTACTGAAACCCATATAGCCATACTGCCTAGCGTTATTGACATGAGTGGCTTTATAGACTTATTAGTAACCTCATCTCTCTTTTATTGATAGTAAATTACATTATGACATCAAAACCCTAAAAGCCAGAATTTTGAATTCCATCACTCCATTGCGAGGATAGGGAAGAGGAGGCATGGCAGCGGGTAGAAGAAGGTCAGAGGCTGAGGAATAGGAGTTTCTGCCTTGCTGCCAAAGCCCTGATGCTACACCTTGTTGCATTGTTTCCCCCATTGCCTTTAAAGGAAAACAAATAAATGAATAAAACAAATAATTAACTTTTTTTTTTGTGCGAAACAAACCAAACGATGTTGTGATCTACAAAACAAATAAGCAAAACCAAAACAAAAATTATGTCCCTGCAATCCATACCCTGCACTTCTCAGCTGAAAACGGGGACTACTAATAGGGGCAGATTTTCAAAGGGTTACGTGCATAACTTATGCGCGTAACCCCGAAAACCTGCTCCTGCGTGCGCCAAGCCTATTTTGCATAGGCTCGGCGACGCGCGCAAGCCCCGGGATGCAAGTATGTCCCGGGACTTTGAAAAAGGGGCGGGGTCATGGGCGGGGCGCCCTGGGGCTTGCACATCGCCGAGCCTATGCAAAATAGGCTTGGCGCGCGCAGGAGCAGGTTTTCGGGGTTATGCGCATAAGTTACGCACGTAACCCTTTGAAAATCTGCCCCTATGTGTAGCCCCCGCTTTGGGTTTTCAGCTGAGAAGTGCAGGGTATGGATTGCAGGGGCATACATTTTGTTTTGGTTTTGCTTATTTGTTTTGTAGAAAACAACATAGTTTGATTTGTTTCGCACAAAAAAAAAGTTAATTATTTGTTTTATTCATTTATTTGTTTTCCTTTAAAGGCAATGGGGGAAACTTCTTGAGGTGATACTTTAAGATATTTATTCGATATATAAGCCCAAGATAAAGGTCTGAGTAAATCCATATAGCACATAACACTTACATTGTTTTTAATTTTAATTTTAATTTAATTTTTAATTTTAATTTATATTTTAAGATTAAGAATTTTATAATTTTACATGAGTCCATAACTTACCTAATTACATATTTTACAGGACAACTAACTAATATATGGTTTAAAAGTCATTCTGATATATTAAATCAGGTAAACTCAATTTTTTCATTACCAAGTTTTTTAATTTTTAAAATTCAATTTTTAGAATTTATTTATAACTTTGACCTTTATACTATTATTTTAATCTTTAAGTTGTATTTTTAACATTTTTTATATTTTTTATCTCTATTTTTAGTGGATATTTCCAGAGAATATATACTGCACTAGAGTACATACTCTAGATGTTACTCAATTTAAAGGTAATATTGATTTATGCAGCTATTTACTTCTGCTCTGTTCCGTATTTAACTTGTCGCCTTGCTCCTTCATCTACTTTAACATACAAAGTTTACTATGGATTGTTTATTAGTTTATTTTGATACTGCACAATTCGTTTTAAATGGTTTGATTTATATTTGTTGGGTTGTTTTTATTATTATTATTAAAGTTTATATTCAATGTATCTCTTGTAGAGCCCCTGAAGCAGCCATAAAGCAAAACTTTGGCCAGAGTTGGGCGTGTTCCAATCGATTTGAATAAAATCCTTTCCAAGGTATCGGTCTTGTTTTTGTTTTTTCACTTCTGTGGCTATCCTAGACCGTTTACCGTCCTGTTTTGTGGGTCCTTCCCTATCTCGTATGCACACAAGAACAAGTTTCAGAGAAAGGGGCAGGGCATAGGCACTATCCCGCTGAAGCACGCACCAGCAGCCAACCAGCACGCGCAACCTGCTACTACTCCAAAAAGCAAATAAATAATAAAACAACCAAAATAAATAGGTTAGTTAACGGGGTTTTAGGGGTCGGGGCGGATAGGGGAAAAGGGAGGCAGATTAGTTAGGGGGTTTAGGAAGTTCCCTCCCAGTCCGTGCCTTTATTGGAGCGGGACTGGGAGGGAACTGGGATTAGGGCCTATCGCGTTACCGTGCACATCTCGTAAAGTTCCCCCCCCCCCCCTTGCGGGCGCACGAGTTGGCATTCGCGCGCACATGCGCACGCCAATATAAAATTGGGTGTGAGTGTGCGTGCAGGTATCAGATTTTATAACATGCGCGTGTCAGCACTGTAAAATCAGCGTGTCCGTAAGCATGCGCCAGGAACCACACACACACGTGGACGCCCATGCGTAGGTATTAAAATTTCCCTTATAAGAATTTATGTGCAAATTTCATGTTAAAATCCCATAATGCCCATGCTCTGCCCCTTTCTGGAGATTTCTCATTTGTGCAGGCAGCATGTGCACGCGTCTCCGGGCAGCTTTTAAAATCCATTCAGCGCGCGCCAGCCTGACATATTCGTGCATCCCCTAATTTTGGCTCGCATCGGGCTTTTAAAATTCATCTTTAAACAAGCAGCTGTAGGAGGGGGGAGCACATTCAGCAAAAACTGACTTGATGAACGGAGGGTCTGAGCTGGGGTATGAATGCACAGTATTGAACCGATCTAAGGGGATTTAACATTATGAAATAGATTATGACTAGAGACAGCAATTTAGGTTTTATAATTATTTTTTAAACTGTCTTTACCTTTTACTCACTCTTCTGTAACCTGCCTTAGATGCAGTTTTGCTGGCACTAGAGGCACATGCTGAAGTAATCCGGTGCACCTGAGCCTGCCTTACTATTGGCCAGTGTCTTGTGACAGAGTTGGGCACACCGTCACATGATGCTGCTTGACCAATCAAAACGCATAATTTTTCTCAGCCATAGTTTTTCTCAGCCTCTGCTGCCATGATTTCCCACAGACGTAACTGGGAGAGTGCATAATGACTAGGGTTTCGCTTTCTAGGTGCTTGCAATGAACACATTTTGAGTTAGTTTAGCTATTTTAGAATTTTATGTAGATGAAAGAATTGGTGTTTTCTGGGGTATTCCCCTCATCAGCCCATCCCTGCCACTCCCTCACTTCTCTTTCTCTCCCTCATCAGCTCAACCAGTACTCTCTCTCTCCACCAGCTCGTCGCCGTATACTTTTTCTTCTGTTCTTTGTCCCTGCCACTCTCTTAAACTCCACACCCCTATGGAGTCAGCACAAAAAAATGCACAAAAGCAGTGCAGTGTCCATGGAAGGCAAGGATGGGTGGAAGATAGAGTACTGGGGTACTGGCGTTCTTTTCTGCCTTTTGTGCCTTTAACAGATCCAATAAACACCTATTTCTTTTTTTTTTTTTTTGCACTGAGGGTGCTTTCAGTATTTATTGGGTAAACGCTGAAAACAGAAGCCCAAATTATTTTGCTATTTAGTAAAAAAAAAAAAGGTGGTGTGAGGTGGGCATCAGAAATTCTGAAAGTAATAGAGCAATTCATTTAAATGTATCTTGGGCGAGGAACAAACTGGGCTCTTTAAGAGAAATCTTCAGTCCTAGCAAGAAAACAACGTTGTCGTTTGCATTTTCTCATGATCTTTTTAAGTGTTTGTCCTTTGCCACAGCAAAACCAATCCCCTAACCCCAATTAAAATAAGCAATTCCCTCCCCATGCATATTCCAATAACTGCAAGTTTAAATCAAAGAATTCTCCTCTTGTGATGCGAAAAATCAGAAACTAGTATAGTGCCTTCTTTTAGTATGCCCTGTTCAAGATGAAGGACTGAACAATGCAGAGAACGTCTCTGATTTGTGGTGTCTGAAAGGCTGGCCCATTTAAAATCCTATTCTGCTCTGAGCTGGGGCACTAAGACACACTCTGTCCATTTCAGAAACATTGCAGGATATATTGGTTTGAAGTTTCTATAACCCGGAAGCATAAAAAGCAATCTGCTCAGGCTTTGGGAAATCAGTGTAGAGAATTAAGCCTCAGAATTATTGAATAACTGTTGGAGTGATGTGTATATCTCTTGTGATAGTGTTTTTAACAGATATTGACTTGGGGGTTTCTGTAAGCGGAATGCAGATCAGAATTGCGGTATTTGGATCAAACCGTAGGCTGTGTGGCTTTTAGCTCAAACAACTTCAGTAATGAGAAATACAATGCACCATTGCTGATGGGATCCCACTAATATTTAATTACTTAAATATTGAATTCCCAGTTTTCAAGGACAGCCAAAAGGGCATTAATCTGCCAAATACATAAGAAATTACTTCTTAAAGGTTTTCACATAATTCGTGTCCCTAGATTAGTGACTGGGTTCAATTTTCCTGAAACCATGTATGCAGAAGGGAAGAGTTTTATTTGGAGATAAAAATGAAAACGCAATTTATTTTAGTTTTCGGTGACAGTATGCATAATTGGATTGCAAGAAGATGAACAAAGTGCAGGCAGCTATAGGCATGGACAACTCCAATGAAATCAATGGTATGGGCAGCCTGAGGTTTGCTTGCCAGTTTAGAAAATTCAGATCCGAATTCTACAGCCTGTTATGGTTGGTGTGTATGTGGACCCTTGGCCTGAGGTGCGAGTTGACACTGCCTGTAGGGAGGAGCCCCACAGGCAGTGGCGGATTCACGATGAAGACCAGCCCGGGGATTCGCCGCCCCGGCCGGCCCAGGAGATACCATGTGAGCTGCCGAGTGCGGCTCTGTCACGGCCGCGCTCGGCAGACCACGTGACTAGCGTGACCGGCCCACCGGGGGGTGGCCTGATCCCCCGATAGTCCAATCCGCCCCTGCCCACAGGACCACAGGCGAGATGATGGAGTAGCAGGAAGCTCTGAGCACAGCGGGGGAAGGACCCCCAGGAACCAGGAGGGGACCCCCGTAGGGAAGCAGACTGTAGGCGACACCTGGAGAGTCAGGAGAGAGAGGGCGCCCGGCAGCCCACAGTACAGTGGGCGCAGAGATAGACGTACAGGAGATTCTCTGGTAGGACAGGGCGGAGATTCTCCGGTAGGACAGGGCGGAGCAGCGGCTTAGTGGGAGTAGTCAGGAGTGTGCAGGCCAACCCACACGGCGGGAAGCCCAAGCCCAGTTCCAGCAGCTCCAGTAGGCAGGTACTCGGAGATCAAGGAGAGCCAGCTGATTATTAGAGAGGCAGGCCCGCAGAGCGGGACAGCTGGCAGTGATAGTAATTCCTGGAGCCGACCCCAAGGAGCGGGGAAGCCCAAGGTAGTCTCTGAATTAGTAAGCGCAGCCCCTGGAGCGGGAGAGCACGGATGGTCTTGAATGACACAGGCGCAATCCCGAGGAGCGGGAAGGCCAGCCGAGGATTCACCAGTCGCTGCAGTAGTTCCAAGGGAGACCCGGGTGGTAGAACCGGTGGCCAGGCAGAACCCAAGAGGCGCAGAGCCAGCCCGAGGAGCGAGTCCCAGACGGAGCGCACACTGACCCCCGAGGAGCAGGTGCCAGACAGGGTTCAAGATGCAGGCAAGAGCGGCGTCTCAGGAACCAGAAGCAGGTATAGGACCGGAAAGCATAGCTCTCACAGACCATGAGAGTATTCTCTTCTCCGTATCCTGTGGTTCTGTCATTTCTTGTAGGTAAGGAAGACAATTGTCAAAGCCATTTACCTAGATGAAAAATATTCTCCTCCAAGTTGCTAAATGTATGGAATTCATAATCGGCCGAATTTTAAATCGGCCACGCGCTTAAAAATCACCACTTACGCGCATGGCCGAGCCCTGCATGCGCCGTGCGCATTTTCAAAAGGGCCTGGCTACACGCATAAGTGCTAATATGTGCACAAGTGCCAGGCCCTGAGAAAGGGACGGGCTGGAGGGGGCGTATTCTGGGTGGGAAGTAGTTGTTTGTCACTTATCTGGCTCAGTAGCAGCATAACCACTACTTACCCAGATAGGCTTTAAAAGTGCTACTTACCCAGCTAAGTCAGGTAGATGAATAAGTCCCAAATCTAGCTAAATAAAATAGATGGATAAATCTCAAATAAAGCTACTTATCCAAATATATAAACTATTTATGACTTATCTGGCTATTTTACTTACTTGGATAAGTAGCGCTTTTAAGACTTAGACTATCTGATTTAGCCGGATAAGCGCAATATATACAGTATTCTTGTGGGGGGATTTTTACATATGTGCAGGTTGCTGAGAACATTTGTGCATCCTCCCCCTTTTTCCCAAATCGCACCCATGTGAAAAGATACAACTAGGACATTGGGCATCGCTGGTCAGGGGGACCATTGTGTCTAAACCTCTGCCATCTCCTCCACTCCACTTCCACTGACAGGTCTGTGTCCTCCTTGGGGGACTTGACTCTGCTTCCTGGTCTGCCACTGGGATCTTCTCCCTCCTGGGGAACCCGACTCCACTTCCTGGCCCACCACTGGGGTCCACACCCTCCTGGGGGACCCAACTCCACCTCCTGGTTTGCCATTTGGGTCCATGCCCTCCTGGGGGACCCAACTCTGATTTTGCTTCCTGGTCCGCCACTGGGGTTTACGCCCTCCTGGGTGACACTACTCCACCTCCTAGTCCATGGCCTTCTGGGGGACACAACTCTGCCTCCAGATCCACTGCTGTCCTTAGCCTTTTCTTCCTTGGTAGGAGTGTTTTCCTTGCTTGGGTTTATAGTTTCACTAAGCTCATTGCCAATCTCAGCTTTCAGAGATTCCATCTCAGCTAAGCTCATGGCCAGTTATTCGCTGTTATCCAGCCTGGAGGAATCACCTTCTCTCAGCGAAAAGGCTGAAACCCAGGAAAGAGAATATGTGCAAATCCTTCCATCCTGCCTGACCCAATTTTTCTGACTCTCCTTGTTAGTCAGCGTGAGAGTCTATTTG